>NW_023144632.1:14484205-15201380 GCF_012932325.1 Thrips palmi | reverse complement strand
CAACAGCGAGGCTGTGCCAGCGTCAAACAGCGAGGCTGTGCCAGCGTCAAACAGCGAGGCTGTGCCCCCTCAAACAGCGAGGCTGTGCCAGCGTCAAACAGCGAGGCTGTGCCAGCGTCAAAGCGAGGCTGTGCCGGGTAAACAGCGGGGGCCCAGCGTCAAACAGCGAGGCTGTGCCAGCGTCAAACAGCGAGGCTGTGCCACCCTCAAACAGCGAGGCTGTGCCAGCGTAAAACAGCGAGGCTGTGCCACCCTCAACAGCGAGGCTGTGCCACCCTCAAACAGCGAGGCTGTGCCAGCGTCAAACAAAAAAGGCTGTGCCAGCGTCAAACAGCGAGGCTGTGCCAGCGTCAAACGCGAGGCTGTGCCACCCTCACACAGCGAGGCTGTGCCAGCGTCAAACAGCGAGGCTGTGCCAGCGTCAAACAGCGAGGCTGTGCCACCCTCAAAACAGCGAGGCTGTGCCAGCGTCAAACAGCGAGGCTGTGCCAGCGTCAAACAGCGAGGCTGTGCCAGCGTCAAACAGCGAGGCTGTGCCAGCGTCAAACAGCGAGGCTGTGCCAGCGTAAAACAGCGAGGCTGTGCCACCCTAAAACCAGCGAGGCTGTGCCACCCTAAAACAGCGAGGCTGTGCCAGCTCAAACAGCGAGGCTGTGCCAGCGTAAACAGCGAGGCTGTGCCAGCGTCAAACAGCGAGGCTGTGCCACCCTCAAACAGCGAGGCTGTGCCAGCGTCAAACAGCGAGGCTGTGCCAGCGTCAAACAGCGAGGCTGTGCCACCCTCAAACAGCGAGGCTGTGCCAGCGTCAAACAGCGAGGCTGTGCCCCCTCAACAGCGAGGCTGTGCCACCCTCAAACAGCGAGGCTGTGCCAGCGTAAAACAGCGAGGCTGTCCCAGCGTCAAACAGCGAGGCTGTGCCACCCTCAAACAGCGAGGCTGTGCCACCCTCAAACAGCGAGGCTGGGGCCAAAGGGGTCAAACAGCGAGGCTGTGCCAGCGTAAAACCAGCGAGGCTGTGCCACCCTCAAACAGCGAGGCTGTGCCAGCGTCAAACAGCGAGGCTGTGCCAGCGTCAAACAGCGAGGCTGTGCCACCTCAAACAGCGAGGCTGTGCCAGCGTCAAACAGCGAGGCTGTGCCAGCGTCAAACAGCGAGGCTGTGCCACCCTCAAACAGCGAGGCTGTGCCACCCTCAAACAGCGAGGCTGTGCCAGCGTCAAACAGCGAGGCTGTGCCAGCGTAAAACAGCGAGGCTGTGCCAGCCTCACACAGCGAGGCTGGGGCCAGCGTCAAACAGCGAGGCTGGGGAGCGTCAAACAGCGAGGCTGTGCCACCCTCACACAGCGAGGCTGTGCCAGCGTCAAACAGCGAGGCTGTGCCAGCGTCAAACAGCGAGGCTGTGCCACCCTCAAACAGCGAGGCTGTGCCAGCTCACACAGCGAGGCTGTGCCAGCGTCAAACAGCGAGGCTGTGCCAGCGTAAAACAGCGAGGCTGTGCCAGCGTAAAACAGCGAGGCTGTGCCAGCGTCAAACAGCGAGGCTGTGCCAGCGTCAAACAGCGAGGCTGTGCCAGCGTCAAACAGCGAGGCTGTCCAGCGTCAAACAGCGAGGCTGTGGCAGCGTCAAACAGCGAGGCTGTGCCAGCGTCAAACAGCGAGGCTGGGGCCAGCGTCAAACAGCGAGGCTGTGCCAGCGTCAAACAGCGGGGCTGTGCCAGCGTCAAACAGCGAGGCTGTGCCAGCGTCAAACAGCGAGGCTGTGCCAGCCTCACACAGCGAGGCTGTGCCAGCGTCAAACAGCGAGGCTGTGCCAGCCTCAACAGCGAGGCTGTGCCAGCGTCAAACAGCGAGGCTGTGCCAGCGTCAAACAGCGAGGCTGTGCCAGCGTCAAACAGCGAGGCTGTGCCAGCGTCAAACAGCGAGGCTGTGCCAGCGTCAAACAGCGAGGCTGTGCCAGCTTTCAAACAGCGAGGCTGGGGGGGCCAGCTCAAACAGCGAGGCTGTGCCAGCGTAAAACAGCGAGGCTGTGCCACCCTAAAACCAGCGAGGCTGTGCCAGCTCAAACAGCGAGGCTGTGCCGCGTAAAACAGCGAGGCTGTGCCAGCGTAAAACAGCGAGGCTGTGCCGGGCTAAAACAGCGAGGCTGTGCCAGCGTAAAACAGCGAGGCTGTGCCAGCGTAAAACAGCGAGGCTGTGCCAGCGTCAAACAGCGAGGCTGTGCCAGCGTCAAACAGCGAGGCTGTGCCAGCGTCAAACAGCGAGGCTGTGCCAGCGTCAAACAGCGAGGCTGTGCCAGCGTCAAACAGCGAGGCTGTGCCAGCGTCAAACGGCGAGGCTGTGCCAGCCTCACACAGCGAGGCTGTGCCAGCGTCAAACAGCGAGGCTGTGCCAGCGTCAAACAGCGAGGCTGTGCCACCCCGGTTCAACAGCGAGGCTGGGCCAGGGTCAAACAGGAGGCGTGCCAGCGTCCGCGGCGGGGGAAAGCGCGAGGGCCCCTCGCGGAAAGGAAAGCGCGGCAGTGCGCGGCAAAGGAAGCGCGACAGTGTCGCGGCGGGGGAAGCGCGACAGTGTCGCGGCAGGGGAAGCGCGACAGTGTCGCGGAAAAGGAAGCGCGACAGTGTCGCGTCAGGGGAAGCGCGACAGTGTCGCGGCGGGGGAAGGGGGCGCGACAGTGTCGCGGCAAAGGAAGTGCGACAGTGTCGCGGCGGGGGAAGCGCGACAGGGGGCCGGGGGGGCCCCCCGGGGGGGGAAGCGCGACGGCCTCGCGGCAGGGGAAGCGCGACAGTGTCGCGTCGGGGGAAGCGCGACAGTGTCGCGGCGGGGGAAGCGCGACAGTGTCGCGGCAAAGGAAGTGCGACAGTGTCGCGGCAGGGGAAGCGCGACAGTGTCGCGGCAGGGGAAGCGCGACGGCTTCGCAGCAGGGGAAGCGCGACAGTGTCGCGGCAGGGGAAGAGCGACAGTGTCACGGCAGGGGAAGCGCGATGACGTCGCGGCAGGTGAAGCGTGACAGTGTCCCAGTGTCAGTAGACGATACTTCAAAAAAATTTATAATAAAAATATGGGGTAGGTCAACTGTGGGGTAGGTCAACCTTTTTTGTTAATATTTATTACACTATTATTTAAAGTCCCATATTTTTATTCAAATATTTATATTTATATTTTTTATTAGAAATATTGGTATGTCAACTGTGAGGTAGGTCTAATGAACAGCCCCGAAAACGCGGAGCCCTGAGTCCTCGCGGTGTATGGTATCTGCCGCCTTGGATAGCATTGCAGGTAGCCCTCGACCGCGAGGACCCAGGGCTCTTCGTTTTCTGGTCAAAGTATAGTGAGTGGAAGGAAAAACTGGGTGAAAAAAAACGCTGTCCAGGTATTATTCACAGACACCACGCGAGGCGCGTGGAGCTGGAAGCGTTGGGCGTGGATGCTGGAGCTGGGCCGCGACCAGGCCCGCCAGGCCAGTGCACTACATCAGCCCATTCCGAAGTTGTGACACTCCCCTCGCCTCCCCTGCCGGCCATCTGATGGAGTGGCTGTGGACACTGAAGACCAGCCGGCCCACCATAACCCCGCGCCAGAGCTGCCTCAGCCACTGGAGTGGTGCTGGTCTACTGCGCTGCGCGTTGCTGCGCGTTGCTGCGCGTTGCTGCGCGTTGCTGCGCGTTGCTGCGCGCTGCCTCCACTTCGGCCGCCGCCCCCACATCCATAATAAACGCAACCGTATCAATTTATCCGTGCGATTTCGGGAACAACTACTCAAGAAAGGAAAGCGGTCGTCGTTTCGGAGCGGCGAAACAACAGTGGCCCGGCGGCCCCGCGGCGCAGCTCCCCGACAACAACGAGGGCGAGGACGAGGGCCTCTCGCTGTCCACTCCGCGCCACTCCAGGCCAGGGCGCTGCAATGGTTGTTTACCTCAACGCGTCACCCCGGCCGATTTGAAAGGGCGTCTGGGAGGCCGAGGCTGGCGGAGGCCTGGCGAGGCCGCCCCCCTCGCCGAGGGCCTGGCGAGGGCCCCGCTCGAGGAGGGGGAGGCCGGCGAGTGTTACAGATTACGCGCCAAAAGGCCCTCCGTATTGTCCCCGGCGGAGGGGAGGGGGAGTGAGAGGGGCGGCACAACGCTCTTTGCTATATCCCCGAAGGCCTCCCTGGAGTGACTAATTCCGCGATAGCCAACGCCTGCGAAGGTGAGCGGCGGCACGCTGGGCGCGTCAGCCAGCGGCAGCGGTGCGGCAAAACGGAAAACAATCTGCGAGCGAGATCGAGGATCGAACGGTCAATTATATCAATTCTGTCAGTTGTAATCGACTGAAAACGGGGGCGCATGGTGACTTTGGAGCATCATCATCGCATACGCAAATTTCTGGGGTCACGCCCAACCCTCGTTACGCCACATCATCATCATCCACTCAAAATCTATCGGCGTGACTTCGTGCCGCTGCAGGGGCGTGAATAAAGTGTCACGCCCATAAACGGCATGACAGAAAAGTCACGCCAAAAATCGGCGTGACTCAAAAATTCGCGCCAATTTTTGGTGTGAATTTCTTGTCATCATCACATCATCATCATCATCACCACCACTATAATCACTATCATTATCATCATCGCTGTAAGCCCTGCAGACCCTTAGCGGTTCGAGTCGGCCGCGGCCCCTTTTTGCGGCCAAGCCGCGTCTCAGGGCCTTGCGGCCAGGGACGAGGACGAGGGCCCGTGGCCGAAGCCGCGGCACCCTCGGGAAGAAGCGCGAAGCAGTGAGTCCTATCAATTCATGACGACGATCTCGGCCTCGGCCGGGTGGGGCGGTGCGGGCGGCGCGGGCCTACACCAACAACAACAATCGGTGCGACATCTGCGTCGCTGCGTCGCTGTGTCGCCGCGTTGCTGTGTCGCCGCGTCGCTGGCGCACCCCGCGCTGCCGCCTGCCGCTCATAAATAAATATGAGGCTTTGCGAGCGAGGCAGCCACGTCAGGCCTCGGCCCCGGCGTGGCCCGGCCTCGCCGGAAGTGCCGCTTTTCATGTCAATCATTTGCTTGTTTCCGGCTGCTGCTGGATGCCGTAAGACGCTGCGCCGTGCCGTGCCGTGCCGCGTCGTGCCACGCCTCTCTCCCGGCGGGGATTTGTCTCCTCGCTGCTCTCCCCGCCGCCGAGTCGTCGAGTTAAGTAAGCGAGGGGCGCTTCCTCGAGATGCAGCGCGGTCCTTGGCGTGGCGTGGCGTGGCGTGGCGTGCCGTGGCGTGCCGTGCCGTGCCGTACCCGGGAGTGCCCCATCCCGCAGCGCGCAGCGGGTGCACCTGTCAGGGAAAACAATAAACGCCGCCCCCCGGCCCCCGGTTCCTCCGGTCGCCCCCGGCCTTGGCGCGCTAAGAAAGAATAAATTGAAGGGGAGGGGGAAAGTTTAGGTCGCACAGATGGGGAAGATGTTGCTGCCTCTTGACGAGTACCTTCGTAATGAGGGCTGGGCGCGCCGGAGAGGGGGAAAGGGGGGGGGGGCTGTTGGTCAGGACAATTGTTCATCCGAGCACTCCGAGCGCGGGGCTGGGAGGGGACCCTTGATTCAGCCACTCCGGGAACATCAGAGGCCCCGTGCAAAACAGAATCGCGACGATCACGGAGTGGGAAATAAAGAATTCTTTTTTTCGGGAAGTGCAGCTGTGAATAAAACTATTGCATTCCGGGTGTGAAAATGTGCCGAGACCATGACATCCACAAACATTTTGGATCATTAAGATTTAGGAGGTTGAGCGCGAGACAGCGACGCGAATAATGTGGTGCCTAACCGAGCCGATCCGTGACCATTTGATTGTTTGTGAGCCAAAGTTTGGTGCCGAATCTTTTTGTGACCGTGGCCCGCCCCGGCCACCGCCTGTCTGGTTAACGTTTCACGGCACCGCGTAAATGTTGCGTGCTTCGGAACCCGCGTTCCTTGGCAACGACTCCGTTCGACTTCTCGGCCTTTCGGTTCGTCGGGGCTGTCTCCGACGCGGCGGGCCCGGGCCCAGGCGCCAGACCGCCAGACCGGCCGCCCGACGCCGAGGGCAGTCGAGAGGGCGGCGGGGAGGCTGTGGCGGGGAGGCTGTGGCGGGGGAGGGGGAGAGAGATCACGCTCCGTGGCCGAGGCGCGGCTGAGGCGGAAAGTAAGAAGAAGAGAAAAACTTTGGAGTTGTGATTAGGGCGTGGCGGCGCGTGGCGGCGCGTTTGATGGGGGCCGACGGCAAACACGAGGCCGAAGGGAAGGCCGAAGGGAAGGCCGAAGGGAAGACCGAAGGGAGGCCGAAGGGAAGGCCGCAGGGCGCAGGGCGCGCGGCCTCTCGAAGCGGACCGCCAGTGCGGTGGTTGCGGCCAGTGCGGCGGACCATCCCGGGGCTAATGATTGAGTTGGCCGGTTCAGAGTAGGCCGCAGCGACGCGGCAAGGCTGCCGGCCCCGCCAGCCCCGCCAGCCCCGCCATAGAGCATGGCCGACTGTCACGGCGGCGTGCCGCTTGCGTGCTGACTGTCGGAGCACGTCGGATGAAGCTTATAGGTACAAGGCCCGATGCAAGGTTTCTCCATTTGCTGGCCTCCTGGTCCGCCCGTCAGCGCACTCAGCAATGCAGTTCCTTCAACGCAAATTAGACTTTTTTCAGTTCCGGCAAAAAAAAGTTTCTGGAATGAACGATGTTTTGTTGATTTAAAAAAACTGTATTGCTGAGCTGAGAGAAATTTCTCGGAGTCAATACAAAAATTCAGAGAAAAGCGTGACGAAGAAATGGTTTCATGGGGGAAGACGGCCAGCAGAAACTTAGGAACGGAATGGTGCGGTCCAAGGTCAAAGTAAACAGCAGGGAGGCAGGGGCAGTCGCGGCGGGCTTGCTCGGCGACACTCCCGGCGTGGTTGTCACGCTGCGCGGAGACCACGGGGGAGAGAGAGGGAGAGAGGGGTGGGCGGCAGTCTCTCCACGCTCTCCAACGGCCCTCGCGCTCATAACGGCGTCCATTCATCAGGAAAAGGGAAATGATAGAAAAAACTTTTGGTTAACTCCCTCATCTTTCGCAGCCGTGCACTGGATCCCCCCTCCCTCGGCGCGCGCGGCCACACGCACACACCACACAGCCGAATGTCGGTGTGCTGTGAACGCTGTGAAAGGCAGGGCGCGAGAGGGCAGTCCTTTCTTTGGCGTGCTTTGGCGGCAGTTTGAAGTTGATCCTGTCCGCTCTGCCTGGCCCGCCCAGTGGGAATGGAGGCGGGGCAGCGGCCTTTCATTTGAATTGATGGCGCGAACACGCGTCAATCGGCGCTCTCGCATTGTGGTTTCGACCCCCGCTGCAGGGTGGCTCCGAACCGCCGCCCGCCTCTCTCACGCTGCCGGGCACTCCCGGCGCGCAGCACGGGTGCGAGAGAGACGGCGGAGCGGCGGCTCGGCCTGCTCGGCCTGCTCGGCCTGCTGGCCGTGACACCCGCCGTCATCAATAAAGCCATCCCCTTTGACCGTCAGTCAGTTAAATACAGCGGCGCATTATCGGCGGGAAAGCGAAAACCGCTGCGCTGCGGACGGGACGAACACGAACCACCCCGCTGAGGGGCCGGCCGAGCGCCCGGAGGTAGGCCACCGAGCGAGCGCGGCGCAGCGCTGTGCAGCGGGACGGCCCGCCCGCCGTACTGCAGGCGCGAGGCGTGTGGACGCACGGCACTCCAGTAGCCTCGCGGCCTCGACCATGTCGGCGTCGTCGACCACCTCGGCGTCGACCACCTCGGCGTCAACCACCTTGGGCGTCCGTGCAGTCGGCTTTGTTCCGGAATACCGCCGTTTAACGGCGGCGCCAGCCCGGCCGCCACGCCACTCGGGCGGCGCGGCAAGAGGCGGCACGGCGGCAGCGGCACGGCGGCTGGCCGCGCGGCATGCTCCAGGTGTGCGGTATAAATCTGGAGGCAGGCTGCGCCGGGGCGGCCGGGGCGGCCGGAGGGCCCCGGAGGAGAAGATTGGGGTCGAGCACCACGGGGGTGGGGGTCAGCGCGAGATTTAGTGCAGCGCCGAGCAGTGCAGCAGCTTGATGGACCCTCCGGCCGGCAGCCCCGCAGTGGAGAGCGTGCGTGGCGCGGCGTGCGTGTTGGCGCGCTCGGCACGGCCCGGCCGCCACGGCCGCCACGACCCCAGTCCGCGCACGTAGCCGCACGGAGCTCGGCATGCCTCTCTCGGCGGCCAGCAAGGCTGTTGCTGTTGTTGTTGGGGCTGGTGTTGTTGATGTGGAAGCGCGCGCCGTCCTGCCAGACACGCCGGTCCATTGTCTGGTGTCATTATGCTAATTAGCAAGTGCGGGGGCGTTTGTCTGGTGTTTGCACACGCACGCCCGCACACACACACACACACACACACACACATCAGGGGATCATCTTGGAGGAAAGGGGGAAATGTAAGCGGGTTACGGGTTGTAGTTTGAGGGTTGTGGTTCGCATAACTACTTGTGCCATCGGAGGGAGGGGGAAAGAATAAGAAGGAGACGAAGGAGAAAGGAGAAAAGAAGAAGAAGAGAGAGAAGAAGAAGAAGAGAGAAGAAGAAGAAGAAGAAGAAGAAGAAGAAGAAGAAGAAGAAGAAGAAGAAGAAGAAGAAGAAGAAGTCGTAAAGGAGCAGGCCGGGTCGAACCGCACTGCAATCAGACCTTATCAGCGGTAGGCGCACCTTTGTGACTCCCTCTCTATCAGCACCCCGCCCCACCCCGCCCCGCGCCGCCCCGCGCCGCCCCAGCGCACCTCACACACGTGCCTGCCCGTGACGCGCGGTGCGGTGTGAGGCGCCATCCTGGGCGGGCAACTCGGCCAATAAAACCGGCCTGCATATTAGCCGCGCTTCCTGCCGCGACTTGGTGACTTGGGCGCAGCTGGCGTCGTCACGGAGGCCCCCTCCCCCCTCCCACTCCTCCGCGGCCCAAGCTTTCTTTGGCGTGTTCGGCGTCTGCGTGCAATTTCCGGCGCGGCCTCTCCGAGTCTTCCCTTCCGTCTCGACGGCCTCTCCAGTCTCTACCGTCTAGTCCCGCATGTCTCTCCAGTCACCTCTCTAGTCTCTCTTCCTAATCTTTGCAATCCTTTCCGTCTCTCTAAGTCCACCAGTTTCTCTAGTTCCTCATTCGGGGTAAAGTCCATTGGCGGGGTCACACGTTCGTTTTGAGCCCCGTTTAGTGACCCTGGAGCTCGAAACGCGCCTGGTGTTTTTCCGGCCTTCTGGCCCACAGTGCGTCGGCAGGCGAGGCGTGTGGAATCATTCCGCTGGATTGGCAAGCACTGCCTCCGGTGCAGCCACAGCGCAGCCACTCGCTCGAGGCCGCCCGATCAGTGGAGGCGCCTGGCGGGGGCCGCGCTGCTTGGGACCATTGCCTCGCCTTTGTTCACGAGAGTAGCGGGTGCGGCGGGGCGCGGCGGGGCGCGGCGGGCTCCATTCCACCTGTCGGCGGGAAGCACCCTGCACCGCGCGGCCCGCGACGCGAAGTCAGCCCGCATGTGAGTGGCACGCCACTGGCATGCCACTGGCACGCCAGCCTGCTGGCCCCGCAAAAAAAAATTCCCGAGCATTAAAAAATAACTGATTGCAGGGATACCAATTGCTTATCGAGTGTAAATATGACGCACATTTCCGAAAACAAATCCACAAAAAAAAAGAATGATAGCAAAAAGAACGTGCCACCTTTCCTCTTTCATTTTCTTTCGCAAAAAAAATCCCTGTAACGTGCGCGGCAAACTGGGCGGCGAATGTCTCACCAACTCTCCGAATACATCTGAATTGTCTCCCCGCGCGGTGCGCGCGGTAACGGGGCCTATCTCTGCGGGGCGGGGAGGGGCGGGCGGCGGTCGCATTACGGCTAAAAGGGAGTTTACAAAGAGGTGCTCGCCGTTTATCAGGTGGAGGAGGCCGGGCGGGGCGCAGATAAAGACAGGTGGGGAACCGGCGAGGGAACCGCCGGGCGACCGCCGCCTCCCCTCGCCGTGTTGCTCAGCGGGGCGGGGCGGGCACCGGGCTGACGGTGTGAACGCCGCCGAGAAAATGACACGCGAGCACAGGCGTGCCTCACACGGATCGCATTAGGCGCCGCTCTCCCCGCTGTCGCCTTTCCACGGTGGCTGAGGGTGACGCTCGCTACACCGCAAGCGGTGAAATCTTTTTCTTCCCGGCGGACGAGGACCTCCTCAATACCAAAGACTCCCCAGCCGCCCCTCGGCCTCGGCACGCTCATCCCCAATTCAACGGCCGATTTCCCAATCGCCTTTGACACCCCCACCCCTTCCGGTGATCGGCTCGCCCGGATTCATTCCCCGTGTGATTCTGTCCGCAGAGATATCCCGAGATGTAATTAACGGTGGCGCCTCCGAGCTCTGGGGCAGGCAGGCAGGCAGGCAGGCAGGCAGGCAGGCAGGCCCCTCCGCAGCTGGGACCCCGGTGGCAAGCCCAGCGCCGGCCGCCCCGGCCAAAAATGTCTTTCTTCCAGCGAAGGCGGCGAGGCTCGAGGCAAGCCTTGGCAAGCCTTGTCCCCTCCAGGGCTGTCCTCGCCGCGCCGATGATTGCACCGCTATGCCGACAATCCGCGCCAGTCGCAATCACTGCCGAGGTCGTCGAGGTTTCCTCCGTGCCCCTGCAGGCTGATTCCGAGAGTCGTTTTCGTCGCTCTGTTTCGCTTGCACGACGCACTGTGGGCCAGAAAGACCGGTGGAGGTGGCCAATATTTTAAACGCGTTGTGAGCTCCAGAGTGCTAGAGAGACAGTGCGACACTGCAGGGGCACGTTTCCCTGAAGCGAAACTGGAGCACGGGCTCGGCCTGGCAAGGCCGTGGGCCGAGACGGCCGCCACGCCTCCCCGCGGATGTCGCCGACTTGGCCGCGGATGCAGATGCGGGTCGGGCCGCCGTCGGCCGCCGTCGGCCGCCGTCACGGCAAGACGTTTCCAATCCTGCCGAGTAATTCATCTGCTGCATTTTGCAGGCCAGGTGCTGTCGAGCCGTCTCACCCGGCCTTGCCCACGTCCAGCGTGGCGGCGGGCCGAGGCGGGCCGAGGCGGGCCAGCCACTCCGGGCTGCTCATCGACAGCTATCAAATATTCAACGTTGATTTATTAAGACGTCAGAGAAGCTGGGCAGCCTGACGAATCACCTGGGAGGGGCGGGGGCTACTCGCCCTGCCGCGCCCTGCCGTGCCCTGCCGTGCCCTGCCCTGCCCTGCCCTGCCCTGCCCTGCCCTGCCCTGCCGTGCCCTGCCCTGCCCTGCCCTGCCGTGCCCTGCCCTGCCCTGCCGTGCCCTGCCCTGCCGTGCCCTGCCCTGCCCTGCCCTGCCGTGCCCTGCCCTGCCCTGCCGTGCCATGCCGTGCCCTGCCTTGCGGCTGGGGCCGTACTTCTGGGCTGCCGTTCCGTCCCCGCGGGAAACGACGGCCACGGCCACAACCTAGGCCCACAGCCCCACCGCCTCGGCTCGGCCGGCCGGGGCTCTGGGCCGGGGCTCTGGGCCGAGCGGGGAGGGGCGGGGCGAGGTCTGCGAAGCGAGTGACGCACTGACTCGGACACGCGGGTATCGGTCACTCGTGTTTTTTCAGATTGTCAGAAAGTCTACTAGCCAGGGGAAGGCCTTCGGCCTCGATGCTGAGCTGGATTCTGCTGGAGATGGAAATGCATTTTCATCAGTAGTAAATTTGGATGTGTTTATTTTGAAAATGAGCCTCTTTTCTTTTTGGGGGGTGATAGCCAGGAAGTATGCTTTTGCGCAAAGGATTGTGATTCGGCAATGGTTGGTTTCGCCTTGAATCGACGGAAGGCTATTTAATAATCTAAAACTAAATGTTCCAACCAATCCTAACCTAACCTAACGGGCTCGTGACAGATCTTACTCTACTCGTGACAGATCTTACCCTACTCTCGACAGATTTTATTCTCAAACTAAATGGTCCAACCAAACCTAACCTAACGGGCTCGTGACAGATCTTTCTCTACTCGTGACAGATCTTACCCTACTCTCGACAGATTTTATTCTCAAACTAAATGGTCCAACCAAACCTAACCTAACGGGCTCGTGACAGATCTTTCTCTACTCGTGACAGATCTTTCCCTACTCTCGACCGATCTTATTCTCAAACTAAATGATCCAACCAATCCTAACCTAACCTAACGGGCTCGTGACAGATCTTACTCTACTCGTGACAGATCTTACCCTACTCTCGACAGATCTTATTCTCAAACTAAATGGTCCAACCAATCCTAACCTAACCTAACGGGCTCGTGACAGATCTTTCTCTACTCGTGACAGATCTTTCCCTACTCTCGACCGATCTTATTCTCAAACTAAATGGTCCAACCAATCCTAACCTAACCTAACGGGCTCGTGACAGATCTTCCTCTACTCGCGAAAGATCATACCCTACTCGCGACAGATCTTATTCTCAAACTAAATGGCCTATGAAGCTTGGCGTACGACTATGGAGCTTGGAATATGGACTATGGAGCTTAGACTATGGAGCTTAGACTATGGAGCTTGGAATATGGAGCTTGGACTATGGAGCTTGGACTATAGAGTTTGGACTATGGAGCTTGGACTATGGAGCTTCGACTATGTATACGCATATGAATATAGTAAAAATAAACAGAGGAAGATACCTCTTGTAAACTAAAGGTATCAGGGGGGGGGGGGGTCGGACAAATGAGCTATTCAAAATCCCAAACAGGGTGCTTCGCTTCGCTCAGCAAAAATCCTGTCCAAAATTCGCGCACATTTAAAAGCTTAAATTTTGAAAACTTATTATGATACTGATTGCCTGAATTCTGAAGAATGTCAGAATAAGTTTTCAGCATTTAGAGGTGCGTGAAATTTGATAAGGATTTCAAACACTTTTCTGCTCGGTTTTCTGACACTGACAAAATTTGCACGAGTGGTCCTCCAGCGGGGCATGGCTTGCGGTGCACTCTTAAAACCTTACGAAGTATTTTGAGCATACATATAACAAACTAAAATACTTTGTTAAACGAAGAAATAGTTCGTAAATTACGAAGTATTTTCTTTGTAAGCTTACGTATGCTCAAAATACTTTGTTATACAAACTACTTTTCTTTGTAAGGCCCAAAATAGTTTGTAAGGTTTTCTCAGTGTGCCGCCATGGGCCTGGCGATGCACTGCGTGACCTTGTCAGGCTGCTTGCAGCACTTGCAGTGTGAGGCCCGAAGAGTGCGGCATTCCTGGGGCCGTGGTCGGCCGCGGGTGGCGCGCCAGTCGTCCTCAATTCACTTAGGCACTGCGTGTCGGGCGGCTCGCCCGCCCCGCCCCAGTGACCCCCGGAGGAGCGCTTAGACACAACAAGGGACCGCTTTCCCCTTAAATCACAGAGCAAATAAAGCGCCCTCTTTATTATGCCACTTTGTCCGGTGTTCCAGCGCCGTCCCAGAGTTTTCCAGTGCTCCCTCGGCCGATGCTTATCTGGCCAGTGCTGCGCGGTGCTGCGCGGTGGAGCGTCGCGGACTTGAGGCTGTCCTGGACGACCGGCAGGGCAGCAGGGCCAGCAGGGCCGGGATCGTCCCCGCGAGATGAGGAGATGAGCCTGATGCCTCGCCAAATTAAACGGTGCTGCTTGCCCCACTGCAAGGCGGGCCCCACTCCACCGGCCCCGCATCGCACGCTCCGCAGCTTTTCCCCTTTTTCGCTTTCCCGACGCGAGGAATTTTCCACACCATTTAATAAACCGGCCTGCGCGCTGCGCGTGTGGCTGTGCGGCCTGCTGCAGGCTGCAGACTGATCCCGAGAACCGTTTTCTTCGCACCCGTGTGGGACGCCCCGAGAGTGCGAGAGAGACGGGGCGACGACCGCTGCAGCGCGCTGGACGCGATACCGACGGCCTCCATCAGCGCGGCCAGCGCGGCGTCAGATTGAACGCGTCTCGGCCTGCCTCGGGGCCTCGGCCTGGATTCCGAACTGAACCGCCACACTGTCTCTCTCGCACTCGTGGAGCAGCGCGTGAAGGTGCGAGAGAGACACCGTACCGCTCGCAGTCTGCCTGCGGCCGGCCCTAGGGCCTCGACCCAAGGCGGCCTCCGGCTCGCCATTTCAGCCGATTCCGGTGGAACGATTCCACTCCGTCCGTCCGTCTCCCTCGCACCACGGACCACGCGGAGGGTGTGCGAGGGAGACGGGCAGCACTCCGCACGCGGCACGCCAAACGGGGAATGACAGTGCGGCACTTCACTTTGAAAAGGCGCAACCTGCTTTCTAACTTCGCGCGTCAGCTGGCCGTCGGGTGAAAAGGACCCAAAACGCCGTCAATATTCACCTCACGGCGGGGGGACTTGTGCCTTCCCAGTATACCTGGAAGACACTTGCGGGGGCATCTCGTCCATTGGCCCGTTTAACACGGTTTAACACTGCAGCGGTGCTTCGTGGACAATTGCGCTCATTACTGCATGAAAACTGTCCCCTGGGGGGAGAGAGAGAGAGAGAGAGAGAGAGAGAGAGAGAGAGAGAGAGAGAGAGAGAGAGAGAGAGAGGGACGCCTGGAAGAGCGAGAGAGAAGTGAAAGCGAGAAAAAAAGGGCAAGAGGAAAACCGCGCGGCGCGAGGGGCGGAGAGAGTTTTTGGGAGTCGGGCAGCTAGCCACATTCCCTGCCCTGCCCTGGCCCTGCCCTGCCCTGCCGGGCTGCGGGCAACGAGGCGTTGTAAAACATGGCATGCCGACACACGTCCCCGGCCGTTATCACCCGCCGTCTCGCCCAGAGGATAAAAGCTCAGCGCTTTTTCTGCAGCGAGGAGCGCACCCAGCTTTATTAATCACTCTGCGCTCTCTCTCTCTCTCTCTCTCTCTCTCTCTCTCTCTCTCTCTCTCTCTCTCTCTCTCTCTCTCTCTCTCTCTCAGCGCCCATCTCAGCGTCAAGCAGCGGCGGCGGCGTGGCACGCGCTGCACGCGCCAGGAACCGCCGGGAGTCCTTTCAGCACGCAGCAGATCGTCGGAAAGGCCAAGCCGGCGACCGAACACCCCAAAACTTCCTTGTGGTTGTAGCAACGGCCCGACCTCGAGGGACTGCCTGAAAGGTGCAACCACTAGCCAAATGAGCCTTATTTTGAATTGAATTGCTGTGGGGACAACAAATGTTCCAAATTTACCAAACTGAGTAAGACGGGAAAAATTGTTGTATCCATGTCGGTTGGTACCCATGCCTGTAACAGTTAATCAAGAACTTGGAGTGTCGATTACACCTCAAGTAACTTCAGCAGCTCTCGAGTCTCGCAGCGCACACTCACTAAAACAGTGAGAGGGAACCAGTAAGGGAGGTCACCGTCCCAGCGGGATCTTTTTTTCCCCCGTCTCTTTTTCTGTTGGACCAGTTTCCCTCTTGGTGTGGTGCGCAGTCTTCCTCCAGCCCGCGAATCTCCCTCTCTCTCCCTCCCCCTCCCTCTCTCTTCTCCCTCCCTAATAAGCCCTTCGCAAGAAGAATTCCTCTTAATTGTGGAATTTGCGGGGGTCGCGACCACAGGTGGGGGAGGGGCCGCAAGATGTTTGACAGTTGAAAGCAGGAAGCGGGATGCTTGGGGCGGCTGCGGCCGGGCCTCGGCCAGGGCCGCCAGGGCCGCCAGGGCCGCCAGCCCAGCGTGTGTTTAATTTGGCCGACCCGTTTAATATCCGAGAGCTGCGTGGAGCGCCGGCACCGCGCTGTAGCCCGCCCCAGCCCGCCAAATGACACCGCGTCCCGCCCGGCACGGCCCGCCTAGTGCTTAGTGTCCTTCTTGTTTTAAATGAAGTCTCTACGCGCTTTATTAAAAACGCGCGTCACCGGGTCACTGTGGCGTCACCGCGTCACCGCGGCACAGTGGATTTGCCACAAGACTGGCGGAGGCGGCCAAAATTGGAGATGCCTTTCGAGCTCTATGCAGAGTCGCTTAATAGGACGCGAACTAAACGTGTGACCCCACCAATGGATTCCTCTCCGAACGAGGAATTCATTGGTGGGGTCACACGTTCGGTTCGAGTCCTGTTTAGCGACTCTGGGGCTCAAAACGCGTCTAGAATTCTGGCCGCCTCCGCCAGTCTTCTGGCCCACTGTGCGCGGGCCGCTGGGTAGACTGGCGCGGGCGAGGGGGATGGGGAGGCGGGGACCGACCTTACCAACTTGACGTCGTCTGGCGGCGTGGCGGCCAGAGGGAAAGGCCTTGGTTGGCAGCGGATCGCAGCGCATCGCGGCTCGCAACAACCGTCGCACTCTCTTCGACGGTGTTCGGCAGGCCCGGCCTCGCGATTGACGAATCAATTAGAAAGTTGCCGCCAGACACAAGCCGAAGGGCCCCATCGACCCCTCGGCGTCGAGGGCCGCGTGCGTGCATCCCGCCCATCGGCCCGCCCGGCCCGCCCGGCTCTAGTGGGCCCGCACCGCAGCGCGGAGCAGCGTCTAATTATTTACAGCGCCCTGGTCGAGAAGCCGAAAAGCCGTAAACGCGGAAGCAACAACGAGACTTCTCGCAGAAATAATTTGGGGCATCCCGCGTCGCACGGAGAAATCGTCACATACAGGCCAGATAGAGACAACACTCTGGAGCGAAAGGCCTGCTGCTGGACCAGTGCAGAATTTTTAAAGAGCATTGATGTTTTGCAAGAAAGTCTTAGTGCACCGCAGAGGAGCAGCGCACCGACGGCCGAGCCTACACGGTAAAGCCATCTTCTCTGCTTTCCGGTTTATTTCCGGATGACGCGTCCCGGCGAGTGAGCAGCGCGCCACGTGGCAACTGGCTCACGGGGTCGAATGTCGCCCTCGTAAAACGAACAAATTAAAACTTGTATAGTTTTTATTAGTTTTTTTTTAGTAAATTTTGTTAAATTTTAAAAATTGAATTAAATTTGACTAAACTTAAGTATTTTTAATTAATTTTCATTTGCAAAACTAGAATTTGTTAATCTTTGTAAGCTGCTTTGATTAAATCTTAAATTAAATTGAATAAATGCAGCTTACAAAGATTAACAAATTCTAGTTTTGCAAATGAAAATTAATTAAAAATACTTAAGTTTAGTCAAATTTAATTCAATTTTTAAAATTTAACAAAATTTACTAAAAAACTAATAAAAAATATACAAGTTTTAATTTGTTTGTTTTACGAGGGCGAACAGGTGCGAGAGAGACCGAGACACAACGAGGGACACGACAACCGCGCCAGCAGGCAGATTCCATTTCGAGAGTACATTCCTGCAGTACCTTGTCCAAACTTTTCGAACGACGAGGAACGAAGAATCATCTTCGACTTTGCCGACTGCAACGCACGGCTGCGCGTGAAAGTCGCTCCCGTTTTTGTCGCTCGGTCTCTCTTGCACCTATGGGATGCCTGATGTGTGCAAGAGAGACAGAGCGACGGAAACGACTCACCAGTCTGTAGCCACGGTGTATGCGGCAGTGCCTCGGCACTGTACAGACGTGG
This sequence comes from Thrips palmi, assembly GCF_012932325.1. Classification (NCBI taxonomy): domain Eukaryota; kingdom Metazoa; phylum Arthropoda; class Insecta; order Thysanoptera; family Thripidae; genus Thrips; species Thrips palmi. Next base: position 15,183,996 of record NW_023144632.1, on the reverse strand, counting down.
CGCGCGGGGAGGGAGGGGAAGGGGGGAAAGGGAAGGGACTTCCAAAATCCGACGAGAAAAAGAGTTTGCTTGAGTTGACTTCTCGCTGCGCTGTGGCGACATCCAAGTGGATTACCGTGTATAAGTGTGTTCCGAAGTTGTTTCGCGAGGCGAGGGACGGCGGAGGGGGTGGGCCGGCCGTGGCCTCGCCAAGGGCCTCGCCCAAGCCGAGGGGAAAACCTTGCAGTACCTTGTCCAAACTTTTCGAACGACGAGGAGCGAATCATCTTCGACTTTGCCGACTGCACCGCACGGCGCGCACGGCTACGCGCGACAGTCAAGCAGGGCCAATTACAACGAAACACCCTGCCGCTCCAAACCAAATGAAAACAACTCACTTGCATTCCTTCTTTTGCTGTGAGTTTGGCGTTCGTTTTCTGTGTTTTTGTGCAGCGTCATTTGGAGCGAATTTGCAAGATGCGCTGCTTGGGGGTGCTCGGCGCTGCTCGGCGCGGCGATGGCGGAAGGGGCGGGGGCCGCTTTTGTGTGAGTGCAGCTCGACTTTCAATCGCCCCTCGGCCTCGGCGCGCGCTGCCCTGTGCCCCCGGGCTTGACGGCGGTCTACCGGCCCGGCCCGGCCGGCCCAGCGGCCCCGTCCCTCCTTCTTCAGGCCCTGCTCGAGGTGCTCGAGGCGCTCGAGGCGGGCACCGCGTCGGCACACGGCAAGTATGCCGAGCATGCAAAGCTCAGTGGCTGTCACGCCCCCCGGCCGCATACTGATGAAGTGTGCTGTCGTCAAAGACAGGCCGTGCGTCGCGTGGCCTGGCCCTGCCCGCCCTGCCCGCCCCGGCCCTATGCTGGCCCACACAGTTTTCGGCTGGCTGCGTCTCAACAAGTCGTGCTTTTCAAACTACCAAGTCACCATGCTACAGAGTCGTTGGTCGCTTCCCGCGCTCTCGTGGGCCGAGAGAGACGGGACGACGAAATGAGAGGCCAGTGAGTGGCCCGAGAGGCGCGGACAAGTGGAGTGGGCCGGGGCCGAGGCCGGGGCACAGCCGTGGGCTGAGCCACCGCCAAGCCGTGCGCGGGGCACGCGGAGCAGCAGGTCGCAAAGAAAGGGTCGCCGATACGCCTCACTCTTTCGGCTCCGTTTTTTAATCAACGTCCCCGGCGATAGAGGGCACTTTTTATCACTGCTGAAAGTTAAATTGGATGCGCGGCCCACGCCGAGGCGCACGCCGAGCCGCGGCACGGCCCTGCCGATGGGTTGGTACGGGAAACGGCGGCAAACCGAGGAAGCCTCTCGAGGGGAGTGGAGTAGAGGACGATCCACGGGCCGGAAAGTTGGTCCGGAAGAAAGCGAGAGACGGCCTTTTTTGAAACAGTGCCAAAATGACTCGTAAAACAGCATTCGGGGTGGAGGGCCCGCGCCAGCCCTGGCTGCCCTGGCTGCCCTGCAGCCCCGACCTGATTGGTCCGGGCCTATCACTTTCATTACCGCCCCTCAATCCGCCCGAGCAGCCTTGGCAGCCTTGAGCAGCCGAGCCAGAGCAGCCAGCGGGCAGCCCTCTCACCTCGATCCGCTTTTAGATGCAGATTTTCCGTCCCGGCTTTTTGCGTCGAGGGGGTCATTGGAGCCGATACGATAGCGGGGGATGAGTTCCGGAGAGGAGCCTGCCCCGCCCCGCCCCGCCACGCCCCGCCCTGCCCCACCCCGCCACGCCCCGCCACGCCCCGCCACGCCACGCCGCTCCCCGGACATCGGCCGCGGTGGTGATTCCTTCAAAGTTTTAATGGCGCCGAGTGTTTGATTGCTGGTGGCGTGGCGACGCGTGCAAGAGAGAGAGAGAGAGAGAGAGAGAGAGAGAGAGAGAGAGAGAGAGAGAGAGAGAGAGAGAGAGAGAGAGAGAGCAGCCGTTCCGGTTAATTAAAACAGTGGAGCAGGAGGCGGACAGGCCCTAACGACTCGTCGCGGCTTCGACTTCCGCGGCCCACCGCGGCTCGTCGTCTGTCTCTCTCGCACACACACGCGTCGCCGGATGAGGGAGAGAGACAGCGATGAAAGCATGGTGCGGAATCAATCAGCAGCGGCCTTGACGCGACGGTGGCGACCAGCGGACTGCGTGGGGGATGTCTCTCTCTCCCGCACTCATGGAGCGCTTCGTACGGGTGCGAGAGAGAGAGAGGACCTTCCGCGTCACTTCCCCGGTGTTTCTTTATCCTGTCAGGCCGCGTCGCGCGCAGCCGGCTGCTCCCTCTCTCTCTCCGGAGCCGGCCGACAGGGAGGGACAGAGAGGGACAGAGCGTTGAGGCGAGACCTCACCTGCCTGCGGAGTGTGCCTGACAGCGCTTTGCCGTCGGCCTTGCGCGGCTCTGCCGTCCGCGACGTCCGCGTCGTCAGCGAGGCCGTCGTCGTCGTGGCCCCGGATCACCACTGTCATTTTCGTCGCTCTGTCTTTGTCGACCTGCACGGGACGCCCCACGAGTGCGAGAGAGACGGGACGACGAAACACTCCACAAAAAATGTCCTGTCAACGCCGTTAATTTATTACCAATGTTTGCTGTTATGCAATTCACGGCGTTTGCTGTGAACTTGTTCACGGCGTTCATTGTGATCTCGGTTACAGTGGCCACAGTAAACGCCGTGAATTGGGGCCTGATTTGCAGTACTTCGGTGCTCAGCGGCGTCAAACTCACAGTGTTTACTGTAGACCAGATCACAGTGAACACCGTGAACGAGATCCCAGTGAATCACGTGAGCAGATCACAGTAAACGCCGTGAATGGACCTACAGTGGAAACTGGTAATAAATTAACGGCATTGACAGGACATTTTTGGTAGAGTGAAGCGACCCTCGACCCTCAGTCAGGCGCCGCGCCGTCCTGCCGCGCCGCCCCGACGCCGCGTGCGTCAGAAGGAGGAGCAGCGTGGCGCGGCAGACGGAGACGGCATGAAAAAGGAAGGCGACCCCGTCTCGCCGCCCCTCGCCGCCGTGAGTGAACCCCACCTGCCGCCGCAACCACACTACGCCTCGAAGGGCACGCAGCAGGTTTGCGTCACGCGGCTGCCCAGTGTACTGATCCGAGCCGCTGTCCCTCTCACACTCTACGGGATGCTCCAGGAGTGCGTGAGAGAGATAGAAAGAGAGAAAGGGGGGGGGGCGACGGGTACGGAGTACGGAGTGCAATTTGTGGGCTGCGCCAAGGCTGCGCTCCCAATGCGCTTCCAATGCGCTCCCCGGGCCGATACTGATAGTGGCCCGGATGTTACGACGGACGGAGGGGAGGGAGGGGCGGGGAAGGCGGGCTGCACGCGGGGCCGATACGCGCTGTCTCAAGTATTCCCCGAGGCCTTCTTCTCCTGGCCGGGCGGTCCGGGTGGTCCGGGCGGTCCGGGCGGTCCGGCGGTCCACCGGGGCCAGCCTCTCTCCGCGAAGCCCTCGGCGAAGCCCTCGGCGAAGCCCCAGCCCAGAGGCAGCGCCGAGTCTGTCTTGGCCCAGCCCGGCCAGCCCGGCCAGCCCACGGGGACGATCGACTTTTTGTATCTCTCGACCTTATGCTCTTGTCTGGGTTCCGAGTCCTCTCTGGCGACCGGGCGGCGCGCTTTGGCCTCGGCCAGTCCTCGGACAAGTCATCCCGCGCCACTGTCACCCGGGCCGGGGCGGCCGAGACCAAAGCCTGCCGACGAGGCCGAGGAGGCGGTGCGCGGCGTGTCCAGCCCGGCCAGCCTGGCAGAGGGGACGGAGCGGCCTGCCAAGCCTGCCACTAACCCTCAGCCCGGCCAGAAAAAAATTTGGCCCCGCAGTCATAAAGGTTCAAGAGTGGTGTAAGCTCAACTGACTCAGTCACCCTCCCTCGCCGGCCAGAGTCCCTGGCCCCTGGTCCCTGGCCCCTGGTCCCCGGTCCCCAGTCCGGCTGCGGCCCTTGGCTGCGACTCGGGCCCTGTTTACATTGGACGATCTTGATTTTTGTTGCCGGGGGAAAAACGGTGGTCTCGGTCCATGGAGAGAGCGTGTGTATGGGCGCGGGGAGAGGGGACGGGCGGCCCATCAGGCGTGGAGGGGGGGGGGGGAACTTCCGCCATCCTCGCGCTCCTCCTTCTTCCTGTCCCTGCAGTGGTCGCGGGCAAAGTGCTGCTGGTGAAGCCGGCACGGAAAAAAAAAGAAAAATGCACCGTACTTAGTAGAGTATGGACCAAAACATGGACGGTCTTAGACGAATCCTCGAACGAACCAGTACGAAGAGAGACAAAAGCGCTGCAGGAGTTCATTCAAATCGCTAGACAGTTCAGCATTAAAATCCTCTTCGGTGGTAAAAATAAAGCATGAACAAAAATGAAAATCAATCGCTGCTTGTTTCCGTTCCTTTCGTCGTTTGCAGATCTTCCATCATGGCCGTCCACTGCACCGCGTATTCCTCAAGTGCTTCGGCGCACTACCTCCAAGCCGTTCCTTCTCTGAAAAAAATAATAAGAGAAGTAAAGAGAGGATCACCGTGTTGGTGGCGGCGCGGGGTGACGGGTTGGCGGGGCCCAGGGCGTTGGGTCGCGGTTGCGAGTCTAGCCGCTGTCTGCGCGGCGTCAAACTGAGGGGGAGGGGGCGGGGCACTGCTGCATTAGTTAGACTCGTGTTTGCTGATTTATAACCAGTATAGCGGACTGTCACCGGGCGGCGCCACTACCTTGCCGTGCGTGCGGTGCGGCGTGCCGGAAGGTGGCGGCTCAAGCTGCCACGCCACGGGGCGGGCAAAGGGCGCACCACAGTGGGCCAGCAGGCGGCCAAAACTCTAGACGCGTTCAGCTCCAGAGTCACCCGCGGCGAGGAGTCTCAATCGGCGTGAGGCAACGGTTTTCGATGACAGTTGGCCCTTGGCCCGGGGACAGCAACTTGCCAAACGCCCGCAGGCTGAGCGGCAACCGAAGCGGCAACCGAAGCGGCAACCGAAGCGGCGCGGCAGGCCCGGAAGGCAGCGGGGCGGCGGGGCCGACGGCGCACCCGGATTGCATTCCGACCTTGGCGGCGGCGGCGGCGGCGCGGGAACGGTTTTCCCCGGCAGGGCAGCGGGGTGCGGGCCACCGTGTCGCCGCTGCGCGCCGCCAGATACGATTGAACGGCAGCAAGCCAGCCGCGCTCCATGGGGATGAGTGGCGAGGCGTGCTGGCTGCCTCTGGCCGCCTTTGGCCGCCTTTGGCCGCCTTTCGCCTCGGCCGTTAATTGTTTCCACTGGCCGATAATGCACGGATTTATCTTCGTTCGTCCCGGCGCCACGCGACCCCCTCCCCTCCCCCTCCCCTCCACTAATCTCCATCGTTCTGCATTTTGGCCGCTTCCTCCCCTCCCCGCTCGCCCCGCTCCCGGCCGAGATTCGGTGGGCCGTCGCCCCGCGGAAGTCAAAATGTGATATTTCTGCACAGATAAATATTTTAATGAAAGGCTCTTTCTGACACCAGAGTCGCCGGGATGAGATGAAAAGAGAATGAGAGAGAGAGAGAGAGAGAGTGAGAGAGAGAGAGAGAGAGAGAGAATTGGGGAGGGGGGGGGGGTCGTGGACCTCGCAGTGGGGTGGGGATGGAGTTCGAGGGGATAACCTTAGTCGAGCCCGAGGCCTGCAGCCACAGGACGTACCTTTGCTGTCAACACGATCCAAAACAGGATGGATATGAAATGCACCTGAGCGACAACTTTCTCTTTGTCGAACGAAACATTTAAAATTTTTATCCCCCGTTTTCTACTGGGCAAAACCAGTATGCCCCCCCCCCCTCAAAAAAAATTCTTTGCTCAATCTGCAATAAAGTTTTCTGTCGCACTTTCTGGGGCCTCGATGTAACACATTCATGTCGACGTCCTGGGCCCCAGCACCCCAGCGCCCCCCGGCCCGACGCCCCGACGCCCTCCACGCCCCGAGGCCCCACGCGAGCCCCCGGCCTTGTGGTGCATCCAGACGACTGGCTTTTTACATCCCGGGGATGCTAAGAAGTTGGCGCCCTTTGGGGGAGGGGGCGGAAAGTGAAAGGGGGAGGGGGGGCAGTGAAAGCGGCGGAGGTGTAATAGTGCTGTAAACTAGGGGCGTGTTTTATTGAGTCGTTCCAGTTTTACACAATATCGGAAAACACTTCTTTGGCGGCGCGGGGTCGCGGGTTGTAGGCCTAGAGGGTCGCCGCGGACGTCGTCGCCTAGCCGGCCTCGTATCGTCCGCCCCGCCGGCAGTGTGGCCACATGCAAAAACTGCCGCGATGCACCGACGGGCTCGGCAACATCCTCAGCCTTGTTGTCGACAAGGCAACTCCTGAGGGCGGGGGCCAGATAGTGCCTTGTGCCACTCGGCCCAGTTTGAAACGTGTTGACGCGTTTACAAACCGCGAACAAGGTTTCCTCTAAAAACGGCGTAAGAATCCCGAATACATTTCACGACGGCCTCCGGCGCCACCGCGCGCTCCTTCGAAGAGAGAGAGAGAGAGAGAGAGAGAGAGAGAGTGAAAGTGCGTGAGAGAGAGAGATTGGGGAGGGAGAGAGAGAGGGGGAGGGAGGGGGGTCGTCTGGCCGTGCTGCAGCAGCGCGTCGTGCGAGTGCGGCGACGGCATCCGTCTCGCGAATCCCTGCACCGCCACTTTGCAGGGCAAACAACGCCCCGGACGGACGGACAGACAGACGGACAGACAGACGGGCGGACAGAGGGGTATCAATTGGGGAGAGGGGGTTGGGGTCGTCCCGCACCCCGCCCCGCCCCGCCCCGCCCCGCCCCGGCCGGCGGTAGCGAGCGGGGCGCCGCCCGAGGCCCGAGGGGCAGTTCCCCGACAATACATAAAAATCCGCCGCCAGAGCACTAGCGGCACTAGCACGGCGGCTCGGCTCCGGAGCTAGGCGTCGTCGGGAAGGCGGCGCGACACGCGAAGCACGCGAAGGGAGGGACAGAGATAGATGAGCGCGACTGCAGATAAACAGTGATAGCGCGGGAGGGGGTGGTTGTCCGCCGCGTCCGCCGCGTCGCCGGGCTTCCTTCCCGGCCCGCCAGCCTGCCAGCCCCGCCAGGCCCGAGGCCAGGCCCCAACAAGGCTGGCTTTACCGCGCCGATCAGATTACGGCGGGACAAGCTAATATGTGCGGAGTGGATGTCACGCCGTGTCGCGCACCGTGTGCTGAGCCGTGTCGCGCCGTGCCGCGCCGTGCCGCGCCGTGCCGCGCCGTGCCGCGCCGTGCCGCGCCGCGCTGTGCAAGGTGGACGACGATTCACGAACATACATCATCGCAAGGTGGAACGCGTTCACCGCGGCCTGACGGCCGTACGCTCCACGCTTTCTCGGGCAATATCGCGGTTCCCGACGACGGTGACTCCGGGAATGCTTTTTATTACACACGGGCGCAGCCACCAACAACCAGGAAGCAGTGGCAACCAACACGACGTGCTGTCACTTTGTTCACCCCGTTGGGGTGGCCTCCCCCGTGCATCGGCAGGCAAAGTGTTGGACGTCGACGATGCTTCCAAGGCTTTCGAGTTTCGGACGTAGTAAGGCAGTGTGGGCGATTCGGGCTTGCCTCCGATTCCCTCCCTTCACCGACGCCATGCAGTGTGTTGGCGCGGCGCCTCGTCGCGGGCCGCCTCCGGAGCGACACGCCCCGGAGCGCCCTGACACACCCCGCAACGCCCCGGAGCGCCCCGCCGCTGCGCCAGCCAGGCTGCCCCGAACGCGGCCCGGCGGCGCGGCGGCCCGGCGCCAGTCTGGCTGGCGCCTCTGAGTCATAACCATCCCGGATCCACCCTCCGCCCGGGCCAACCGCCCGCCTGCCCGCCTCGCCCGGTCCAGCGTCCCCGAGAGCGTCCCCGCTCCGAATCGATCCGCATTGGCGGAGCAGCGGAGCACGCGGTACGGCCCGCCAGTGCCTGGTTCGAACCCAGATCAGCGAGTGGCAAACGAGTGCTGCCCCAGGAGGCCCTCGCCTTCGGGAAAGCCCCACCACCAAACCAGCGCTGAAGGCACAAGCTTCTTACGCTTGTCGGCAGCCTCAATGCACTTGTACAGAATGCACACCTTCAAGTAAGCTTTAAGTGGCACATCCGGTTTCTTTCTTTTTTTCGCCTTTTAGTTTGGGCTTGAAGTGCGCGAGAAATTGACGCATTCCAACACGGGAGCTCTTGGGGAGTGCCCCAAGAGCCACGCTGCCTTCATTTAGTTCATGTCACATTTCACCTGGATTCGGAGCTTCCTGAAGCCCTGCCCGCCAATCATCCTACACGTAGGTATTGCTCGGCAGGGAAAGGCAGAAGGCGGGTGAGTGGCAGCAGGGGTAGCGCCTGAGAGGAAGGCAACGGCTCTCTGAGATCCACTCCAGTGTAGCGGGCTTGCCTACCCGACCGCGGGTAGCACTCCCATCCTAAACCGAAAGACGTTTTCAGACTTGGGCACAATGAAGTCAGTCTCGTGTTGTCAGTGTTGAATAAAGGGTAGACTTCCACAACGATCACCGTGATCAATTTTATTTTGCCGGCGTGGCAGTGCAGCAGAGTGTCTGTTTTGCTTTCTCGGCGTTCGGGTCGCGAGTGACGCCCCCTGGGGCCGCGGCGTGGCCGAGGCAGGGCCCAGGCATGGACACGCCGGCCACTCGGATGCCTAATGGGGATGGATGATGAAGGAGCGAACTGGCCTGCCAGCCCTGGCTGCCGGCTGACCCAGACCGACCAGTCAGGGCTGCCAGCTCGGGCTGGCTACCGAGGAACCACCACGGCCTTGCCACAGGGCCTGTGTGGCCGTGCTGTGCGCGCACTGCCTCAACTTTGACCTGCCAGGAGCAGGTAGTTGTTGAGCATAGCACGCACTGGTCAGTCGGGTCAGTGGCGGGCAGGGTCTGTCCACGAGCTTCTTGCTAGCCGCCACGAAGTAGAAAACACATAATCATCTATCAATGCCCAATACTTCTATCGCGCAGGCCGTACTCGCGTTGCCCACGCTGGGGGCGCATTCACACGCATTCACACGCATTCGCACGTTATGGCGCGCTCACACACGGTGCCCACACTGCGGCAGCAATAGCACACTACAAGTTCTTTATTAAAGTTGTCGTCGATACTTTTGAAAGTAGCGGTGAAGTATTGAGCTAACCACTTGCAAAATGTATCAGTACAGTAATGCGATACCGAAAATTTCGATTGTGGTAGGTAACGTGACGCGATTTTAGCGGCCTTGGGCATGCCTGCCCGTACCGCACTGACACAAAACCCTTCCCTTTTTAGGAGTCTGGGGCCAACGCCTGCCTCCACGGCGTAAGTCATACACTCAGGTCGGTAAACGGGTTGGGTGGGGGGCAAGGAGGGAGGCCGGGTGAAGTGATTCCGAAAAAAAGGGACCAAACCAGCGAGAGGCACGGGAAAGTGCGGGTGAGGAAAATGTAGGTGGAGAGAGAGAGAGAGAGAGAGAGAGTGTTGCCAGATAAGAAGGCCGGAAAAGAGAGAGGGAGAGAGGGAGAGGGGGAGCTCGGCTGCAAACAGAGAAGAAGTGTCGCTGACAGAACACATAGGGAACTAAATTGCCCACAAACTCGTTCGGAGTGGTTTTTAACTTGGTGGCGCGGTCCCGCGTGCCGCCACACGGGGCAGGAGGCAGGAAAAGGGGGTGGGTTGGAGTTGACACGGCGGGTTTGTTTGCGTGGGTCCAGCAGGGTCCAGCCACTCAACTTCACCGACCCACCCGGCCGGCCCCCGAGGGCATTCACGTGTACACGACCTATTCCTGAGAATCCTGGAATATTGTAATATTCTGATACTCTCTAAGATTGCGATTTTTGCACCAAGTTTAAATATTTTGAACCCATTGAGAGTATTTGCGACAAGACTTTTCCCAAACCAAAGGGGGTAGAAGCACTTTGCAGAAAAGATATGCCAACGTCTCTAGATTTCAATAACCACACAACAATACGTGCTCTTTGAAATTCATCAGTATTTAGACAAACATGTGGATATTCGTATTCAGTAGAACTCTTAGTGGTATTCATGATACCAACACAAAAAGTAACGAGTGATTTTTCCCTCGTCCCACCGTTTGCCCTACCCTCAGTTTTTTCCGAGTAAAGTGGTCTTCAGTGAATTGATGATATGCTTGCGTCATATAGATTGAGAGGAAACCAAAGGATTTTCGCTCAAAATCAAATTCCACAAGTTTTTCGAATTCCTCAGTCACAGTGGCACCTTAAATTCTGAAGCACGCCGAACGACCTCGGCGTGTCTATGAGAGGGCGACGCCCCCGTTCTTCTACCCGCCGGTACCGAGATGGCATCGACAACAAGACGCTGAACACTTCCTGGACCGCCAGGACCGCCAGGGACACCCATTCATTTTACCTCGCCACTTTTTGTCCTCGAAAATGAGGCGGATTTGCGTGGCGTCTCCTTCCTCCGCAAAGAACGACCGCCAGAGACCGTCTGGCCGTCCGCCTGCCAGGAAGTCCCACATCGGGGAGGGAAGGGGGCGTCCAAGGACAACGCCTTTCATTTCCTGGCAGCGCCTAAACCCGGCCCGGCCCGGCCCGGGCCGCCACCGCACTGCATGATGGATGGCAGGTGGCGATCGGCTTCGAGGCCGTCATTAGGCGCTGGAGTGGCTCAGCGTTCCCGACAGTGCTTCCGTGGCCCCGCGCCCCTCGCACTCGCGGAGAGGGCCGCAGAGTGCGGAGCGAGGTGCCCGGCAGGGTGCCGGTAGCACTGAACCCGAAAAGGAGCAGCTACCCTCGGGGCCTTGAGGTCCGCGAGGCGACGGCCAGCTCTGCAACGGCACTGTGACGGCAGTGCGACAGCACGCAGGGTACCCGCGACGGCCCACGCTGGCCCAGGCTGGCCGTGGCGGCGCCGGTCCCGAACGGCGATAGGGTGCAGGGAGCGCAGGCCACTCCCCCGCTTGCTCGGGGGGGCCAGTGGCTGCCTCCGGCGGGGCCCGGCGTGCCCCTGGTTTGGCGTGGTGGGGGGCGGGGGCGGCGCCACGGGGCCTGGCTGCTGCCGGCGTCGCGTCGCGGCGCCAGTCTCCGCGGAACCGGCGGCCCGCGAGCCACTGCGAGCACCACCCCGTCGCCCCGCCGCGCGCCGCCGCCCAGTACGAGAGAGAGCTCGCCGGCAGCGGACGCGCTGCGCCGCGCAGCGCAGCACGCGCACCGGCATGCTGTAGGAGCCAGCGCAGAAACAGCGCGGAGACAGCGCGCCGCAGCGGTGGGTGTCGCCAGAGTGTCCACCGACGTGAATGTCGCGTGTCGGCCCCGAGTTCCCGACCTCCTCTTCACCGAATTCACTTTTGGGCCAGAAGATGCGTGCGTGTATCGGCCGTCATCTGCCCTCGCAGGAGGCGGCGAGCAGTGCAAACATGCACGGCAAAAGTACCGCCTGGGATTCCCAGGCGGTGCCTGGAAAATAGGCCCTTTTCCCCATGATGCGCCTGGGAATCCCAGGCGGTACTTTTGCCGTGATGGTGCATCGGTCCGGGCAGCCTCCAGCGGTCCCTCGGCCAGCATTCCTCCGTCAACAATGAAAATGGCGCCAAACGAATCCTGTCAGCGGGACCGCCGCTCGCGGGACCGCCACCGCTCTCGGCTGCCCGGACCGATGCACCATGTTTGCGTGCATTCTAGGCACAACGCTCCGCAGGACGTAGTCCTTGGTGGCGGCGCACTGCCATTTATAAGCAAAATCCACAAGCAGCGTGTCGTTAAGGATTTGAATTTTGAAATTTTCAACTAGATTTTTTTTTAAATTAAATTTTTATTAATTTTTTTTTTAAATAATTAATTTTTGGTCATTGCTTAGTAAACAATTAACGGGAGGGAAAAAGGGCGTGGAAAATAGGGGGGCAGGGTAGTTGCAGTTTACAGTTAATTAAAAAAAGGAAGACCTGTGTGCTTCCACGTTGACGTCAACGTTTGGTTAAAGAAACAAAGTTGAGTGTGCTATTTTCTGTGTAATTTCTCTGAAAATTGCCATAGTAGCTTTATTGTTTTCACGCGTCGGCCGCTGGGTGACAGTAATTTGATTAAAAACTATTATTGTCGGTGCTGCTTGTGGGTTTGGCATGATCAGCAACGCCAGAGCATCCAGTCTTGTTTTAAGATACTGAAAGTACTGAAACCCTTGGCACTGGCACGAAATTTTCCAACATAGTTGTTACTAGTTTTGTGGGTTCTGTTCACAACGCGTGTGGGTACTGACGGACTTCGACAGCGGAAAGCCCGGACGGGAACGTACACCATCTCCCTCAAGGCAAGCAGGTGGCATTGCATTCAGATTGCGTTCCCTAACGAACGGGGAGGAAATTAACTAGAGGCACATCTGAAACATGTTTTAGAATTGAGTCACCAAAGGGTGTTTTTTTAACAGAAGTGGGTACCTAAACTTTCTTTATGCTCGTTAAAATTTTGGGCGTGTAGCATTTAAAATGTAGTCCAGGAGAGGAGGAGAAATATCAAAACTTATCGGCGGTCTTTTGAGGTTCCGTATCGAGTTGCTAAAATACACGAATGATGTGTGCAATGAGCAAAGTGGCGACCCGCCGCCCCTGCGACCGACTGAAAGTCCTTCCTCGGCACGCAATCAATCGCGAAAACAAGGCGCCTTTACGGCGGCGCGCCGCGGCGGGGCGGCCGGGCGGCGCAGCGGCGCCATACAGCCAATACACGAAACTGCACAGCGACGCACAGCGGGGCACTTGTTCAGAAATATCACTCTGCCGTAAAATCACGGCTCTTTTTATGGCGGGACGCGGGATCGTCGCCGACGTGCTCGAGGGATAGAGGGGGAGAGAGAAGAGAGGGGGGAGGGAGGAGGAGGGCCTTTGTCGGGGAGTGGCAGCGCGGCAGCGAAGCGCAAGGGAAAAGTCCGAGCATGATAATCCCAAATCGCGCGGGAGACGGGGAACAGAGAGGAGAAGAAAGGATCGGAACATGTCTGGCTTTATGATTTACCTGGACCGTCCGCGCCTTGCCCGCCCCGGAGGTTTCAAAACGTGTTTTCCGAGCAGTTTACTCGTTTACACGCAATCCTCACGGGGACTACCAAAGGACCAGTGCCGAGGTGCGTTCTTATTTTTCCGGACCCTTCCGTACATTTTCCGAATTTTCCAAACCAAACTACAAACATGCACCGATACGCTGCACCAACATGGCGAGGAATTTTTTCACGAAACATGTAGATTTCGCTGTAAATGCCCGTCGAGAAACAGATGCTGAGTCGCGTTACCGGAAAGTTTTCAGACAAACTGTATTCGATGATAAAGGACATGGGTATACAGCCGCAAGCTGTGGATGGATCCCAATCCGATGCACGAGGAAAAGACTTGCCCCTTCACCACACCAGTGTTTGCGTCTAAGCCCCTGTTTTGCTCTGCAGGTCCGCCGCTCGTCGCCGCCAGGATGAGGCTGCCGCTCGTCGCCGTCGTCGCGCTGCTGGCCTTCATCCCAGGTAGGCAGTACCGAGGCTCGTGAATTCGCATTAAAAGTACGACTGGGCTGGGGCGAGGTCCGCGGCAGGGCAGTGCCGGCTCGCCCTCCACGCCCCTTGGCAGTCTCCTCACGTGCCTGGCGGCGGCCTGCGGAGCCTGCGGAGCCTGCGCCACAGTCCGGAGTGACCCCGCGAGTAAATAACTTCTCGGGCCACCTGCTCCCCCCTCCCGCACTAACATGCGGGCAGCAGCGCGGCTTTGGCGAGGGGGAGGGGGCTGTAAGCAGATATTCAAAGTCTTGCGGAGAAACTAGTCCGCGGCGCCGCGGGCACCGCGAGCTAGGCGACGAGGGAGTCGCTAAGCGCATTGTCCAGGCCGTTTGTCTCTCCACCGCGAGAGCCCCGCCCCGCTTACCCCTCGCAGCCATCCCGCCCCACCCCGCCCTGCCCAGCCGGCCCGCAGATTGTTTGCGACTTGCTAATTTCTTGCGAAAACAACAAAAGTCGCCTCAGAGACTCACAGCTTCACAGACGGCGTGCGGCTCCCCTCGTCAGTGGCCGAGGGCACGCCGAAGGCACGCCGAGGGCCGAAGCACTGGCCTCGGGGAATCCACTCCCCGCCGCCGGACCGCCATGCGGACACCCTAGCTGCCGGCACGCCTAGTCCCGCCTAGTCTCACAATTGCTTTCGCAGACAAACTTTTTCACTCCAAAAGGAATTTGAGGGATTTTTGGAAAACGGCCAGCCTTGTCTGGGGGGGGGGGAGGGGGATGCAGCTCGTGTGGCTTGGGGGGGGGCATTAGTGCGGCGGAATAATAACTCGGGGTTCATCAACGTCTTGCGGATTAATTACCCCCAGGCCGGGGCTGGGCCTGATCCCCCCGACACCCTGGAGCCCCACGCGGCACGGCGCGGCACGGCACGGCACGGCCCGCCGGGCCGCCTCCTCGTGTCACTTTCCCACACGTCGCCTGGAGCAACGGCCTCGTTCGCCTCTTTGCATGAGTGGCGCGCGCGGTGCGTCGGGGGAAGCGGGTTCGTTGTAGCCACGCTGGGGGACAGCCGCGCGTCGGTGGTGAGGGAACTCTATCCAGTCCCCCGAATGAGAATGGGGTTTTAAAAGTAACAACGTGAAGCAAAATAAGTATCGTGAACTAAAAGCATTGCCGGCCGACGGAGAGTAACTCTCGTTGCACTTTGTTTGTAACCTTTTCATTACGTTTGAGTCTTAAAGTTGTTTTCATATTTCCTTGTGGAAAGAAAGCAAAAAAAAAAAATTAAAAAAAAAATGGCCGCGTAATTTTTGTGCTGGCTTGTCTTGCTACTTTCCAAGCTGCGTAAGGCCAAAAGACCAGCGTCGGGGTCAAAACTCTCGACGCGTTTTGAGCTCTAAAATCGCTGAATGAGACTCGAAAGAGCACGTTCGATTCGAGTTTCATTTAGCGACTCTAAAGCTCGAAACGCGTCTGGAGTTTTGGCCGCCGACGTCGGCCTTCTGGCCCACTGCGCGGCGTCCACGAGGTCGGACGCATGGCCGCGTGCACCCGGGCCGGCCGAGGCCAAGCCGTGCCCGAAGCCATCCATAACGTCATTACGCCATTTGGGCGTGCCTGGAGGCGGAGGTCGCGGTGGTGGCCGTGGTGGCGGCGGGGTCGGCGGGGTCGGCACGCCACGCACCCCACTGTCACTTTGGGCACCTCCTTGACCCCGCGCCCCGTGTGAATGATGAAGTTGTAATGACAGGCGCCCTTCCTTGCTTTGCTTCGCTTTGCTTAAACCTCCCCCTCGCCTCCACTGCCTTCCTTCCTCGTTTTCTGCGCCCTCCTCGTCCTGCCTCTGATGTCGCCAAGACACGCGTCCGTGGGGCCGTGGGCGGGGCGCGGCGGCCGTCGCGCAGGGGCAGGGGCAGCCCCGCGGCCGCGCCCCGCAGAGTCGTTTCGTCTTATCTCTTTGCGGGTCTCGGCCGGGCATTTGCACTCCAATTGGTGTTGATGAAAGCCCCCGCGTCGACCTGACGTCGCGCCGACGTGGCCGCCAAAGTTTCGCGCCAATTAGAAGTGGGCGGGGAAATATGCGCCACGCCATGGTGCTGCCGTGCTGCACTGGCGAACCATGGGCACGCCGACGAACCATGGGCATGCCGGCGAACTATGGGCTGGCTGACGAACCATGGGCAGGCTGACGAACCATGGGCAGGTGACGAACCATGGACACGCTGACGAACCATTGGCAGGTGACGAACCATGGACACGCTGACGAACCATTGGCAGGTGACGAACCATGGACACGCTGACGAACCATTGGCAGGTGACGAACCATGGGCACGCTGCTGAACCAAGGGTACACTAACAAACCTTGGCTGCTCTACCGCTGGACTCAACACGTCTGATTTCTGTTGCAGAGAGCCTCACGAGCTGGGAGGAGTGGTGGACCTACGATGGCATCTCAGGTAAGGCTACACATGGTTACATTCCCGCTTGAGTGGCGGCGCGTGGCCATGGCTGTCGCGGCCGGCGCACCGCGTGCCTCGCTCTGTGTGCCTGGCCGTCTCCGGCCTTCCCTGGCAATCCCTAGGTCCTCTCCTGGATTCACCTTGATGTTTCTGATTTCCTTCAAGTCCGCACAGACGCTTGCGCTTGCGTCTCGAGGAAGAAGGGAATAAGGCATGAGTGGGGGCAGCGCCTGGGCGAGCGCCTGGGCAGTGTCCTTTGTCCCTGCCCGCCCCTCGCTCGTCCTTCGCGGAGCGGCGACGGCTCTTTCCCCTTTCGCGTGTTCGCGTTCCGGCATGAGTCTCGTGGTTCCGGAATGCCTGAATTTCCTGCGGAAAGTTGGCAACATAGAAGGAAATCAACGCGCAACAGAGGGATCTTCCCACCTTGACAACATCCTTCCCAGGTAAAAATGGGCTTTATAAAGGCCATTATAAGGTTTTTTATGATTTTATAAGGATTTTTTATCCAATTTTATAAATTTTAATAATGTCATATGAATAAAGATTTATACAATCACACGGAAGTTTTATAAAGGGATATGTGTGCAGTTATATAAAGTTTTATGCAGAAGGATGTATATGGCCGTATAAAACATAATGGATTCCCATATAATCATAGCTAAAGAGCTTCTCCTTATAGAGATATATATGGACACATATAAACAGTTTTATATAACTATATAAGGCCATCCCTATAAAACATTATATTTCCTTATAAAAGTTCATAAAATCATATGTATGAACGTATATATATACTTATAAGTTTTTATAAGCCTTTTGATATGGTTTTATAAATGTGTATAAAAACTCCCGTCTGACTTTATAAAACTCATTTTTACCTGGGTTGTTGCGTGATGATGTACACCTTTTTGGAGGGATATTCTGGTTCATTTACTTGGAAGAGCAGAACGTTGAGAGTAAGCATGGAGGAAGTAAATCAGAATGTGTCATTTGTTGACAACGAATGTTTTCGCTCTGGTGAGCGTTGGTTGCTTCGAATCCAAAATCAAAATAGTTTGACGTGGTGTACTTATTAAAAACCCACTATCTGTTGGGTGCCGCGCTGGAGTAGAGAAAAAAAAGAGAAAAAGCTCGAGAGACTGCAAAGAAGAAGGCATTAGGCTGGGCCGGTGAAGTCAAAGATCCGTGGGTGTGTTTCGTTTTATTGAAAGCATGTCTGATTGGAGAGGGCCGGAGGTAAACAACCCTTCCAGCGGGACCCTCCGCCCTTCCCGGCCCTTGCAGGGGACTCGATTCCCGCAGGAGTCGACGGCGCGAGTCCTGACTCACTGCCTGGCTGACTCGCCGTGACGGGGTGCACGAGCGCGGCGCCGCGTGGCACAGTGGGCCAGAAGACCGGTGGAGGCGGCAAGAATTCTAGACGCGTTTTGAGCTCGAGAGTCGCCAAATCGGACTTAAACCAAACGTGTTTCCCCACCGGTGGATTGCTCTCTAAACGAGCAGTCCATTGGTGGGGTCACACGTTTGGTCCGAGTCCTGCTTGGCAACTGGATCGCAAACCGCGTCTAGAATTTTTGCCGCCTCTGCCGGTCCTCTCGCTCACTGTGCGTGGCGCGGCGTAGAGGCCCCTGCACTTCAGGGAGAGGGTGGCAGCCTGGGAGGCTTCTTCAAAAAGAACGCCTTGCCACATTTGATTGGGAGCTACTGTCGACTGCAGAGCCCAGATGATCGCCACTGATTTGCCATTCACGCTCCGCTCGTTGCAGGGCCCAGCTTCTGGGGGCTCATCAACCCCCAGTGGGGCCTCTGCAGCAAGGGCCGCCGCCAGTCGCCCGTCAACATCGAGGCCGAGAAGCTGCTGTTCGACCCGCGGCTGCGGCCGCTGCACGTCGACAAGCACATGGTGGGTGGAAAGCTTGTCGAAGGAGCCTCTGTCGTCCGAGGAGAGAAACACAACTGAACCCACCTTCCAGATAAGCGGCTCGCTGCACAACACGGGCCAGTCGCTAGTGCTGCGCGTCAACCAGGACTCCAAGCACCACGTCAACATCTCGGGCGGGCCGCTGGACTACCGCTACCAGCTGCAGGAGGGCTACATCCACTACGGCAACACCGACGGCCAAGGCTCCGAGCACCGCGTCAACGGCTACCAGTTCCCCGCAGAGGTAACAGTCGTCGGTGTTTGAGGGCCACGGGCCACCTGGCATGCGCACCGGGCACTGAGAACTAAAACCCTTGATCAATACCAAATTTTGCGTCGTGTGAATCATTTATTTTTAGCAGATGATACCTTTACTTAAAAACATACCTGAAACTACAACTACAAGATACATAAAGGTGTCAGCTAGCTTTTACTCGAGAGTCCAAAAACCAAGTACATATCCTAACAATATAATAGGGGCTGGCTGCCGGGGCGGGATGGTGCGGCTGTCTGTGGCTGGCTGCGGCGCAGCCTGCGCGGAATTCGCGACAATGGCACCCCCCTCGCGCGCGACGGCCTGCGAGCAACATTGACAATCCCTCCCTGCTACAGCCCAGGGGCACCGGGTGCTCGCAATCCAACGGACACGCCGCGGCGGTGCAGGCCAAGGCACAAAGGGCTCAGTTTTTAAATAATATCTTTGGAATGAGCCCATACTACCCCGTAGAAGAAAACCAAACGAGTATCATCTGCTTTCATTAACGTTCGTTGAATGAGATTTTTTCTCCTCAAGTCGGGTGAGAAAGGTTTCCTCGCCCAAATTTGAGCGATGACAGGTGCATCGGCCACCTATCGCCCAAATTTACGTGACATAGAAAGGAAGATCCAGTTGCAGCGGCCCGTCCGAGAAAGACTTTGATAGCAGCAGCTGAGTCGTTCTCGAGCGGGCCGCTGCAGCAACTCAGCTTCGTTAGTTATCGATTTCAGTCCTGACCATGACTCTTTCATTCTCACTGGACAACCCAGTGTATGCTAGCAATGCCACTTTCCTCGGTGTCCACCTACTGCGCTGCTGTCGAATACGCTTAATGCTTGATGAGGGGATCTGGTTGTGGCCTGACCCAGTTCCGAGAGCGTCACACCTCCAGGTCGACACACAGGCCGAGCCACACCGCGGCACAACTCGTGAATCAGTCGAGTTCTTGTCAGGAAGTCAGAAACATGCCTGGAAATCCTGATCAAAATTCGCACACCTCTGGACGCTGGGATTCCGAACATTTATTCTGATATTGATGGCCTGAGTTCCTTAGAATGTCAGAATAAGTTTTCAGAGCTTTCAGAAGTGCGTGAACGTTTAGAGAAGTTTTCAGATAGGTTTCTGACATTTTGCCAAAGCTAACAAGAGTCTACCGCTGTCTGTTGCAGATCCAGCTGTACGGCTTTAACGCCGAGCTGTACCACAACATGTCGGAGGCGCAGCACAAGTCGCAGGGCATCGTGGCCATCTCCCTCATGCTGCAGGTCAGTGGTCCGACGAGCTGGCTCCAAGCGAAAGCGCGGTCATGGACAGAAAGAACCTAACCTAATCAGCTCCTAGCGGCCCCAACCTAAGGAACAGATTTGTTGATACTACTAAAAGCTAGTTGGTTTAACCAATCGTTTAGTTGTGGAAACTTAAGCGTTTTTCTTACGAGAAATAATTTTTGGATGTCAACTAAAATGTTCTTTGGGTCCTCTGACAATTAATTTGTTGTTTTTTTCGTGCGCTGGCCAAAAAAGTGTCGTTTAAAAAAAAACTTTTTCACATTATTTTTCGTCGTGTCGGCACTTATGTGCGTGGCGGGGAAAGGGGTGGGGGTGAGCTGCTGGCGGCGGGACGCGGTGGAATGCGGGGACGTCAATTAAGGCAACTCCGACAATAACTTGACAATAAACAAGCGGCTCGGCGCAGACGGCCTGGCCCGGCCTGGCCTCGCCGCTCCCCTCCCCGCCACAGATCAAGTCATCGGGGTAATGCGCTAAATATTTGTATCCTCCTGAATATTCATAGCGTCGCTCCAGCCACGGCCGGAGACTGGCTGGAGAGGACTGAGGTGGCACCGATTTAGAGGGGGGGGGGGGAGAGAGAGAGAGCAGAAATCTGCTGAGGCAGAATCATTGGCAGGGGAGGCCCAGGCAGCCATGCACACGCTTCGTAAAAGTGATTCCGAACCAGAGGGAACGACCAGTATTTGTTTCCTAAAGTCTCTCACTTGCGGTGGGTTTGCTCTTCGGAGCGTTTTTTTTCTTTTCCCTGCCGTACCATCCCCTATTTGTCCGGTCAGACTTGGCAGCGGCTCGAATCGCCGCAGCTTGCGTGTCTGCGCGGCGTGCCCCCCGCGTGCGAGCGCGCGTGCCGCCGGCAGCTTTACTGCCCGTGTGTACTCACGCCAGCCGAGCCCTCCGTGCCCTCCGTGACAGTATAAAAGATCGCAAGTCAAGCTGCGCCGCTGCGCGCTCCCCTGAGCCATCGGCCAGCCGGGCCGGCCCAGCGCCAGCCCAGCGCCAGCCGAGCGCCCGGCACTCTCCGGCTACGCCAGGCGTGGGCACGCGAGTGCTTCGGGTTGCCTACCCTGCTGACTACAGGGGCTGAGGCCGTCTTGACGCGACCTCCTCCGCCTCCCCCTTCCCCCCCCAGTTTGTCTCTCTCTCTCTCTCTCTCTCTCTCTCTCTCTCTCTCTCTCTCTCTCTCTCTCTCTCTCTCTCTCTCTCTCTCTCTCTCTCTCTCTCTCTCTCTCTCTTCACTCTCTTCCTCTCTTTCTCTCTCCAGCGCGATTTAATTAGCGTTCTGCCATGAATGAAATTTGCGCACGTTACAAGCGCGCTTCGTAGGATTCGCGCGCGAGCCGGCGTGGGAGCACTGTGTGTGCCCGAGAGAGACAGCACTACGTGTGGAGAGGGAGAGGAGAAGAGAGAGAGAGAGAGAGAAGAGAGAGAGAGAGAGAGAGAGAGAGAGAGAGAGAGAGAGAGGCGGTGTGGAAAACACTTCCGTTTGATTTCCCCCTAATTACTCCGCACCAGAGGTCGGGTCGGCTGCGTGATTTATTCCGCAGCGCTTTGCATCCATTTTGTTTGTTTTTGCGAATGAAAAACGTTTACTTCGGTTATTATTTATTCGCCGGGAGGTGCCCCATTTACTGCACAGGCCCGTCGGCCCCCCGCCCCCGCGGCCCCGCCCCAGTGATGTCTTCAAATTTGTTTACTCTCTTTGTTCGCAAATGAGGTCTCTTAATTTCTCTCCGGCTAATTATAACACTTTTCTTGAGTTTATTATATTTTCTTTCTTTTTCCTGTAGAGTCCTTTTCTCGTTTTCTCTCCTTGCCTGCTGTCTCGCGTCTGAAGGCCGGGCCAAAACGGCCAAAACGAATGCGATTCAATTTCCAACGAATGCCCAACGAACGTAACATTCCTGGACTCGCGAAGCGCATGCGAGTTGTCTTTGAGGAGGGTGTGGCAGCCTTCGTGCCGTTGCAGCGTCGCTTAACGGGACATTCCGGAGGTCTTTGGGCGTCCATTCCATCACTGCATTGTCAGTGACCTCGTGTTGCAGGCAGACAGGTCAAATTTGCACTCGATTTTTGGGCAACACAGAAAAGAAAAAGTTCCGGAATTTCCGAAGGAACATTTCTTTCGGCAACAAGTTGAGTGTGTTCTGCTGCAGATCAGGGACAAGCCCAACCCGGAGCTCCACGTGCTGACCAGCTCGTTCGGCCAGGTGGCCTACCGCGGCCAGTCCGCGCCGTTCCGCCACCTGTCGGTGCGCGCGCTGCTGCCCGACACCAACCACTACATGACCTACGAGGGCAGCACCACGCACCCGGGCTGCTGGGAGACCACCGTGTGGATCATCCTCAACAAGCCCATCTACATCACGAGGCAGGAGGTGAGGGGTGCGGCAATAACGCGGAAAAAATTGTGGAACAAAACAAAATTACGGTTCTGATTGGCTTCTTCCCCAGCTGTATGCGCTGCGCAAGCTGATGCAGGGCTCCCCCGAGACCCCCAAGGCCCCCCTCGGCAACAACGCCCGGCCGCTGCAGCCGCTGCACCACCGCACCGTGCGGACCAACATCGACTTCTTCCGCGAGCAGGTAGGCCAGGCCGCATTCTAGCACACCACGGTTTTTCTTTCCAAAAGTGGGTTTCAGCGAAATTTTCTTTTTTCCAGGGGAAAAATTGCCCTAAGATGTACAAAGACCACTACTACAGAGGTAAGGTCATCGCAAGTGCTTGATTCCAGTCCCCTTGACTCGCCCTTCCTAACTCGTTGTCTTCCTTGGCAGCCAATCCGTGGAGCGAAGACAACCGATCGCAGGGCCGCAACAGCGGTGACATGCCCTGACTCCACCGCCCTCTTCTGACTGATCTTCTTTTCGTACTTTTTGCCGGTCGTTCCCACGGCCACCCCCTGTCTGAAGCCTTCGGGTTAGCCGACTAGGGGACTCTCTGCTCCTCTCGGATGCGGGATGCCGCGGCAAGTTCCGCGAGGACTCAAGGGCCACTGCTGTCCTCTCTGACCACCGTCTTCCCGAGAGTATCCAATCTCTAGCCCACATATCGCATCTGCGCTGTTTTTCCCATTCCTCTCTTGCGTTGCATGAATTGTGCTCGTTGCTACGAACTGTTCTGTCAAAAATTTCAGGTCTTCCGTCCTCCAAAACTTATAAAAAAACTTGTGGAGGGCTAAGTTTTGTCCCGGCACGTTTTCTTTGAGGCTCGTGCTTCGAGAAGCTGGCTATTGTCTTGAACTTAAGTATTCCAATAGAACCCTAGTTTGTGTGTCTTAGCGTGGTACTTTGGGGATTAGCGATTACGTTGCTTCGTAGGCGCTCGGGAAGCTGAGAGAACCTAAACCCTGACATGTTTGTGATAGGCTTTCGATTTACTTGTTTTTCTGTGCTTTGCTGTAGAACATTTTTTTTACGGTGGTAAACAACAAAGTGAAGAAGAATTCAATAGTGTGATTGTTGGTTAAATAATAGAGTACGTTTATAAAACAGTTTCACCGTCGTCCCATTTCTTGCCCGCTTTCCTCCATTGGACCTTCCTCAAGTGGAGGGCGACTCACAGCACGAGACACTCCGTCACTCCAAGGCAGAAGGTGTGAGGCAACTACTCTGCTGCGACGATTCGTACAAATCTTGCACCAAAAATTAACTAAAAGTCCAAATATACAAAGTTTCCTTTGCAGAGTTGTGCGCTCTGTCCTAAACTCGGCATGGGAGTCCGGCGAACGTAGCGCAGACCAACAACAAAAACTCCCCCCCCCCCTTTCCAATGACGCACAGAACCGAAACCAAATCAGAATTAATAAAATGACAATTCTAATTGTCCGGCGTGCACGGGCGTTGCAACTCGGCGTGCTTTCGCACAATGCGTCGATTGTGTGCGTCCGAGGCCGCGGTCGGTCGGTGGTCGGTCGGTCGCTGCCGCCCCAAAGCTGCCCAAAGCCCACAAAGCCCCGGGGCGGGCCAGGCTCGGCCAGGCAAGGCATTGTCGCGCCACTACACCTTGGCACCTTGGAGGGCCAGGGCAGCTCTTCAATACAGCGATTTAATTGTTGTCTGGCGCGACCCTCCAGCCGCACCCCTCCATTATTAATGGTCCCTCAAACAAGGCGGTGCGAACAAAGTGCTGGAGAGCTCCGCGCTGACAGGTGTAACTTTTGTGCCGAGGACTGTTTTGGCGGCGACAGCGCGGTGCTTCAGCATGGCTGGCAGGGCCTCAGGACAAACGGTGTTAAATTCGGCTGAAGGCCTGGTTCGTGTGGCTGCCCGCGCGTCGCGCTGTCACTCCGCACTTAACAGTGCGGCCGCAGTGCTTGGCAGAATCCGGGGGAGAGGGCTCCGCACTCCCCCTCAAGGCCTGGCACAGTTGTTTGTTTGACCCCGGATTCAGTCATCGCTGGCTTCCTCAGACACACGTGACACTGTTGTCGTCGTGCTCCAGAGCTGACCCTGAGTTATATGTGAGGGATGAGAGTGTGAGAACCACGAAGGGCACTAGCAGTTTTCTCAGGGATGCACTAATAGGGCGACACCTCAAACAAATCAAAACAATGATAATTTAAAAAAAAACACACACACACTAACGCTTAGAGAAAAATGTCAGCGCTCCAAATGAAGCAGAAATCGAAAGTCTTTTACCTAGAAGCCCGTTCCGTCCACAGGCACGGCCGGGTCGCTACAGGGGGCTACGGCACGGAAAAAAAACACGCCAGGAAAAAGGTAAATGCCGCACAAACCAAGGGCAGGCGGCCAGCGCCCCGTTGGCAAAATTATGTCGTCTAGCGAGTCTGTTAATGGGGCCTTGACGCCCACCTACACTGTCAGCAGCGAAAAGGTGGGGGGGGGGGGGGGCTGCGAAAAAGACAAACGCCCCGGGCGCCGCGGAGACAGTCGACACAAAAGAGAGGAGGAGCGGGAGGCGCCCGCGAATCCGCTTGTAGTTTCGCATCATCATTGCCTTTCGCCCGAGGCGGGGCGGCGCGGGGTGGGGCGGCGCGGGGCGGGGCGGGGCGCGCAGCCCGACGAAATAACGCCCTCCTCGTCCGTCACGTTGTCTCCTCTCGCCGCTTCTTCTCCAACGACATGACGAAGTTGATCTCGCTGTTCGGTTCATCGGGTTCATCCATCGTAGCGCCACGCCACGCCCCGGCATGATCTACCTCCCGGCGCCCTGTCTCTCTCCCACCGGCCCCGCGAGTGGGCCCCGCGAGTGGGAGGGAGACAGGGCGCCGAGTGCGCCGGTCGCGTCTTTGTTTACGGCGCGGCACGGAGTCGTTATCGTCGCTCTGTCTCTCTCGCACCGTCACGGTACGCCCGGTGAGCGCGAGAGAGACCGAGTGATGAAAACGACTCTCGGAACCAGTCAGCAGGGGCACGCCACCGGCACGCCACCGGCACGCCACCGGCACGCCACGGCGGGACTTTCGAACCGGGGAAGGCGAGGGGCGGAGCGGCGGACAAAGGGGGCGGCGGGCGGGCTGGCCGCGCTGGCCGGGGGAGTCGCGGACAGCGCCGACTGATTTATGCCAGGCCGGGCAGCCAGGCCGGGCAGCCAGGCCGCTGGCTAGTGCCAGACACTACGGCCGCACGCGATGCTGCGCGCCGTCCGTCTGTCTGCCTGTCCGTCCGTCCGCCCGGCCCAGGTTCCCCAGGTGAGCCGCGGGGCCGCGGCAAGACGCGGCGAGACGCGGCCTCGCAAGGAGCAGGGTTATGTTTTTGTAATGCTTTATTTGCAGTTATTTGGGCGGAGCACCGCGCTGCCGTGCGCTGCCTGGCCTGGAAGCATGCTGGAGGCTTGCCTGGAGGCCTGAATGTTGCATGTGGGACGATTGCCACAATAGCGCTGCTGCCGGCACAGCCAGCACAGCCAGCGCTGCCGGAGTGGCGTGTACAGTGTGCCGTTGTTGGAGCCGGTAGCCCGCCCCGCCCCACCAGCCAGGCCACGCGCTACGCGCCGCGCGCCTCGAACTGCCTCCAACACACCGACACGCGGGGGAACATCCCATCCCAGCCCGCTGCCGCTAGTCCGCGCGCGTCGGCCTGCTGGGGCTGCGGGGCAGGGCTGGGGCCAGGCAGGCCAGACCGCCCCAGAGTGCCCCGGTCCCGGGAACAACGGCAGCGGCCCGGAGGGCTTCGGAGCATCCGCTGGAGTGGGGCGGGGCGGGCGGGGCGCCACTCGCAAAGGTATTTCGGACTGAATACCCCAGTTCTACCGAAACCCTTGGAGCCTCCGGCTGATTCCTCGTTCCTCGAACAGGGCTTTCGTCGCTCTATCTGTTATCACCCACCAGGCAGCTCCCCGTGTCCCGTGGGAGTGCGAGAGAGACAGAATGACAATGCACTGGTCTGGTGGCCCGAAGGCAGCCCGAAGGCAGCCCGAAGGCAGCCCGAAGGCAGCCCG
Organism: Thrips palmi; assembly: GCF_012932325.1. Lineage (NCBI taxonomy): Eukaryota > Metazoa > Arthropoda > Insecta > Thysanoptera > Thripidae > Thrips > Thrips palmi. Next base: position 15,158,292 of record NW_023144632.1, on the reverse strand, counting down.
AAGGCAGCCCGAAGGCAGCCCGAAGGCAGCCCGAAGGCAGCCCGAAGGCAGCCCGAAGGCAGCCCGAAGCAGCCAACAGGCCCCGAAGGCAGCGCACAAGGACCCAGCCCGGCCCCGAAGGCACCCGAAGGCAGGGCCCCAAGGGCCCGGGGAGGGCCCGTTTTTGCCTAGTCCCGGTTTCCCATCGGCAGCCCAAGGCAGCCCGAAGGCAGCCGAAGGCAGCCCGAAGGCAGCCCGAAGGCAGCCCGAAGGCAGCCCGAAGGCAGCCCGAAGGCAGCCCGAAGGCAGCCCGAAGGCAGCCCGAAGGCAGCCCGAAGGCAGCCCGAAGGCAGCCCGAAGGCAGCCCGAAGGCAGCCCGAAGGCAGCCCGAAAAGGCAGCCCGAAGGCAGCCCGAAGGCAGCCCGAAGGCAGCCCGAAGGCAGCCCGAAGGCAGCCCGAAAAGGCAGCCCGAAGACAGCGGGACACCCTGACCCAGCCCTCCCAAATTGCATTACTTCGGCTCTTGGTCCGGCGGCCTCGTTTTTGACCTCGTCCCGCTTTTTCCTCACTCGGAATGCACAATGGCTCTCTCCTTGGCCGCATGTATAAGTACGCGGCGAGGCGCAGGGGAAAGGAGAGAGTGAGCGGAGAGAGAGGGAGAGAGAGAGAGGGAGAGAGGGAAAGACGAGTCTCCGACGGAGACGGACGGCAAACACAGTGTCCGCACTCACGGGGCCACGGAGGCTCGGCGACGACGCGACGGTGAGATCGCGGAGGGGCTCGAGGCAAGATCGTCTCGCCCCGCGAGTGCGACAGAGCCAGAAACGAAACCACTCTTCGAAAATGGGAATCAGCCTGCCGGCAGAGTACTAAGTTTCAGCCTGAGGCCAGTGCATCGCGAGGCTTCGTGCTGCCGAATGGCGCCTCTCTCTCCCTCTCTTTCTGTCGCACTGTCGCGTCTCGACGGAACACTCCAATCGGCGGCAAGTGCTGAGGCAGCGCCCCGCGTCGCCCCGCGCCTCCGCCTCCGTCTCGGGCCGCGGGGACGGCGCGGGGACGGCGCGGCGCGGCCCGGGGCAATCGGCAATGGAGCCCCTATTACGTTACTAAGTCAACGTTCGAGATGCCGGGCCGTCGGGGCGTCGGGCCTCCGGGCCCCGGTGTGGATGGCCGGGTTGGCCCTGATGGCCTGGATGGCCCGGCCGGCGCGGGGCGATGGCGGTGGCGGTCGTTCGCTGCGCCGGGCCGAGCCACCCGAGTGCGCGGAGTGGCGGCAGTGCGGCCGAAGACACAATCGAGTCGGTAATGGGAAAGCGAAGGCCCCCAGGCAGCCCGGCAGCCTGGGGGGGCAGTCAGCCTCATTCAATTATTTATTTCGAGATGGCGCTCGTGTGATACCACCCGCCCGCGGCCCCGCCGCCCGGAAGCCCCGCCGACTCGGCCACCGCGGCGGGAGTCTGCGGGGAAGGGCAGCCGAGCGGAAATGAAGGTGTGAAGAGCGGGCCGATAGGAGGGAGCGACGCCAGGCGACGCCAGACGACGCCAGGCAGGACAGCTGTTAAGTGGCTCGGAGCGCAAAGTCGTCAGTCACGCCGTTGTCGTCGCCAACCCCCTCTTGACCCCCGGGAGGGTGGCTTTGTTTTAGGTCGGACCTTTCGGGGCCGACCCGTCCGAGGAGCGGTTGGAGCGGGCCGCTTTCTCCGCGCCGCACAGTGGGCCAGAAGACCGGTGGAGGCGGTCAAAATCGCAGACCCGTTTCGAGCTCCAGAGTCGCTAGTAGGGGCTCGAACCAAACGTGTGACCGCACTAATGGATTGCTCTCCGATCGAGGGATCCATTAGTGGGGGTCACACGCTCGGTTCGAGTCCTGTTTAGCGACTTCGGATCTCAAAACCCGTCCGGGGTTTTGTCCGCCAGTCCGCCTCCACCGATCCAGTGCACGCGGAGTGCACGCACTGCCGTGCTGGCCGGCAGTGAGGCGAGGGGCGAAGGGGCGAGGGGGTGAGGGGGGTGACGGTGGTTAGGGGGGGGGGGGCGCCGGTCTTCCACTCTCCAGTGAGTGGCGAGAACGGCCGCGATGCTATTGAGTGGACTGTGTGGGCTGACTTGGCGATCAAATTGAATAACCACCCGGCCGCCGCGCCCCGCCTCGCCACGCCCCGCCCCGCCACGCCCCGCCACGCCCCTTTGATGGATGGCCGGCGCCACCTGTCACGTGCACGGCCACCTCCTGCGGCACCTGAACGCCGCCTCCACGCCGCGCACCTGGCAAAGCAAATGGGATCCGAGTCGACGTGGGTCTTGCCTCGCCTAATGGACACTGTGATTGGCCGTCGAGGGACGATTCGGTTACGGTCGCCGCCTGGTCCCCTCGCCATCAATCCTAGCCAGGCTTCGGCCTTCGCGCTTCTCGCGCGGCTGCCCCGCCCCGCCTCGGTTGCCACACTGCACGGCGCGGTGCCGACTCCTCTCCCTTCCGCCGGGCTGGGGTGAAAGTATACAGATTTCTCAGTGTCTGGTTGTGAGTGAAAAGGAAGGCTGTCACCTGCCGCTCGCTCCCGCAGCGATACCAACCCTCGTACCGAGGGCGAGAGGGGCGGGGGCAGTGGGGGTGGCGGAGGCGGCATGCAGGGGCCGACCCCCCGAGTGAAAGAGAGAGTCCGTGAATGGAAGAGGGATGGTGGTAAGCCGTGGCATGCAGACTGATTTCTCTCTCTCTCTCTCTCTCTCTCTCTCTCTCTCTCTCTCTCTCTCTCTCTCTCTCTCTCTCTCTCTCTCTCTCGCCGCAGAAACCAGGCCGGTTGCCACGCAGCAAATTTGATGCGTGGGGCGAACTTTTGTTAAGTGATACTCTAGCCTATTTTAGGTTCACCACCGACAGGAATCGTTCCTTCGAATGTTTTTTTCTTTTCAGCAGGAAGTGAAAATGGAATTTCGTCACGTCGTTAGGGTTTTCCTTTGTTTACTGGCTCTGCGTTGAAAGGGCCTCGGAGGCAGTGGCGGCCAAGGAGACGGCGGAGACGGCGGAGACGGTACTCCAAGGCACTCCGCGGCACTCGGCGCTGACCTGCCAGACGCGAGGCGGCCAGGCCGGAGGAAGATTCTCTGCTTCTCCACTCGCCTTCCGTCAATTATTCAAAAGTGCAGCCAACTTCACAGCAAAACGACAGAATAACAAAACTGGGTTTGGAAATGAAGGGGCACCGGCTTTGCGTGGGCGGAGCGGGGCGGGGCGGGACGGGGGCCCGTTCCTCCGCGAACCGCAGCAAGAGAGGAAGTTATAGCTGTTAAGGCTTAAGCGGCTCGGCTGGGCTCCGCGAGGCTCCGCCATTTAATATCGGCACTCGGGCCCGTAAATCAGAGCAGGGCTACAATTAGCAAGTCGGCTGATCCTCCTTCCCGCCCGCTCCGCTCCGCCCCGCCCCACCCCGCCAAGCCGCGGCCGGAAGGCGGCGTGCTCAAAGGGTGCAGCCAGCAGCGCTGGCAGCGCGCTTCCTCGCAGCGACGCGGGGTAGGCACCGAATACTTCGCAGGCACTGCAGGCAGCGCGTCCAAACGAATCGCACGGGGTTGATTGCACGTGATTTCGCCTCGCCTCTTGAGAAGTTTTCGGGCAGCGTCGCCAAGGCAGTGCCGCCGAACAGCAAGGCGCTGATTGGAAAGGGCAATTCGAACAACCCCGCCTGGAGTCCGGCCAGCCAGCGCGCCGCGCCACTGCCCTGCCAGGAAGCCGCACCGCGAGAACTAGCCGGCAGTGACAGATTCCGAAAATCGTTTTCGTCGCTTTGTCTCTTTCGCACTCGCAGGGGAGAACCCATGTAGGTGCAAGATGGAGCGAGAAAACGACTCTTGAAACCAGTCTGATGTTACAAAAAAAAAGCAACGGATTAAGTACCACAGAAATAAAACAAGCCTGCCGAATAAAACCCTGAAACCTTCACAACCCGGCCACACTGGTGAAACAAAGGCATAAAAATTATGCCCTTAAAGGGCGTAAACGATTTACGCCCTTAAAGGGCATAAATCGTTAATGCCTTTGGGAAGGGCATTAAAATTTTGCTTGAAATTCCTATACCATTTACGCCCTTCCCAAGGGCATAGAACGATTTATGCCCTTGCAAGGGCGTAAAAGAGTATTTATGCCCTAAAGGGCGTAATTTTTATGCCTTTGTTTTACCAGTGCACTTCTGCAAAAAACAAAAATTCGGTCTAAGTACGAAGCAGAGGCTGCTACGCTGAAATAACTTTTGTTTGTCCTCGACAAACTGACGCAACTCTAATAAACACTGTTTGTCGAGTTCTATCATCAAAAATAATGAAAGAGGAGACACAGAGAGAGAGAGAGAGAGAGAGAGAGAGAGAGAGAGAGAGAGAGAGAGAGAGAGAGAGAGAGAGAGAGAGAGAGAGAGAGAGGCAAGGGGTTAAATGAAGGATCTGCGGTGATGACAAAGGACAAACGTCTCACTCTAGTGATAATAATTGTCCCGCTTGCCGCAAAACGCCGCCACAGGCCTCTTAAACTTTGACGTCCTCCGAGGGGGGCAGGCGGCCGGGCGAGACTCCGCGAAGCCCAACGGAGCGGCGATCCCCCTGCTTCTGCTGACGACTGCCCGTGCCTCCAGCCTCCTGCAGACTGAGAGTCGTTTTCGTCGCTCTGTCTCTCTCGCACCCATGCGGGACGCCTCATGAGTGCGAGGGAGACAGAGCGACGAAAACGACTCTAGCCTCCACGCCACAGATCACTGTGCGGGACTGGCTCGGACTGGCGGCACTAATAAACGTCACGCTCAGTGGCGAGGGGCCCGAAGGGGCGGGGGGGGAGGGGGGGGGGAGGCGGTCACCAGGCTCAAGCGGCGAGGTCCTTATCTGCCGCCGCCGAAATGAGTCTCCACCTGTGCGGGATGAAACGTGAGGCGCGCCCAGCCTGGATGCCAAGTTTTGATGGCGCCTCAAAACTTGCGCTGTTTTCAAGAAGCGGCAGCCTGTCGCAGCGCGGCCCGGCGACTCCGCCTCTCTCCGCGGCGGCGGCAGATGCTGCATTCCGAAAGTCGTTTCCTGTCTCACTCGCACACAACGGGACTGAGTGGGAGGGAGACGGAGCGACGAAAGCGACTTTCGGGACGGGCATGAGAAATCGGAATCGCGTCGCTTTACCGTGCGTGCACAGCACCGTGGCGCCACCGCCGCTGTCGAGCGCTCTGCGAATACCGTTTAAATGCGTGCGAATACGGTCGTGTGACGCGGCAAGCGAGCGGTCTCTCATAATCTGCCGTCGCGTGAGGATGCGACTTCGCTGTCAAATCGCAAGCAAATCTCGCTCAAAAAGTGGTCCTCAGCGAAGTGGAGTAGCCCTCTGAAAATGCCGTGGTGGCGTGGCGCGGCGTGGCGCGGCGTGGCGCGGCACAGTGCTCGGTGCCCTGCACTGCAAGGAGGCCTTGAAGGAGGCGGCGAGGCTCCGCAGGCGAAATGAAAACGCACGGCATATGAAGCCAACACGACAGCGAGTGGTCCGAAAGCCGCTCGCATATTGCTTCCGCAGCTTGCCGCTCCCAACTGTATACAGTGTCGCACAGTCTGGTACCTACACTCGAAGGAAGCGCGGGCACGCCACGCCTGGCCAGACATTTTACCGAGGAAGCCCACAGAGAAGTTAAGGGAGTAGCAAAGGCACTCCTCTCTCCCTCTCTCTCTCCCTCTCCCCCCTCTCTCTCTCTCCCCCTCTCTCCCTCTCCCTCTCTCCCCCCCCCCTCTCGTCACGCGGCGAAGCACCACTTGGCCGCCACTATTTCACGGCCCGCCGCGCGGCCGGCCAATCCCGTTAATTCCCAAACCCGCAGCCGAAATCTGAATTTCAAATCGCATTATTATTACAATTTAAAAAATATGTATGCAAAGTTTTGATTCACGCTGCGGCTGGCCCCGCGGCGTGGCGCGGCGGTCCAGCACGGGCAGCATCGTTAGGACGGCATGCAGTATTCAACGGCGGCTGTGCAGACGGTGTGGACCGACGAGTAGTCGCCGGGCCGCCTGTGTCGCTTGTCACAGGACACACCGCTCTCTCTCTCTCTCTCTCTCTCTCTCTCTCTCTCTCTCTCTCTCTCTCTCTCTCTCTCTCTCTCTCTCTCTGGGAGACATAGGGATGAAAACACTTTTCCAAGTCAGCCTGCCGGACACGGACACTCATGCCTATGCATCGTGCATGCTAACTAAGGCGCGTGTTGGCCGGGGCTGCCGGGGCTGCCGGGGCAGGCCGAGACCCAGACGGTGAGGCGCGCCGCGCGCAGTCGCCCGCGAAAAGCTGCAGGCCGGCAGGACCCCCAGGACCGTCCAACCTTTCGGCCCTGGTTTTCCCGGGACACGCTTTTACTGTGCGACTCTGGAGCTTGGAGTTTTGGCCGCCCAGCCCCGGTCTTCTGGCAATCCACTGCTGCTTCTTCGTTGGCTTCGCCGGCCCCGCGACCGGCGTGCCCCTCCGAGTGACTCCCATAAGGCCGTTCACATGCTGTTTGCTTGCGGGTGATCTGGAGTCGCGGCCCCCGCCGTTAAGAGTGCGATAAAACACTCAAAGCGTGATATACTGGCGAGCCTGCCGCGACGCCGCGCCACGCCACGCCACGCCACGCCGCCCCGACGCCCTCCAGTACCGGCGAACCGGCGTCCGGGTTATGGCGCCATATTTTCGTCGGCAACGACCCGAAATTGAATGTGGACAGCGTTCGGGACTCGGAGCGGCTTGCTTGGGGTGGCGGCAAGGCGGCGGCAACACGGCGGCGCGGCAAAATATGCGGATGAGTGACCGTAACTTATGCCGCGGGTCAGGGCGCTGCCGCCACCGGCCGCCTCGGCCGCCACGGCGGGCACGTTCAGGGCGGAGGGGTCGCGACATGGAGGGCGCCAAGTCGCCACGGGCACCAGCATCAAAGAGACTGGCTAAGGCGTGCGTGCGGCGAGCAGGCACTCTCTCTCCCTCTCTGACACACTCTCTCTTTCTGCCATTCGTCATAACCCGCCGTAGAGCCCCTTTGAGGGCCGTTCAAAGTATGAGGCGTTTCGCAGCGTCGTAAATCCCTGACGCAGGAGAACTCGAATCGGACGAGAAGAAGGCGCACCTTCCAGCTCGCCGAGCGCACTGAAAATCGTGTCGACAAGTGAACCGAGTTATGAGGGACGTGTTGCATCGATCCTTGCACTATGGGAGACCGGTGCCGGTGGATTAAACTCTAGACGCGTTTTAAGCTCCAGAGTCACCAAGAGGACTCGAACCAAGAGTTTAGTACCCTACCAACAGATTCCTCGACCGGAGAGCAATCCAAGGGTGGGGTCAAACGTTCGGTTCGAGTCCATCTGGTGACTCTGGAGCTAGCCCGTTCCGCGGTATGGCTCGTGCAGTGTCGTCCTGCGCGCCAAATTTGCCTGTTGAGAATCAGTGTTATTTGTCGAGCGAAGCCTTCACCGCGACAGGTGCGGTGGGCCGCGAGGGAGGCGCGACGAAGGGTGGGGCGGGGAGGGGAGGGGAGGGGAGGGGGGGGAGGGAGGGGAGGGGAGGGGAGGGGAGGGGAGGGGCGCCGCGAGCAGGCGCGGCGGGGCGGGCTGGGTGCCAGAGCCAGTATAAGTAAGAGGAAATCCTCGAAAAGACGTAAGCCGCCACCTACTTGCCATAACAGTGTGCGCGAAGGACGGCGAAGGAAGGGGCCGCGCTGGGGGCTGCTGGCTGGCTGCGCGTCTGCGCGGTCTGCGAACCCATATCATCCCGCCTTGCCGGAAGCCCTCGCCTGCAGGCAGGCAAGGCAGGCAGGCAGGGAAGGGAGACCGGGAAACACTCCCCATCTGCACTTTATCCACGCCTTTATCCGCGGCCAGCCTCCGATAGCTCCCCCCGACACCTTGGCCTTATCCGCGCACCTTAATTTGAAAGAAGGGAAAGGGGCGACGGCGGAAAGGAGCGGCACAATATTTTTCGGCTTAGAGACCCTCTGCGCCGTGGCGGCCTGGAGCTTTCCTGCCGTCGCGGCCGTCACGGTCGGCCCCGTGTGTGGGGCATCACTCTCCGAAGTCGCACCCGCAGCATCGGCACTTCACCCCGCGTGGGACCATGGACGTGCACGCCAGAAGACTTGGAGTCGCTCCGTTTCCCTCGCACCCTCACGGAGTGCCGCGCGGTGCCGCGTGAGTGCGAGAGAGACAGAGCGATGCGTCTGGCGGACGGCCGGCATTCCGGGCCATCGCATTCCAGGGTTCCAGGTCATCCTCGCCAAGGACAAGCACGGCGAGTTTTCGCGGCGACGGCATAACAGGCCGCCTGGCTCCCCGATTGGCTTTCAAAAAGCAAAAATTAAAAAGTTTTAGAGAATTCATGAAAACAGAATGAACCTTCGTGTAGGGGTGACACTTCGGGGCCGATGCGATTGGACGCGATACACGGCTCCGTCTTCGGAGAGTCCCGTGCTGCCCCTTCGGAGGCTCAAGTTCGGCCTTCGGACTCGTCCGAGGACACGTCCGAGGACACGTCCGAGGACACGTCCGAGGACACGTCCGAGGACACGTCGCCGCAGCGCGTGGCTGGCGAGGGCGTGCCAGGATTCCTGTGGCGGCCAGGTTGCTCGGCCCTTGTGCCCAAGCTTGTGCCTCAGCCTGGCCCAGGGCCTCGGCCAAGGAATGCGCGCCCCAAAGGAGAGGCCTCGGTCACCGTGAGCCCGCTGGCGCGGCGCGCGCGGCGCGTGGCGGAGTTCGGGGAATATTCGGTGTGAGGGCCGCCATGGCGCGCCATGCCGTGTAATACCTCGGGCGAGGCCGTTGTTGGGGACACGACCAACCCTCGCGCACAGCCCGCACCAAGCCGCCAAAGTCGCCGAGTCTGCCATAGTCGACCATGGAGTGCGGTGTCGCCCGGACGGCAGCCTCGGTGGCCGAGCACGCCGCGAAGCACGCACGGACGAGGCGCCCTGGTTAACTTGCAGCCCCGACCGCGTGCCGCTGGCTGGGGCGTAAGACACGTCGGCTTACCCGGGGCAGGGCGGGGCGGGGAGGCGGCTCGAGTTCATCAGCGGCCCCCTCCCCCCTCAGGCTCAACATCTTTATTTTCGTTATCGCCTGCCTCGCTTCGCCCCGCTCCGCCCCGTCGTGCCGGTCGTGTGGTGCGCCCCGCCCAGGGCGGCTCAGGGCGCCCCAGGCCCAGGGCGGCGCGGCGGGGCGCGGCGGGCCCAGGTGCAAGGCCGGCAAGCCCCCTCCAACGCCCTCGACCTCGACGCCCCCGACGCCCCGAGCTTTCAATTAGATTCTGCAACGCGGCGTGCTTCGGCCGCGCCTTGCCCCACCCCCACGGCGTGGGCCGTGTGTGGTCCACTCACCCACACACCACGCGACGGGACCAGCGGCCACCAGCGCGGCAGCGGCAGCGGAAGGTGGTCGTCCTTCGCCCGCGGCTCCACTCAAAACGTTATCAGACTGGACGCCGTCCCTGCCCGTGTCCGGGCGGGCGCGGCCTGTGCCCCGCGGAGCGGTTCGGACCGATTCGGCGAACGACGCGCCTGCAGCGGCCTGCCGCCGCCGTGCAAGGTGGTCATTGAGAGAGAGAGAGAGAGAGAGAGAGAGAGAGAGAGAGAGAGAGAGAGAGGGGGGGGAGACAGGCGTATACCCATTATATCAGCACCCTTCAATAACCCTCACCGCCAGACGGAGAGAAAAAAACGAAGCGAGCATGATAAAATAAATCTAGAGAGAGAGGGAGAGAGAGAGAGCGAGAGCTGAGAAACACAAGGGTGGTAATGTGCGTTAGCGGGGCTTAGGTGGGGCCGGGCGCTAACACGACACGAAAACGATCAAAGCAGACAATGGGATAACCGGCAGGGGAGGGCGATTTGCTGGGGGCCACGCGATTTTGTGAAAAAGTGGTCGAGAAGGCAGCGAAAGAGGGGGAGGGGAGAGGCGTGGCGTGTGGTGCCCCCCCCCCCCCCCCCCCCCCCCGGTGTCGTCCGGCCCTGCTGGCCTCCGGTTATAAAAGCGACGTATATTGTCGTGTAGGCGGCTTTGGCTGCTCCGGGTGCTTTGGCGTGTCCAGGCGTGGGCGGGCCGGGGCAGCCTTACTGCTGTCGCCTCGTGGACCGACCGACCTGGGCCCGAGGGTGCTGTAACCACCCAAGGGGCTCGCTCAGTCAACGATCGTTCGGTTGACTGGCTTTCGCTTGATCGGACTGCAAGCGAAAGGCGACAGAGGCGACAGGCAACCAGACGGCTAGACGATCCGATTCAATCTTTAACATGACCACGTCCACGACGGAGCGGTGGTGCCGCAAGCAGACGGGCGTCGAGCTTACTCGGGTGGCCGCGGAGACGAGACGACGCGGCGTCCGAGGAAGCGTCCGAGGAAGCGCCTGGGCATGGCCATTCGTCAGCCAGCCTCCAATAAGGCCGAGTAGCCCCGCATTAGCGCCCCCCGTTCCGACCAACTGGCGGTAAATTCGACCCCCGGGCCGGGCCGGCCCGGGCCGTGTTGTGTGTGTAGTGGGGTCCCGCGTGGACCGCCGCTCCGCCCCTCCCCCGGCCCGCCCTGGCGCCCTGGCCGGCCCGGGGCGCGTCGGGCCTTGAAATACGGCGGCCGGCCGGGCGGCCTCCTTATTTATGGCGGCGCCCTATCGCCGATTATGCCTCCCTTCCGCCTTCACCTGTCCGGCAGCTCGCACGCACCGGTCGCGCAGCGGTGTGGGCACTGGACACGCCGGCGCATCGAGCCGAAGGCAGGGCCCAAGGCGCGGCTGAAGGCGCAAGGGGCTTTTGGCTTTTCTGCCAAAAGTATTTCGCTCCAGCGGGTTTTGACCGACGCCGCCACCTTGCTGCCTGCCCGGTGCTTGCCCAATGAATGGCGCGGCCTCGGTGTCGGCGAACCAGACGGCAGTCTGCAGCGGCCGGCCGAACGGGCCGAACGGGCCGAACCTTTTGAAGCAAGGCGCGCGGCGTTTGATTTGCGGTTTGCGATCGGCAATGACCTCATTGAGTGGGCCGCACTGGCGAGCCAGTCACGGACAGACTGCGCGGCTTTGACGCTTTGACCTGTGGACCGAACGAGTGTGCCGCCGCGCTGGGGAACGATGCAAGGGGAAGCCTACGGTCCTCTTCTCGGAACTGATCCATTTCCACTTGCACTACTCTCTCTCTCTCTCACACACACACACACACACACACACGCGGCGCTGCGTGACTGCGTGACGCGGGCCTCGCGGCGTGCTGCGCTCCGATATGCCGGCGAGCAAACATCACTGGCGTGCGCTCCGCTCCACTGCCCCGCTGCTCCGCCCAGTGCCGTGACGGACAGTCACGTCACGAACAGCAGTAAGCAAACGCCCTCCAGGGAGCCGAACGGCGGAGCGGAACTCGCGCCGCGGACGGACGGCCACGCGATGCAACGCATGCAGCACAAGCAGCGCCGGCATCAAGACCCGCCGCCACCAGCATCGCCTGGCGCACTGCCAGGCGGGCAGGCAGGCAGGCAGGCAGGCAGGCAGGCAGGCAGGCAGGCAGGCGGGCAGGCAGGCAGGCAGGCAGGCAGGCAGGCAGGCAGGCAGGCAGGCAGGCAGGCAGGCGGCAGGCAGGCGGGCAGGCAGGCAGCAGGCAGGCAGGCAGGCAGGCAGGGGCAGGCAGGCAGGCAGGCAGGCAGGCAGGCAGGCAGGCAGGCAGGCAGGGGCAGGCAGGCAGGCAGGCAGGGAGGCAGGCAGGCAGGCAGGCGGCAGGCAGGCAGGCAGGGAGGCAGGCGGCAGGCAGGCAGGCAGGCAGGCAGGCGGCAGGCAGGCAGGGCAGGCAGGCAGGGGGAGGGAGGCAGGCAGGCAGGCAGGCAGGCACGGCAGGCGGGGCAGGCAGCGGCAGGCAGGCAGGGAGGCAGGCGGGCAGGCAGCGGCAGGCAGGCAGGGGGAGGCAGGCAGGCAGGCACAGGCAGGCAGCGGCAGGCGGAGGCAGGCAGGCAGGCAGGCAGGCAGGCAGGCAGACTGGCAGGTTGCGGGGCCCGGCAGGCAGGGGCAGGCAAGGCAGCTGCGACCAGGTTGCGCCAGGCCAATGCGCCTGGCTGCAGCCGCCGTCCGCCTGCCTGCTGCTGGCCGCCGCGGTGGCCGTGGGCTCCTTCGCGCACCGCGGCGTCACAAAGGAAGGGTGAAAGAGGTCCTGCGCCCCAACCGGCCGTCCTGGTCCCGGGCCTCGGCCTTCTCGGCTGGCCGCGCAGCAGTGGCCACAACGAACTGAGGCGCGAAGAGCGAAATGCCATTTCGAAACAGTTCCAGACGTTGTCGTCACGGCCATGCAAAAGTAAGGATGAACATGTCATGTATCATGATGATGACTTCGCCATAAATGAATGACATGTTAAAGCTCCCATATTCATGCATGGGCGTGGCAACAATGTCATGAACTGTTTCGAGATGCCATGCTTGTAGGCAACTGACCGCAGAGTTCCACAGTGTAGGGGTGCCGGGGTCCACAGTCCGTATTTCGAACTTCGCGCTTCATTTCGCTGTGGCATGGCGCTTGGCGGGTTATAAAGACTCGGTGACGCGTCGCCTTTTATATAGCCGTGGTGAGGGGACCTGTTGCCGGCCGGACCCGCTCGGCGACCCCGCCCCGCCACGCCACGCCACGCCCCGGCCCGCCCCGCCCCGGCGCGCTGCTAAGCGCCAGTAATTGTTTTTCCGCCAACTTTCCGCAGACCGCGGCACTGCGGCGCGGCGGTCCCCGCGCGCTGTGCGCTGCGACGCTCCCGCCGGACGGCAACAAGCAGGCCAACAAGCAGGCCGCCCAGCGTGTCGCAGTGTGTCCGACGCGGGTCCGGCAGGCACGCCGCATTGTGGCCGCAAAACGCGGTCTGCCGGACCGTATAGAAATAACGCCATGTCGGGCGGGGCGGGGCGGGGCGGGGCGTACTGCGGGTGCCCCATTGCGCATAGTCACGGCAGAGCGCGGTGCGGTGCGGGGCGCCCTTCGGCTCCTGGCGGCATTCGCAGCGGCTTCCCAATAGCCCGTTAATTGCTGGCGGCGAGCTGAAAGGCATCGCCCCGCCCCGCCCCACCCCGCCCCGCCCCCCCGCCCCGCCCCGCCCCGCCCCGCCCCGCCCCGCCCCGCCCCGCCCCGCCCCGCCCCACCCCGCCCGCCCTGACTCGCAACGCGCGGCCCGACCTTCCCCTCGCCTTCCAGCTCGCCTGAATCATCGCGGATCAACTTTCAGCACCGCCGTCTGCGAGGCTGCACTTTTCGTTGCTCTCAGGAAGGCGCACCGCGTGTTTGCCGCGCTGCCCCCGCATTCCAGCTTGCGCTCATCGAACCCCCGCCGGCCAGACCGAGAGCCAGACCGAGGGCCAGACAGTGGCGAAGGGATAATACCGGGGGATAAATTCTCCCCCTGGACCCGGTGCTGCCGGTGCGGACCCTGAACCCAGCCGCGTGCCAGCCAGGCTGATTCCAAAACAGTCTCTCTCGCACTCGAGTGTGCCGCCGAGGGGGCGCGAGAGAGACGAGTACCGTTCGGAATGCCTTCGCACCTGAGCACACTGCGCGGTCCTCGGCCCCCTTACAAAGGCCGGGCATATTGAATGCGATTGTCCCAGCCCAGCCCGGCCCAGCCCTCAGCCGGGTGCTTAGGCCGCACGCCGCCACCCGCGCGCTGCGGGCCTGCCTACCCGGGCCGCTGCAGGCGGCGAGCGGGCGGCGCGCTGCCAGAGGCCGTGAGGTCAGCCGAGTGGTGCGCCGTTTCCTTCGAGTGTGCTAAACGTGGCGAACGCTCACGTATTTAGACACGGCGACATTTTTCAAAGAACAGAGACGTGGGCGTGTGGAGAAAAAATTTTAATATGTTGTCGGTGATTCCGTGCGTGTATTTGCTCCCCCCCCTTCTCTGTCTCTCTGTTTCTCTCTCTCTACCTCCCTCTCCATCTCCCTCTCCCCCCCTCTCGTGTGTGTTTGAGTGTGAGAGCTGACGACGTGCCGGCTGGCCTTTGAATGCACTCCACAGCCCCCCCGCCCCTGAAGGGCCTGAAGGCCGCCTGAAGGGCCTCAAGCAGCCGACCTTGCTTCGCCTGCTTCGGTCCGCGCCGAGTGGATTCATAAATCCACTGACGATTATGTTAATGGGTCGCTCCGTGCCGCGCGCTAGTGAGGCCAATCAGGCATCCCCCCTCTCCTTTTCCACAGTCCACTCACCTACTCATCGCGCACCCCCCCCCTCCCCTGCGCCCGTCGAAATAATTATGATGCTCTCGACAGCCACGAACTGAACTCCAAGCGCACTGCTCGCCGGTGCAGGGCGGCGGGGCGGCCAGGTGATGGCGGGGCGGTAGCGGCGGTGGCAAGGACCGACGTGACACCCAGAAAATGGTCTCTTGATTTGGAATTTTCTTGGTGTTTGTAAAGCAAAAACCGCGACACAAGAATTGTTTTTTATACAGTTTGATTAAAAAAAATTTAAAAAATGTTGAGTTTATTTTCGTTCTAAGAAGTCATTTTTTGAGGGGTGTACTACCAGTAAGAGCAAAGCATCACATCAAAAAAAAAGGAAACGAAGATGTTGGAAAAAAATCTACGACGCGGTGCTTCGTGTTAATTCTGACGCTGAATCCTTCGCAATACGACGCATTTCTTCTTCTTCATACGACTCAGTAGCAAGGACCTCAATTATCTTTGATGAAACCAATACTTGGTTATACCTCTTTGAGTGTCAGTGGCGGCGTCTTTCTCTGCGCATTGCTCGAGTGTCTTTTCCTCGCTCCGTTTAATCCTTCCGCTGCGGCAGCGGCACTTAGGGAGCGCAGTGCAGTGTAGCCGCCGCTGCAGTGCGCCGCGCTGCCACACTGAAGGGCTTTACCGCGATTCGCACCGGCAGCGTGCCTTGCCGGCCGTCCCTGCGGAGGGTGCTGGTCCCGACAGGACACGTGTGCATGTGTGTGTGAGGCACACAGATGTGGCACTGCTTGTACATTCAGGCAACGCTCCCAATTAGAGCCACGTAATTCGATGAGAGCAGATAGCGAGAGGTGCCCCCCCCCCCCCTCGCTCGGCCACCCCGCCACTGCGAAGCCAAAGCCACCGGCATTCATATTTATTAGCCGCGACACTCCTTTAATTCGGCCGCGCATTGTTTCGAGGGCGGGGCGGGGCGGGGCGGGGCAGAGGTTCGTTTTATTCATCGCATCGGCCGTGGAGTGCCTGTTGGCGACCGGCGACATCTCCAAAGTCAAAGGCCCTCCTCGCGCCGCCCGACGCGACTCGGTGACGGGACTTGCACGACTGGACTGGTGCGTCGCGCGGGGACACAAAGGAGCCCATCAATATCAGAATAAGTTTGCGCAATCTCCGCTTTTCGAGGTGCGTGAACATTTTGACAAAATTTACACGAGTGTTTAAATTTTTCCTTCTACTTTAGGCCTCGCAAAGAAAATAATTGCATCATGTTTCCTACGAACGACAGACATCAACCTGTCCATTCGACGAATGTGAAGTCAGTGTACTATGAGCGAGCGCGCCCACAGAAAATGTACTTCGTAATTTACGCGGCAAATCTTCGTCGAACAAAATGAATACCTACAGTCCTCGATGTACTGGGACAGGTCTCTTCCGTGCGTCGGGACAGAGGGGCACACTGTGGGAAAAAATCACAGTAAATCCTGTAGTGATTAGTACAGCGGTCACTGTAGTTCAGAGTACAGGATTTACTGTACTTTTTTAACAGGATCTACTGTACTTTCTACGGGATTTACTGTACCACGGGAGTGGAGTACGGAATATCCTGTACCTGGTACAGTAGATACCGTAGCCAGGCACGGAATGTCCTGTGTTCTGAACTACAGTAAATCCCGGCAAAAAAATTAACGGGATTCACTGTGGTTTTTTCGCACAGTGCAGGGAAGACAGTGCTCTGCGCGACGCCCCCGGACACGGCTCTTGGCTCACCTGCCCGGCCGATGCCCGGCCGGCCGACCTGGCCGCCTGCGTCAGCAAGCCCTTAAGACGGTAGTAGGCTGGCCAAAGTGATTCATTTGACCGAGATTGCTAAGCGCGCCCCCTCCTGGGGCGGGGCTGGGGCTGGGGCTACCGGTGGAGGGAGCCAGGGGACGCCATGGGGCCAGCCGGGCCAGCCCAGCCGCACGAGCACTTGCTAATGGACTGTGCTCGAGCCTGTCTGCGTCATTTTAACAGTGGAATCGAGTTAGTTGCCAATCGGCGAATCAGCTCAACCAGTCTTCCTTTCATCAAAGAGCAGAGAAATCGTTTCACGCGAAATGGCTGGCCGCTTTGCAGTCCTCAGAAAAACACGTGCACCGTATAGTCCACACCCAAAGAAATGACTTCTTGGATCAAGAAAAATTTAACTTATCTTGGTTTTTGCAAAAAAAAATTTCTTAGCCCAATTATTTTTTTTCTTGATTAAAGAAAATTTCTCTTGTGCCACGATTATTTTTCTTACAAAAAACCAAGAAAATCAAAAATTAAGAAACCATTTCTTTGGGTGCAGCGCCAGCTCGGAACGCGCCTCTCCGGCCGAAAGCGGGGTCGTCGACGACCAGCAAGGAAGCAGCGAGTGTCCGCCGCGAAAACGATACGAAAAAGTGGCGCGTGAAGCCCACCACACTGGGATTGAAATGATGGCGTTAGTCGCGGACGTCACCGCCACCGCGTCCAAAAATTGAGGCGGGGACAAGGGCGTGGAAAGGGGGGGGGGATGAGGGAGGCCGGACGCGAATCTGGCATGCCAGTCAGCCTGCATTCGACTAATTCAACTTGGCGCTCTTCCTGTCCATACAAAAGTTAACAGTTCGACACCCGCAGAATACGAAGTACGGAGAGGACGGCGCCGCTCTGTGTTCTTTTCACGCTCAGCACCCAGTCGCCCACCCCTCCCCTCCCCCTCCCCTCCCTCTCCTCCCCTCCCCCTCCCCTCCCCCTCCCCCTCCCCTCCCCTCCTCCTCCCCCTCCCCTCCCTCCCCCCCTCCCCCTCCCCCTCCCCTCCCCCTCCCCTCCCCCTCCCCCTCCCTACCCCTCCTCCTCCCCCTCCCCTCCCTCTCCTCCCTCCCCTCCCCCCCCCTCCCCTCCCCTCCCCTCCCCCTCCCCTACCCACGTCGCCGAGCTCCTTCCCTGCGCGGCCGCCAACAAACTCGAATAAAATGTCACTCACGAATTCTTTTTCAGTGGCAAAAAATTTAAGTTGAATCTGCGCGCGGTTTGAAAGGGCGGCGGCGGGGCGGCGGGGCGGGCCGTCCCCCGCGGCGGACGCGGCACTGCGCGTCGATGCCGCGCGCTGTCTCTCTCGCACTGACGGCGCGCCCCGCAGGGGGTGCGAGAGAGACAGCGACGAGGCACCGTCGTTCGGGAGAGTTGTTTTCGTCGCTCTGTCTCTCTCGCACCTCTACGGGACGCCCTGCGAGAGCAAGAGAGACAGAGCGACGACAACGACGCCGGAATCAGTCCGCTGGCGGCACGAGGGCGGCCAGGGGATAGTCCGAGCTGCTAACGAGCGCATTGTTCCTGGACAAGAGGCCATCAGGCCACGGCGGCACGGCACTGTGCGGCGACACACGCACTGCCTGCCGGTGGGGCCGTGCCGCGCCGTGCCGTGCCGCGCCACGCCGTACTGTGCCACGCCGTGCCGTGCCGTGATCGGGCCGACCTCTTTAACGCAATAAAAAGCGCGTGATGACGAGGCGCCCCGAGTCCTCATTAGAACATGCTCTGCAGGGATGCGGCGCCGAGGATGCAGCCGCCCAGTGATTCAGTGGTGCCGCTTCGCCACGCTGCCTCCCTCGCACTCACGGGGCTCTCCGTGAGGGTGTGAGAGAGACAGAGCGCTCGGCAGCCCAGCGGGCGTGCAGTGCAGGCCGCGGGTGAGGGGTTCTGCCGCTCAACTGGTTGCTTGCCGGGATATCACCCCTAGCAAGCGCCCGCACAAAAAAAATCAATACTTTCCCCCAGAAGACAAAAAAAAAAAAATGATGGCATCCAGGATCATTTACAACCACTATAAATTTATTTCTGTCACTTGTAGTTACTTTGGCGAGGAGGCTCAACGAAACCAACTACGTTGCAGACACCTTCGTGACTCTTGTCTTGTATACTTGTCTCCGTATGTTTGCTAGTAAATCAATTTTCATGTGCCAAACGCCTCTTCGGAGAAGCGACTTTCCTGCAGGTTCGTTCCAGGGGCGTGGCGGCGTGGTGCGGCGTGGCGTGGCGCGGCGTGGCGGCATGCACTTGGCCAGACCGCGAGGAGGTAAAGGTGGCGTCCCTATTGCCTATTACTTGGGGAATCGGGAATTTCACGCATGCGTCGCGAGGTTAATTGGCTGTCAGGCCCTCCTGTCTCTTTCTCGGCGCCACCCGCCACCCTTCTGCCGCCCCCGCGCCGCCCCCGCGGCTCCAGGGACCGCCACCTGCCAGCCGCCCCGCGTCGCCCCCGCGTCGCGCCGGTGGACCGGGTCTAGTCCCGAACCGGGAGCGGAAGAAAGAGGGAGAGCGAAAGAAACCGGTGACAACAAATAAAGCAAACTAAAAGAAAGACACGAGAAGAAGAGAATGGGAGGGGCTGCCCGCGACGCGGCGTCGTCCGTGCTTTCAGGTGCTCGTGCATTATTCAATCATCACGAATGTCGAGTGCATCGTAAATATTATTTGAATTCTGAAAACGTGTCGGGCCGCGTTCAAATATTCGCGCGCTGTCTCGCCCCCACGAGCCAGGCAGGCAGGCCAGCCCCAGGTCGAGGTTGGAGCGAGGCGGTGCCGGGGCGGCGCGGCGGCGTGCCGGTGCCTGGGGAGCACGTTGACGGCAAAACAAACTTGTCTGCCCTCGAGCAGCCCCGGGGGCGCTCCCCCTCCACCTCGCCCCGCTCCACTTTGCCAGTCCTTTCGAGTCGCCACTCCGAACTAGATTCTCTCGCCTCGACCCAGCCCTGCCCTGCCCTGCCCTGCCCGGTCTCACCTTCCGATCGATGCAGGTCGAATCCTATAATCCAGCCCCTGACCAATGACGGGACAATATCCATAATTGCTGGGCTACGCGAAGCATCCTCTGAGGGGTCAATGCTCAGGGCGTCCCGCACCGCCCCCGGTGAGGAATAAAGTGCGAACTATGTACTCCAAACCAAGCCAAGGCAGCCAGGCGGGCTCAGCAGCAAGGCCAAGGTGTTGGGTGGTAATGAAGCAAACTTGGTTCTCTGCCTCATGCACCGCGAGGTGGCACCCAAGGTGGCACCGCTGGATGTCTCGGTGCGACGGGTGCGACGGGTGCGACCCAGCCGCCTCGACAACAGGACGTTTTGTTCGTTGCCTGGCAACCTGTGGCGGCCTTGCGAGGCGGCCAGGCCTGCCCAGGCCCCGCTGGGGGTCCTGGGCCGTCCTGGGCCGTCGCGGGCGCCCCTCCGGCCACCTTTGAAGACATGAAGCGGCGCAGGCGAGACAGGGGCCGCGAAGAGGGGGACGACGGCGAGGACATCCCCGGCAAAGGTGCGCAGCATATGCTAGGCCCAAGTGCTCACTCCCAGCAGAGCCATGGAAATTCAACCTGCATGCAGAATCTCGGACCGGGCCACGGAGCACCATCTCTCCCCCCACGGAGTTTTTCCTATTTATTCCCGTGCTACCGTGTGACACAAATTCCAGGCTGCCGTTCTAGAATCGAGTTAGTCGGGCCCAACTTACTTGTAGCTCCCTGGGAGCCCGGCGTGCCCGACGAGCCTGGCCTGCCCGGCGTGCGGTCCCTGGTGGTGGGGGGCGCGGAGGCTGCGCCGGGGCAGTTCCCGTACCAGGCGGGGCTGCTGGTGACGCGGCGCGGCGCGGCGGGCGGCGCGGCCGGCGTGGGGCTGTGCGGCGCCACCCTGCTGTCCGACCGCTGGCTCATCACGGCGGCGCACTGCTGTCGCGAAGGGTCAGGTCCAGGGTTCAACACCGGCCGGTGTTTCACTTTTTCTCCGACGTGTCATGTCGTCCTCGCCTGCCACAGGCACAAGATCCAGGTGTTTCTCGGCTCGCACCCCACGATGCGCGACGCGCAGCAGCGCGCCGAGACGGGCCTGGTGCTGCTGCACCCCATGTACTCCCAGGGCCAGCCCGGCCACCACGACCTCGCCCTCATCCGCCTGGAGCGGCCCGTGCGCCTCAACGGTGAGCGCGCCGTCTGTCCCTCGGGCGTCTGTCCCTCCGGGCCCCTGCCTCTGCCCCACCAGGGCGCCGAACAAAGCACCACAACGCTCCACGCAGGGCGTGTTCCGATAGGTCAGTGGGCGGCCTTCTTCCTGATCGTGCCGCTAACGTTGGGCCTTTCGACATGTCAACACTCGTGGAGCACGTCGAGCCCGTGACATTGACTCCAACTGTAAAAGAAAAAAAGGATCTTGGTGAAACCGCTCTGTTGGGCACCCTGTGGGGTCTTTTGAACGTGCGAAATGTTAGCCCTCCCCACCCCACCCACCGTGGCGGTGCTGGAGGGGGCTACAAAAGGCGCCTAGCTTCAGGGCGTGCCACATCTTAAGTTGGAGTGGCTCTGGTCGTCATCGCCGTCCTCGCCGTCCTAGACAGGGTGCGGCCCGTCCGCCTGCCCGCCTGGCGGCACCGCGCCGAGGACTTCGCCGGCACGGTGGCCACCCTGAGCGGCTGGGGGAAGACCTCCGACGAGGGTAGGTGCGCTTGCTTGCTGCTGGCCGCCGAGGACGCCGCCGAGGACGCCGCCGCCAACCGCCCGGATGTTGCAGACCAGCGGCCCGTCAAGGGCACGGCCGTGCTGCGCTTCGCCAGGGAGCGCGTGCTGCACGCCGAGGAGGCCGAGGCCATCCTGAAGCGCAAGCTGCCGCCCCACTTCCTGTGCGTCCGCGGCCTCCGGGGCGAGGTCTCCTGCAACGTGAGTGGCTCGCACAGAGTCCGTGTCGCCGCCCGCGGCGTCCGCTTGAACAATGGCCCTATGCTGGCGGCCTGTTTGGGTGCGGCGTGTCCAGGGCGTGTCCTAGTGTGCCCGGTGTGCCGCAGGGCGACAGCGGCGGCCCCCTCACAGTGGAGGCGGCCGACGGGCGGCCCATGCTGGTGGGGGTGGTGTCCCACCGCTACGGACACCTGTGCGGGCTGAGCAAGGCCCACGTGTGCACCCGGATCACGAGCTTCCTGCCCTGGATCGCCGCCGTCACCAGGGTGCCCGTCGAGCACTGAGGCGGACTCGGAGCGTTGCTGCGCGCGGTGTGCACTGCTGTTCCACCTGCCCCGGGGACGGCGGCACGGTGGCACGGCGGCACGGCGGAGAAGCCCTGAATGTTGCATCGCGCGTCTGGCGTGCCGTTATGATGGTCCGCGCACAAATAAACCATGCTGACGCCGCGCCAGTGTTGTCGCTCTGTCTCTCTCGCACTCCAACCGCACGGCCCACGAGTGCGAGAGAGACAGCCTGCCGGGCGGCCGGGCCACTCGGCGTCGCGCCGGACGCATGCTCCCTGTGTCCCTCTCTCTTTTTTCGCAAGGAAACGCAGATTCGCGTTCCAGATCCACGTTCGGATTTCGTTTCGGCTTGACGGCGCGGTGCTCGTCGGATGTGGGGCCGGAAGGAGGCGCCGGAAACAGCCCCCCCCCCTCCCCCTTTCCGTGCAGATTGCTGCTCTGTCTCTGGAATCAATGCGGCTCGTCAGTCAGGCACAGAAACACAGCAAAAACACCTCATAACAACACGCGCACGCTTCAAGCCTTACGAAATGTTTTGAGCATAGCTAATTTACTTTGTTATACGAAGAAATAGTTCGTAAATTTGTTATAACAAGCTGGTTTTCTTTGTAAGGCCTAAATCAGTTTGTAAGGTTTTCACAGTGTGCGTTTGTCCGGCGTGATTCATAACGGAATATTCCCCCTTCTTGCGTCATAAGTAGGTAGTGTGGAGCGAAGTCGACTCATAAACGGTTCGCTTGTGTTCCGAGAGTCTTATTCTCGGTTTGCGAGACCACCGCGCGCTCATGTCTCACAAAATTAATGGGGCAGATCGTTAAAAACCGCCATCCATTGCGCATTGCGACGCATCGGAGATGAACGAATCGGAGATCGCGTCGAAAGCGGAGCGACTGGGCGGGAAATCCAAACCAGAACCAGGACCAGAGGGAGAGGGAGGGAGACAATAGGGAGGGAAGCGAGTTTGCGCCCAATGTTACATCAGCAGGCCATGCAGCCAGGAACGGTTGGGCAGGTGTTACACAACAGGCACGCCTTCCCCCTTTTGCACACACACACACACACACACACACACACACACACACACACACAAATACGTAAGGTCGAGCAAGGCGATGGAAATAAAAGCTCGTTTCGATTTTCGGGCGACACACACGCAGCGCGGCTCGCTGGCCACGCAGCCCGGCAGCAGGCAGGCAGGCAGGCAGGCAGGCAGGCGAGCCATCAATCACAATATTCACCAGTCGGAAGATGAAATGCTGGGAAAGCAGAGCAGAGCAAAGCGAAGTCGGTGGCGCTGCGGCCGAGGCCGGCCGATACCCTTCCAGCCCGGCCTGGTGCCGGCTGGCTCACTGGCCCACTACACTGGCCCACTACACTGGCACACTTCACTAGCACCTTCGCTGCGGATGGAATAGACGACCGGACGGTTGCGTCGGCCATCGTCGCCATCGGTTTATCGGGCATGAACGGCGCCATTCAAGAAAAACACACGCCCAAGCACACGTGTGTGTTCAAATCGCGAGTGGCAGAGGTGCGCAACCCCAACATCTTTCAGGCGCGCGCGTGTGTGAGCGCTGCTGCGTGTGACTTGGGGTGCGAGCGCGCTCGTGTTTGTGTGTGTGTGTGTGTGTGTGTGTGTGAGTGTGTGTTTGCCGGCGTGTGTCTGCGTGTGAGGGACGCGCGTTGTGCGCAGCATTACTCCGCACTGTATCGCGTTCCTCTGCGGATTGTGAAAAATCATCTTTGGCTGGAGAGAGTGGTGCTGGCGCCTCCCCGCCGCCCCCGCCGCCCCCGCCGCCCCCGCCGCCCAGCAAGTGATAAATGTAGCCGGCGGGCCAGGAGTGTACCGCCGCTGCGGGCGGCGCCTGGGCAGCGGGGCGGCGAGGCAGCGAGGCAGCGGGGCAGGGCCCGGGGCAGCGACGTGGCTGTGATTCATCATCACCTCCAACCTCGATCCGCTGCGCCGCTTTGCCGCTTTGCCGCTTTCCGATCCACGCGGCCACACAGTGTGCCTCACACGGGCCGAGTCACACAGTGGATTCACCAGAAGACTGGTGGAGGCGGTCGAAATCCCGGACGCGTTTTGAGCTTCAGAGTCGCTAAATGGGACTCGAATCGAACCTGCGCACTTGAGGTACCAGGACTCACCGGGTTGGGAGACCAACACCCCTACACTCTCAGCCACCGCGGCTCATGGAAACCGATCGGTAAGGCAGTTCGCATTTATTTAAATTTGCATAAGACCGCGTGCAAAACTGTGCAAATATTAGGCGTGTACCCTCCAACTTTTCAGCGTTTGAATGGTTTTCATTCGGCTTCTGGACAATACGTCCCGCGGCACATCGTCCCTGGTGTGTGTGTGTGTGTGTGTGTGTGTGTGTGTGTGTGTTTGTCCGCACACGCTCCGCCGACTGCAGTCACGTGTGGTGCAATGTAGTCTCCTCCAATCGATGAAAACAACAGGAACCAGTGAAACATTTAAGTGCCCGTGTGTCCGCCCCCCCCCGGTCCAAAAACAAAAGTATAACGCTCGCGAGTGTGCGTGTGTGTGTGTGTGCAGGGGTGTGTGTGTGCGACCGCGCGCGATTCTGAATGGCGCGTGTGCGTGCGCGGGGCCGATGACAAAGGTTCGTAAACAATCCAGAGACAAATAATTTGATTGCGTCGGCAGTCTGCCCCGACGCAGGCCACGCCGAGCGAGAGAGAGAGAGAGAGAGAGAGAGAGAGAGAGAGAGAGAGAGAGAGAGAGAGAGAGAGAGAGAGAGAGAGAGAGAGAGGCACATGAATGCCGCAGCCTCGGTCTCCCAGCAGCATGCATGCATGCGCAGTCAAGCAGACCTGCGGCCGGTAGGCCGCTCTGCACCCGGGAAAGCCGTTTCTGGAATAGCATAATGTACTCGCATTGAGCGATTCAATGTTTCAAGTAAACTCACTTATTGCAAAAGTCAATTTTTTTGGTTCAGGGAACAGACTTTTTCTCAGGTCAAGCTTACTCGATAAATTTGCGAGTCTCCGTGTCTTCGCAAAGCGTGCGAGGCTCCGCGTTGCTATAGTTCGTCAGAGGCATAGGCTTGAAAGCTACGACGCGCGCGCCGCGGGCCGGTGTCGGCGTGTAAGTGTACCCCCCGACCCAGAGTACCCCCGGGAACACAACGCCTAGGGCCATAGTACCCCGGGGTACATTTCGCCTAGGCTTATTGTATCCCCCGCCGGCCGGAGGAGGGTGCACGTCGCCTAGGCGCAATGCATCACCCCGGATACAAAGAGCCTAGGCGAGGAGTATCCCCTCGGCCGGCCGGAGGGGGATACAGAAAGCCTAGGCGCAATGCATCCCCCCCCCCCGGATACAAAAATCGGAAAAAAAAAGAAGAAAAAAGGGGGGCCCTTCTCCCACCTCCGCACACAGGTCGGAGGGCCGCCTGCAACTTCGGTGGATCGGGGGAACCGGTGCTTTACAGGCGGCGACCCCAGGGGTTCTCGTCTGTATATGGGCCGGGCTTGAAGGGCGGGTTTGACAGTCTCTCTCTGCCTTGAGAGCCTTTGCTTTTCGCGGGGTGGTCTGTACCAAATGTACACCCGCTGTCCGGCGCTCTCTACCAAACATACAGCTTGTTTAAGGGCCAGCTTCAAAGGACTTATCATCTCCTCCCGACGAATCAAGGAGGACCCACCCGCGACCAATTACGGGTGGCTGGATTGACGGATCAAAATACTCCGTCGCTCCAGTGCCGAGGCCAACCCGCCGAAGCGCAGCTGCTTTTTAGACACCCCAGCGGAGTGGCCAGGTGAATGTGACTCTGACCACTACGCTATCAAGCTTGTACGTCTGGCGTCGTGTTGGACGACGGGTTTGAGTTGCAGTGGAAGGAAGCCAGTCGAAAAATGTAATGAAATGATGGGAGTCGATCCCAGGACCCTACTGCCGGGACCGCACGACTTTTGCCGCTCGCCCACCACGGCCCATGACGAATGGAGCGGCGTGAGGCGGGCTCTTGACGCGACAGTAATGGACCGACCCGGTCAAAATTTCACAAGAAGTTTGGGGAGTCGAACCGCCGACCTCAGCACGGAGAAGCGACGCCTCTACTCCCTAGACCACCACGGCACACGCAGTTCGTTGGCTGAAGTCACGGTTTTCAACCACACTGGGCGAGGCAGTAAAATTAAATGTTAATGGTTGTCAGGAATCGAACCCCCGACGTGTGGGACTGTTCTACACGGCTCCGCTCTGATGGCCTCGAACCGTTCCACAAAGGAAAGGCAATCGAAAAAAAAATTGAGATGCCGGTATTCGAACACCGCACTGTGCAAATGCGATCGAACGTCTCTAACATTTGCACAGTGCGGTATTCGAATACCGGCATCTCAAATTTTTTTTCGATTGCGGACGAGAGAGAGAAGGTCCCCGAGAGGACCCAGATTCTGGGCGAGCGTAACGAGGCAGTGCAGCAGAGCGGCTCGACTCGCTGTAAGGAACTGCTGTCTCTTTCTGGAGTTTCTCGGAGTCTCTCGGAGTCGCTCTGAGTCTCCTGGATGGCTTCTTTCGGCGCGTCTCGCAGGAAATAACGGCGCCAATTTGATTGCGGCTCCCAAGAGTGAGAGGGGGTGCCACTGGTGCCGCTCCACTCTCAAATCGAATCAGCCGGTTTCCCGCCACCTTGTGGATGTTGTCACCAGATCGCTGGGTCGCGTCGGGTCGCGTCGCGGTGGACGGGAGCGCGGGGCGGGGGCAAGGGATGGGCCTGGAGATGCCCCCATTCGCGTGAAATGAAGTTACTTTTCGGATACTGACTTGCCCGCTTCACCGCGGGGAAGAGAAGAGGCTTCGCATCGGGCCCCGCACTGGCCCGTGCTGGCCGTGCTGCAGACTGAGAAAGTCGTTGCGGTCGCATCTCTCTCACTCACGGGGCGTCCCGTGTTGGTGCGAGTGAGACAGCGCGCCGGAAACGACTCTCGGAATCAGTCTGCTGGCCGGGGTAGACCCTGGTTATTGTCGCACGCCGCGGGGGGCACGGCCGGCACGGGGGCCACGCCACGCCACACCTCGGCCCGCCCTGGCCCGCCAGGAGTCCTCGGCGCGCTTCGGCGTTATTGAGGTCATGAAGACCCTTCCACATCGCCCGCCCCGCCCCGCCCCGCCCCGCCCCGCCCGGCCCCGCCCCGCCCCGCCCCGCCCCCAGTGGCGCGGCGAGGGACGGCCGGAGTCGTGCAAACAGGACGACGGCGGCGACCTCGCCTCGCGACGTCGTCATTCCGCGGCCCATTGGCGACGCCGCGGCTTAGCGGATGAGAAACAATCTGGCCGCGGCGGAGGGGGAGGGGGGCGCGGCGCGGTCGCGGTATTGGACCGCTAAATGTTTGCTTTTTTTTCTGGTCCGGATTAAGGCAGGATTACTCCTTCAATATCTCCGGACTGCACACCGCCGGGTCGGGGATTTCAGGGGGTGGCCGTGCCGGAGTTGCAATTAGAAGGTGTTGGCGGCCGGCCGCGCCACGGCACGCCACGGCACGCCACGGCACGGCAGGGCTCGGCAGGAAGGCGCGGCTCAAGGCGGCCTCGCGCACCTGCCTTCCTGAAGCTCGCACGCTCCGGGCTCGCACGCGGAGCTTGGAGCTTTGAGCAATTTGCCAAACAGCATTACTACTGGGCGGGGCGGGCTCACGTTCCGAATGAGGGAGGCAGGGCAGGGCGCGGCGAGGCACGTAGCAAGTGCCTTCTTTGATCACCTCGCTGCAGCCCCGGCCAAGGCCCCGGCGCGCTCGCGGTGCCCGGCGACCTGCTCGTCAGGGGGATTGGACGTGGCCGTCGAACCCACTCAATCGCGGACCCCGCCGGCCCCGCCAGCCCCGCCAGCCCCGGCCCGCGCCGATGACTCGGAAGGCCCCGGCGCCTTCACCCGGAGAATGCCGAGTCGGCCCGAGTTAGCATTGAGACGCAGCAGCCTTCGCGAGCGTGGCGTGGCCTGGCGTGGCCTGGCGTGGCGCGGCGTGGCGCGGCGTGGCGCGGCGTGGCGCGGCGCGGCGCTGCTGTCTTTGCTCATTTTTCGCGACCGGCTGGCGGTCGGCTGGCGGGGGGGAGTCGAGATCCCCCACAGTTAATTGCGAGCTCTGTCGAGATGAATAAGTTGAGAGATCTTTAATCAGTTGGCGCACTTTTGCCCCGGCGCCATGGCGCGACGGCGGGACAGCAGCTGCTTGCTCGGCCAGCACGACGGCGGCCTCGAGGGCCTCGACGTCAGCGGGGAGGGGACACCTGCGGAGAGACACGGAGGCCTCGCCTAGGAGGGCGGCCAGCATTAACTCTGATTCACTGATTCGACTAATTGCTCTATGGCGTGGGAGTGGGGCGCTCTCCACACCTTGGGGCGGGGCAGGGCGCGGTGAGGCGGGGCGGGGCGGGGCGGGGCGGGGCAGGGCGGGGCGCCTCGTCGGCCCGCAGTGGGACCCACGGCGCTGCAAACTTTTCCCATTTATTGAATTCCATCAAAGCGCGCGGGCCGCTGCAATGAATGCTCCTCGGCACGGCGGCACGGCAAGCACGGCCAGGCCCCGGAGGCCGTCGGCACGCACGCAGAGCGGCCAGGGTGGCCAGAGCGACGAGGGCGGAGGACGCGGGCTGCCGTCGGAACCGTCCTCGGCCCCGCCCCGCCTTTGCCCCGCACAGCGCTTCTGCCGCCGCGGTCGCGCGCACAGCGGTCGCAATAGAGTCGCGATGAGCTTTCTCTGTTGACTCGGGCCGTTCGCACAGCCTGCAGGCTCTCGTCCCTCTGGTCGCTCCGTCTCCGTCGCGAGGCGGCACGCCCTGCCTGGGGGTACGAGAGAGAGAGACAGCGCGGGGAAGCACTCTGCCGCCCATCCGGGTCCGGTCGGCCGGGCTCACTAACGTGTCGGCCTGTTTGACCGGGAGACGCGAAAGTTGGAACGAGTGACTCCAGAAAGCAAACGCCACACACACACACACACACACACACACACACGCGGACGCACACCTCGCTAGCGCCGCTTCGAGGTACTTGGTTTGCGCTGCCTTGCCCTGCCCTGCCGCCAGCCAGGTGCGAGAGTGTTGGTGTGTGTCTGCCCGTAAGTGTGTGACTTTCCTCCGACACACTCACTGTTTGGTGGACGCCCCCTGCCTCCCCCGGGAGCGGCACTGCCTCGGCCCGCCTCAGCCCCTCGTGGGCAGCCCAGCCAGCCCAGCCAGCCCAGCCAGCCCAGCCAGCCCTGTTGGCCGAGTTGGAGACCTCCGAGACCTCCGCCTTGCGACTAATAGATAATATCCGCTCGCCGTGATTGAGATTGATTGTTGTGGAGAGAGAGAGAGACAGGCCAGGCGTTGGCCTGCGTTGGTCGCGGTGGTGAGAGAGAGAGAGAGAGAGAGAGAGAGAGAGAGAGAGAGAGAGAGAGAGAGAGAGAGAGAGAGAGAGGAGTGAGGAGGCGGCGGCACTGGATGGCGTAAACAACCACTGGCAAAGAGGCTTGCGTCGGCCGCCTCCGCTCGAGTGAGGTGACAAACTGATTGAGACGCATCGTTTGCCGACCTGTCCCTCTGCTTTCTCTCCTGTTGGGGGCTTAAAGACGGGGACGGGGGGCAGACAGACAGACAGACAGACAGACAGACAGACAGACAGACAGACAGACAGACAGACAGAACAGACAAGCAACAGACAAACACAAGAGAACAGTCTAGCAGGCAACAGATTTAGAAAATTTATAGTAATATAAAGGGGGTCCCTACACTAGAAGACACCCCGAGCAGGACGCCTGCGGCGTGGAACTGTCTTCGCAACACATAGCAGAGCACTTTCAACGACAGACGACGACAGCAGCAGACAGACAGACAGACAGACAGACAGGTCGCAGCGGAGCAGACAAACACCAAGAGATGCAGTTCTAGCTCGGCAAAGTGGATTTGAGAAATATTTTTTTTTAGTTGAATATAAAATGGGCGGTCCTCGTGCCGTGTGCCCCCGGGGCCCCCGGGGACGGCCGTGCGGCGTGGCGGCGTGGCCGGCTGGCGGGGGCACTTCCGCGGCTACAGCTGCTGCCAGCCGAACTTGGTGCTGCCGCGCTGCCGCGCTGATTTACCTATTCAGAACTCGGCGACTCTTCATTATTGTAAGCTTTATTGGATGCCGCCCTCTCTGCTCTCTGCCTATCGAGGCTCGTCCGAGCGTGCCGGGGCGGGGCGGGGGCGGGCGGGGTCGGGCGGGGTAGGGGCAGGTGGGGTGGGGTGGAGCGGCGCCCCGAAACTCCCCGTAAGTCGCGGCAAAAGGAAATTCAACGCGGCCCCTTGAATTTGTTAATCTCAACTAGAGAGCCGCGCATTCTTTGAAGTGTTCTCGAAATTTCAACGAGTTAGACGCGCACAGTCCAGGCGCGATGCGAAAAGATTGAAGCTTCCTTTTTTTCCGACTCACCAAAAGTCATTGAAATCAGCCAGGACGCCGCAAATTGGATTTACTTGACACCACACGAGGTGATGACTCAGTGTAATCGGTAATCCCCTACCCTCCCCGCCCCGCCCCGCCCCGCCTCGCCCCGCCACGCCCCGCCACGCCTCGCATCGCCCGACGCAGACACCGTAATCCGGGACATAGACAACAATAATGCGAGGCAGGCATAAGGGGTGCGGCAGGTCGGCTTGGTGGCCAATCACCATGGATCCACAACACCGTCAAAAGGAAAACAGCCGCAGTGCGACGAACTGGCCCACTGCTAATTCGAAACAGGCGTGTGTAAATGCAGGGATCTCAACCATTTGTGAGAACGAAATAAAGTATTGTGCGCGGCGAATCGCATGCGCGATAACTTGGCGCGAAGGAAGCAAACAATCTTCCGTGCTGAACAGGGCGGGCAGGGCTCGGGGCAGGGCCGGGCGCCGCCCGAGTGGATTCCAAATCTAATCCAGCCGACTTGGCGTGGCTTCCCGCTCGCTCCGCAAACTTGACCCGGATAAAAAGGGCGGGAAAATGTCGAAAAGTGAGCGAAGAGACTGATGAGAACGCTTTGTGCCTGAAATCCCTCATGTCAGACAGCCCGTTGTGGGCCACGCGAGGGTGTGTGCGGCCCGCGGCCCCGAGGAAGGGAGGTTGGGGGCCTTGGCTGGGGCCTTGGATGGGTCTTGGCTCACGCCCAACTCGTGCTCGCCGCGTCCTCCGACACCGACCCCAAGAGGCTTATCGTATTCATGTAAGAGCCGGGCAGAGCACGGTCGAGCCCTCCGCGGACACCCCGAACCGAACCGGCGAACAGCTCAAGGCGTCATTCGTGTGGGGAGGGGGCAAGGCGACGAGCAAGGCGACGAGCAAGGCGACGAGCAAGGCGACGAGCAAGGCGACGAGCAAGGCGACGAGCAAGGCGACGAGCAAGGCGACGAGCAAGGCGACGAGCAAGGCGACGAGCAAGGCGACGAGCAAGGCGACGAGCAAGGCGACGAGCAAGGCGACAGGCAAGGCGACTTAGTAGCCCCCACTGCCGGGTACGCCGCGCTATCTGGGATTGAGCTATTCGTTACCGCGCGATGACTGGCTGCACAAAAACGGCGTGCTCCGCTCCGCTCCACTACGGCGCTGTGCAGCGGCTCGGTTTCGAGCGGGCCGCGCGGGGCCGGGCACAGCCAGGGCGCAGCCACGGCCAGGATACACATAAAACACTCGCCGGCTTATCTGATCACGCCTGCATTGTAACGAGCGACTCACCAGTGGCCCGCGGGGCCCCTTCTTCTCTCTCTCTCTCTCTCTCTCTCTCTCTCTCTCTCTCTCTCTCTCTCTCTCTCTCTCTCTCTCTCTCTCTCCCTCCCTCCCCAGGGCCTGAAAGGCTGGCTTAGCCCCGGAGTAGTCTTCCCCCGCCGTGGCTCACCACGAGCAATACGGCTGCGCGCGCTCTGGGCTTTCAATTTCGCGAAAGAGCCTCGAAAGCTGAGGTTTCGTGGAATTTTTTTCAGAAAATGCTCGGCGAGTGTGGGCAGTAAGTTTCCATAATTTGGGCGTCGAGTTACGAGCCGCTGCTGTTCTCAACGTGAGGCCGGGCTGGGCTGGACTGGGCCGGGTGGGCTGGGATGCGTGATGGAGGCTGGGCCGCTACACTTGGAGAACTCCTCCCCGCGGCGGGGCCGGCGAGGCGGGCCTCCTTGGTTATCGTCTTCACACGCCACGAGGCGGGCACAATGACAGACTCGCTAATCGCTCGGCCCGTTCCGCTGCCGCCGCCACTGGCCATCGAGCGTGGGCTGGCGTGGCGTGGCGTGGCGTGGCGTGGCGTGGCGCGGCGTGGCGTGGCGTGGCGTGGCGTGGCGCGGCGTGGCGTGGCTTAGCGCGGCGTAGCGATCGCAGAGTGGCGTTCTCGAAGTGCTCGATGTAGTCGCCGTGTCGTTGTGTCCATCTTCATTACTCGACATAACTGGACCTAACCTAAACTAACACGATCGGTCGCTGAGTGGACAGTATTCCTCCTATTCCTCCGCCGCACAGCGCGCGCTGGCAGTGCCTTGCACCGCTGCAACATTGTTGTTGCCGCGCCGAGGCCACACGGTGGGGCCACACGTGGCGCCGCACGAGGCGTGAAGGCGGAAACAGAAAGCAGCCGAGCCCGGCCTGCACTGGTCGCGTGCCCTAACCGGGACGCCGGCAAATGCAGGAGTGACTTCACTGAGTTCCGGCACAGTCCCCAGTTCGAACATCAGACTACACGAAGGGTCGTTCACAGTTCACAGTCATTCAAAATCGGTATGCATAGGTGTTTACCGGTCGAAATTAGTTTTCAAAAACCTCTTTCAAATCAATGAGGCGGGGCCGCACCAGCACGGCGCCTTGCGGACGGCGGGTAGGCCGCACGGTGCGCAGCCATGCCGGCGGCTTGCCTGCCGGGCACGGCGCTCTGGCCTCAGCCCCTGGCCGCGGCCGAAACAACTCGGTTCTCCGCAGTTCCCAGCGTTCTACCCCCACCCCGGCCCCGTCGTCGTGGACGTCAAGGAATGCCGCGGGAAATTCCACGGACCGCCTCGGACACATCGACAGCCACGAATCAAATAAGCAGAGGGGAAGCCCCAAGGCCGAGCAATAAGGCGGCCTCACCGTCCAGCAGCCCCGAGCAGCCCGCCTCCAAGACCATGGTGTCAGAGCGGGCCTCCTCCGCACAGTGGGCCGGACAACCGGTGGAGGCTGCCACAATCCCGGACGCGCTTTGAGCTCCAGAGTCGCAAAATGGAACTCGAACCGAAAGCGCGACCCCACCAATGGCTTGCTCTCCCATTGATAGGGTCACACGTTCGGTTCGAGTAGCGAGTCTCTCGCTCATCGCGTGGGCTCATCAGGTCACAGCGTAACCTGGATAGTCAAGCCCCCGCTCTCATTCTATCTCCTCCCTCTGTGCGGCCCCAGCTATTACACCTCGATACCCACGGTGTCTCGCAGGCTACTATCAGCAACAACAACAACACACAAGAACAAGAGCCCTGTGTCAATAACGAAAAATAATGTCCCTCGTACCTGACCTCGGCCGAGAGCGCGCTGCGGGCCGATACGATACCGCTGTTTGGGGATTGGCCAGCAAGGCCAGCAAGCCGCACGACCTGGGCGCCGGCCCGCCCAGTCCGCCTGGCCCGCCCGGCCGCAGGACAGCGGTCGAGGGCCCGGGAAGGGCTTATCACCCAAAACTAAGTTAGGGCAACCTTTATGTTGGGGTCCAGCTTCCGAGGTATTTCACTTCCACATGGGGAATAACAGGCAGAAAACCAGTCAACTGTGTGTGTGTGCGTGTGTGTGTGTGTGTTCGTGTGAGTGCGTGCGTGTGTAACGGGGGAGAGAAAGAAAGAGTGGTGCGTCGGTGTGCGTGCTTGTGCGTGCGTGTGCGTGTGCGTGCGTGTGTGTGCGTGGCTGGGTTGTGTGCGAGCGAGTTTGCGGGGAGCCGGGGAGCCCGGGCGGGCATGGGATGGGGGTTAAGAAAAACAGACGCAGCAGGGTTAAGTGTCAGCGGCAGCGTGGCGAGTTGTAATGTCTCCCCCGGCGGTGTTAATATCCCTTAGCAGCGTCTGAGCAGCAGTGCAGTGTTTTGACGAAGGGGTCTCCGCGCACGTGCGGCGGCAAGCGGCAAAGTCAAGGAAAATACGCCGGCAACTTGTCGAAACTCTCTCCGGGAACAGTTTAGCTCCTCCTGCTGCTCGTGCTGCTGCCTCTCCTGCTCCTCGTCTCCGGCCACACCTGACTACGCCCCCCGCTGCCCACACGTCGGCCAGACCGCGCCAGACCGCGCCAGACCGCCACGCCGGGCGGCCACAGACAGGCGCGTCACAACAGGAAGGCACCGAGCCGAGTTCGCGACTCTTCGATGCGAGAGACCACTTCTCGGGGGGAAGGGGGTCCACCGCAGCAAGCCCAGTGAGCCAAGCGAGCGAGCCGCCAAGTCCCTCGTTTGCCTGGAAATAAGTAATCAGGAAGCCGAGCCTTGTTTGCAGTGGAGGCCCCAGGCCCCGGTCAAGGAGCGCCGCTTGAGAGTGTGCGTGTGTGTGTGTGTGCGTGTGTGTGGAGGACGGCGGCATTAGTATGTGGCCCTGGACTCTTTGTTCAGTTGGAATGAAACTTGGCGTGTTTTGTTTGGGGGCGCTCCCATCCCTTGTGTGGTCCAGACCTCAGGGGTGTGGCGGGGTGTGGCGGGGCGGGGGTACCGCTGGACCAGCGGGCTAACTTTAACAAGATCATTTTCCACCTTGCACTTAATGAAGTTGGCCACGGGTCTAGGCCCGTCGAGGGGGTGGGGGCTGATGAGCCGTCGAGGGCCACTCGGCCGTCCGAGACAGCGGGGCGAGCGGGGCCGGCCAGCGGGCAGCCCAGTGCCGCCCCGCCACCCGACGGCCCGACGGCTCAAAGTGTCATATTCGTTGCTTACGGCCCCGTAATTTGTTTCGCACTCGTAAAGGCGCCAAGGCGCAGTGCCTTCGAGCGGCCGCCGCCGCGTGTGAGCCCGGCGGAGACGCCGGCGGGGAGGCGCACAGTTTCCATCGCAACTTTTGGGCTGTATAAAGGCGAGGTGCATCTGATAAGGGGATTTGGCGGCAAGTGCCGTGTTGCGGCTTGGAGGGCCTGGGACCGGGGTGACCGGGGACCGCCGGGGACCGAGGCAGCTCATTAAACTTTTTGACGAGATAATTGGCAAGATGGGCCGCCTTTGATTGGGCCCGGCTGCGTCGTTCGGACAGCATTTTGGGCGCTGATCTCGCTCGCCTGCCCCGAAGGAGCTTCGCAGATTTTGACGATGAATGGAACTTGCAGTGGAGGGCCGGCTGTCCAGTGTACTCGCCTCAGCAACGGCGAGCTCCTTATCGAGAAGGCCGACTCCACAAAGTCTAATTTTTGTTTGTTTTTTTCCACAGCTCTGGC
The DNA here is from genome assembly GCF_012932325.1 of Thrips palmi. Taxonomy (NCBI): domain Eukaryota; kingdom Metazoa; phylum Arthropoda; class Insecta; order Thysanoptera; family Thripidae; genus Thrips; species Thrips palmi. The sequence continues at coordinate 15,123,784 of NW_023144632.1, read as the reverse complement.
GATTTGACGGTGCACGAGCTCCGAACTACTGCGAGGAGCCCTGGGAAGGTTCTGGCCTGAATCTGAGGACCACCCCCCTGCGTGCCCACAGGGCCGAGGTGGCTGCACGGCGAAGCAGTGCACTGGAACAAGGCCACGTGGCGCGTTGCTGAGACCTGCTTCGGGGGCCAGCGCTGGCTGTGCTACCTGAAACAAAAAAAAAACATCCATCGAAGCCCAAAGCGTGGAGCCCGGCCGCTGCCTGCGTGCCAAGGTGAGACAATCACGTCGGCCAGCCTCGAGTGCGTCACCTTTGTTGTCTGTCACTTTTGTCTCGCCAAAAGTTTTGTCCGTGCGTCTCACCTTTAGATTTTCAGTGTGTTCCAGGGACCCTGCCAGTCTTGCCATCACCCCAAATGCGGCCCTATTTGCTCTCAATTTGTGCCATGTCAACACGAACAGGCGAATGAGGCCTGCAAGGGGAGGACAAACAAGCGGCATCTCAAAGAATGCCAGCGCCAGCCGCGCCGGCCGCGCAGCCCGCCTGCACAAACAGGCAGTATAAATACTTTCGCCGCGCTTGCCTGCCTGCCCGCCTGGCCCGGACGCAACTCAGCAAGGAGCCATCGACGACAAGCCACTTTGAGGAAATCAATGCACTGGATCGTTTTATTTCGTCCCGTTATTTCCACATCGTTTTTTTTTTGCTTAAAGTAGAGGAAATTATTTATAGGTGAACCCTGAAAACGTTTCTGCGCTCCTGGACTCACTGCTGCCACGCTCTTGTTTTCTCTGCGGAAATCACTCTGTCTGTCTGTCTGTCTGTCTGTCTGTCTGTCTGTCTGTCTGTCTGTCTGTCTGTGTGTCTGTCTTTGTCTCTCTCTCTCTCTCTCTCTCTCTCTCTCTCTCTCTCTCTCTCTCTCTCTCTCTCTCTCTCTCTCCCCCTCTCTCTCCCCTGTCACCGAGTTGATTTTGTGCCGCTGCGGCTGGAGGCCCTGCCCCGAGCGCGGGGACTGCGGCACTAATACCCGTAGAGGGGCTGGCGCCCTGGCGGCGCGGCGGGGCCTTCCGTGAGAGCGCCTACAGGTGTGCTGGCTGTGCCTGGGTGTGGCGTGCCGCACCTTGTCGCGACACTCACGTGGCCGGCGGGGGATTTAGCAGAAATAACACGGGGATTAGTGCTCCCTCTGAAAATAAAAGTTGGCTGCCTTGCGGATCAGCCGGAGCCTGCCGCGGGGCGCAGGGCGCTCCTTCGGCAGGGGGAGGAAGTGTGCGTTCCACTCTCACACTGCGAAAAAAAAAACAGCAGTTTGGTGTGGAAAATGGAGTACGGAGTACATACCTCCCGTTTTCCGGCTGTCCGTAGTCCCCGTTACGATCTGGTGCGGATGCGCACAAAAACCGGTTCGGTTGACCCGGGAACTCTCTAAAAACCGCCCGTATCTCTTAACTGTGGGCTTCTCTGGGAAAAGCAGGAATGTTTGTCGAGTTTAACGGAAGGTGGCCAGGCCCGGACGGTCGAGTCACGGCGTTCTCTGCACAGCGGCCCGGATTAATAATGGACCAGACATGTCCCGTACTTTTCGTACTTGCTTTTCCTACCAGTGACCTCCATCCGGGCCGGCACGTCAGCACGGGACCCGGGATGAGGGCGGCACGGCCCGGCACGGCCAAACTGCACTGCGGGGCGGCGAAAGTCGGCTCGCTGATTCGGCCGTGTTTACCGACCAGCTTGTAAAAGGGGAGTGCAGCCACTGCAAGTTGGCCGAGTTACCTCGGGCAGCGCGGCAGCGGCGCGGCAGCAGCGGGCCCAGAGCCGCCTTGTGTGAGCATCGCCAGCTCAATTGAGCAGAGGCCAAGTTTATTAATCAAAGTTTGGATTCGGGGACGCCGGGCCGCCGCTCCGCGCGTCGCACCAGGTGCACCAGGCCGCCCCCGCCCCGCCCCGCCCCGCCCTGCTCCACCGCCCCACCCCACCCTGCCCCGCCCCGTCCCACCGCGCCCCACCTTGCCTCGCCCCGCTCTGCCCTTGTGTGCGTGCGTGAGTGCGTGTGGGCGCGCACGTACAAATGTCTGGTCTTGAATGTTCCCCCCGTCTTGGCTTCAAGTTTCTTCTTTAATCTATCCAGAGACTCCAGACCGCCCCTTTCCCCTGCCTTCCCCTCATCCTGCCACAAGGCTCAGATGCTGTCCATTCCGCTATGTCGCAGGATCGTTGAAAATTGCGCACTTTCCGAACAGATTTTTGGCGCACCGGGACCATACAAACCTGACCTAGCCTAACCAAGTTTGAAAAGCGTGCAGGGTTTATAGACCCTGACGGCCACTGCACAGTGGGCCAGAATACCCATGGAGGCGGCCAAACTCCTAGGCGTGTTTTGAGCTCCAGAGTCGCTACATGAGACTCGAACTGAGCGTTTGTTCCCACCAATGCATTCTTCTTCCGGGGAGCACTCCATTGCGGTGGGATAGACGTTCGGTTCGAGTTCCCTCTGGTGCTCTGTGCCGTGCTATGGCAGTGTGCAGTGCCTTGCATGGAGAGCCGTCCAGTGCCTTGTGATGCTCGTGATGCAGCGCCTTCCGCAGTGCACTGCCTCGCAGTGCAGGACGCAGCGATACACATCGGACCGATTCCCCTGCGCACGCGACCCTGCCATTCGGCCAGTCAGCTCGCTGTGGCGGGGCGGTGCGGGGCTGGGCGGGGCGGGGCGGGGCGGGGGGCGGGGCGGGGCGGGGCGGGGCGGGGCGGGGCGGGGCGGGGCGGGGCGCGGGTCGAGTGGAGGGCTTTCGGCTTGTCAGATCCCTCGCCGGGTCCGAGAGGTCCGAGATGTCCGTGGGTCATCAGGCCGTGGCCGTCCGCCCCGACTCCGCACTCTCGACCCCCGCGCCAGGCCGCCCAGGCCGAGCCAGGCGGTCGGACAACCGGCGCTCTCGGAGAGCTCCCCAGCAGATGATGCATCATCCACCAAATGAAAAGACGACGGAAGCATCCATGCCAGGTGGGATTGCAGCACTCCCGACAAAGACAAGGCCGACTGCGTCGCGTGCGTCGCGTGCGTCGCGTGCGGCGTGGGCGTGCCGGGCCAGACCGCCTCGAGCGAGGCCTCGAGTATGGACGTCACGCCCGCCAACCCTCAACTAATTCAACTTTGTCAGTAGGGCGACGAGTCTCGCCTGCGGTCGGGGCGCACTAGCGCAGCAGCGCGCCCCGTCCACGTCGCCAGTGCTACCACACTGCCACCACAGTGCCACCACAGTGCTACCCGGAAGGGGAGGCTGGCAGCACACCGCTAAACCATCTGATTATGCAAACGAGCGCTGCAATGGCGCCGCTATCGCGGCGTTTTGCGCTAATCGACATCTGTTCGCCGCCACCGGTCGCTTCGGCCAGGCGGAGTGGCGCTCAGAGAGGCAGTGCTGTCCTTGGCCACAGGCAAGGTGTCCTCGTGGCCGTGCAGCCAACCCACGACCGATGTCAATCATTGAGCTCACTGCCGTCTCGCTTCCAAGGGCACAGCGACACCGCGTCGGCGTGCTGCAGCGTGAAACGCAACGCGCGACCGAGGTTCGCAGGTTCAGCGATCAGTCAAGACTGCAGAGACAGCCGGAGCGGCGAGTGGTGCGCCATTACTCACCGCGTCCAATTAAAACTATGGCAGCTTATTGATGAATCCGTGGGACGCTCTCTCGGCCTCGCCTCTCACCTGCGCCGCGCTCGGCGCCTTCACTGCAGGGCGGCCTCTGGTTTTCCCAGGCAGCCTCCGGTACAGCTAGTGAAAGATGCAGGGAGTTCCTGGGAAAACCAGGAAGCCCTTTTGGCCGTGTATAAGGTGGGATACTGATATTATTCCGATTTATTCTCAAGTTGTTTGTAATAGTGTTGGTTCTGTTTCTGAGGTTTTTGGGTATTGTTAATTTTCTTTACCGAGGACTCAGAGTGCACGCTCCATGAACGCCTGGGCAATAATTCAACAGCTCTAGTGGCCTTTCCACGTCTAGGACGTCCCGTTGTCCGATAAAAGAAAAATCGGAGGCAAGGGTTGCGTCACAGTTTTGTCGTATGCACCCTTTATGACCCCGCCGGTCTAGGAACGAAATTTGTGACAGGTTCGTACGAAAAGAGAGATTCTCGACCCCTGCGCGAATACTACCTAATATGATTACTGGCAATCTCATTCGTGGCGCATTGATCGTGTGTGTAGTGTTTGCCGTTGGTGGGAGGGGCGCGGCGGGCCGCACCACCGCAATAAAAGTATACTGCCGCGGAAGTCGGCCTGGTCGTGACTTGGTGCCGCGTGTCCCCGCCTCGTCCTCGCCCCCCCCCCCCTCCCCCCTCCGGCCCCCGGCACCGCCTTGCTCGCGGTAATCGTCCTCCGAATGACAAAGCAACGCAATCAAAGTGGCTGGCTTCTTGCTTTACTTCTCTGGGCCCGGGAAGGGCCTGGGCCTGGACGCGGAAATGGCGTTTGCGGGCCTAATGGGTGCTGGCACAGATCTGAGGGTCACCGCTTGGCTTGTGCGAATGAGGAAGGACAGGGGAAGAAAAACAATTCGTCAAATAATACAATAATGTTATGCACAGTCATATGATACATCCACTACGACGACGAAACCATAGTTATGGCATATAACGTTTTTGATGGTACCAGGACCAACTTATATAGAATAATAATACTTTCTTAGCACAGTCTGGTTTCCTAAACACTCCATTCTACAACTAATGTCCAAAAGTACACTACGATATGTTTTCTTGAGCAGCAATTTTTTTCTGTAGGCAGGAAGTATTGATATGTATCGTTGCTTTGTCGATGCTCTACGAATGGCATCTGTGGTATTCGTAAGCTTTCTACAAGATCTCGTTGTCGGCCCAGGTAGTCGCTGCGAGGGAAAATAGAGGACATTTGTGAAACCGAGCTGTGAATTAAAGATTAGTTTGTCTTGGCGAGGTTGCCTGCCTACCTTGGTAGTGCATGTCTCTGTACATGCTCGGACAGTTTTTCCCCTGAACAAAAGATAACAAGACTTTAAATGTTTTGCTTCAGGCGGTGCTCTCAGGGAACCGTTGCTGGTCGTACCTGCTCGCGGAAGAAGTCGATGTTGGTCCGCACGGTGCGGTGGTGCAGCGGCTGCAGCGGCCGGGCGTTGTTGCCGAGGGGGGCCTTGGGGGTCTCGGGGGAGCCCTGCATCAGCTTGCGCAGCGAATACAGCTGGAGGAGCAGATTGTCAGCGACGCACAAACACACATCAACATGTACCAGTGCCGTGACGCTCACCTCCTGCCTGGTGATGTAGATGGGCTTGTTGAGCAGGATCCAGACGGTGGTCTCCCAGCAGCCCGGGTGCGTGGTGCTGCCCTCGTAGGTCATGTAGTGGTTGGTGTCGGGCAGCAGCGCGCGCACCGACAGGTGGCGGATGGGCGTGGTCTGACCTGAAGGCAGCAGCGGGAGGGTTCAGTTCGCCCTTCAAGATCCACGGGCATTGCCTTCAGCAATCAGTGAAACAATTGGAGAAACTCTGTCCTCGCTCACCTCGGTGATGCACTTTGTTGAACACCGACGTGATGAGCCGCAGCTCCGGGTTCGGCGTCTCCCCGATCTGCAACAGGTCACCGCCAAACAGCCACACAGTCAGACACCGATTCGCACTGGGCTGGTCCAGCGCGGCGCTCGGACGGGTAGTCGGGGCAGCCCCCCCTCCCTCCCCCAACCCAGCCCCGCACAGTGGGCCAAAGCACGGCGCGACCGAAGCTCTACACGCGTTAAGCAGGACACGAACCGGCGTGTGACCCCACCAATGGATTCCTCGTTCGGAGACAATCCATTGATGGGGTCACAAGTTCGATTCTGGTCCCATTTAAGGACTCTGGAGCTCAAAACACGTCTCAAATTTTGGCCCTCTCCACCGGCCCTCTGGGTCACTGTGCGCCGTCTCGCTTCACCGAGCCGAGAGACTCGCCCGGCCGATCCCTAACCCTTTTTCGGGGCAAACTCGGATGACGCCCGCCGCGGCCACGTGGCCGCCTCCACCGGTCTTCTGGCCCGGTGCACTTGTCCCGGGCGCGGCGTGACGGCGACGTGGCGCGATGTGACGCGACGTAACGCGACGTGACGGCGACGTGACGGCGACGTGACGGCGACGTGACGGCGACGTGACGGCGCCGCGAGAAAAAGACGGCAACGCGACACGCCGCATCGGGAGCGCCATCGGGGCACGCCGGGGCACCGTCGGGGCACCGACGGCCACCAAAGGCAACCCAATTAAAAATAATTGCGCGACGCATTTCTCCCGTTGCCAGAGCGAAGGGGGCGAGGAAAGGGGCGATGGAAGGTGGAGAGGGGCGGCGGATTAGAAAGAGACTCGAGGGGCGTCGGGCCGCGGCGGCTGAGGCGGCCGAGGCGCGGCCTAACGCCGAGTGAGTGAGTGAAAGTGAGTGGCCGACACCGCCGTGCCGGCGGGGCCGACACACACCAGCCAACCGAACCCGCCACAGAACGAGCTCGACGTGTCGCTTCTTTTCACACCTTCTTGAACATCCACATCGCCCCACCGCCCCGGCTCCTTCGCGGGAACCGTGATCCACTGTGAGGCGGGCGGCACCCTGGGTCACCCGCACCCCTCCGCCACGCCCTGGCCACGCCGCACAAGCAGGACAGGAAGGGCACGCGTCCGCGGCTGAGTGATGGCGGCCTGGTTGTCTGGCGGCCCGGCCTGGCGGCCTGACGGCCCGGCGGCGCGCGGTCGCCAGATTGGACACCGGAGAGGACGCGATGCAGGCCTGGACCGCGCCGGCCGCGGCCGCGCGTGGCTCGGGTTGCTAACGATGGCACGGCGACCCGCGCGGCCTGCAATACAACACGCAGCCTTCCCACACGATCCATCCCGAAAAAGGGGAAGCAGAAAGGCAATGCGCTGCCACCTGCCGAGCCTGCCCGGCCTGCCGTGCTGCCTGTGGATGATGGATGGCCCCGCCTTATTGAGATTAATGCATCATTACCCCGTGCCTACACCGCCAAATGCAATTGGAATATCAACCCTTGCTCAGTGCGCCCTAAGCTCTACACGCCTTTTCAGCTCGAGGGTCGCTAAATGGGACTTGAACCGAACGTGTGACCCCCACCAATCGATTCCTCATTTGCAATTCACGGGTGGGGACAGACGTTCGGTTCGAGTCCATTTAGCGACTCTGGAGCTCAAAACGGGTCTGGGATTTTGACCGCCTCCACCGGTCTTGTGGCCCGCTGTGCGCCGTCCCACCTGCAGCATGAGGGAGATGGCCACGATGCCCTGCGACTTGTGCTGCGCCTCGGACATGTTGTGGTACAGCTCGGCGTTGAAGCCGTACAGCTGCAGCTCGCCGGGGAAGGCCTGGCCGCCGACGCGGTGCTCGGAGCCCTGGCCGTCGTGGGTGCCGTAGTGGATGTAGCCCTCCTGCAGCTGGTAGCGGTACGCCAGCGGCCCGCCCGAGATGTTGACGTGGTGCTTGGAGTCCTGGTCGACGCGCAGCATGAGCGACTGGCCCGTGTTGTGCAGCGAGCCGCTTATCTGAGGGGGACAGAGATGTCAGCTCAATTTTAAAAGATTAGAATTCGCGCCCCGCAGGCAAGGCCAAGCTTTCCCGCGCTGTGACGACGCCCACCTTGTGCTTGTCGACGTGCAGCGGCCGCAGCCGCGGATCGAACAGCAGCTTGTCGGCCTCGATGTTGACGGGCGACTGCCGGCGACCTTTGCTGCAGAGGCCCCACTGGGGGTTGATGAGCCCCCAGAAGCCCGGCCCTGCACCACAAGGCGGTCAACGCTGCACTTAATGGAGCCTCACAGTGTACTGTTCTCTCACTACTACCAGTAAAAAAGCAATTTCTAGTGAGGAAATCGGACGCAAAGAAGTCAGTCATATGCTTTAAGTTTGCAACTTTTTAAAATTTTCGGAAACGGCAGAGAGCGAGGATAGAGCGCAAATGCATGCCGTTTACCTGAAATTCCATCGTATGTCCACCATTCTTCCCAGCTCGTTCGGCCCTCTGGAGAAACAATAAATTAAATCACAGCGAATCGCACACACGGCAATAGAGCGAGGGCCTCGCGAGGTCCGCCCCCTCACCGTGAACCAGCGCCAGCAGCAGGAGCAGACCGACGCGCCGCATCGTGGCTACCGCTTCAGGACACTTCACGCCGCTTCACACCACTTCACGCCGCCCTAGCGCACTTCACACCACTTCACGACACTTGACACAGCTTCACGTCACTTCACACCGCTTCACACCGCTTGACGCCGCTTGACGCCGCTTCAGGTGCAGCATGGCACTGCGCGGCACTCGGCCGACGGCACGACCTTGGACGCGGCGCGGCGCGCGGCCTTGGAGGCCCCTCAGCGGCACGCGGCACGGCACGCGGCACAGCCCAGCGGGCTGCCCAGTGCTCCGGGTCGAGCGCGGCGAGACAGTGAGGGCACCATGGTGGGCACCGCGAGGGCACCGCCGGGGCACCCGCCGGCGGCGCTGCGCGGGGTCGAGCGGGGAGGCAGGGAAGGCCCACGCGAGCGAAGCGCGGCAAGACGCCCCGGCGGCGTCGGGACGCTCGGGGGCGGGGGCGCCACGCTGGCTGCGCTGGCTGCGGAGAGACGCCGCGCGTCGGGGAGCGCAGGGCGCGCAGAGCGTCGCGGCCGCGCAGCGCGCGCCATCTCGCGGAGGGGACGCCACTGCAGAGGACGGGCCGACGCGCCTCGCCACGGCACGGCTAGCGCGCCAACAGTTTGAACGGCGGCGCGGCGGGGATGGGCGCGTCTCGGGCGCGTCGCGACGCCGCGCTGCAGGGGTGAGGGGTAGCGCCGCGGCGATACCCCGCGCGCCTAGGCAGCGCGGCAGCGTGGGGTGGAGCGGCCATACCCCACGCCAAGGGTGCGAGAGGGTTGGATGCAGCGCCTCACAACAGATGGTGCGCGACGCTGCGCGTGGTGGAGGCCAGAGGGGGCGCTTGCAGTAGACGTTGTAACTCGCCCGGGGCGAATAGAGCAAGATAGAGGCGTGTGCATTATGCCTCATGCTCTGCGACGAGGCTCCACTGGGAAAACAAGCGAGGTGGTGCGATGCGGTCAATGTTCTGTTTGAAGGAAGGGGTTGCCAACTCGAGGGAATCAGTGCGGTAACCGGCAATCAGGTGCGTGGGTTCATCCCGACGGCGACACGACTGTTCGCCGGGGGCCCCAGTGGCCCCAGCCCGCACTCGGCAAGCCACTGCCTGGTACAATGGAGTCATACGCCACCCGTCACCTTCTGCACGATGGGCGACTGCCGAGAGGTTGTATACGTCACGGAGTGAGCGGAGTCATCACCGCGAGGGAAGCGCCCGTCGACGCAAAATTGCGAAGCCGGAATGTGGTCCGAAAATTGCGGACCCAGCGGGCGTCGATCCCCGGTCCACCAGGTTGGGAGAACAACGCCTCTACGCTCTCAGCCTCCGCAGCTCATGGTGACCTGGCGGTAAGGCGGTGTGTATGAGGCCAGGCTTGATCGCTTCGCCCTGTTAGCGTGCAGAAAAGAGCAAAGAAACGGCGGGACTCGAACAACCAACCTCGTTGTTACGTGTCAATGCCTCTACGCTCTCGCCTTCCAACGACTTTGGAATGCGACTCCACCTGAGAGGAGTCGTGTACAACAAGCCCACACGTCGGAGGTTCGACTCCCAACACATATTATTTAATTTTACTGCCGCACTCAGTGCGGCTCAAACCCGTGACATCGGCCACCCAGGACCATATGAGCCGTGGTGGTCTAGGGTGTACAGGCGTCGGTTCGACTCCTTCTGGCGAAATTTTGACCAGGTCGACGCGTACGTAGGACACCATCGTCTACAGCTTTTTCAACTGTTCTCGGGTCAGGAAGAAAGTCATTTTCACACCAAGGACAGTTTATTGAGAGCGGCACTGTACCGAAGTAACTGCAGTCAACGCGTCCTTATTGGGACCTGCTGCACCTGAAGGAAAAACATTTACACTGTCGAGGGCTTCTGGTTCCCCCTACCCTTCCTCTCCCCGCCGCGGTGCCGCAGTGCAAGTGGCTCGTTTATCACGCTTTTGATTTGGTAGTGTGGAGGCAAACAACAGCACGCGAACAAGCCGCCCAGGCTGAGTGCGTGTGTGTGCAAAGTGTGTGTGTATAGCAGCAGTGCCGTAGGGGAGCGCTGCTCCGAGCGAAGGGGTGGAAGAGGTTCTCAACCTTAAACCGTGGAGTGGATCGGATCATTAGAAGCACGCAACAATGTAGCGAGGCTGGCGAGGCGGCGAGGCGGCGAGGCTACCCGCAGAGGCCGTGGTGGCCGTGCTGCACCCCGGCCGCCTGCCGCACCCCGCCACGCAGCCCGACACCCCGCCGCGCCCCGCGCCGCCGCTGCTGCCCGCTGGCCGCCTCCCCCGCCGAGGCTAGCTGGGGCTAGCTGAGGCTAGCTGGGGCTAGCTGAGGCTAGCCGGCCTGGCTGGCCGAAGCCTGCCGACGCCCCCGAGTGGCTGGGAGGGACCCGAAGGCCCGAAGGGGGTAGCGACGCAGCGAAGGGAGGGGGTAGGTAAGGAGGGGCAGCATCTGATTTCCAGACGGCGTGAAAAGCGCGCCCGGAAGCCGTTGAAGCTTAAACTACTCCGGAAGCACGGCGCCACCCCGCCCCGCCCCGCCCCGCCCCGCCCCTCCTTCCGCACTATCTTCCTGTTTTGCCAAACGGGCCGGGGGAAGGGGAAGGGGGATATAAATGACCAGCAGGCTGATTCCGAATCGCAGTGCTCACGTCGTTCCCTCCCTCTCTCTCGCGCGTGTAGTCCTGGGGCGTGCCGCCGGGGTGCGAGAGAGACAGACCGACGAGGCGCCGAGTCGCTCTGCCGGGCCGCGCGCCGAGCTCGCACTCGATCCATTAGCGTGGTTTATATTGCGGATCAGAGACAATCGGAGATTCTCTTTCATCCGGCGAGGAGTGAGTTACTGCGCCCCGCCGCCCCGCCACCCCGAGAGGGAGGCAGGGGGAGGGGGAGGCAGGGGGAGCGCGTCGTCGCCGAGGAGTCGCGCCGACAAATGAGGATGAGAGCGAGAGCTCTGCAAGCACCAATTAGGAGTCATTCCATTCGCATGCGTGGAAACACTGCGGGCACTGTGTCGCGCCGCGCCGGCTCACGTCGCTGTCTCTCTCGCACTCGCGGCGGGGCCCGGCCCGTCGTGCGAGTGAGACAGGGCGACGAATTAACGCCGCGCCGGCACGTCGTCTTGGCGTCGTTCTCGGCATGTCTCAAATCAGGTTGTTCCGCAGCATTCTGTGGGTGGGGACGCGACACCCTCCCCTCCCCGCGGCGCCGTTTCCCCGCCACCCCGCAAACTCTTCCCGAAGACCGGCCAGGAACTGATAGGGAATCCCCCAACGAGGTGACCCGCCCTAATTCGCTGCTGAGTCGATTCGGCGTTTGCTCGCGCCCACTGTGCGACAGAGACCGAGCGGGCCTGGCCTGGCGGCGCCTGCCGGGGACTACACTGCTAGCTCTGCACGGCACGGCGCCACCTAATTGCCTTTGGCCGGGCCGTGATTGCTGCTGGCGCGGCGCAGCGGCGCGGCCAAGCACTGAGGCACTGCGAAGCACCCCACCGCGATGGCGGCACGGCAAGCCGGGCGGCAAGCCGATTCCCTTGCATCGGCATTCGGCAAGATGGCGCCGCGCGTGCGCCGCCGCACCGCACAGTGGGACAGGAGACCGGTCGAGGCGGCCAAACTCTCGACGCGTTTTGAGCTCAGAGTCGCTAAGCAGGACTCGAACCGAACGTGTGACCCCACCAATGGATTGCTCTCCCATCCCATCAGCGGCTCTGCTGCTCAAAACGGGTCGCGACGTAGGTTCGGTTAGGTCCCGGAAAAGAGTCGGGTCTCCGTTTGCATCAAGCACTGCAAATTGAATTGCCCGGGCGTCTTGCTTGCGACGGAGGAGTGGCGGTGCCGCCACGCAGTTTGGACGCCGTCCTGACGAGATAACCCCGTCAGGCGCGGCGCCGCGAGCGTCGGGGCGGCTCGGCCGGGCACGGCCGGGCGGCGTTGCAGGGACGGGGGACGCCACTCCACCACACTCCACTCGCCGAGTTGGCTCACGTCGCCGTGTTGGACGGCTGGACGAGCCGACCAGGGAATTTGATTGGCCGAATCGCGACGCTGAGGCCCGGGCTGGCCACGCCAGGGCACGGCACGGCACGGCATGGCACGGCACGGCACGGCAAGGCACGGCAAGGCAGGGCACGGCAGGGCAAGGCAGGACAAGGCAGGGCAAGGGCACGGATCGATTTCGCTCCACCGTAAGGCGGCCCACTGGGCAGGCCAGGCAGGCGGAGGCGCCGCTGCAGCCAGCACACGTTTCTCACGCCTTCTTAAATTCCAAGTGCCGCCGTGCCGTGCCGTGCCGTGCCGCCTCGCCGTGCCGCCTCGCCGTGCCGCCGGTCGTAAGTGGCAAGCGGCCGTGCGCGCCGCGCCGCGCCCGCCGCCGTCATGGCGTTTGGGGAGGGGGGAGGGGTGCGGTCCCGGGGGAGGAAAGATGAGATCCGTGGAGCTGGAGGCGCTGGAGGCGCTGGAGGCCCTGCAGGCGCCCAGCGCTCGTACTTACTTACTGCGAGTACTTCCCCGCCGTTTGTCACGCCGATTGGCTCATCGCTCTTCTTTCCGGTCTCACTTCCGGAAACTGGATTCGACGGCAAGACGCTACTCGTTATTCGGCACGCCACTGCTAAGAAATGGCACAAAAGTTTGGCTTCTTTCAGCTCCCTTACGGCGTTTCGTTCTAGGTTTCTGCGGGGTTGGCATTACGTTCTGACGTTACAGATGTACCGACCTGCTGCGTTTAAGCGTAAGCGCGTTTGCACAGCGACTACAGTCAGGGCCAAGATCCAACGAGTGCTTGAAACAGAGTAAAAGGGGTGCTTGAAAGTAAAGCTCCAGCGCCTGCGTGCGAAAACCGGGCGGACTTTGTTGGCGGCCGCGGCAGCGCCTCGCAGTGCAGCAGCGCAGCACGACAGCCTGAATGGGGAGCCACCTCGACCTGCAGTGCGTCGCCCTTGCAGTCCTCGACTGCCGCTCCAGCCGGCCGGGGCGAGCACGCCGAGCCGAGGGTGTCGGGCCGGACTAACCTTTCATTTGTTTTCAATTAGCGACCGATTTGCACGATAGCACACAAGGGGAGCCGGGTGCGTGTAGCGGTGTCAAAGAGTTCAACAACTACTTTCTGCTTTCACTGCTTTAAAAAAACGGGTACAGAAAAAAATTCATTGAGTATTTTTGTTGTGGGCCCTGGATTTGAGGTCAGCAGACGCCATAGCCAATCCTCGCCTCTCCAGATCCCAACGCGTAAGTAAGCGGTGCAAATTAATTCGGAGCAGCAACACAAATGCATTGCAAATCAAATCTAAGCAACTTTCTTTTCTGACTGTTTCATTCGACTGCTGTCTCGCGCAACAGGAGTCTGGTCACTTCCGGTTAATGATTCCCGAAAATGCCCGCCGTGGCCTTGTTTTTCCTTTACTTCCAGACTGTGGTGCGGCTCGGGGCGTATGGGGGCGGGTCTGCCATCTTGTTCTTCGCGCGGCTCGGCAATCCGCCGATTGCCAATACCGGCAGTCAATACGATCCTCACGCGGTAACTTTTCGATATCGCCTGCGCGCCCCGCAGGGCCTATGGGCCGCCCTGGGATGCCCTGGGCCGCCCTGGGCACAGTCACAATGCACGCGCCAACTTCTTACTTCGCCGCCCTTGGAAACAACATTGTTTTCTTATGCATTATTACCGCACGACCGCGAAAACAGTGTGTGTTCGGCCAAGGTGCCGAAAGCAAAGAAAAACTGAAGGGCGAGTAGACTGCCTAAAGCTGAGAAAAGTGGAAAAGACGAATAGACCACCTGAAGCAAGGGCAACCTGTAAAGGACGAAGAAGACCAACAAAGAATTGAAATCTCTCTGACAGCAGCAAAAACGAGGAAACACCAACACTCTGATCATTAAAATATTAACTCACTCAAGTGGAAAGGAATCGGAGCCGACGTGCCCTTCGAAGGCAAAACAGGCAAAGCGAGCGAAGCGGCGTAAACCTCCTTTTTCCTCTCATTCCTCGCCGTGCCTCTTCGAGTCCCCCTTCATCCCCGACATGCCGCAAGCCGAGATGGAACGCCTCCCGGCCCTGACGTGATCTCCTTGGCTCCTTCGCTCCGCCGAGACGCTGAGCCGCGGAGCGCGCGCTATAGAAACCTCACCTCTCGCGATTGATTTGAAATGGATGAGATTTCGCTGGCAGCGCTGGCAGCGCCGGCAGCGCGCTCTGGCGGGGACTCGCGGCACTACTCTTTCACTTTGGCGGGAAATTCATTCCAGCAGTGCCTGGCGTTGCCTGGCGTTGCCTGGCTGCCTCGCGCAGCGTGCCGCCCCAACCCCCACCCACCCGTATTTTACTCGCTTCAAATATTCAGTGCTCGTCGTGTATGGGCAGGTCGTAAACCAATTTTTATCTGCGTGCGCACGGCACGGCGGCACGGCACGGCACGGCGGCACGGCACGGCGGCACGGCGAGGCCAGAATTTACTCCTCGAGTGGCTGAGACGCGCTGCCACGCCGACGGGCGGGTCGGGCTCGGCGTAAACCGCATGCCGGGGCGCGACAGGGCGGTGGAACTGCCTTCATCTAGTGCCAAATTGCCTCACTTTTTCGCTTTTCTTGCAATGTTCGTGGTGTTTTCTTTGTTTTACTTGGATTATTTTCGTTGCGTGGAGTAATTGATGGAGTAATTTAGTAAATTTGTAATTTTATTTTTGGTGTTGGATTTACTTTACTTTACTTTTTGAAAAGTCCCTCGGTAATCTGGTACCAACAAAACAAATAGTGTAGCCACGACATTTTTACGCGGGAAAAACTGACCTGAGGTTTAGTGTCGTCAGACAGGTTTGGTGTCGTCTTAACAAGCAGCTTTTGGTCATTGCTTTATTAGATTTTCGTTGGCATGTGTCGGAGTTTTTGTGTCATGTATCGTATCTTTAGTGGCATGGATCGAATTTTCGTTGGCATGAATCGGATGTTTGATCGCAGCTAGCGTTTAGCCCATCGAACAAAACAAATTCTTTTTTTTTGTCTCGAGTGTGTCTCAATGGCGCGCGCATGTGACACGCCGCGCACCCCATCAAAGTTTAGACACGGGCTTTTCATTCGTTAGCCTGTTAGGGTGGCTGCCTCCCGGTGCCGGTCCCCGTCCCGGGGCTCGTGGCTTAGTGGCTGCCTCGCACACGCGGCGACTTTGTCCTGGAGTTCTGGAGACGCTGAGGGGGGCGGTGAGATGCACTGGGGGCGGGGGCGGGGCGGGGAGGGGCGGAGAAAAAGCACACACAATAAAGCGAGTAAACAAGAGCGAAACAAACCAAACCCGGGGAGACAGTGCGCCAAGCCGCGCTAGGCCGCACCAGCAAGCGGGGCGAGCCGAGCGTATCAAGCCCTCGGCCCGCGCCTCCCCGCCCCCGCGCCGCCCCCGCGCCGCCCCCGCGCCGCCGCGACGCCATCCCCTCCACGGCCGTAGCTCCTCCCACTTCCTCCCGCCTGGCTCCTCCCCAGCCGCTGGACCAGCCAGCCTCCCCTCCCGGCACAGCCTCACTCACTACGCCACCGCACGTCGCGCTCCACGCAGTGCACTCCGCGCGCGACGCTCTCGCTCCAGACGGCCACGTGGACGACGCGGCGACGCGGCGACGCGACGACTGTCTTTCGCGCCACGTTCGGCGCGTGTAACGCCGGCTTGTGACGAGTGTTTTGCTGGGCGGGCTGCTGGCGCTGCCGCGGTCCGCGTGGCGAGGGGGCCTCGTTGGCGGGGCCCTGGTTGGCGGGGCCCTGGTTGGCGGGGCCCTGGTTGGCGGGGCCCTGGTTGGCGGGGCCCTGGTTGGCGGGGCCCTGGTTGGCGGGGCCCTGGTTGGCGGGGCCCTGGGGGGCCCGGCAGGCAGCGCGCTGTTCCCCAGAGGCGCGCCCTCGTCCAGCGCTACGGCCGGCTCGGCCGCCTTCTACTCCCAGGCCGGCCTGCTCGCCTGCGAGGACGGCGTCGGCGGCGTCGGCGGCGTCGGTCCCCCAGGCCCGCTGCCCACCCTGTCCTCCGGCCTGGCGTGCCTCGGATCGGCGGGGCCGCTGTCCGTGCTGCACTCGCAGCAGCTGGCCCACAAGGTGAGAGAGTGTTGCTGTTCACTTCCCACGCAGAGAAACACGGCTATCTCAGTGGCGTCGCTCTCAGAAAAGGGTTGCATTCATTAGAACAGAGTGCCGCATTGTCCGGGCCGAATTAACACTCGATTCGCGAATGAAACGAGTAAATATTCGACGTGAGTGCCACGGGGTACATTCACATAACACTCGAGTCACTCTGTCCGTCCGTGAGCACCCGAGATTGTGTGCGTAACAGGAGAAATTCTCGAAATTTTGCCCATTCTTGGAGTTGTTTTGGGCAGTTTTCAGCAGAACCTCGATAATTTTTGGCGTGCGTTATAGTCGGGTCACAGGTTTCGAGAGTGTACACCCTTTCGACCCAATGTTAAATGACCCATTCCCGAAGCAGTGTTGTTGTTTTGACCGATGCATGCGGCAAATCATACCTACGCTTGCGAGTCTTGACTCAAGTTGGGGGAAAAGGGGGGGGGGTCTTTTGTTTTCTGCAATCTCTCGTAATCACCGCGTTTTCAATATCTTGAGAGTGCCACTGGATGAATGAAAGGAGACACTGCTTGGCCTTGGGCGGCAGGGCATAGTAGCCATTGCTCTGCTGGTCGCTGAGATTCCGCTCGCAGCTGGAACGCATCGGCCCCGTGAATGTCAACACATGCCGCCCGCTCCGGTCCGCCCAGTCCAGTCGGGCCGGCCGATGCAGGGATGCTGTCAGTGCGAATCGTTTTGCGAGGCCGCGGAGACGTTAACGCGAGGCGGGCCCGGCCGTGGGGCCGCGGGCCGTGGGGCGTGGAGGGCAGGGGGCGGATCCAGGGGAGGGGTAAACTCTCCCGTCATCGGGTTCACTGCCTGGAAGCTAGTCTAAAAACACTAAACTTTGCGCCTGAAAATCGGCAAAAAGTAATGCTTCGCGCCCTCCTTACAAAAATCCCGGATCCAGGCCTGGTGCAGGGCGGCCCCGTAGGTGTTCGCAGTCGTCGTCCGCTCCGAACCATGCGCAGTGCCGCGGATGCCGCGGAGGGCCGCAGCGTCGTGGAGCGCCTGGCAGCCCGACCGGCCCGCCGAACACAGGTGTTCCCGCGGTGCCTGCCTGCCGGGCGCCAGGCTGCCCCAGGGCTGCCCCCGACCCGCTGCGCGTCGCTGCGCCTCCGGCGAGCCCGGCAAGGCCGCCATACACAAACAGGGCCTCCCCGCCAAATTAGAAACGAATCTAGGGTCCGCCGCTCGGGACCCGCACGGCGGCCTTGGGAACATCGGGCCGATCCGTGTGATTGAAAATTAATGATTTCGAGTGCGGAGCAAAGGGAGGCGGGAGAGGCAAGGGGAGGGGAGGGGGAGGGCCCGCAAGCGTCACTTGATATTTTATTATGTGGGCAATTAGGGTGCTCGACGTTAATTACACAACAGCGAGTCTCTCACTCGGACAGAGAGAGAGAGAGAGAGAGAGAGAGAGAGAGAGAGAGAGAGAGAGAGAGAGAGCAGAGAGAGAGAGAGAGAGACAGAGAGAGACAGACAGAGAGAGAGAGAGAGAGAGAGAGAGAGAGAGAGAGAGAGAGAGAGAGAGAGAGAGTGCATGCATTGTCTGCGTGCCCCCATCCGCTTCCGATCGGACTCAAAGCGTATGGTGACGTCATTTTGAATTAATGAATAATTAAGATTTCCTTTTGCGAGCGGCGTTAATTCGTTTAACAGTTTTCCTCTGGTCATTCACGATACAGTTATTTGTGAAGAAAAAAAAGCGCGGTGATAGACGGAGAGAGGAGGAGCGGAGTTGATGCGTTTTATTATTCTCGGAATGAAATCTAACCGACGCGAGGCATTACGTATTGACCCACAAGCGATCAAAACTGGCACTGGATACTCGGCTAATAGGCCGTGAGTGACAGCAGCGGCGTCCCCGCCAGCGTCCCCGCGCCGCCGCTCCACTCCCTAATATAAAACTTAATAAACGTCACTTGTTCGGGGCCGGGCCCCCTCTGCTCTCCCTGCCCGTCCGTCCGTCCGCCCGTCCGTCCCGGCATCTGCCCGTCTCTCTCGCGCTTTCTCCGTTGTCCGACCGACATCCTTTGGAAGCGGTTTGAAAACACTCAGTGGAGTGCGTCCGAGGACTTTGCTGCGCTCGCGGCGTGCTCGCAGCGTGGCCGTCGGCGTCTTTAAGGGGCTCCCGCCCGAGAAGGCCGCATCTGGCGCCGGGCCGGCTGGAGTTGCGGCGCTGCGAACCGGACCCGGCAAAGGGGTAGCCTAACCGAATTACGGGTTGCAGTGGATGATCCTGTTGGTGGCATCATCCCACCCGGCCCCAGCCCCTGCCGACCCGTCGTGTCCCATCCCGGCGCGGCCTCGGACTCCCTCCGAACTGCGCCGTCGTCGCTCTGCGTCGCTCTCGTGGCGCGTCCCGCGTGGGTGCGAGGGAGACAGTCAGCCCTGCTGCACCGGAGTGGAGTGAGCCGCGCTGGAACCGAAACCGGATCCGGCTCAGACGTCACCAATCGGACATATGACAAAATCGATTTGTTTCCATGTCCAAAGTGACTTTTAACTGTTGCAATCGCACCAGAACGACAAAATGGTGCGTTTGCCGTGTTTGATGGGGCGGTGATGGGAAGGGCTACCCCGTCGCGCGCACTGCGAGGCATTACAGGGCGCAGGACCTAGACCTCGGCCCTAGTGCCGGCGGCCCTGCACCGCGTCGAGGGCCGTGGGGGCCGTGGGGGCCGCGGGGGCGAAACCTCATGACACACATTAGGGGCCATGTAATGCCGCCCAGGATGTGAGCCATTACGAGGGGATCGCGTGGCGGGTGCTGGGCGCGTCGCAGAGCCTAGGCTGGAAAAGCAACGGGTTTCCGAAGCAGTGGGTCAGAAGACAGAGCCCCGCAACGAGCGGGTTCACGACCCCGTATCATAGCAGTGCGTGTGGGTGGGTAGCGCTGGGCCCTGCAGCTACAACTGCAGCGCGCTCCAGCGGCCAAAACTCCAGACGCGTTTTGAGCTCCAGAGTCGCTTCATCTCGAACCGAGCGTGTGACCCCACCAATGGATTCCTCGTTCGGAACGCAATCCATTGGTGGGATTCGGTTCAGTTCGGGTGCTATTCACCGACTCTGGTGCTCAAAACGCGTCTAGAATTTTGGCCACTCCACCGTCCTCTGGCCCACTGTGCACCGCCAGCAGAGCCAAGGCAGAGCGGAACACCGCGACCCCCATGCACCTCGGCTCGGCGCATCACAACCAATTGATTTCATTAAACCAGAGCGACGCACGCCGCGCGCGTGTTGTCAACCATCACTTGTTTTTTCCTTGCTTTTTTTCGGGGCACGCTCTTCAGTTCGGCCCACTAGCGCCACTGGCGGCCCGGCGGCCAGTTAAGCGAGTTAGCCGTTATTCGCGTGTGTGGCCGGCCAAGCTGACGCGGCGTGGAGGCGCCCCTCCTCTGTGTGCACTTATCGTCACGGTGCGACGTTACCGCGTTACACGTCACACTGTTACGCTGTTGGGCCGCTGGGACCGGCAAGTACCGCTAACTCGCTTGACACGGAATTATCGCAGCCTCGCGCTCGGCGTGCCCGGCTTGCTTCGCTTGCTTCGCTTGCTCGGCGCGCTGCGCCAAGTTTTCTGCCGCCACTCCCCCCTCCACCGGCGCCGCGGTGTTGACACGCCCCGGCGGTTTATTTGCGCCCACTGATTCTCGGCGTATTGACAGTCTCGGTGGCGGCGGCTCGCAGAACCGCTCAAATAATCAAATTATAATCTGTTTGGCCCGGCCGATCGAATTACGGTGAGGGCCACGGCCGTGCTGCCGGCGCGCGCCGCCCAAAATAGACGAAAAGGAAACTTTTTTGCACGGGTTCGCGAGAATGTGGGGGAGTTGATTTAAGAGCTCATTTTCCCCATCGACAAATAATCGGTGCGGACAGCAAGCCAGCGTGCCAGAGCGAGCCCTGCCGGGGGGTCCTGATTGCGTCCATCGACGTCTTCTTTTTGCGCCTGACAGAGGAGCGTGCCGAATGGCCTACCGCCCGTCGAACAAAACTCGACCGCCGGATCGCCAGCATCGCCATCGCGACGCCGAGGCCGAGGCCGCGCGGCGAGGCGGGGCCCTGGTGTGACAATTTGCATTAATTTACAGCATAAACCCAAATTAAAGGCAATAAAGCGAGAGCCACACCACAGCTGCTGTGCTGGTACAGCGGCGAGCAGCGGGGACACACGAGCCGCCTCGGCCCGAGCCGAGCCGAGCCGAGCCGAGCCGAGCCGAGCCGAGCCGTGCCGAGTCGAGCGCGTCCGTCGGCAGTCACCTTCCAGTCCATCGCCGAGGGCATTCCTAGCGGATCACTGCAGTCTCGGCTGTTTCCCAGCGCCGTCCCGCTGCTGTATTCTGAATCTTCCATTCGACGCGAAGGAAGGACTCTACAGTAAAAACGGTACCTGGTTTTCCCAGGAACCCTATGGCGAAAGATATAGGCGATTTCCAGGGTGTTCCTGCTCACTAAAAAGTTTCTAGCTGATTCGCTCCTAGTGGTGCAAATTTCACACTTTCACAGTGCGAAAATGGACCACTCCTGGAGGTGCTAATTTTGCACTACAGAGTGCAAAGTAGTAAGTCGATAGCACTCCCCAGTGCAAAAGTGAAACCAGGGGTGAAAAACGCCAAAAGTGCTAATTTTACCCCCCATAGTGTGATTTTTACTCTTTGAAGTGCAATTCTTCATTTCAGAGTGTGTTAAAACAGCAAGTTCTCTTTGGGGAAATGTTCAATAGACTAAAGAAGAATGGCTTATGGTATGTCAAGTTTAATTAAATCCATAAAATTAAACAGAGTCAAAGCTACTGAGGCTTTAATTTCACAAATTCAAAACTATCCATGAGGAAATAAAAACAATAAGTTTTTATTACAGAAGAGTAACTCCACCCCAAGGAGGACCGAGAACTGGGATTGGGTCACGGATTCGGTTCAAACTTTGTGGGTTCAATAGGTACCACTAGGACATATCAACCCCCAAAGGAAAGTTGGCTAGCTCAAACAGAACCTGAGATATTTGCATTTTTCTAAATTTGACTAATTTAGCGAAAAATTGTCGCTTTCTGACTTTTTTTATGGTAAAAGTTGTTCGCTTAGTTCTGGCTTATGTTTCTTCTTTCTAGTCGTAAAAAAAGAAGAAAAATGGTGGTAGGCCAAGTTTTGTACGTTGCTTGGTTTGGCCTACTCTAGCAATTTTGTCGAATTCATCGAAACTCTCATACCCAAAATACTCCACCTTGGATTTGACCCTGGTACGTCTCATTTCACTTCTTTTACTCTAATAAACAATTGCTATGTAGTCCTTAGCACCAACAATTCCATGTAAGCCAGAAAAATCAAAAACACCATTTTTCAATTTTCTACTTTGACCTATTTTGGGCACTTTTGTTAAGATTAGGGCTTCTACATGATCTTGGGTGACAGGAAAGATCCTCCCTGCCCTCAAATTAGATAGTATCAACACAAACAAAGAGACCCAAACTCTAGGTGCACTAAAAATTTATAAGGAAATTGTTTCGAGCAAATTTTGCAGGTTTACGAGGGGTGTGAGAAATTTAAATCGGAGGAAAATGTAATGCTTCAGCCAAAAGTGGATTTGTGGTTCATTAGTTAGCTTTCTCAAGTAGGTTTGGTGCCCTTTTAACCCTGAGAATGTTCCTCCTTGATAATCAGAGTTAAAACCCTGTTTTGGTATGGGGTTGTTGGACTTACGATTTCAACTCATCAACAAAGTAATGATCCATTTATTTAGGTTGCTTGCAATATTTAAGTTCAACCGCTTAGTCTCAATAACTGAGCCTGGTTCCATTTGGTTTGTAAATTTTTGAGACCAGCCAGATGACCAAGACTAAGCGGTTGAACTTACACGTTGCAAGCAACCTTAGTAAATGGATCATTACTTTGTTTATGAGTTGAAATCGTAAGTCCAACAACCCCATACCAAAACAGGGTTTTAACACTGATTATCAAGGTGGCACATTCTCAGGGTTAAAAGGGCACCAAACCTACTTGAGAAAGCTAACTAATGAACCACAAATCCACTTTTGGCTGAAGCATTACATTTTCCTCCGATTTAAATTTCTCACACCCCTCGTAATCTTGCAAAATTTGCTCGAAACAATTTCCTTATCAATTTCTAGTGCAACTTGAGTTTGGGTCTCTTTGTTTGTGTTGATACTATCTAAATTGAGGGTAGGGAGGATCTTTCCTGTCACCCAAGATCATGTAGAAGCCCTTATCTTGACAAAAGTGCCCAAAATAGGTCAAAGTAGAAAATTGAAAAATTGAGTTTTTGATTTTTCTGGCTTTTATGGAATTGTTGGTGCTAGGGACTCTATAGCAATTGTTTATTAGAGTAAAAGAAGTGAAATGAGACGTACCAGGGTCAAATCCAAGGTGGAGTATTTTGGGTATGAGAGTTTCGATGAATTCGACAAAATTGCTCGAATAGGCCAAACCAAGCAACGTACAAATCTTGACCTACCAACATTTTTCTTCTTTTTTTACGACTAGAAAGAAGAAACATAAGCCAGAACTAAGCAAACAACTTTTACCAATAAAAAATCAGAAAGCGACATTTTGCCGCTTCATTAGTCAAATTTAGAAAAATGCAAATATCTCAGGTTCTATTTGAGCTAGCCAACTTTCCTTTGAGGGTTGATAGGTCCTAGTGATACCTATTGAACCCACAAAGTTTGAACCGAATCCGTGACCCAATCCCAGATCTCGGTCCACCTTGGGGTGGAGTTACTCCTGGGATATTTCGCGATGTTAGGTTCTTAAGTAACCGGTCGTTTTCGCCCGCCAAACCAACATTTTTCGTGCCCTTGACGCGCGTAATTCAAACTTACGCGCCGCATGGGAACCAATGAGAGGCGAGAAACTTCGCACTTTTCCCGGGTGAAACATTTTTGCACTTACAAGTGCACTCACTCACCGACTTAGCACTTTTGGGTCCATTTTCGCACTTAGAAGTGCAAACAAGCGCTGATTGCACCGTCGAGAGTGATTTTGGCAGTTCGCACTGGCGAAGTGCGAATTTAGCACTGTCGGGAGTGAAATTTGGAAGGGAACTTTTTAGTGAGTGGGAAAACCAGGAACCGCTTTTACCGTGTAGGGAAGGCCCCCCGGCCGGCGTGCAGGGCAGTCTGGCCGCTCGGCGTTCCGCTCGGCGTTCTTCGGCGTGCCTCGGCCTTGCGTCCGCTTGCGTCCCATCGTCCATCCCAATTGCGGGCTGATCAAGTTTGGCCGATCGGCGATCGCCATCGAAATTGATCGGGCGGCGCTTCCTGGCGCCCATGGCTGCCCATGGCTGCCCATGGCGGACGGACGGGACCCCCCAGGAACAACACAAAACAGCCTTTGCGGCGAGCGTCAATGTCGGCGCTGTTTGCGCTAAACGGGCTTCCCAGAAAGTAGGCCGGCAGTGGAAATCCGATCCACTATAACCACAGCGACTGTCATTGCCGTTTCGAAGCCGTGTTTTTTGCTTGCGAGCTTCATCGAATGGTGGTTGCGGCTGCACTACGCCGCCGCCCCCAGCCACAGCCACAGCGAGGCAGCAAATCGGGCTCGCTCCCACCGGGGACGGCCCGTTTGGTAAATAGTGCAGGCGCGTACTACTCCACCGAGTTAGCCCATGTTGATAGCTTCGGCAAACAGCCGCGCCCACACGTTTCTTTGAGAACCACGCAAAGGGACTGGGTCAGGCGTGTTCGGAAAACAGAGTTTTCAGCTCGCAGAACAAAACGGTGTAAGTTAAGTAAAAATCGTGGTGAAAAGAAAGTGTTTGGCATTATTTTTTGTGACCTCGATGCATTAGTGGAAATTCTCGAAGGTGCCGTCGCCAAGTGCATCATGACCGCCCTCATTGGTTTGACACTGCATGCAGTGCACCAACCGACTTGGCCGTAACGCGTTACGCCAATTGAAGCGAAGCCGCGCCAAGCGGCGAGCCAAGCGGCCTCGACGAGACAGCCTCGCCGGCCGCGACGAGCGCACCAACCCTCTGCCGACTGCGCGAGCGGCAGGTGGCGGGACTGTTCGCGCGAAGCGATTTGGGTGTCAAAGGTTACAAAACTTGAGCCTCGAATTAATGAAAGAACATGCAGCCCATGCCGTCACGAAACGTAAGGTCGCCACTTGGCCTCGCACCCTGGCGTCGCGACCCAGCGACCTCCGCGACCTCCCGTGTGCGCGGCACCCCAAGGCACCCCAAGGCACCCCGACGGCCCCGCGGGGGGTGCTGGCGATGCTGGCCGACCCCAATGACTGTCGTTCGGCCACTCGCAGCGACTCGCAGCGTGGCGGCCGAAATCGCCAAATGAGGCGCACTGCTGGCCTTTTGTCGGGGCGTCGGCCGCGGCCTCACCCCGCCCTCTTCCACGTCATCACCCTGCAGGCCGCGGCGTGCCAGGCGTGCCGCCCTCCCCGACCGCACGCTGGGGTTTACTCTGCGGCTACTTGGCTGGCTGGTGTTCGCGGACATCTGTTTGCGCGGCCGCGGGAGTGTTTGCCCCGCAGTGTAGCGATCGCACTGCCATTGTAAACACGCGGGGATTGGACCGCTGGGAGGGCGATTGCGCGTGCCACTCGTACCTTTGCCGAGGCCATCATGGCGGTATGAAAAATGGATCGGCGCCAAGGTCCTTCCTGGGGCCGTGATGAAGGGCCGGCGTGGTCCGCACTCCGCACCGCCCGGCACGGCACAGACGCGAACCCACTTTACAATCTCCCCGACGTCAAATCGAGTTACGGGCGTCCGCCTCAAAGAATGCGCATCCAGGCGGCGGGCCGGCGGGGCAGCAGCCTCATAAGACATTAAACGATTCCTCTGTAATTCGCCGGGAGGCGCCGCGCAGACGAAATGGAATAACGCACTGCAAAGTAAGGGGTGTCCGAGGCGGGCTGCCCGTCCGGGCGGGGCGGGGCGAGGCGGGGCGGGGCGGCCGCTCTGACCTTACAGCCCCTCCCAGGCGCAACTCCCAGGGCCGAGGGCCAAGGAAGGAAATTTGCACTCGGCCGAACCGCAAAAATACTATTGCCTGTGGAACTTGCCTTGCCTTGGTTCATTGTGATGAAAGCGTTTTTCATGCTGTCCTGCCTGTGTTCCAGGTCTCTGGGGTTCCCAGGATGTTCCTGCAGGGCTTTTGCTGCCCACAGCCCGTGGACCCCCGCATCAGCTACGGCACCCAGTCCAACCCCTGTAAGTACTGCAGCCCTGCGTTGCGGCTGGTTGCGGCGGCCCGGTGCCCGGCCTGCCCGGCGGCGGCCCGGGGAATCATACCGTCGTGATGCAAATTGCTGCTATCAGGATCCAGAATAAAACGGCGTCGAACAAGCTGCAGCCTCGCGGCCAGCCCGCCCCGCTCTCCCCGCCCTCCCCCCGGGCCGCCCCCCGGGACGCGCGACCCCTGGGAGCCGAGGGGGAGGCGCAGGGAGGCGGCAGACGCGAGATTTCTTGTGCTGCGTCTAGACCGCCGGCGGGGAATCCGGGTGGACCAACTTGCAGTACGGATATCACAACGCCATGAATTAAAAGCAGAAAGCAAGAATGTTTGAGCGCATCCTAGATTCCTGCATTGCCATTCGAGTCGTCCTTCTCACAAAGCGGTCACCGGCGGTCACCGCGATTCGAGGGCGAGCGAGGCGCTCGCCGGCCTGCGTCCAACACGGAGCCCTGGCAGCATCGCGACGGGCACCGCCTGGGCGCGACGGAAAACGCGGCAAAAACACCGCCAATCCGGCCCAGCCGACGGGCAGGCGGACGGACGGGCGGACTGAGGGACGGACGGGCTTCTAGCGGGGGGAGGGAGCCAAGCCTGGCCTGGCTGCCAGGCTGGCCGTCCTCCAGGGATGGGCTGCTATTTGATTAGGCTACTCTGCCATCGGCACTCTGCAGTCCGGCCGGCCAGCAGCCAGGCAGGCAGCCAGGCAGCCAGGCAGCCCGGCCCATGATTATCTTCCCTGAGGCGTGAGCCCATTAGGGTCACGGGGCTGCGATTAGTACGCTAGTACGTGAGCAGAGGCCGCTGCGGATCAACCCTTCAGACGTGTTTGCCGACACGTCCCTCGACAGGGAGCGCTCCGAGTTTGCTTAGTACGCTCACCGACTCCGAAACCAAACGTTTTCGTAGATGCAATAACAATGTTTCCAGTTGTTGATCTTCTTTTTGAAAAATAGGCGTAACGGAGTGAGAAGATATTGGCCAAGTTTTTGGCATTTGTTTGCTCTGAGTGCGGTGGCTCCTCTGGTTCTTCGCTGCGGTGGTCACGGTCCGGTTGCTCGCGGCGCGCGTCCTCGTCCTCGCTCGCGTCACTGTCGGCCCGTTTGATCTGACTCGTCACCGGCTGGGAGCGCAGTGCGCAGCGCGCAGTGCGCAGCGAGCAGCGCGTCAGGCGGCGACAGATTAACAGTCTGACATGCCGGCTCGCTCCGAGGCCCTGCCTTGCTCTGCCTCGCTCTGCCTCGCACCCCAACACGCCGTAATCCCATCGCAGTCATTAGGGCGGGATCAGCCCGACAAGTGTCCGGTCTCGTCTTGCTGCTGCCTGGCTGTTGCCCACGCCAGACACTCGGACGCCTTTCAACCATCACGGTTAATAAACCGGGGACACCATCGAAGAATTTGAGTAAAGGTATTGCTAGAGCGCACATCCGACTTCTCGTCCCGTGACTTTTCATTTCTGAATGCTGTGTTGCTTCCGGCAGTCGCTCCATCGCCGCACCTTCCGAAGTGTCCAATCTTTTCGAGACTCCCTGCTCCCCGCGGCACGCAGCGGGACTGCGTGTGTGCTGCGCCCCTCCGCGCCACTCGGCGAGGCGACCGCAGGGGACGCCGGGGACGGGCCCGAGAGACAACAGGTCCTGATAGAATTATCCGGTTTATTCAATGGACACAAGCACCGGGCGGGGGGGCATAGTGGACTGGGGCAAAGAACATGCGCTCTCCGCGCGGAAACTTTGAGGAAGCCGCGCAAGGTGCGTTCGCAAAGACGACTCCGACAGAAGGCTGTACCCCGTGAAACTGTGCACTGGTTCTGAAACCGATGGGGAGGCGCTCGGTGTGACGTGCGTCCTCGGGGCGGGGTGCGTTGAAATGGATGTGTGGAGGGTGGGTGGAGGGTGCGAGGAAAGGGTAGCGGGGAGTGCTGCCGGCCCGGCATTCGCCATTCCGTTTGATCGGTAATGGACCCTCATAACAGGTTGCGCACTGGTTTTCCAGGATAGGGTTGCGGGTCCCACATTTTGCCGTGTGGCGCCGCCACGCACGCATTGATTCAAACCAGATTAGCGCGACGATCGATATGATGAGGCTCGATATTAATTCAAAGTGGGAGTAGGGGGATCTGTCGCGCCGCGTGATATTACTGCAACAGCCACTGGGCCTGGGAGTCTGCCACGCCTCTGACTCATTTCATGGCACGACCGAAATGCACACGTGATCTGCTCACAGAGGAGATCGGTAACCTGGGGTGTCCATACTACTCACATAAGAAGAATGGACCTGTGGCCTGGGGGGTTCCATACTACTCCGAAGAGATAGGTAATCTGCGGGGCCTATGCTACTCACCAAAGTAGAACCTGGGGGTCCATACTACTCACAGAATAGATCGGTAACTTGGAGAGTCCATACTACTCCAAATATGAGTAGGTCACTGACCTGGGGAGTCCATACCACTCAGAGACCAGATAGGTAACCTGAGGCGTCCATAGTCCATACTACTCACTAACCAACAGAGGTCAGTGACCCGGGGGGCCCATACCACACATTACTTGCAGCAACACCCTCGCCCCCCTGTGCGCCACCAAACGGCCTGCCCGTGCCGAGCAGTGCCGCGCTGTACGGCCAATCTGCGGGGCGCGTACACTGCACGCCGGCCGCAACGCCACGCCGTATCACGCGGATTAGTTATAATAATTGCTCTGCAAATTATTTAAGGGCCAAACGAGGCGAAGAGCGGTTTATAATGTGCACGGCTTTTGTTGCCTGAATATTTGATGTCAGAAAGTGGGACGGAGACGGGCGAGGCCGGGGCGAGGCTGAGGCCCGGGAGCGAGCGAGAGCCCAGAGCGACCTCTAATGGAAGCTCAGACAGACACAAGGCGGAGAAGCGAGGGAGCGAGTGAGAGAGAGGCAGAGAAAGGGAGAGAAGGGGTTGAGAGCCGGCGGTAGCAACCCAAGCCACTGCGCCCCCCAGCACAATAAATTAAACGGAAAAGCATCATTCTATGAAAACGCAATTTCCGCTACGCTAAAAGATGGCCTAAGCGCGTTACGTCCATTTGCGGCGTCTAGTGCAAAGCCCCGCCCAGCGCGCTGTGTTGTGTGCGTGTGTGTGTGTATGTGTGCGCGCGCGCGCGTGTGTGTGTGTGTTCAAATGAAGTGCTCGGCCGCAGTAAGTGGCTTTAAAGTAATTGCCGGGCAGCATTTTAATTGGGGCTGTTTCCCTCGGGGCCGTGCTAGATGAGGATATACCTAGAACGCTCGCGAAAAAGGAAGAAAACAATTTACTTCTGGATGGAAATGTTATGTTAATTATTATTTATTTCCATATTATTTTATGTACAAAGTACAATTACTTAGCGCTGGCAAATAAATTCAAGAGCATATCCCTCCAACAAAATTATTTTGCTGCAGAGGCCGACCATGGAGGCGTGGTTGCCAGAGCATTTTGGCAATCCTAATTAGTTTGAGCAGCTCGCCACGCGGGCCTAGTCAAAGGCCGGGCAGTTTGCATCGTTTTCCCTTTCTACTTCGGCCAATAGTACGATGCGAAGCGCCTTTTCTGCATCTCATTGCCGTGGTCGGTCCGCGGCCTCCAACCGTCATTCTAACGAGCAGGTTCTCATGGATGTACTGGCACTAATGCTTAAGAAAGAAGAGGGCATAGGTGAAACTGCCAGTCAAAGAATTCACTCTGAGCAGCTCAAACGAGTGTTTGATACCATTGTACCATGTTGCAGACTCGACGTACGAGGGATACCCGCAGGCCATCCACGACGACCACTTCCACACCTACAGACGCAAGCAGCGACGGAACCGTACCACATTCAGCGCCGAACAGGTACCAGAAGATTTTAAACAAAGTGCAACCGTCACGCCATTTGTTGTGTATCGTAGCCATGTTGCGAACTGCGGCGCCTCCTGATGGAGTTGTTCCATGTTCCAGCTGAAGGAGCTGGAGAGGGCGTTCACCATGACCCACTACCCCGACGTCTTCGTTCGGGAAGCGCTGGCCAACAAGATCAACTTGACGGAGGCGCGAGTGCAGGTGAGTTTGCAGTGGGGGTACTTTTGGAGGAGGGACGTCAGGGGGTGTGGGGGTTCCGCACCCCCTGATCAGAGCCGCAGAGGTCGGCAGCGCCCCCGCAGCACCGCACGCGAGTAAGCTTATAACTCAATCAGCTGGTGGGGGTCCGCACGCCACTCGAAGTGGGGAGGAGAAAGCTTACCGCTCACTCGCGACCATTAGCGCCAGTCGACATGCCGTGAGATTCACCCGAACAACATGAGGTCAGTCGCAGGCCTCGAGGGGGTGCGGTGCTGTCGTTTGCGTCGTCCTCTGGAGGGTGGCAAGCCGCCAGGGTCTTTCTTTGCTCCTGTAAGAAGAGTACTCTGCAAAATCACCTCCTGTTATCCGCCCTTGGTTGCGGTAAATACTAGGCGGCAGTAGCACCTGGTGTGCCTTGATATGCTCCTTGAGAAGCCGCCATGCTAGAACGCGGGTGCAACAATTCCACGTCACGTCCTGCGGTGGAGTGGGTTTGCGCCGATACCCTGAGCTGATGCGACTTACACCTCGTAACAGCATCACTAAGTCATAAGGCAGCACGGAGCATGAACCCCGTTACACGCACTAGCCGACTAATCCCCAAAACTCGGGGAGGCGGCGCCGAGGCACGCCGCACGCCGCTGAAGCACGCTGAAGCACGCCAAAGCACGCTGAAGCACGCCGATCCGATTGGCCACGAAATCAGACTAGTTTCGCTGGACCGCGTGCGTTGCACACTCCCCCACCGGCAAGGCGGAGAAACAACAAGAACAGCAGCAAGCGCGTGGACGGGGTCGGGCCGAGAGAGGCCATGAAAAGGGAATTTGTGAGAAGTGTCGGAACGGAATCCTGAATGGATACTCGATTTGGAAGCCGCTGGGACGGCGTGGGACGGTGGGAGAGGGGGAGACGGGTCGAGACGGAGGGCGCCTCTGCCTCGGTGGGGCGAAGGCGCATCCGTGCGGCCCGGCGTGGCCTTCGAAAGGAACAACAAGCCATTCGATGGAACGAAATCGCCGGCAAGCGAGAAACCTGCGCAGGCGTTTCTCTTGGTCCCGCCGTCCTGGTTCCTGGTTCCCACGTCGCGCGGTGCAGTGGCGGCATTGCTGTTTGGCACGGTAATTGCAAAGCACTCGGCGAGACGACGCGCCCACGCTTGCGTCGCTTGTCACATTTCCACTTTTCCACTTTTCAATTTCCCGGAGGCCGGCCGCGCCAGTCAGGAAGCCGCCTCCTTCAGGCGGACCGTCGGCCTCCGATGTCACCAGTCTCGGCTCCCTAACCAAATTCCCCGCGAGGGGCGCGGCGTGTGTTCGTGCCCTAACCTTGTAACTCGACCTGTCCTCAGTCACGGCGACGCGGCGTCGCGACGCAGTGGGACGCGCCGCGCCGCGCGGCCACCCGCCTCGAGCACCGGGCACTTGGTGTCGTCCTCACGCGCGCACGCGACCGCCACGCGGCCGCCGCGTGCAGGACCACCGTGCCGGGCGTGGCCGGGCGGCGATACCCCTCGCGTCTCTCCACGACGCCGGGATCCGCGAGGCGTTTAGCGGCCGAGCGTGTGGAAGTACACGGAGCCCTTTATTGCCGCAATTTCCGGCAAAAATAATAGCGGGGGAGGACGACGCCAAGCGAGGCAAGCGAGGGAAAGCGAGGCGAGGCGTGCGCGCTTTGTTCGAGCTTCTGTTTTCCTCGGTGAATGAGGCGGGCGTCACCGCGGGGAGCTCGAGGACGCACGCTGCCGAGGAGTCGCGGCGCGGCGCCACTTCCCCGAAGCTTCTGCTTCTTCCACCGACGCGTAAGGGTTAGGCCGGCCGGAGCTGTTTGGAAGAAAGAATCATTTGGATGCAAATGCGGCAAACGAGCCCATCATCGCGGCCATGATGAGGCTCCTGGCGACGTCGCCGAGGCCGCGGTGACGCAGTGACCCAGTGGCGAGCCAGAAGGGGACAATAGCCACCAGCACATTAAATATGTAGGGTACTCGAAATCGCATTATCACCCTATTCGGCGAGGGTAGGGCAGGGCGAGGGAACGGTGGGAGGGAGGGAGGGTCGGCCGCCTCGGGAGGAGTGGCTCCAGGGGATGAGGCTTGTCACAACCTAATGACGATAAATTTACTCACAGTTTCAATCTTGGTTGGATTCCACTCGGATCCCCTCGTTATATGAGGAAAAGCTACTTTTAAAAATTGAGAGTGTCTCCAGGAATCACCCCGGGGGCCGCGGTAAGCCCCCTGGCTGGCTGCGGCGCCCACCCTCGCCGGATGTCGTGGAGGCCGAGGCGGCGCGGCCATATATCCAGGAGCAACGGATTACGCGAGACTCGCCGTGCTTCTTCCTTGTCTTTGGCATTGACTCTAATGCTGGCTGTTATCACGGCCGCCACGATGGCGACCAGGCACGGCCAGCACACTGCAGGGAGCGCGGACAGCGGGAGTCTTTAGCCTGAACGGGCAAAGGTAGAAAAAGGGCTAAAACGTATCTAAAAAGTTGAATTTCAAATGTAACTTGTTCAATATGGCAAAATTGTTCTAGTTCCCACATTCCAGCAGCGCCCAGCGTCATGGGTGACAGCGGAAACATTCGAGCGCGAAATGTGAATAACAACTGTGGCGTGTTCGCGTGGCTTCGCGCCAGCCGATTAGCTCGCTGTATCGGGCGACCGCAGTGTGCCGCGCAGCCCTGACAATGAGTGGGTAATGACGTGGCGAATCAATCCCCAGTCGCCCTCTCCCTCGCACTCGGCAAAGGCCCGTCCCGGTGCGAGGGCGGCAGCAAGCAGCCGCGGGGGGCGCCGCATCGCGCCGCGCTACCAGGGTGTCATTCGATGATGGCAGTTGTTTCACGCTGCGAAGGAACGCGTCGGGCCATGCTGTTGGTTTTAGTGTTGTTTATTGTCCTGATGACACGCGGGGGATTTGGGCAATACTGCGAGGTCGGGTGGCGGAGTCCTGGGGGATGCCCCACTTGGCTCCCGTGAGGAGTGTCGCGAGGAAAATTTGGTCTATCTTTCAACAATGAAGTTCAAAGTATGAGAGACATCTGACTAATTTCGGGTGATACGGAGACTTATCACCGATAAAGGGTGACCCATCAAGGTATGTCTGAAAAAAGGTCAGACATCAGCGAGACTGGCCCTTGCTTTCCTTGAAGAAATATTCCCCTTCGTTGAGCGTTGATTGCGCACCGCGTCGCACCGCGCGCGGCACCCAAGGGGTACCAAACTCAAGATAATCATTGCACGTAGCTGGTAATCAGTGAAATAATCAACATTGTCCGATAAAATCACAAACATACTTTTGGGGATTCAATCACTTTTGACCATTTTTGCGAGGGCACTGCTCACAAACTATCAGCGGTCAAAGCCTTCCCGAGGCAGGGCATGAAAGAGTACGGTCTTAAGAATACTAGCGCGTTGAGGGAGGCCTTTGACCGCAACTAAATTGGACGCAGTGGCGGCCCAAAGTCAGCAAAATTTGATTTCCGACACTCAAACAGCTTTCTGAGGTCGGCGCTCAAGCAATCCCCAAACTTGACCAATAAACAACATAATCTCTTATGATCTCCTGTGATCAGTGATAAATAATAAAAGAATCAAAAGAAACCACATGTAATGCTACTCAGTGTTCGTCAGTGTACGTGAAAATCTTGAGTTTGTTACCCCTTGGTTGCACCTGCCGTGCTGGACGAACCGCGCCTCAGGCAGCACTGCGTTATAACTCTTTCATAGCCCGCCACCGCAAGCGCGCCAGGGGGTGAGCGCTAAGCGGTTTCATTCATTGGCCTGTAAAGCAAGCTCCTGTGCATGTGTTCGTGTGTGTGTGTGTGTGTGTGTTTACGGGTGAGTCGTGCTGACGCGTCCCACCAGCGCTGAACAAAAGCCACCTGAGTGGCTCGCATAAGAGTGTGTGTTTTTGCGCATGTTACTTCTTTCTGCATGCCCCCTGGATCTCGCAGAACGATTATACGGGACGCAACAACGGAAACGGGCAGAAACACTTATTCGTTGGGAAGCACCGCCGGCCGACGGTCTGATGAAAAGACTCCCTTGGGTGAGAAAAGCAGCGGTTCGAGGCTCGCGGCCAGCAGGTTGTGTGTGATGGGAGCACAGCCTCACACAGTCACTGAAACGAAACTCCACTGCAGTCGCAACTAGCAACCAAAATTAAGACAAATTTATTTCCCCAAAAATATTATGAAAGAGGCAAGGTGGGTAACGAATTGGAATTGAGATCCGCGTGTCAGCCGGCATTGTAATTCTTTTTATTGCAAACAACATGGCGCTGTGCTCTTCTAGCCCGGGGCGGGGGCGGCGGGGGCGGCGGGGGGCGGGGTAGCGACATCGCAGACATCGTCACACATGCATGAGCTCCTCAATCTTGTTGCTTTGTGGGATTCACGCGGGGCTCGGCTCGGCTGGGCTCGACGGGGACTAACAAGCAAACGAGGTTCGGGACCGGCGCCGCCTCCCCCCGCCCCACCCCGCCCCACCCGCCCGGTGTCGGCGCGGCACACTACGGTTCAATTAAGGGTGCTGCCGGCTTTCTGCCTTCCGATTCGTTTCCGGTGGCGTTGGAACAACGGCAACCCGCACCAAACCAACAAAATATTTTCAGGCTTTGCAAAGGCAAATTCTTTCGGGAGTCTGGCAACTTATATTTTTTCCGTGATGGTGACGGTTGAAGACTGCGTTCCGAATCTGCCGCTTTGCGAACCACTGCCGACGCGGCAGTAGTTACCTCCCGCCAGACTCGCCTCGGCCCTCGGCCTGGCCTGCGCTCGGCTGCCCCACTCGAAAACAATGCCGGCGTCCAGTCCGCGGCGCGCGCGCAATTTTGACAGCTGCTCCTTGAGGTGGTCCTCTGGCCCTCGGCGAGGGCGTCCTCTCCGTGCCTCGCCGCCTCCACTTGCACATCGACGCGACGACCGTGCTAATGAGCTAGGCCAGCCCGGCCAGCAGTGCGACAAAGAGGAGCAAACTGCAGTGCCTGCAAATCCATGCCGTGTCTGCGGCATCGCAGCAGCCAAGCCGCGGCGCGGGCAGCCGATCGGGGATGGGAAACGGGAACGGCTGGGCGAACGGCCTGGCTCCGCGAGACTGGGGTACTCGCACGGCACAGGGACTGCAGTGTAGCGGTCCACAGCACGGCGTCCCGGGCGTGACAATGGAATCTTGACGGCTGGGCGCGCCGGGCCAGGCCGGGCGCTAACAAACAGCAAACAACGACAAGCCCCCTTTAATCGCACATTTGGCTCGTGTTTACTTCTCTTTAGAGAAGCAAAAGCAAGTTTCGCTCGACAATGCGACGCCGAGTGGGGTTGGATGGCGACTCTATTTTTGCGTCTAATTGCCCGTCCGAGTCGGGGTGGGGGGAGGAGGGGGATCCAGCGCCTGGGGTGGAGCGTCACAGCGGGACACGCACGCACGCGTGCCAAACAATGCGTGCGGAGTACTCTTTCTTATTGTTTCGCGTCCAGCGGCTCTTCGTCGTCGCAGCGCCGCGCGGGAACCTCTGCGGAAACCGACGCCAAGTTTCGCCACTCCGAGCAGAGCCAGACGGAGCCAGAACGCCCAGAATGGTCGGAAACAGCAGGAAAACAGAGGTGGCCTGGAGACGCGCGTGGTGCGCGGTGGAGTCGTCCGTTGCGACTCATTTCACGGCTAATTGGATCTCTACTCGTCGGGCTCGTCGGCGCCCCGAGCGAGTGGGGCAGGCAGGGCAGGCAGGGCAGGGCGTCCACGGGGCCGTGCCGCGCCGCGCCGGGGCTGCCTCGAGTGCTGGGGTGGAGCGCCGTCTCAGAGGCACGCCGCACCGCACCGTGCCGCACAGTCTGCAGAGATCACTCACTCCGTGTGTTTCGGCGCGACAACACAGCATTAAGGTGGATCCGCCGGCCGTGCCGGGCCACGCTCGGCGCCAAGGCGTGCCAAGGCGTCCCACGGCGTGCCGAGGCCGGCAGGAGTGGTGCTCGAGCCTCGCCGCCTGCGCCGAGGCCGCCACCGCCCCCGGGGACCGCTAATAAGACAACTGGGATGGCCAGGCCAGGCCAGGGCCAGGCCGGGGCCTGGGTGGTTGGTTCCACCCGAAAGTAACACGCCGTCTCTCTGTTGGCAGGTTTGGTTCCAGAACCGGCGCGCCAAGTTCCGCAAGAACGAGAAGGTGAAGGACGCGCTGCGGCGAGAGGAGGACGGCAAGGACGACCAGAAGGACGACAAGGTAATAGGCTGCCGCCACATAGTGCCGCCACACAGTGCCGCCAGTGCCTCGCATCCAACATGCACGCCGTCTCGCGTGGCGCGACTCGCGCGGGCTGACGGCATAAAGCGCTTTACGGCGGCCAGGCAGGCAGCCAGGCAGGCAGGCAGGCAGGCAGGCACCAGCCAGCGACACACGGCGCAGCCCGGCCAGGCGCAGCAGCAGCAGCGGGCCGCCTATCAAATTTGAATGGCAAATGCAACAATAAAACACACCGTTTGAAGCGCGCTTTCTTCCTGCTTGTGTCGCTGCTTTTCTTTGGCTGGTGCATTATGGATGCGCGCTCGGCTCGCTGGGCTCGCTGGGGGGCTCCGCCCGCCCGGCGCCGCCCCCACGCCGCCTTGGGTCCGCCTTGCGTCCGCGGAGCGCGGCCGGGTTATTATATTGCGGGCACAGGCAACGGCGCCTTGTTCGTCGCCACGACGGCAAAGAGTGCGGACTAAAAAATGGAAGTCGCCAGCTTTATGACTTATTGCTCGCCATAGGCGAATTAAAGATTAATGTCCGAAGGCGGCAAAGGCGCCGAAGGCATCCGCAAAGTGAGACCGTGCTGTGCCGCAGATGGAGGTTGACGGCGAGCGCAGCGTGGCCGGGGACTCCGAGGCCGCCGACGACGGCGTGGACGTGGCGGTCGACGCGGAGGGCGCGGCGCGGCCGCCGTCCAGCACGCGCACGCCCCTGCCGCCCGACAGCAGCTCGTCGCCGCACAGCGACCAGGTGACCGAGGTGCAGGTCCGCGTCGACACCAGGGTGCGCTCCGTCGAGGAGCACCTGCACCACGACGTCAAGGCAGCGCGCGGCCACCACGACCTGGACGCAAGCAGGAGGTCCAGGAGTGTCAGGTAACAGCAGCGACATGCCGAATCGAAACCGAAAGTGTGGTGAATTGCCTGGCGTGATTGGTTTGATCGCTCTGCAGCCGGTCCCCCGAGCCGATTCGGCCCTCCAGCGCGCCGGGCGAGGCCGAGGCCAGCGCCTCCCCGCCCACCGAGGCCGAGGCCCGCGGACTGGCCGAGCCCACGACGTCCTCCCCCGAGGCCTCGGGCACGCTCTCGAGGTCCCCGCAAGCCCACAACTTCCATCACCTGTTCCAGAGCTTCCCTGAAGGGTGAGTGCCAGGTATCTCATTTCCGCTGCAGTTGGTGACACGATACGGGCACCATGCGACTTCAGTTGTCTCCAACGGGTGAGTGTGTGAAAGAAGAGGAAGGTATGGAGGACCAGCGGTAAGAGACGATGAATGATGTAGAGGAGCCATGAAAAGGAAGGGTGCGCTGCCTGGGAGAATGGCAGACTGCGAGTCCAGGAAGAGGTTCGGTGCGGATGAAAAGTTGATCATTGCCGATCTGGCAAGTTGGAGGATGTGCTGCGGCGTTGCGGCGCGGCCGCCGCTCACCTGTGCCGCGCCGAGGCGGAGGCGTGGCGGAGGCGAGCGCAGAGGCGGCCTCCTTTAGAGGATTACTTTCCTAACTTGGTTACTCTTTTTTTATCCCATTTCCGTCTGTGGTAACGTAATTTCTCAAACTTTCCCTTCTATCAAAAATTCATCTACGTTTTAAAAGTTTTTATCAACCTTGTCCCGTGCGCCGCACGGCGCCGCGCCGCGCTCCTGGCTCCGGGCGACTCCCTGCCTTATTGGTGACTGCTACGGTAGATTTTATTACCATATTTTGCCTCGCCAAGACTTTAAATTACAAATTCGCAAAGTGATTATTTTTTTTTTTTGCCGCGCTGGTAGTGCATTTGAAGGCGGGCAGGACGCATGCTAAGAGGCTGGACCCGACGGGGCCGACCGGGCCGACCGCACTCCAAGGCGCCGGCATTAGAATCGCAAAAAAGAAAACGCCTCAAACACAACGCCACGTTCGGTCCGATTCAGCCGCACCGACATACTTAGCGCGCCCGTCTCACTTCCCGGAGCGGACGCCGCGGCGACGCGCGCTTCAGCGCTGCGGTGTAGCGCCCCAGCGCCCGACACGATGACGAATTTCTCATCAGCAATCGCACAAGCGCGGCCTTAACGAGGTACAGCGATGGCCGCCGCCACGGCTGCGCCTAGCTTGGGCTGGCTGAGCCTAGCTTGGGCCTGGCTGGGGCCTCGAGAACCGCCATTACGCTTTGGCCAATTGTTTTAATTGTTGTCCGCAATGTTATGGCGCCAACTAACCGAGTGATGCGAGGAGGGGCGGCGGAGGCAGGCAGACCGAGGCAGACATGGCGGAGTGGGAGGCCGCCAGCCCCGCCGGCCCCGCCAGGCCCGCCCCCAGGCCGCGCCGCCACCCCACGCCCATCCCCGCCCCAACCTGCCCGCCCGCCCGCCTGCCTGCCCGGCCGTCTTGGCCGAGGGCTGGCGGCCGCAGCACTGAATTAGTTGCTGCAAATGAAGTTGGTGTAGTGTAGTGAGATCGCAGCTTCCCTCTGCATCCTCTGCCCCTCGCCTCCGTCCCCCTTCCCCCTCTCTCACTGCTCTCTCCCGCCTCCTCTTCTGTCATGTCCTCTCTTCCGCCACTGTCGACCAGCCAAGGTGCTGGCTGGCGTTCTCGGCACAGCGTGCTCCAGGCAGCCTCCTCCAGGCCGCGTCCCTGCACAGTCCCTGCACAGTCCGCGGACAGTCCCTGGACACTGGCCAGGCCCTCGGTAAAATAGTGCCCGGAAGCTCGCGACTCGACTTGCCTCGCGTCATTAGCTTCCGGAAGTGGCCGCCAGGGTGCGCGATAGGGGCGGCGCCACTTCCGAGTGCGACAACGTCCAAGCGGGAAAAAACAGGAACCTTAGGAAAAATCTTGACATATTTTTTTTCGTGATTTTTTTTTTTTTTTGCATGGTGATGTTATTGTGAATGAGATTCTGAACGTAGCCGTAAAATAAAATGGGACTGGAATGAAAAGATGATAACTCCGGTCTGTGAGGGGAACCGAATTTACGGGGAAATAATAACCACCGAATCAGCGTAAGCATTGAGGGATGTACTCATTCTGTTTTTAAAAAAACGACATACGCGAAAAAAGGACTTCTAGCCGAACGAAGAGCGTTCCAAACGTACGCGACGTATAACGATGGAAAGGGAATCGGCAGAAAACACTCTCTCTCTCTCTCTCTCTCTCTCTCTCTCTCTCTCTCTCTCTCTCTCTCTCTCATACACACACGCACACACCATCGGGTGGGCTGCGTTGGAATCGTTGGTACTAAAACTGGCCGCAAAGTTCCTCTCCTCTGTCCGTAAATTGAATCGGCCCGCCTTTTTTTATTTTGTTCTCGTTCCTTCCGCACATAATTCCCTTTCCACTGAAAATACCATCGCAGAGAGCAGCAAAAGCGAGGCAACCCGATGATGTTCCGAACCTATCACACCCTCTGGCTGTGGCGCGCTGTGGCGTGGGGGAGGGGGCCGAGGCGGGCTGACGAGGTTACCGCGCGGGGAAAGGGGTTTGGAGTCGGTACACACGCGCTGCCCAATGAACGCAAATAAAATGGAATATGAAACGATATTATGTCGAACATTTGCGTTTGATATGCTGATGAGCGTTGTGTTGTACCTAACGCGATGAGGCTCCACCGAATTAGGCAGCATTAAGCCCGTTGCCGGCCGGCCGAGGCCGACTCCAGGTCTTGCTGCTCCGCGGCGAGTGGCCGACCGCTCCAGTGACGTGTTCAAATTGGGTGGGTCCTATGAACAAAGACCGATGTCCTTTGGGTCGCTTGAACAAAGAGCGACCTCCATTTCCTAATTTCTCAACGCGATCATTTTGAAGTCCCAGAACAATCATCACGTTTTTATTCTGAGTTTTTAAATGAGTTTCAGATAATCATTCTCATTTCAAACAAAACCTGCAAACCATGATTTGACTTGGATGTCCATTCCAAGAACCACAAGGAGAAGAAATGGCGAATGCAGAATCGTCCGAAATGGAGATCGGTCTTTGTTGGAGCGACCCGAAGGAGATAGGTGCTTGTTCGAGCGACCCAGAGGGCATCGGTCTTTGTTGAAAGGACCCGTCGAAATGCGCGTTATCTCCGTTCACGGCAAAACCAACGTCCGGGTTTCCCAGGCGCACCCTGGAAAAATGCCCTGTTTTTCCAGGGTGCGCCTGGGAAACCCGGACGTTGGTTTTGCCGTGTTTAGGACAGGCGCCACCGCGCGGCCGGAGCTTTGAGCGCCTGCGGCCGTCAGGTAGGCCGTCCCGCCGAGCAGGGCCGCATCCGGGATGCCTACCTGGCGGCCAGCGGGCGCCGTCGCACAGTCGAGTCTCACCAACTGCAGAGCTGCAAACTACTAGCCATCTTGGACAGAGAATACTTCCACTTTCTTGAACTTTGCTTCGTCCCTGCCAGAGTGTTGGAAGAGTGCTTCGTCTGTGTTGCAGCGGAGGCCTGCGCTCACTGGACAGCCCGCTGCCGCCGCTGCCGCCGCTGGGACAGGCGCTGGGCCAGGCCGGCCACCGGGGCAGCCCACCATTCTTCTTCCCGCCGCACTTCGGACCGCACCTCGGCTCGCAGTTCTCCTCCCACCCGCTGGGCTTCCACGGCGTCCACGGACTCAAGGGTGAGTCTGGGCCTACACTCACTCAGTCCGCCCCGCCCCGCCCCGCCCGGCTCGCCCTACCTGCCATAACCAGGTTATTGTTTTTCAGCCGGGCCGGGCCCACCACCCCGCCCCGCCCACCCCTCAGGGTTCCACGCAAATTGGTAAAAGGAAACTTGAGAAGTACTTGGCCGGGCGGGGCGGGGCGGGGCGGGGCGGGGCGGGGCGGGCGGCCGAACTGAGGCGTTCCCCGCCCCACCGCCAGGCAGCGCCACGAGCGCGCACTGCCAGCGCTGGTTTTCATAATTCATCCACTATAATCCGGTTACCCCATCTCTCTCACAGTCATGATACAAATTTCATAGCGCATAATTCGATTCTGCAATTCCGGCCGTTGCTTACACACGGCACCTCTCAAGTCGCAGCTGAGGCGCCTGGCGGCTGCGAGTGGCACTAAAGGGGAAGGGAGGGGGCAGGGCCGGGCAGAGCGCAGAGCCCAGGCCGAGCCGTGACGCCAGAGTGAGGTCAGCAAACCGAATTAGCCACTCCACGTCAAGCGTGTTGCGATGGCAGCATCAAGTTGACTCGACTCCCAGTTAAAGAAGTCCTTCCACACGCAGCCTTCAGCCAGAGGCAGCCAGAGACAGCCAGAGGGCCCAGCGTCCGTCCGAGGGTTGGACCGTCGGTTCGTCAGCCAATTTTAGTAATTGCGCTTAAGAACCATTCACACTGTTCCTCCAGAGGCCCTCCGAGTTCTGGCGGGACCCTTGTCTCCCTGTCCGGTACGAGTTCCACGAATCTCAATTCCACAGATCGACGGATAATTTTGACCACCGATGAAAAACTCCTTGAAAACGGCCTTGATGCTCAACCAGTTTCGAGGAAGGTGCGCAGTGCAAACGGCCGGGTTCTGCGGTTCGATTTGACGCGTCAATAAGTGGTGCGTAGCCAGCCACGCGGGGCGCGGTGGGGCGGGGCGGGGCGGGGCGGGGCGCGGCGGGGTGCGGCGACTTTGAGCAGGGGAGGCCTCCCTTCCCAGCCCTCCCGGCCCGCACGCAGGTCCGCAGAGACCAGCAGAAAGAGGCCGAGTGATGGATGCAATAAGCGGTAGTGAAACTGAACACCGCCACGGCACCGCGCATTACATTAAAGTGTAATTCTCTGAGCCGCCTCCAGCGCGGCTTCACTTTATTTCGCCGCAAAGTGGATGGATGCATCACGGCGACGTACTGCACCACCGCACTCGGAGGCCGCTAGCCGACGCCGTCCCGGCGGCAAGTCGCTAGGCCCGCCAACAACGCCGTGGCAATCGCGGCGAGGGACGGCCTGCGGTGTTGCTCGCGACAGGTTGGGGTGGGCCGCGCCGGCAGGGCTGGGGCACAGCCTAGCCGCCCAGAGCGAGACGAGAATTTATGATAATATGGGTCGGACGAGCTGCCGCCATGGTTTCCGCCGGCAACCCACCGCGCCGCCGTGCTCCGAGGTGCGTTCTATTGCGTTA
This sequence comes from Thrips palmi, assembly GCF_012932325.1. Classification (NCBI taxonomy): domain Eukaryota; kingdom Metazoa; phylum Arthropoda; class Insecta; order Thysanoptera; family Thripidae; genus Thrips; species Thrips palmi. The sequence continues at coordinate 15,082,046 of NW_023144632.1, read as the reverse complement.
CGCGGCTAGATTACATTGTGCTGCCCCGCCTCGGCTCAGCTTGCGCGACTCCCGACCTGCCGCCTTGCTCGGCTCGGCAAAGAAAAAAGAGTGAGGCTCATCGCGCGCACCTGATGCCTGGCCTAATCGAGTGAGCGCGGCCCGACCCAAGACTGCCAAGGCCTTGGCCAAGGCCCCGTCGCGCCGCGCCGTCACTGAGCGGCCAGCCTGTCGAGGCCGGTCGAGGCCCAGGCCGTGGCGGCCCTGGCGGTCAAGGCTGGACGGGAAGACAGAGCAAACCTGACGGCTGTCTCCGGGGGGTCTAGGCCTTCGAGACACGCCCGCACTTCTTCATGTACGCGGCTTGCCGGCCGACAGTCCCTCGCTTGGCCGCGACGGGCAGCCTGGCAGCCACGGAGCCCCCCAGCCACAAATACAGGCGGGGCCCTGGGAGCCTGGAAGTCTGGAAGCAGGCACTGCCAGGCAGCCGGCGCGGCCACCAACCCTTCCTCCCCCACGGCGCGCATAAAAATGAAATTTGCCGCGCCGCTGCCTCCTCGGCTGCTCCCCGGCTGCCCCCTCCCCACCTCCCGGCTTCGGGGAATGGCAGGCGATTCCCGCCGTGTCAGGGATAAATCGGGCCGGGGCGGGCAGCGGCAGGGCAGCGCGGCGCTCACGGGGCCAGGCTCAGGCCGGGCCGATCCACCGCGAGTTCACCTGTCGGGGAGCGGCAGAGCGAGGCAGAGCGAGGCAGAGCGAGGCAGAGCGAGGCAGAGCGAGGCGCCAGCGGTGGGTTTCCAAGCACACCCCGAGCCAGGCCTGGGCCCGGCCCCGCCCTGGCCGCCTCCAAGCACTCCGTGTTTGCACATCCAGCCCGGCGCGGCCCCGCTCGGCCCAGGTGTGATGCCGGGTCGTAAGTTGATTCGCACAGCGAGGCAGCGAGAATTAATTTCCTCCTCCCCCTCCCCCTTCCTCCTCGGCGCCATCTTTCAGCAATTGTAACGCAGACTAATGGTGGTGCCTAATGGGCTGGATGAGGGCCTCTCCCCCCCTCCCCCTGCCCCCTTTCCGCAGCTCGATACGCCACCACTGGTAGGCAGAACTTGTTCTCGGGGTGCAGGTGCCAACAGCCACGCGACGACTGCCAGGCAGGCTGCCAGGCGGGCTGCCAGCGCTAACAGGGACGTCGCGGCTCGACACGGCGCGGCTCAAAGAAGCACGTCGTAAATTTCCATTTGCCGGCTGGGAATGCGGCCGGGCCTCACCTGGGACTCAGTGCGCCAGTGTGTCTGAGTGTGTGTGGGCGCGCTCACTTAGCGGATGGCTCATTAGGTTTTCCACTTGCGCGCGCCACGCGGTTTGTTGTGGCCGAGACGTGAAGCTAATTGGCGCGTTGCTCGGTGTTGCAGCCTTCCCGGGGCTGTGCGCGTGCTGCCCCATGAAGCCGCTGGGACTGCTGCCGCCGCCCACCAGCCCCACCGCCTCGCAGGGAGCGGCCCCGCCGGGCCACCAGGCCCACCAGGGCCTCCAGGGCCACCAGAGCCACCAGAGCCTCCAGGGCCACCAGCCCGACCAGGGCCGGCCGGCGGCCGCCTCGCCGGACCAGCAACGGTCGTCCTCCGTGGCGGAGCTACGGCGCAAGGCGCAGGAACACCAGGCCGCGCTGCTGCAGGTAAGGCCGCGCACAGTGGGCCAGAGGACCGGTGGGGCTGCCAAAACTCTAGACGCGTTTTGAGCTCTGGAGTCGCTAAATGGCACTCGAACCAAACGTGTGACCCCACCAATGGATTGCTCTCCGGACGATGAATCCATTGGTGGGGACGCACGTTTGGTTCGAGTTGTGTAAAGCGACTCTGACATGCAAAACTGGTTTAGAGTTTCGGCCGCCTACTGGTCTGTGCACTGTCGCATGCAACCACACTGCGTGCACGCGCCTCTCGCTGCGGCGCGGGGACTCCTCTCAACGACCACACTCTCGACCACACTCAAGAAGGCGTGCTTGTTCCCACAGAGCCTGCACACCATGGCGGCGTACCAGCTGCCGCAGCTGCCCCTGTCCGCGCTGGGCCTCTTCAACGGGTCGCTCGGCGGGTCGCTGGGCAGCTCGCTGAGCGGGTCGCTCGGAGGGTCGCTGGGACTGCAGTACTCCGCGCTGCACCGGCCCGCCGCACAGGACAGCACGTCGGCCGCCGCCACGACGCACACCCCCACTCCGGGGTCGTCGCCGCCGCTGCGGGCGTAGCGAGGCGCGGCGTGTGGAGCGGCGTGGCGGGGCGGCGCCTAAGCCGCCGCGGGTAACGCAAAAACCTTGACGCTGACAGCGTGCGGCGCCCCGGCCCCAGCCCACTTCACTTGGCTAGTTTTGGCGCCGCAAATGCGATTACTGATTGATCCGATTGGAGCTGATGGACGGGCCGGCGTGGCGGGGCGTGGCGGGGCGTGGCGTGGCGGGGCGTGGCGGGGCGTGGCGTGGCGGGCGTCGGCGAGGCTCTCATCCCTTCGCTGGCCGCGGCGGCGCCAACATCACGCCAGGGAAAGCAGCCCATCGGAGAGCAAAAAGCGTTGCACCGCGTTGCCGCGCTGAGTGCAGGCTGAGCCGCGGGCCGCGGGAATGAGGGATGTGCCGATACAACAACGGGACGGGAAATGTTTCGACCGGCTCGGCTTCGGCTCGCCATTTCCGCGTCGACTGGAGAAGCGCCTTCTTGGTTTGTTTCACCACATCGAAGCACACTTCGCCTTTTCGTGTCCATGTTTATTATTTACGATCAGATGAATACTTCTTAGTTCTTCAGACACAAAAAAGGAACTTATGTTGTGCAGGCAGATTCTTACTCTAAGGACCAAGAAGGGAAGTTCTCTCTCTTTGTAGTTGTGTTAGCACGGATTCTGCCGGGTAGACGCTGAGACCACCAGCCTCTTAAATATACCAAAGAAACCAAAATCGGGTCGAGCTGTTGCACCAGACACGGAAGACTCGCAAAGTCAGTTTAAAAGACGTGCAATTTCTTGACAACTTTCAATTATTTTGGTGTGTTAAACAAATTTTATTTGGGTGTATTTCAGCTCATTCCTGAAGTTTTGTTGACTTTAATTTTCTGAGACGATTTGTATGGTGTACACCGAAACGGCTACTTGCCTTTTCCCTCCCATTGACAAATGCTGTTTGTATGTGATATGTAGTTGTGATGAATGTTATTTATAGTTGTTATTTGTCTAACTGTTACAGTACCCAAAAGTGCTTTGGTAAATTTGCAAAGTTTTCTTGATAGTTTTCAGTCATAATTGTTAGAAATGTACCCCTACATTATGTAATAATTTATACATCCTGTGTTTAGAGAACTTCTCTTGTAACAGGAATGGAAGGTGCTTCATGCGCCTTAAGCAATTTTCTGGACCAGAATTTTCTCAGGAGAAGCGGTCATGTAGGTCATCTTGTGCTGCAGCCTTGAGGGCCCATTTATTAATAAACTAAGCTAAGCCCCAATTAGCACCATTTTTTGTGATAATAATATTCAGCTACTATAGTACTTGCTACGACCTCACCTGATTTAAAAACTCAAAATAGACAGAAATTTTTGTAGCTGCTGCGCTGTATGTCTTTGTCTACTGATGCTTTTGTTTCTGTTTGTCTCTTTAAGGAGGCCTCTGCACAAACTGTATAAAATTTATAACAAACAATACCAAAGAGAATATTAAACACAGTAAAACCAATCTTGATATGACGATATTTTATTCCTGAACCAACATCTACCTTCCCTGGGTTCCAACATGCTGGTCTGAGGGGACTAAGCATTCCCCCCACCCCACCCCACTCCCCACCACCCACCTACCTCCCACAAAAACAATCTGCGTGTAAGAAAGGAGGAAACAAATCCCACAATCTGGAATCAGAGGCACCTGCAGGTGGCAAAAATCATCCCAAACAATCCGAGACAATCGAGCAATCTGTGTACAGCAAAGTGAGGACCCCTTGAAGTGGACCACTTTACCCTGAGGGCCGGAACCGAGGTATGCGGTGAAGGGACGAAGGGAAGGGAAGACCAGACGGAGGAAGAGGAGAGGGGTGAATCACTCAGCGAGTACGAGTACAGGTGTTACACCCTACAAAACTCGTAAACTTAAAGTTTGCAAACGTTTTAAGACTTAAGCGTTTAAGACGACACACAGACCCGAATCGAGCAAAACAATTGCAAATTCATCCCTTTTTCAACTTGTGAACACATTGAGTACGGGTTAATTCGTAGTGATTGACCCGTCGAGAGGAGGTGCCGCATTCGCTGAGCCGAATCGGGGTGACCCGGTCCGGTCCCAAGTCTGCCTGGTGCTCCCTCCCCTTTCCCGAACTCCGGGCCCCTCCTCCGTCTGGACGCAGGGGACCGGTAGTGTGCTCGTTATGGACGCCTTTTCCGAGTAGCAGTCCCCAGGCAGCGTGGAGAGCCGGCCACTCGCCTTAGCTGTATTAGCTCCATCCATGGACCATAATAAAGCATTTTCAATTTTTCATTTCTCTCTTTCTCTTTCTCTCTCTCTTCCCAGCAGAAAACAGGGAATTGGGAATCACCGAGGAATCAGGAGAGCATAAAAAGGCAGCCAGATTAAGGGCGACCGGCGGACGAACAGGGCGGCCAGGGAAAGCCACTCTCGCATCGAACATTGTTGGAGCGTGCCGCGCTGGCAGCCGTTCGACTGGAACCATTCGGGCATTCTCGGGATGAACCGCCACGCCGCGCCGCACCACGCCGGACTACAGCGACGAGGTAGGTAGGCCCCACCCCCACCGGCAAGTGATTGGTGATCCTTGCTTTCAAGGAGGACACATGCCAGCGGAAAGAGGTCGGTGGGACGGAAATGAACCGGGACTCGGAAATGCATGCAAGAGGCAAGGCGAGACAATTTGGTGGCGGGATAATCCATCCAGGCCCACGTCTTACCTCCCTAGGCTCCCTTGGCTGCCTTGGCTTGCGTCGGCTCTGCCGGGAGCTCATGTGCGCAGGCCGGGCAGGCTGGGCAGGCTGCGAGGGCTAATGGCGAACAGCATGCAATGCAAATCGCGTTAACATGCGCTAAATTATTCAGCGCGTGCGGTGGGGCCGCGGGGCCGCCATCGCCAAGACCGCCCTGCAGGGCCCTGGAGGCGGCCCCGCCATGGGCCGCGCGCCCCGCACGCCCCGCCCGTCGCCATGGAGACGGGACGGACTCTTCGCGCGGCCACTGGGTGCAGGCCCTGAAGGGGCAGCATGCAAGTTCCGAGGCTGCCAGCCTTCAGCTCGGCCTCCGGTCAGAAAACGCTCTTTTATATTTGTTTCTCCTGTTTACGAAAGCCACCAATGCGATTTGCTGACCTCGGCGGTTCAACAGCCGTGTAACTAGATCACTCGAAACTTGGCCGGTGCCGGTAATCGAACCAAAGCCACTTCGGAGTCGGCCAGGCCGACAGCGAGGCACAGCGAGGCACAGCCCGACAACTCAAACTCAATTTCTAGTTGGACTTGACGGCCAGAGGCGGCGGCGCCCCGGCAGGCCCAAGCCGGCGGCGCGCTGGGTCCCAAGTGGCCACGCTGTCCTGAGGACTCGCAAAGGGAGCACACGACACGCCTTTGATTGGCAATTGTGCGCAAGCACGCCAAGCGCGGCGACAATGATGGCAATGATACACAAACAGGACACTCAAATCCTTTCAACAAAGCGTTGTCTCGCAAATGCGTGCATCTTTTCGTAAAAATAAGTACAAAATTTGGCACGAACTTGTGCGGCTCTGCGTGAAAAAAAATTAAGAACGGTGGTGTACAAAACACTGTGTGAGACCGAGACCTACAAAAACTGTGAAATTATGGCGTCGTTGACATGCGCGGCGACCGAAGAGTTCGATGTTGTGGCAGCACGCCTGCACCCCCCTCACAAACTGAGGGCCAGGTCAACTCGGGGGTAACTCGGGGGTAACTCAGGGGTTACTCGGGGTAACTCAGGGGAAGTTGGGGGAAGTTGGGGGAGGTCGGGGGGAACTCGGGGGGAAGTCGGGGGGAACTCGGGGGTAACTCGGGGGTAACTCAAGGGGAAGTTGGGGGAAGTTGGGGGAGGTCGGGGGGAACTCGGGGGAAGTCGGGGGGAACTCGGGGGGAAGTCGGGGGGAACTCAGGGGCAAGTCGGGGGGAACTCGGGGGGAACTCGGGGGGAACTCGGGGGCAAGTCGGGGGAACTTGATCGACTTGCCCAAACACTAGAAATACGCTCCAAACTAGCACCGTTGCCTTTGTCTCGTTGCCCCGATTCTAAAAGTGCCCCTACTTGCCCCTCTAGCTCACCGAAAAAATTTTGAGGGGTCGCGGCGAGGTGGCTGGGGTCGCCTGGGGTCGCGGTGGTTTCCCGGCTGGCCCACACGCCGAGCACTGGCTGCTTAAATGCCGCAAAGTTGATCAAAACGGTCACAAATGTGTGTAAAAGATCGTGTTTTGGGTCGACTTTAAGCATCCACTGCTTCTGATCCGAGGCGGTAAATCGCCCTCCCTCAACGGGCAATTGGTCTTTGGACCTTCCTTTTGCATGCCTTTGTTACGGAGTGTGATTATCTGCCTTAGTTTGGGAGCAGTTTTGCCGCAAAGTTGATTAAAACGGTCAAAAATGTCTGAAAAATCGTGTTTTGGGCCGACTTTAAGCATCCACTGCGTCTGATCCGAGGCGGTAAATCGTCATCCCTCAACGAGCAATTGGTCTTTAGACCTTTCTTTAGCATGCTTTTGTTACGGAGTGCGATTATCTGCCTTAGTTTGGGAGCAGTTATGCCACAAAGTTGATCAAAACACGATTTTTCAGACATTTGTGACCGTTTTGATCAACTTTGCGGCAAAACTGCTCCCAAACTAAAGCAGATAATCGCACTCCGTAACAAAGGCATGCTAAAGGAAGGTCTAAAGACCAATTGACCGTTGAGGGATGACGATTTACCGCCTCGGATCAGACGCAGTGGATGCTTAAAGCCGGCTCAAAACACGATTTTTCACAGACATTTGTGACTGTTTAGACCAACTTTGCGGCAGTACTGCTTCCAAACTGAGGCAGATAATTGCACTCCGTAACAAAGGCATGCAAAAGGAAGGTCCAAAGACCAATTGCCCGTTGAGGTAGGGCGATTTACCGCCTCGGATCAGAAGCAGTGGATGCTTAAAGTCGACCCAAAACACGATCTTTTACACACATTTGTGACCGTTTTGATCAACTTTGCGGCATTTAAGCAGCCAGTGCTCGGCGTGTGGGCTAGCCGGGAAACTACCGCGACCCCAGGCGACCCCAGCCACCTCGCCGCGACCCCTCAAAATTTTTTCGCGACCCCATTTGGGTCGCGACCCCAAGGTTGGAACCGCTGAGCTAGAGGGGCAAGTATGGGCACTTTTGGAATCGGGGCAACGAGACAAAGGCAACGGTGCTAGTTTGGAGCGCATTTCTAGTGTTTGGGCGAGTCGATCAAGTTCCCCCCGACTTGCCCCCGAGTTACCCCTGAGTTCCCCCCGACTTGCCCCCGAGTTCCCCCCGAGTTCCCCCCGACTTGCCCCTGAGTTCCCCCTGACTTCCCCCCGAGTTCCCCCGACTTCCCCCCGAGTTCCCCCCGAGTTCCCCCCGACTTCCCCTTAAGTTACCCCCGAGTTGCCCCCGAGTTACCCCCGAGTTACCCCCGAGTTGACCTGGCCCTCAGTTTGTCAGGGCCACGCGAAGGACGCGAAGCACGTGCTGGATTCGTGGTCCGATTGCCCCGTCGCGCCTTTGCACCCTAGTGGTGATCACAGACAGACAGACAGACAGACAGACAGACAGGCAGACGGACATGCGGACGGGTGGACGGAGAGGGGGGAAGGTGCAGAGCCAACGGAGGCACCGGAAGAGGATTGGCGAAACCAACACCCACATAAATCTTGTTGGTCCGGTTGCGGCAGATTGCTCCCGCTCTCCTCCGTGTCCCCCGCCATCCCCGTCCCCCCGACCGCCTTCCGCAGCCCCGCCCCGCCGGGCAGCGCTAGGGCGCCGGTGCTACATTTCCAGGACGTGATAATTCTTGGAATCGCGCGACCAAACAGTTTACTGGCGGCCTGCCTCGAGCCCCGCCTTGACTTGAGCCCCACCCCGCCCCACCCCGCCCCGCTCGGACTGGTGGGCGGCACCGCGCCCCGCCCCGGGAAGGGCCCACAGGCTTCCCTGCAGGGCGGCCGCGAGCCTTACACAGCCAAACCGTGCCCAAATCTTGAACCTCAACTCTGCTTTCAGAAATGCGCATGTCGTTTTACGTTGACGCTCGTAATTATTTTAGCAAACTGTGTGTGGGATGCGCTTTTGTCCGAGCCGGTAGTCAATGCCCTCGATTTGCAGCACGGCGTTTTGAGCCGCACAGTCCGACTCACCAGAAGCTGGCTTGTCTTCCCGGTTCAAGGAGCGCAACGCGCCACCCCGCCGGGCCGGCAGGAACCTCTCCGCTCCTCCTCCAACCCCCACACGCTCTGTTAGCGCGCGCCAGGACCGCTTTTATGTTTTGTTTTTCACTTTGGTCCGTCATTTTGTTTCTCTCGCCTCGTAAAGCAGCATTTCCGCGCGTTTCCAGACTAAAGCAGCGTCGGCTCCGTCTTATTGTGTTTCAAGGCAGCGGAAGAGAGCCTCTCTCTCTCTCTCTCTCTCTCTCTCTCTCTCTCTCTCTCTCTCTCTCTCTCTCTCTCTCTCTCTCTCTCTTCTCTGGCGCCTAATGTCCCCTAATCGAGCGCCAGCGTCGCATTAAAGCGTCGCTGTTTGCGGCGCTTGCAGCAGCTCTGGGCAGCCCCGGGCGGCCCCGGGCAGCCTCGGGCCGGCACGGCGAATTGCATCCCGTCGAACGAAACAAAGTTCGCCGAGAGCCGCCGCCCAGCGCCCAGGCCGCGCGCCGAAGAGCGCGCCGAAGAGCGCGCCGAAGAGCGCGCCACGCGGCGTCGTCACTGGTCGCCAAGCCGCGTCGGCGAGCCGGGCGGAGACTGCTCCTCGAATCCGTGACACTCCTCCTTCACTTATTCGGTCCTTTCATTACAGTTCCCGCCGCCGCGCTGTCGGAAAGAAGCAAACTAAAACCGAGCAGAATAGTGGCATTTTTGGGTGTGCCTGCAGTAAATGTGGCGCGCTACCCCGTTTGGCTCGCGATATGCTGCACGCCGCTCCGCGTCCACCTCAGCGTGAAGGGCGCCGAGGCGGCCGACACCCCGCCCGGCACCGCCCGGCACCGCCCGCCAATGCGAGCAATTCGATACGGCGGACATGAAATTTTACGACGCCACCGGAAATATGCGGCAATAAGACGGATTCGCTAATGGCCTGGAGGAACCGGAAGTCCATTGGGCCGAGCCGCTCTCTCTCTCTCTCTCTCTCTCTCTCTCTCTCTCTCTCTCTCTCTCTCTCTCTCTCTCTCTCTCTCTCTCTCTCTCACACACACACACACACACACACACACGGGCGTGATGCCATCAATCATGTACTCCGCGGAAAGTGAAGCGCCACTGCAAGGGCCGAGAGCGGCCGAGGGCTGCCCGGCCAGACACTTTGCCCTTTCCATAACCATGAAGAAGGCGAGGGCGCCCAGCTAAAGGGCCCAAAGGGCCGCAACCAGAGTGCACCATAAGAGAGAAACACTCCGCCACTGGTAATATATTGTTGCAGCCTCGTAAGCGACCGCAAAATTTGTCATATCGCGTTGACGTCCGCGGCTTCGTCTCGCAGCGGCCCTTGCGGCGCAGCGGCCGCCATTGTCGCGCTGCGAATTATGGCGTGGCGCCCCGACTTCACGGGCCGTGGGCAGCGGGGCGGGGCGGGGCGGGGCGGGGCGGCCACACATCGCCAAGACGGCCAGGAACGAGATCGTAGCCGCCTCGCCTTTCAGCGCCACCGCGCCCCACCACGCCACGCCCCGCTGGCCCCGCCCTGCCCCGCCCTGCCCCGCCCTGCCCCGCCCCCCGAGTTGTAGCTACATTGTTGTTCCGGAATCGTGCCGTCCCTCTCTCTCTCTGTGTGTCTCTCTCTCTCACACACACACACTTGGGGCCCTGGCGCGGCCCTCTGCCCCGCTTTGTCGCCGGATCGGCGCCCAGCCCTATGCTTTGCTTGCCCGGAACGACGGCGAGTAAAATGTAAAACGCTCAAGCCTGATCTAAACGTCTACTGCGTGTTTAGTGCGTGCCGGTGTGCATACCCATACCAAAGAAATCTGACATTTTGAGAAGACTGTGTACTGACTTTCTGCACTATGAGGGTTCTTGGTCTTACAAGGGATGTCGCCTCTATAAGGGAATTCCACCATCTGGGCTGAATCAAATTCGATTAAATTCTATTTTCTGGTGACTAAATCTCGCTAAATTTGCTTTTAAATATCATCATCATCATCACCATCATCATCATCGCTAGGCCTATGCAGACCTTTAGTGGTTCGAGTGACTGGCAAATGGCAAGTCAATCTTGAAATAATGACAGTAATAACAAAGTCGAAATGGTTCAATCCATGAAGTGGGGGCAGTCGGTGAGCGGATGAGTGACGTGCAGAGAGGACAGTAGCAAAGTTGCAGTCTTCCAGAAGCAAACACGCGAGGCGCCGCCCACTCTCTCCCGCGGCGCCGTCCTCCACCTCACAGTGGCGTGCCGAGCCGCGCCGAGTCGGGGAGGGAGAAATTGAGAAAGTCATCCAGTTTGGCTCGAGGCGCTCTTTGTAATCCGCGGTTAAAGAGGCGTAAAGCCGCCTGACTGTGTTTGGACAGACGCAGCCCCCGCCCCGCCCCGCCCCGCTCCGCCACGGACAACAGGGGGAGGGGAGGACAAACATGCGGCGCGCATTACAAGAACAGATTGCTAGCCAGCGAGTAGACGGCCACGGCGGCACGGCGGCACGGCCATGTTGGCCTCGACGCCCTGCTCTACATGCGCTGCAGGACAGTGCGCTTGCTGCACGCGTGAGGCGGACAAGGCCTAGGCGAGCACGTCTCGAGGAGCGTCTCGGCTCAACAGGATTGCCGCTGCAGTCTGCGTTCTCTGCGTTAGCCGGATTACCCTCCGACCCAGAGAGCCATGAACGTAAACAAACGCGAAGTATCATCTCTGCGAATCTGCTGCCGTTGTGGGCGAGCTGGGGGTGGGGGTGGGGGTGGGGGTGGGGGTGGGGGCAAGGGTTGAGCGAGGCGGGCCTGGAACAATAGCGTTTACCGCTGCCCAAATATTGGCGCAGCGATCTCCAGCGAGCCGTGTCGAGCCGAGCCGAGCCGCACCGCACCAGCGGGACCACACCAGACCAGCGTCAACAAATCTTATCAGTTTTGACGAGCCCGGAATTGCTATGAATTTGGAATGAAGACGCGTGCAGCTCGAGGAGAACGCCGTGAACGCCGTGACCGACGACGACGTGGCGGAGTGATGGGGGCGACTTCCAGCCTGCGGGAAAAACGCAGGCATCCACGGATCACACTGTGTTTTTACGAGTGTCCATGCTCCCCATTGATAAAACCGTTCTGTTTCAAAATCAAACGTCTTATTTTCTAAGTGTCCTCGGTGTGTCCTCGCCGTGTCCTCGCCGTGTCCCCACCCCAGCGCCCTGCCCGCCCTGCCCGCCCTAGGGCTAGTTACGCCATGAATGGTTCGCGCGCTCATCAATTCACCACACTGTAATTTCACTTGGCTCACATCTTTTCAGGCCGAGCCTCCGTGCCTCCGAGGTCTCGAGGCCGTGGAGAGGAGGACGGCCAGGTCCACACTCTCCTGCATCTTGATTGAAAAATTCTCGTTAGGCCGTGATGAGGCTCGCCACGGCCCGGCCCTTTGTGCCGCCCTGTGTGCGCAACATCTTTTGTTCTTGAATCAAGGCGGAGGGGAAGGGGGCGCATTGCAGTGCATTGTCGCCTCCCAAGTGCCTGCCGAGGTAAACGGGCGCGTGGTCAGTGGACAACCACCTCAACGAGACACACTTTTCAAAAAATGTGTTTGCCGAGCTCCTTGCTTTTCCTCCCATTCCTTTTTCGAAGAAGTTTGCGAGTGACTTGCTGCTCGGCGGCGCAGGTGCGGCGGTGCGCAGGGCGTCGCCTGGCGTCGCGTCGCGTCGCGGCGCAGGTGGAGGGGAAGACGCACTGTAACGTCTGTTTGTTGTTTGTAATTGCGCCTTACATGCCTGGAAATTACTCGCGGGGATAAATCAGCCCCAAGTTCCTTCCACCTGCGAGTCGCGCTAATTTGAAACGCGGTGCAAGCCTTTCCGAAGGCGGTGGAGTAAATCACCCGGGAGTCGGCGCTGCTGTGGCGTGCTCCGCGCGCTCTGGCGCCAAAAGACTGTTTGGAGTTGAAGCAGCGCTTCTTTTGAACAACGGCCGCCAAAATAAATCAACTCGCGCGTCCCGCTCCGAGTCCCGCCCCGAGTAACTGCCTTAGAGCGGAGCGTGGCGTCGTCGCGGTTCCAGCGGTTCCAGCGGTCGGGGACGCTAAAACGGCAGGTCGGTTTTGGCCGCGTTTGTCGCTCTCGCGTGTTCCGTCGGTCCAGAGGCTCCAGAGGCCGTCGTTGCTCAGCCAGCGCGCTAGCGCAACGAATGCGCAGGCATGCGCAGGCCGCGGCGCCGCGGCGCGCCTCGCCACGCACGCCGGGGTGCTTCCTCGCCGGGTTAATAAGCCGCTTAATTGATAAATTAAGCGGGCGGTAATGAAATGGGGCATGCATACGGGACGGCTGCACTGGGCGGCACTGGGCGGCACGCACTGCCGCGAGGCCGAGCCAGCTGGCGGCACCACAACAAACACACTGTGCTCTGGACGCCCCGGGACGGCGGTCACCTCGCCGGGCAAGTCGGGGGCGGATTGAGTTTGGCGACGCGTCCTGGACGGCCCGTCCTTGGCGAAAGGCTGCGTACGTAGTCCGAGCCGCGTGCCGCCGGCCGTTGCGTGACAACAGCTCCAATTGGCCTATCAATTTGGCTTACTCCGTCGAACCGGGCGCACTCGCGCACGCCCGGCGCCCGGCCCAGCGCACGACAGCCCACAGTGGGCCAGAAGACCGGCGGAGGCGGCCAAAATCCCGGACGCGTTTTGAGCTCCAGAGTCGCTGAATGGGACTCAAACCGAATGTGTGACCCCACCAATGGATTGCTCTCCGAACGGGGAATCTGTTGGTGGGGTCACACGTTCCATTCGAGTCCCACTCAGCGACTCTGGAGCTCAAAACGCGTTCGGAATTTTGGCCGCCCCCACCGATCTTCTGGCCCACCGCGCAGCCCGGCTGGCGAGCACGCGGGGCGCGCGGAGCCCCCATTAGGTACAGGGCACGGTGACCGACGTTTCGCCACAGACCTTCTCGATCGACCGGAGACTCCAGACAACAAGCAAGAAGTGGTTGGGAAAGGCGCGATCAAGAGTACCAGACAGGGGTGGGGCGGCTGTGCCCTGCAAACCTCCGCACTGCCTACTAATGTTATTAGGATGTGGCTAGGAATTCCAAGCAGTAAGTTAGGTAGACATGCTCATAACGATCGTAATGTTTCAGCGCTTCCCAAAACATGGTCGAGTTCAGAGAGGACCCCAGAGGCTACCTGCGTGGTGCGATGGCTTTGCATGATAAGGTTGACCATCGAGTTTACTGTAGTTGTGACTCCAGTTTGTGAATGGGCACACGACTGCTCTTTAGGCAACGTATTGAGCTGCATGTCAGCTGGTAAAAATGACGAGATCGAACGCCGATCTGAAGCACGCGAGGACGCAGGCTGCCTGTCAGGTGCACCAGCATTTTTGTGTTTCGCTGTAAACGGCTGGCGGCCGGCGGGCCGGGTAGGACATCGTGTTGCCAAAGTGTGGTAGGTCTGGATTCGCCATGGGATTATCGATGCCTCGAAGGGCCTCATCCCCGAGTTTGCCCGAGTCGCTTACCCTTGTCGAGACGCGCAGTCACTGGCCGTCCACCCGCCACTTAGAATAAACGGCTCGCATTACAGGTGCCTCGCAGCGAGCTGGCGGCGAGCAGCCCCAACGGTGTGCCAGTCGCCGGAGGTAAAAGGAGGAAATCCCGCTGGGGTTCGTCCAGTCTTGCCCGCGAGCTGGCCATGGCGCGACTGCAGCTCCTGGGCCTGGCCCTGGTGGCCCTGGGCTTGGTGCTCACGGCGGCCGTCGGGCTGGTGGAGGCGCAGGCAGCCCCCACGGCCCAGCAGCACGGCGCCAACCTGGCGGACGACACCGTGGCCGCCGTCGTGAAGCACCTGGTGCACGCGGGCAGGACGCCGTCGGCCGTGGCCGCGCTGCTGTGCACACCAAGTAAGCCGCGTCTGTGGCGCTCGAGGGCCTCTCCACGTTACCACTTCACTGTTGTTCAGGCCGATGAGTCTTGCTCATGTTCCCGGCGGCCCGCAGGCAGGGGCCGCGCGCTGGGGCGCGCCCTCACGGCGCAGGGCCTGCAGGTCCTGGTGGCGGACCGGCGCGAGGCGTGGCTGGCGGCGCTGCCCGCCCGCCGCGAGGCCATCACCGTGGTGCTGGACGCCGCCTGCCCGGGAGCAGTGCCACTGCTTGCCGCGGTGAGGCGAGAAGCCGATGGAGGAGACGGGCTTCTACAGTGCAGGAGGCAGCAATGGGGTTGTTCTTCCCCCAGGCGGACGGGCTGGACCACTTCCGATTCCGCGCGCGCTGGGTGCTGATCCGCGCGGACGGCGGCACCGGCCTCGGCCAGGACGCCGCCAACCAAACTGCGGTGGTGTCCGAGGCCGGGGCAGCGAAGCCCCTCCGCGCCGAGGCGGCGGTGCCTCGCAGCGCAGAGCTGGACGCCTGCTACGCGGGCATCGACGGCGTCCTGGACGGCCTGGGCGTGCTCCTGGACAGCGACGTCACCACCGTGTGCGCCGAGTAGGTTGCGTTCTCGTTGGCGGCCAGGACGAGGACGAGGGCCAGGCACGGCACGGTGGCGTGGTAACGATGACTGACGCGCTGGCGGTGCCGGTGTCCCCAGCAAGGACGTCGTGGTGGCCGTGGCCGCGTACCGCGCCCGCCGAGGCTTGGGACTGCGGCTGCAGCTGCTGGCGAGGTGGCCCCGGGAGGCCCCCTTGCCGTCGGCGAGGGTGCAGGCCGACCAGCGGCCGCTGGCAGGCCGCAGGGTCGACCTGGAGCAGTCCGTCATCAACGTTGGCTTCATGGTCGGTGCTGGCGAAGGTTCGTTTGGGGCTTACACTCGTTTTCGAGGGCTTGACCCATGTCCTCGTTCGCTGTCCGGGGCAGGTGGAGTTCCCGGAGAAGTTCAAGGACCTCGTCGCCCACGGAGGAGCTTCGCCGGACCTCTTGGCCGCCTTCTCTTTCGAAATGATTCACTACGTGACTGAGATGATGAACGCCAGGTGAACCAAAATGGAACTACTCTTATTAGTTAAATACCGACAACAGAAGCGATGAGGCACAACACGCGTTCTTCTACCGCAAGTTTTTTCCAAGGATTTCATGAATTGCTGGAATAAATACTTTTTGATCAGAATTAACATAACCTACCAATCGTCCTACGGCCAAGTCTCGGGCAAGACCGTACCTACGCAGGGCCTGTTCGGGATGACGGTAGGTACACTGACACGCATTCGCAAATTGCAATAACATTGCGGTTTCCTCACAAAATACTTTTATTTCCCGCTCAGGTTCGGAAGGAAGTGGAGATTTGCGGGTCTCCCGTGGCGATGTTCCTCGACCCTGTTCGATTGAAGTATTTCGAATACACCAACGTGTTCGTGCCGGTGGAGTGAGTTTTGTTCGACGGCAAGGTGACGTGACGTCGTCTGGACGTCCACGACGTTGCTTTGGGTGCGTTGCGTTGCAGAGGCGTCATCGTGTTCCGCGCGCCGCCCCTCTCGTACGAGACCAACGTGTTCTCGCTGCCCTTCCCGGTCACGCTGTGGGCCGCGGCGGCCGCCGTGATGCTGCTGTGCGCGGGCCTCCTCACCCTGGTGACGCACTCGGAGCGCTCCCTGGCCGCCGCGAAGGCCGGGACGGCCGGGAAGGCCGGCCCCGACTTCGGCGACGACCACGCCGAGGACCACGCCCTGCACTCGGGCGCCGACGCGCTGCTCATGACCGTGGCCGCCGTGTGCCAGCAAGGTGGGGAGGGCTTTGACTTCACTGTCTTCACCCCACGACACTGTTGAATGATGGCATCTTTCACTCAAATCGGTGAGTCAAAGCTGAAGGGGGCGTGGGTGACGCCAGGGTACTCGACGGACCTGCGCAGCGTCCCCGGCCGCATCATCGTGCTCATGATGCTGATGCTGCTGCTGCTGCTGTACACGTGCTACTCCGCCTCCATCGTGGTGCTCATGCAGAGCACCAGCACCAAGATCACCCACTACAAGGACCTGCTCGACACGCAGATGAAGTTCGGGCTCGTCAACACCCCGTACATCGTCTTCTACGTTTCCGTAAGTCAGCCAAATGTGACTGTAGTGACCTGTCACTTGAAGAAAGTTTTTACTGTCCCAAAAAATGAATTTTCCCGGAATTGAAAAAAAATAATGGCTCAAATTTGCTCGCGGGAATTTTAGGACAGTGGCTTTATCAATGTCAGTTTGTGGATTGGGTAAAATAGGCAAGGTGGTTCTGACAGAAAGAGACGGAACCAGTGCGCCGCAAGCTGTACACGGACAAGGTCCTGGAGAACGGGCGCGCCAAGCACCTGTACAACGTGACGGAGGCCGTGCGCAAGGTGCAGCACGAGTACTTCGCCCTCAACGGCTTCAAAAACCTCATCTATGGCGCCATCAGCCGCACCTGGACCGAGGACGAGAAGTGCGGCCTGGTGACCCTCGGCAGGGACTTCGTGAGCGTCAAGGACCCGCAGATCGCCCTGGCCAAGCACACGCACAACGCCGAGGCCATAAGGATCATGTGAGTGTCAGAGCGCACCGAGCGCCGTGGCGGTAGGCAACCCATCGTGCACCGGGACACGACGGGCGGCCCGTGGCATCATTACCATTACCATTGCGGGCTACATCACGCCGCTGGCTCGTCCCACGGGGTGCCCTTAAGGGGGCACACCAGTGAAAATTGTCAAATTTTTGCATTCTTTTTTATTTTATCTTATTTTTCTGCTATTCATTCCGAGTCGAATGCCGCAAACCCCACCCCAAAATTCCAATTACTTTGGCTTGTGCACATTTTTGAAGTTGCTAAAAGGGTTATTATTTTTGGCTATTTTAGACCAATTGTGAACGTTCAGGTTTTTCACTAAAAGTTTAATTACAAAACCCTTGAACCACCCAAACGCAGTTAAAAAGAGGGACATTTTGGCGCAACACGAACTTAAATACTTCAAAAGGCGCATTTATAATCCGAAAAAACACGTCAAATCTATGTTTCTACTAAAAGGACTTTTTCTCAAAACACCTTTTTTGTACCTTTGTGCCACTCTCACGGGCGCAAAAATTGAGATAAATTAATGCGGTTTGCGGCAAAATGTTCGTTAAACTTGCGTCTATGGTCTGAACCTCGGAAATGATGATCCCATAAATAGGACGTGAGCTGCAGCCATGAAAGCGCAAAAAAATTGGTCAAAAAATTTGTTTCTATTTTTGCCTTTTGAAAAAACAAATTCAAAATCATTCTTTTTGCATGCCCGTGGTTCAGACCATAGCCACATGTGTCCTGTTGAGAAATTTTCAAACCCCGTCCTCGAGGCTCAATCCAGAGAGGCGGAATCGTGGCAGGAGTGAGACGAGGTCGCAGAAAAATGAAGTGCACTGGCGCTCCGTCGTGCCATCGCTACCCCACCCTCCCATACTGATTTTTCTTTTCTTTGATATAATTTTGAGCCACGAATAAAATATCAATCGAATACGTAGGTTACTTTTCTCAGAATGATCGTTTTTCAAAACCTCTACATTTTCACTGGTGTGCCCCCTTAAGGTCTACATCGTTTGTACGACCTCTTCTTGTCCGATCTGCCAAAATTCGCCCGACTTAAATACTTACTTCCCGCTGTTAGATTTTTGTACGACCTCCTTTTGTCCGACCTTACCTCTCACTCGTGTAAATTTTGTCAGAACGACAGAAACATGTCGGAGTACATCGTTAACCCCCTTTGCCTCGGTCAGGCTGCGGCGGATCGTGGAGCGGGGCATCCGGAACCGCTTCGACCGCAAGTTCACCCACGCCAGGCCCACCTGCTCCAACAACGCGGCCAGGTTCAACTCGGTGTCGCTGACGGACGTGCGCGCGCCCTTCCAAATCCTGCTCTCCCTCATGGCGGCCTCCGTGGCCGTGCTGCTGGCCGAGCTGGCGTGGCACCGCCGCCAGGACGCCGTTCGCCAGCGCAGGGCCGGCGAGCGAAGGCCGGCGTTCGTCGAGGCGATGGCCCCCGTCGCGGTCCCTGCCCGCGACTAGAACGCCGAGAACGTAGTCAGGGAGCCGAGTAGAGTAAAGGACGTTCGGGTAGCGACGCGGGACTAATCACTGATTCCGTAGCTGTCAAGGTGTCACCCATCAGCACGCAGTTCAACCACCCCGCCGGGACAGCAGAGCGGCACTGCGACACGCCGCGAGCACGCCCTGCACGCGAAACGCATCACACTGAGAGTTTGGTTCAATCCCGCGCCGGAGTGCCAGTTTGCCGCAGTTTGCCGCTGCAGGGCGCCGCCGGGCCTAGCCGGGCCTGGAAGGGCCGCCGCCGCATCGCCAAGCATCATCGCATCAGGAGGAGATTGGTGTCCATTTCTCCGGTGGGTGGTTGGCGGCGTGGCCGCCAGGGCGCGCCAGAGGTCGCGTGGCGCGCCCTGGCGCGGCAGGACGCCGGCATACTCCGCGCGCCAGAGACTCTACGCGGGGAATGCTCTGGAGCGGCGTCTCTACTCCAGCTGGGCGGGCCGTCGCCGTCGCCGCCATACTCCGCGCGCCAGAGACTTCACGCGAGGAGTGCTCTGATCTGAGTCCAGCCGCTTAAGAGGGTTTTCACTGAGACTCACAGCAAATGCGGTCAAAATGTTCTAGCAACCTCCAAATTCGAAAGCAGAGTAAAGGTGCCGGCTCGCCAGTTGGCCTTGCGAGGGAAATAGCTCTTGATTTTCAGAGCGACCTGCCAGCGTTTTCGTCGCCGCCGCGGCGACTTCGCTGCCATCGTCAGTCGCTATTTTCTCCTTGACAACAGAGTAAGCAATCCTAAGAAAAATCTTGTCCCAGCGTCGCTCGTCCGCGCAGCCAGGTCGCGTGTCCTCGACGAGCACGTGTCGCGTGTCTATTTCCGCGGCGTGCAGTGGCGGCACTTCTGATTCCGAAGACCGCTGTCTGTCTCCCTCACACTGGTGGGGCGTTCCGCGGGGTGCAAGAGAGACAGAGCGACGTCGAGCCGCTGGCAGCGCAACAAAGGCCCGGGACTTCCCTGGGAGTGATAGTAATTATCGTGCGGTGAGCGAGGAGAAATGGAAGAGAGAGGCCGTGTCACGGCACGCCGTACACGCCACGCCGTACACGCCACGCTGTGGCGGGGCACGCCCCGACGGCCAGCCTGCCAGCAGCACGAGTTGTCGCAAGGCATCGCAAGGCATCGCATGGCCGCCCAGAGAGCACCGCGCCTTGGAGCGACTACTGTTGTTAGCGGACCGGTGGACCGTGGCGGGGCGGTTCACGGGGCGGTTCACGACGACGGCATAGAAGACGACGCCGCCCTAGGGAAGGGCTTATTCCTTCCGCCGAGGACCTCACAGTGGGCCAGAAGCCCGGTGAAGGCGGCCAAAACTCTAGACGCGTTTTGAGCTTTAGAGTCGCTAACATAGGACTCGAACCGAAAGTGTGACCCCCACCTGTGACCCTCGTTCGGAGAGCAATGTATTAGTGGGTTCACGCGTTCGGTTCGATTTTTTTTTTGTTGTCTCTGGAGCTCAAAACGCGTCACGAATTTTGGCCGCCTCCCCCCGGTCGTCTGGCCCAGAGCATAACCCCCCATGACCGACTCCCCATCTTACAAGGAGAACGACAACTTTGGACCACAAAACTGAATCGACGCCGACGCCTCCACTCCAAACGCCGGGCGTAACCACTGTTGTCGGTGTGGACGAGGCTGGGCGAGGACGGATGGGGTTTCTCGGCCGCGACGCCGCGACGCCGCGACGGCCGTCCCAGCCGCCACAATGGAGCGCGCTAACCAGGACGCCGGTTCATGTCCAGCCAGCGGCAGCCAGGCCAGGCGGGCCAGGCCAGGCGACTAGGCCGCTAGGTAGCGGGAGTCGTAAGCAACAAGGTGTGACAGCCATGGGCCATCGAGCCATTCCCAGTCCCAAAAACCCATGGAGCATCCCATGAGTCATGGGACGCCATGGGACACCATGGACCGATTTTTCCCATGGGGAAGATATCCCATTGATTTTTTGCACCATTTCCCATGGTGTTGAGCAACCCATGGGGAGATGCCCCATGGTGTGTCCCATGGGAGCACTTCCTTGCCATGACAGAGTGTCTAGAAAGATCATTGTTTGAAGTGCCTCCGTCTGCGAGGGTCATCACCCACATTCATGTCAGCCTCAGGTGAACTTTTCACGATACAACCGATTTTGGAACTAGATTTTGTCTACAAGTCACCGTTGACATGATATTACCTAAACGTAAAAATTAGACGGAGACTTCAACGCACGGGCAGGAATTCCATCCCATGGGAATGGCGACGCCATGGAAAAGTTCACACCATGGAGAGGCCCTCCCATGGTGTTCATCCCGCGCCATGGGAAATCACCTCTATTTTCCATGGGAGGACACTTACCCATGGTGCTGACCCGCGTTCTCATGGGATTTCAGTTAGGTCCCATGGAATATGACTCATGGGATCCCATGCGACCCATGGTTTTTTGGGACTGGGTTGTGAGCAGCACTAGTTTACCTCAAATAGGAGAGGCGGCCCGGCCCGGCCCCGGTCGGCTCCACGGCACGGCGAGCTCCCCGGGGCCCCGCGGTGGGGTGTCCCGGGTGCCGTGGGTCCCTCACTCCGTCCACTCCGTCCACTCCGTCCGCGGGGTCCCCAAACTTGCCTGAAACGGGGTTCAAAACGCGGCCACCGCACTACCGGCCCGGCGGTCTTGACCTCGACACGGACAACTTGGAGCGGCGAAAATTTGTCATGTTGTTTGCCGCCACACAGTGATATGCGTCACAGCGGTTCGCTCTTCTGCCCCCCGCGGGGCCGGCCTTGTCTAATATGCGAAGTCGCATCGAGTCAGGGAGCCCCCGTCAGCCCCACTGCTAATTCCGCGACGTCCGCGACGTCCGCGTCGTCCGCGTCGTCCGCGTCGTCCGCGGCGTGCTGCCGCTTCATTAGGCGGCCGGCCAATTCAGCAATCAGGCGCCGGACAAAGTGGCGGCAAGCAAAAAAGAGAAAGAAGCGGCGATTGAGGTAACTGGCTGGGCGTCGCGGCGGTCGCGGCGGAGGGGGAGGGGGAAGGGGAAGCAGTATCTGATCGGCATGTGGCAACGCCGGCCCGACCGGTGTGGGTGGATGCCGGCACTGGCGGCGCTGCGTCGCTCTGGACGACTACCTTTCTCTCAGGGGAATGACTATTGTGAAAGAGCGGGGCCGGCCAGGGACCGCGGCGGCCCGGGCCGTGCAGGCGTCAGAGGATATGACAACACGAAATTTCCCCGCGGCCCGGAGCTGCAGTGTGAGGCGTGCGGCCCGCGTGCCGACTCTTCCGACTGGCTGCTCGTGTGTCCGGCCGGGTGAGCCGGCCAGCCAGGCTGGCAGCCAGGGCTCGGTGCTCCGGGTGCTCGTTGTGCCCGGACGTAGGCAAAGTGGCCGACTGGCGGCCGCAGCCCCGCAGCCCCGCGGCCGGACAAAGGCGTCGTATCGACGGCCAGTCCACTTCCCGGGGTTCCAGTTCCGCCGAGGCTCATTCTGGACGTCGCTCCGTCTCTCTCGCACTCGTGGGGCACTGGGCAGGAGTGCGAGAGAGAGAGATAGACAACGCGACAAGCGCTGTTCGGCCCTTCCGCCCAGAGCGGCACGGTCAAGGCGCGGGGCCTTCGTGATGCTCGCGGCGGCGGTGTGGCCTGTTGGCTCGCTCGCCCGGACGACCGCGGGGCACCCCACGGGTGAGTGTGAGAGAGAGAGAGAGAGAGAGAGAGATACCAAGCCCTGATCGGGGCGTGCTGGAGCAGGTCCTCGATCGCCATCAGTGTGTGGTTACCGCGCTGTGGCGCTACTCTGGCGCTACCCCAGCGTTTCTCAACCTTTTTCGGTTCGCGACCCCAAATTTGGAGCGAAAAATTTCCGCGACCCCCAGGAAAAATTTCGCGACCCCACGCGACCCCTCCTTTAGCATGCCTTTGATACAAAGTGCGATAATCCACCTTAGTTTGGAAGCAGTATTGCAGGAAAAATGATCAAAACGGTCACAAATGTCTTTGAAAAATCGTGTTTTGGGCCGACTTTAAGCAGCCACTGCGTCTAATCCGGGGCGGTATTTCATCCTCCCTTAACGGGCAATTGGTCTTTGGGCCTTCCTTTCGCATGCCTTTGTTACGGAGTGCGATTATCTGCCTTAGTTTGGGAGCAGTATTGCCGCAAAGTTGATCAATACACGATTTTTCAGACATTTGTGACCGTTTGTGACCTATGCGTGCGAGAGAGACAGAGCGAGACAGAGCGACCCCCGGCCGGCCGTTCTGCTTCCCGCCCTGCTTCTCGTTCTGCCCGGCGCGCACCGCGCCACGCGCTGGGGCGTGCGACGCTGCAGGCAGGCCGAGTCCAAACAGAGCTTCGTCGCTCTCTCTCTCTCTCTCGCATGCATCCTTGGGGCGCGACCCTGGAGGCGGTTAGACAGAGAGAGAACGACGAAAGCGCGCCGTGTGTGTCACGGCGTGTAGTTCGGTCTTCCGCCTATTCATTCCGGCCATCGCGTCGACCATTGTCTGGGCGATCCAGATCGGATCCAGATCGGATCCAGGCCGGCCACCGCGGGCCGTTCGCAAACCACGTAACGCAGCGAGGCGGCGATGCGGCGAGGTGCAGTCCGGGCCGGGCAGGTCACGCGGGGGCAGAAGAAACCACTGCCGCAGCAGCATGCACGGACATAACAGAGAGGGCGACGGCCCGCGGCGCCAGCAACACCCCCAACATTCGGACGAGTTTGCCAGTTTTCGCGAGTTTAATCAATTACTTCGGATCCTTGCTGCGGCAATCTTTCCCTTTATATCAGTAGCTCTTCTCCGAAAGTCGCCGTGTTGCTTCTAGTCCGAATCCGGTTCCGCGGGCAAAATTGAATGCGAAGATGTTCGCCTAATGGTTCCTCGGCGCCGCCACGCCAAACAACAACAACAACTTGCGAGGAATTAAACGCATCAGGCACGATCGCTTGATGAGCGGCTCCAGCATTGGTTCTCCTGGCCGCACCTCGCCAAACGCGCGTCGCGCCAATCGAACCATCGAAACTCGAATCGAACCTCGAATCGATACCAAGAGACCTAGCGACGCGAGGAACCACTCCTCCGCCTCGCGACGAGCACTTCCGCGCTGCCAAAGTGGCGATCCGTATCGGCTCACGTTCGGCCGTTTCTTTGAGGAGGCGCGAGGCGAGGCGGGGCGGGGCGGGGCGGGGCGGGGCGGGGCGGGGCGGGGCGGGGCGGGGCGGGCGGGGCGGGGCGGGTCATGCCCCCCTCGGAACGTCCTTGTCTCCGGGTTTCACTAATGCACCGACGTGCTTTAGCGAATTGGCGTTTGATTGCCTCGTCTCGTCCCTCCAGTGGCGGGCTGCGCCTGCGAGTGAAGATTGGAAAGCAGTGACCCTGGACAGGCCGAGCGGGTCACCGCAGCCGAAAAGCAATTCCCACCGCCTCCGCCTCCACGACGAGGATTTGCATTGGCCATTGACGGCTAGCCCAGGCAGCCCGGCCAGCTCCGATAGTCCTTCCTCGCCTTTCCCAGCGCGCTGATTGCTTGGCCTATCTTGCCAGAGATGAACGCGGGGCGCGGCGGCGCGGCGGCGCGGCGGCGCGGCCAAGGCGAGCTCATTCCGAGCGGAGCGTCGTCGCCCCGTCTCTCTCGCACCCCTCCATCCACGAGTGCGAGAGAGACGGCCGAGCCTGCAGGCGGCGCGCAGTGCGGGCACTGGCCGTCGTCGCCGTGCCGCGCGGTGCCGCGCCCACAGCGCACCTCACGCGTGGGCGGCCACCGCCACGGCACCGCCACGGCCTGCTCCGCCACGCTGGGGGCGCCGTCGTCGTCTTCGGCCGCATCGCGCCGCCCACAGCCCGGCCGCCGTGCCGACTGTTTAAAAACGGCCGAGTGCGCGCATCGAGGCGGATTCGATCCCGTTTCCAGACGGATCCGTGCGACAGGTGTCCCAAGGCCTCCGCCTCCACGACAGCAGCCCCAGTACGTAGTGCGCTGCGTGGTGCACTGGGCAGGGAGGTCGCACTCCGCCACTCGGCGCATGACTGCACTGCCCGCCTACACGGCGTGGCGCGGCGTGGCGGCCGTTGGCGCTCGCAGCAGATTATTTCGTTGCGCGGCTCCGCGGCTCGGTGGTGCAACGGGCAGGCCGCGAGCCAGCATGGAGCCAGCAGCACACTACTTGCACGCCACGGCGCGGCGTGGCACGTCCTGCAAATAGGCTTTCCTGGTGGGACTGCCAATGCCGCAAAGTGTGCCACTCCACTGTCGCGGTGTCGCTGCTCGTCATCCATCGCGGTGCTGCTCACGATTGCGCAACGCCACGCCCAACCAGAGCAGAGCTACCCGTCTCTCTCGCACTCGAGGAGCGTCCCGCAGGCCGGCGGCAAGGCCCGCGGCAGTGCGAGGGAGACGGGGAGTCATTCGGTTCGTTCCGAGACAAAGTGGCGCGATGGCGTCCCGTTCCCACACGCCGCGCGACGCCGGAGAAAGCATTAGGCACAATGCGCCATTCCGCGGACAGGCGGCCAGCCAATGGCAGCGCGGCGCAGCGACCAGCGACCACCGCGACGATCCCTATCGCCGTCATCCTTCCCGGCCGAGCCCGGCAGCAGACGCATTCCGACATCGTCTCTCTCTCACCCACACGGCACGCCGCGGCACGCCGCGGCACGCCCCACGAGTGCGAGAGAGACAGCGACAGCCGTACTGCAGTGCTTTGCAGTGCTTTGCAGTGCCGCAGTCGCCCACGCCGCGACAAGTAGAGCACTAACGTGGCAGCGCCCACCGCGGCGTGCAAGGCCGCCGGCCAACGCCCCGCGCCTCGGACATGACCCCCGACACGCTGGCTTGCGCTGCCTGGCCTCTCTCTGTCTCTCTCGCACTGCTATGGGACGCTCCGAAGCGGTGCGAGAGAGACAGGGCGACGAAAGCCACTATCCGTCGCGGCGGCAAAGAGGCGAAGCGGTGCACCGGGCAGCTCTGCCGGTCCGATTGGGGCTTCGACACCTGCCCGGCGTGATGAGCTGCGTTCCCTTGTCGGCCTGCACGGCGTGCCCCAGCCGCCGGGACACGCTCCGACGGCCGCGGCAGCCAGTAGCCGTCGGCAGCCGGCAGCCGCGGCGTCGCTGGTGGCACCTTCAAGCCCTCCGCGATCAAGTCACGCCACCCTCGAGTACTTGCTGGTACTTACGGTGTGGCGCGGAGCCTGCAGGGCGGCCGGCGGGCCGATGCCCCGTCCGGCAGGACCAGCAGCGTCCGGGAGCCGTTCGCGTCGCTCTGTCTCTCTCGCACTCACGGGGCGTCCCGCGTGGGTGCGAGAGAGACGGCACGGACCGCGCTGTGTGAGTGATGCGAGGGAAGCCCTGCGCGCCCAGCCCCCGGCCCAGCCCCTCCCACGCACTTACCTGCGCATCAAGCCCTACTCCGGCAGTAACGCCGCTCCGCCGCTCGGCCGCTTCACGAGCGCGGCACGCCCAGCGCGCCCAGCACGGCCAGGCCGCTGTCTCCCTCGCACCCCTTCGGGACGCCACTGGAGTGCGAGAGGGACAGAGCGTGTCGCGGGCACAGTTCGGCGAGGCCATGCCGGCGCGGGCAGCAGGGGGCGGCAGGAAGTCAACAGGTGAACGTTGAACAGGTGCGCCACGCCGCGCTCCGCGGGCTGGCTGAGGGGAAGGGGAGGGGGGGAGAGACCGCAACGGACATCGCGTTTTAAATGGGGAGCCAGCCTAGGGACGGCAGTGGAGCGGAACGGGCGACGCGACGCACTTGTAACGACCTTGGCAAGACGACTCGGAAGCCTCCCCTTTCCCCGTTTCGGAACCCCGACTGAGCCTTCTCAGGCGGTTCAGCCACGCAGTTCGTGAAAGCACAACTTCGACATCTTACCCCTCACGGCCTGCATTTAAAAGTTTGCGGGAGCGGGAAATTGTGTGTGTGTGTGGGGGGGGGAGAGGAAATGAAGGAATGTAGACGTTTGATGGGGACGCCTGATGTTGGTAGGGTCTGGCGGAGGGTCTAGGTCACGCTGCACGTGCCCGTCTGCCCGGGTCGCCGCTGCTGCACGCCGCAGCGCAGGCCAACGACAGGCCAACGGGAACGGAGATGATGCGCCCTGCCCTGCCGCCGCTGCCGCAGACGCTGCCGCGCGACCGCACGCTGCCCTGCGGACTGGGAGTCGTTTTCGTCGCTCTGTCTCTCTCGCACCTATACGGAACGCCTCTTGAGTGCGAGAGAGACAGAGCGACGAAAACGAACTCTCAGTGTGCTGCTGGTCCAGGCCTCCGGGCACTCTAACGGACCATTAAGACATCAAAGCCGTTTTTACCCAACTCCCATTCCAACAGGATTTTTTTCGCATGACATGTAACATTCACCGTCGCACAGTCGAGGTGCCCGTCCCGCCACACGCTCTGCGCTGCCCTGCACTGGGCGGAGCCGAGGGCCGGCAACGGTAGGAAGTACTCAAGAGGTGCTTCAACTGCACCCAAAAAAGTCGTTTCTTGAACCAAGATAATACGTGACAGTATACTAATGATGTTTCAAGCAAATCTCCCGCATGGCAAGTAAATCATTTTCTTGGTCGAAGAAACGACCTTTATTTGCATGTACCCCTTCCAAAGAAAAAACAAAAAAATGCGACTGTTACAAGAGATTTTCTTTAAACAAATTTGAGCGGGAGAGAGAGGAATGGCGGTTGGTTGGACGTGCTTCAATGGCTGCGCCTCTTCCCAGTGGATTGGAATTAAGTCTAATTGATCCAAAGCAGCCCGAAAGCGGCGAAAGGCCGCCAAGTGGCCACGGCCAGGCCTCGGCGTCGTGTGCGGGCGGCCGAAGCCATGACAACCGATGGAGCGGCGCGACTCAGGAACTACCCTCTCCCTATATTTATTTTTCCAGCCGTACCTGTGCATTTGAGTAAGCCTCTGCAGCCGCAGTCCTCGATCCATTTCGAACGCTCGTGAATGAAAACGTTGTCGGCTCTGAATTCTGGAGCTCAGGCGCCGTCCCGCGACGCGAGACACGCTGACAATGAGATGACGGATAGCCCCGTCCTAGATAGATACATGGCTGCGTCCGTCCGTCCGTCTTTCCAGCACGCCAATCCAGCAGAGGAAGCGTGGAAGACGCGTCTCGCGTTACCAGCCAACCAAGTGACGGTGTCGCCTTTCAGAACCTTTCAGGACTTTTCAAGGGCTTTCAGGACCTTTCAGGGCATCACAGGCTATTTCAGGATCTTCCAAGACCCTTCAGAACCTCTCAGACCCTTTCAAGACCCTTCAGCTTCAACTTTCAGGACCTTTCAAGACCCTTCAGAACCTTTCAGGACCTTTCAGAACAATTCAGGGACTTTCAGGACCGTTCCAGACCCTTATAAACCTTTCAGAACATTTCAGGACATTTCAAGATCCTTCAGAACCATTCAAGACCCTTCAGAACCCTTCCGGACATCGCAGGCGAGGAAGCGACGTATTCGTCATGTAGGTGCGCGGCAAAAAAGAGGTAGTCTTCCTTCCCACCAGGCGGCGCGCGTTCGCGCCGAAAAAGGCAGCCCTTTGAGCGTTGACCTTTGAGACCATGAGAAGAGATCCCAATCAGCGCAGTGCGTGTCGGAGGATACCTCGGGGGTGCCCGGACGGATACCGACCCGGCCCGCAGAGCCAGCAGAGCCAGCACCAGGCTGTGCACCGCCGCCTCAAATTAATGATGATTCCTATCGAAACACTGTCAGCGCCTTTTCAATAAGGAATCAGCGCGCCCGTCCATAAATATAGGGCCGCTAACGCCGCCTCGCCGCGCCGCCTCGCCGCCGTGCCGCGGCCCCTGGGTGCGTGTGGGTGCGAGAGTGCGTGCGTGAGTCCCGCCAAAACCGCGCCAAACGAACGGCCCCGCCCCGCCCCGCCCCGCCCCGCCACAGTAAAACGGCCGCCGCGCCCGGCGGACGTCCGACCGGCCGGCCGGCCGAAAGCGAGAAAATCGTTACTCACTCCGCAAAGTCGACGGCAACGATGTACGCGTTCCAAAGAGGTCGTGCGCGCGGGGCCATGGCGGGGCGGGGCGGGGCGGGGCCGCCTGCACAGCAATGCAGCGGCACAGCAAAGGTGTTGGGGCCGCGCCGCCGCGCCACTTTGGGCCCAGGGCAGCCCAGGGCAGTGCACTAACAATGTGCGTCAATTTGTCTGCATGCGAAAGTAGCGCCACGCACACACACACTCGTACGCGACAGACAGCGGCACTTTTACTCCCCCCTCCAACTACCTGTCTTCAACCGTCTTTCCCTTCCTCTCTTGCACCCATACAAAACACTTGTTCTCATGATAATCGCTTCCTGAGCGTTGTGCTGCGCGCGTGCGAGAGAGACGGCGATGACGGTCTGGGAAGGCGTGGGGAGGGAGAGGGGGCCTGGTGTTACCTGGTGGCGGTGTCGAGTGTCATCCCGGCCAGGATGAAGACCACCTAATGTGGATGAATGGGCACCAAACGGGCTGGCACGCACGAAAATAAGGATTCCCGATCGGCTGGCGGAGGAGAGAAGCAAGTTTGGGCGATAGTATCGAGAAACGGGCCATCGGCGGTCGCGCCACTGTACTCAATGGGAGTGCTCGGTGGTAATTTTCGTAATAAAGTACGTCGCTCTTCGTCTGAGAAACTAGATGAACTGGGCGGGCAACCCCGTCGGACTGAGATGTTTGTTCCCCGCGCTGATTGAGGCTTGCAACAACAAGGATGTCGGCTCGCCACGGCTCGCCCTCTTCGCTGTCATGCGGGTCCTCCTTTGTCATTATCCGGCCGGGTTGCCCCTTTAGCCGCTCGCTGATCCGCGCCGCCCCGCCCCGCCCCGCCCCGCCCCGCCCCGCCCCAGCGCTTCCGCCCGCCTTTGGGCCGGATGCACGGGGGGTTGCGTGTCCTTCGGCTCCTTCGGCTCCCTGCATTCCCGGCGACGCGGCCACATTTTTTCCAGGCAGCTCCCCGTTGCGACGCGTTGCGATGATGAGGACACTTCACTCGATCGGAATGCCGCAGGCGATGTCGCGAATGCGCCGCGACGCCGGTCCGTAAACAAAACGGCCGAGTGCCGTCGCCAAGTCGGACAGCGGACTGATTCCGAGATCGTCGCTCTGTCTCTCTCGTACCTGCGCGGGAGGCCCCATGGGTGCGAGAGAGACAGAACGACGAAAACGACTCCCGGAATCAGTTTCGTCGCCAAACCATCCCAGCAAAGGCCATTCCATGAGGCCGGCCAGCACTCCGAGCGCCACAACTTTGTGGTCGCCAGCAGCGGGTTGTTGCCCAGAAGAGGCCCGTTGTGATCCGCGAGCCCGGGGCACCGCAGGGCAGGCACCGCAGGCAGGCAACGCCGAGGAGGGACGATCGACACGTCGATACGACCAACAACAACATCTCAATCCGGGGGACAACAAGGAAAACAATCGCTTTGCACCACTTTCACTCACTTGTTTATGTCCGTGGCCGCAGAACGCCGCAGAGCGTCCTCCCGACGCGGCCCCGCGCGGCCCCGCCGAACACACAGCACGGCTGTCTGGACGAGCCGATACCGAGCACACGCCAGCTACCCAGCCAGTCCCCGGAGACGGCGGACGCGGCACGGCACGGCACGGCGACATTGTTGGGATGTTCGGCAGCAGCCGACGCTCGCCCGGCAAGTGGCTCTGCCTTGCTCTGCCTTGCTCTGCCTGCGTTGCCGTCCAATCTCCAGCCCGAATCCTGTCTCGACTCGTTCGTCACCACTTTCGGGCAGTCCCGCCGAGGACAGGCCGATGACGGATTCCCGAAACAGTTTCATGTCGTAATCCGCTGCCCATCCATTCGCAGAACAACACGATTGCACGGATCGCGCACATCAACTCTGTAGGCCAGGAGATAAGTAATGAATCGACACAGCGTTCTGTAATAGGGTGCTCCAATGAATCTTGAAACGGAAAGAAAAAGAATAAAAATAAGCTCTAAACACAGCTTCGGCGCATGCGCGGACGTTTCCCCACTACCCGGTACGCATGCGCAGCAGCTGTTTTTAGGGCTTACTTTTGTTCTTTTTCTTCCCGTTTCAAGATTCATTGGAGTACCCTGTTCGCCTCATGCAAAAACATACATAAGCGACATGTGAATCCCTTGAACACCACTTTATACGTAAATACATAATCATTCTTGTGCGTCTCCGCGGGGCGATGCCGTATCTGCGTAATTTTTGTGGCGCTATTCGGTGAGTACAAAAACGCGTCTAGCTCGGTCGGTGCCCCAGTCGGCGCCCCAGTCGGTGTCCACAACAGGGTACGTCGTCGGCGCGGCTATAGCGCGGCTGGACGGGCGGCTCGAGCCCCGCCGGAGGCGCTGCAGGCCGCATGGCAGGCCGCTGGGGCGGACACACTACGTAGGGCGGACGGACCCGAACGCAGACGGCCGGACCCGGCGCGGCCGGTGGGGCGGCGTAGGGACCCTCTCTGTGCTGGGCCGTGGCTGGGCGCGGCGGAGGGGCGCGTCGGGCGCGGTGCCGCGGTGCGGCGTCGCTGCCGCCGCTTCAGCCTCGCCTTCCTCCGGCTCAGTCGTACTCTGGCCGCCGAGACGCGCGCACCTGGCCCGGCCGCCCCGTGGTTCTCGACGCTCTCAACGTCGCGACTCAACTCGCGTGGCGAACGACGCGGTGCGGTGTTCAGTGCAGTGTAGTGGATTTTAACGCCCAGCTAAGGAATACTTCACCCCTGGTGACCGGTGAGTGTCGTGGTGGTTGGGATTCAAGCGGCTGGGTGACCAACAGAGAGCCACTTCATGCCTTGCCCAAGTCGTGTGGTGGTCATGGTGTCGATAAGATTCTACTTTGTTCGAAATTACGTGTGAGTTTCTGTTTACCTGGGGTTGTCGGAGTTTTGAGTGCAGTACATACATGCAAACGTGCCGCAGTAATCCAGTGTCACAGAGGCAGAAAGGCGGGTGGGTGCACGTCACTTTGTCAAGAAGGCAGCTTAGTGAAGGCAGTGCAGTTAGTGCTCCCATGGCCCCATGGCCCTGAGAGACTTGAATGCGCGCCGGGGTCGCCATGAGGCTCCAGAGGCTCCAGAGGCTCCAAAGGCTTGCCGAGGCTCCCAAAGGCAGGCCGGCCTCGGCGCCGTGAGTCACGGTCAAGCACAATCAATTTGTACAAAGGCGTTGCACTTAGGCCCCTGTCACTGTCACAGGATGACTCATATGTAGCGAGCTTCTCACGACGCAGAGGAATGGGACAGGCTGGCGGGCCGACAGACGGACGGACGGGCAGGCAAGCAGACAGACGGACAGACAGGGAGGCAGAGACAAGAGATTCAAATCGGAAATGCTCTCAGAGAAGCAGGCAAAACAGGCGGGGACGCTACCCTTTTTTCCCCGCTTCCTCCTCGCCTCAGGGGAAGCAACACCTCCGCAACTATCCCACAGGACGAAAAGACAACATGTGTGTGACGCGGGGCGAGCGCGGCGAGCGGGGCGCAGAGGCACAGCCCTACATTCCGACCATTTCACGCGCCGCCTGGTGTGCGCCTGGGTGAGTGAGTGTGCGTTTGTGTGTGGGTATGCACGCGTGGATCTGGGACAGCCGTCTGCATATATGTCGCCTCAGCCTTGGCCACTTTGGGCAGACGGACATGTACGTCATGTGAGTGCCTGTGTGTGTGTGAGTGAGTGAATGCCCGTGATCGTCGAGGCAAAGGAGGGTGCGTGGATGAGTGGCAGATGTGCCCCGCTTGGCGCGCGCTTGGCACGGCACCTGATACTCAGCCGCACGCGCCGTGCCGTGCCGTGCCGTGCCTGCCCCGCATCGCCGTGGTGGCACTGCGCCGGGCCGTGTGCCCCGGGCGGGCAGGCGCACAAGGGCCTTGCCCCCCAGGTGCCCCGAGATGTCCAGATGGCTCGGCTGCTCGGCTCGGCTCGTCGCCGCCGCACCTGCGGAGACTTCATCATCATACGAGATGAGGATCGGAGATCTGAGACGCCCCGCACCCGCCGCGCCGCCGGCCTAGGCCGCCCCCGGGACATCCAGGGCCTCCCCCGGGACATCCACGACGACGCGCTCCCCTCCCCGACGCGAGGACGCGCATCCGGTTGGTGCGCTCCGCGTGCACCGTGTGCACCCAGGTCGTCGGCCTGGCCCTTTAAAAAAGAGCAGAGGGCACCTGGGAGAGCACCGAAGGGCACGCTGAGACGTGTTTCACCAGCTGATGACGCACACAGGGACATAAGTCTGCTAAACTCGTGCGCTATGATGGATACCGCCAAGAAAAATAGCACCAGTCGGAGAAGTGCGAATAATAATACAGTCCAATTTCTGTGCTAGGCCTGTGCAGGGATCAGTTACGTGTCGGTGTGAAAGGAATGTGTCGAGCCTCGCCTCCATGCCCCATGACGGGGCTAAGCACACAAAGCTAGCGGTACGGCCACACAAACACACAGGCACTGCACCCCATTTCGCTGCGACATGGAACGGTATATTATTCTTCTTTAATGCCATTAACCCACAAATGCAAAATGCCGATTGTAGTGGGCCCGGCTGGCGCTGGCAGGCGCGAGGCTGGCGTGGCTGCGTTTTGAATGGGGCGGACCGTGCCGTATGAATCATTGAAGCTTATCGAGCCACGCCCTGTGTGAGTTACTCTCACTTCGAAGCAAAACGAAACCCTTTTTTTTAGCGGCGTCGTCCTTTATTGTTGCAAATTACTTGTCCCCGGAGATTCCCACCGCCCGGCCGCCTCGCTCCAGCCTTGCTCCGTGGACGGCGTGGTGATGGCGCGGGCCTCAGCCCAAACTGATTGTGGCGTCGATCCTACTGCTGGAGTTTCCAGCGCTGGAACAAAGCCTGCTGGCCCTGTCGCTCCAAGCCGGGCCAAGCTGGGCCAAGCGTGGCGTAGCAAGCGTAGCGCACACTGTTGAGCAATTGCCCTCAGCGGTGGGAAAACATGTCTCCATAATGGATGGTTGGCGGAGTCGCAGCCGCGCAGCCGCAGAGTAAGGTTGGCAACTCTCGTCTCATCACCATGCCGTGCCTAGAGCGCCGTGCCCCGCCGCGCGCCGCGTCCCTTTTCGCCCTCCAGCTCCAAATGGGCTGATGACAAGCCGATAGTGCGGGGGCGCGGGAAAAGACTCGGTTTTTGCGAAACAGCGGTGCGGCGGGCGGCGAACCGAGGACCTCAGGACGAAAGACGCAAGACACGCGTGCGGGCGACCGTCCACGCCGCGACGCTCCGCTGGCTGCTCTACAGTGCTTCATTGAACGCCCATATCAATGTGGACTGAAACTAGGTGGTTTGCGAACGGTGTGTCACCCATCCACGTCCGGTGAGGTATGATAACAGCTGGGCTGCTATCGTTTTGAGAGTTCGGTGGCGGGTGAAACGATGGCTGTTGTTTCCTCGTGGCAGCGGGCGTTCCCCTCAATAAAACGCCGGGACTGGCCCGCACCCATTCCCGTTGCGTAAAAAACATAATTCAAATCATTATCGAATCATTATTATGATGGGGATGCGCGCCGCGTTGCGTACACCGGGGCCGTCCGTCAATGAACCGAGGCGTAACCTCCCAAGGAGTCTCGTGGATCTCACTCCGTTCGAAAGGTAGAAATAACCACCGAGAATTGTGAACGTCATTGCTCTTAAGGGCAGTGCTTCTGTCTTGGGTTCGGCGGGTTTCGCAACACGGTTGGCATCACTGGGTCTGCGTAGTTGGTGAAAACTCGTCAAAACCGCACCTGAATACTGTCGATATTTTTCGTCATTTTCACGTTCTCGTGACGCGGTCCGCCCACTACCTGTGTTGGCGGCTCACGCCACTGCCACGCCACTGCCACGCCACTGCCACGCTACGTCACGCCACTGCCACGTCACGCCACGCGGCAGGCTGCGTCTCCTCACGGCGCGGTCGCGGCGCGTGCGTTGTCTTGTCGAGGTGAGTCAGGTGAGGTTTCGTGGGAATTCATTTCGGAGTGTCGGCCGGCGTGTGTGAAACGAAACGGTACGGCGCTAGGACCGCGGCTGTCCTTGCGTGCGTGAGAGAGAGAGAGAGAGAGAGAGAGAGAGAGAGAGAGAGAGAGAGAGAGAGAGAGAGAGAGAGGGGGCAATAACAGTCTTGGGGGACGAGAGCGCGGGCGTCGAGGTCTCCCTCATGCCGGTCGCGCTGGCGGACCAAGGTGAGGAGTAAATCCTCCACAACAACGCCATCTTGGTAGGCCGGAAGCGCTCAGGCCCAAATTTACAGTCGTTTGCTTGCTAGCGTCGCTCGAACGGGAGGCCTGGCCGCCACTTCGACGGAGTCATGAATATGTGCTTGGAAGCCTTTTCTCTCATGGCGCTCTTAGAGGCGTTTGTTGGCTCGTTTTTCACCGTCCTTGAAGTGCTGCTCACCGGCGCTTGACATGACACGTGGGCAGGGGCGGACTTTCAAACTGCTCAACATCAAGGTCTCGCGGAAAAATAAAACCTAAAGCGAGCGCAGGTAACTTGACAACACCTGAGCAGGAACACCGTCTTCCGCAGTGTACCGAATACCACCGCCGAGAGATTTCAACGACTCAGGGCTCTCTTTGCCTGAGGGTCGGTGTCCAGTCCAGCACACTGCAGCACGCCGGCCGGCCGGCTTGGACTGATGAAACGCTTCGGTAATTATAATCCAGTTACCAGGGAAGGCCCAGGCCCTGGGCCAGAGGCTATGAGGAAATAGATTCCAGGCGCCGATAAGGCCGGCGAGCGCCCACTCATAAGGGCTGCCCTGTCCGCCAGCAGCGCCAGCAGTCCGGCCGCGGAGGAAAAGGAAGGGACAACTTGATTTCCCTCAGCCAAGTGGGCGTTCAGTTCTTCTTCAACCACGGAACTGGTAGACAATCAGCTTCAACCAGTACGGTGTTTTGGGGGTACAGAGTACGGTTTTGGGGGTACACGGTATGGTTTTTCGTAACCGGGGCTCCTAGGGAAGGCTGGGGCACCGCTTTTCCAAGCATCGCGAGGTATGGTGGCCATGGAAACAAGCGACCACCGACTAGCGAGGAAACTTGTTTAAACGTACACACGAGCCGGCCCCCGCGGCACCGGCCGCCTTTCACCGCCTTGTCCTTGAGTGCATTTGTGCAAGGCGGTGCCTGCAGGCGGTGTTGCGGGGCCTTCCTCGCGGTGCGCGCTGGCCGCGTAATCTGATGATGCTGTAAAGATGTGTTGCGGTCGCGGCCTAAACGAGGCAGGACGTTGCGGCCTTCCGGCAGTGCGAGGGTCCTGGAAACGAGGCGGTCGCTGGCAGCCAGCGAGGGAGCCACGCACGGCCAAGGGGTCGCACCCAAAGTACCCAAAAATTTACATGCAATAGATTGACTCGAAACATTGAAGTGAATTGGTTCACGAAAGGACGTTCTAAGGTGCGTTCCGAGTCCGCCGAGTGCCAGGCAGTGCCGGGCCAAACCAAGCGGGGCAGATCGGCCCTCCCGGCAAGTCACGCGGGATTGAGTCATTGGGTGGCGGAGGGTGTCGCAGGCGGGCCCTAGCGGTGGCCCTAGCGGTGGCCACGTCCCTGGAAGAGAAAGAGTCGTGAGGAAGATTGCCGCCGCGAAGGAAACCATTAACTAGAGTTCCGAGCTCTTAGCCGTCATTACTGAGTGTGTCTGGAGGTACGCCCGGCCCCGGGTACGCCACCGCGGGGGGCAGGGCGGGGCGGGGCGGCGTGCTCGCGGCCCGTTGCTTGTGACGATCCGAGCGTGTTGCCACCGTTATGGTGACCTCGGCGCCCTCCTAGTGTGGAGTTCAACGCACAGAGGGAAAAGGGCCCTCCAGTTCTTCGTTCCATTCCCCACTATCGAGTGACAAAACTCGTTACCAAAAGCAATTTGTGTGTCTCCTTGAGGGCCTTGCACTAGCCGTTCGCATGTAACAATCTGTCACAAAGGCACTGCGAGCAGGTCGAGCCCACTCCACCTCCCAAGTCGTTTTTCGTGCTTATAAGAGCTCTTTCAGAAGGCCCCCGTCGATCGAGAGCAAGACGGCCTTCCGGTGGAGATTGTTGGCTGTGGGTCCAGCACGCTGCAGACACGGAGCTGGAGCCGACTTTCCCGGCCAGGGTTTCCCATTTCCCCCGGCACGCCGTGCACGGTAGCCGGCGAGTAGCCGCGGCAATCCTACTCGCTTATTTATCCGCACCCTAATTTCCATTCTCGCGTTTGAGCGTCGAGGCGCCCAAATGATTTTATCCCGGAGCCGGCCGGCCGGATCGGCCAAATTACTCGCCGCGATGGCTGTATTTAAAGTAAATCACTTTCCCAGTGCCGGCCCTCGGGGCCATGCCCGCCACGCCGATGGGCCATCGCTCGCATTAACAAATGAGCGCGGCCTTTTTGAAGCGAGTCGCTATAAACAACGACCACTTTGGCCGATGAGTCCGTTTGCACGGCCCGGGGAGGCCCGGGGACGCCCGGTGGTCCTCTCTGCCAGCGACCCCCACTGGACGTTGGCCAGTCAAAACGTTTGTCCTCAGTTATCAAACCGTGGCTTTCCCGAAACACCGAAGGGACATTCTAATTTCCCGAGATTCTGTTAGGACAACATATGGGAAGTTTTAACGGTAGTATCTCATAGATTGGTAAATTGTTGCAACAGTTTCCAGGCCCTTTCTTAGCTGCCCACTGTGGGTGTAGCGACGTGCGCGCTCAAGGCCGCGTTCACGAAAGCAGCCGCCCTGCCGCCCTGCTCGAATCTGAGCTGCTCAGCCGTGACGAGGAAGGGGCGGGCTGCGCGGCACCGCCAGCAGGCTGTCTCTCTCGCACCCCCTCGGGACGCCCCGTGAGGTGCGACAGAGACTCGCCGCTCCAGGCCCGGCAGTGGGGCGCTGTTCATGGCCAATCAGAATCCTTTCGTTACTTTATGTCCCTATCGCGCCTCGAAGAAGTATGCGGCTACCCGTCTTGCGTGTCTTGTTGTTGTTTTGTTGCGTTTAATCGAGGCATTTGGCTTGGAGGCGAAATGGGCCGTTCTTGCTCCTACGCGCGTCGGACAGCTAGCCAGGGCCATGGCCAGGAGGCACAGCACCGAGCCTCGACGCGCTGCGATGCTCGCACTGTTTGCTCAAGTTATTAGAAGCCAGAGCCCCATGCCGCGCCGTGCCGTGCCGCGCCGTGCCGTGCCGTGCAGCATCGCGCCGCATCTAGAATATTTATGACGCATCGAGCAGCAAGAATGGCCCGTGGCTGCCTGCCTGCCCGCCTGCCTGCCTGCCTGCCTGCCCGGCTGCCCATGGCGCGGACACGGCCCAGACATCGCGGCCCACGGACGATGTTCTTCGGATCGCGGGTAGAAGAACACACCGCTCAATTTTCGGTTGCACAACCTACGGAACACGCGGGGAATTTCGTTGCTTGTGTTTAATGGGCAACCATCAACCTAATGAACAACACTTGAATCAGAATAGTTCGAAACAAGCTCTTGTTTTTCTTCACAGACGTATCACGGATGGGCTGGAAAATGAAAATTGAGCGTCTGGATGGCGCGAGCCTGGGGGCGTGGCGGCTTTTGCGCTATCCAGGCAATCGGGTCCGCGCGACGCAACGCAGCAACGCACTGCACCACCGCGGCCGTGCGAACAGTCTCGACTTGAACTTGGCGGGCGGGTTGCTGCGCGTTGGCCGTCGTGGCGGCGGGTCGCAAGGCGGGGTGGTTGAAACAACGTGGCGGTGACCGGGTGGAGTGTCTGTCAAGGGACACGCCGTGCCCGCGGGGCAGAGTGTGTGGTTTGCCCTCCTTTCTGCCGCACGAACGACACCTACGATCTGGCTGTGCTGCAGACTGATTTCGAGGGGCCTGTTCGTCGCTCTGTCTCCCTCGCTCTCACGGGGCGTCCCGTGTAGGTGCGAGAGAGACAGCCGACTCTCGGCAATCAGTGTGCTGGCGGGGCACGCCGATCAGCGAGACTTGGGCGGCGCGCCGCCGCGGGCGCTGCGCTGAGCGTGCTGCGCGCCCTGTGCTGTGCGCCCCATTGTCTCGCGCCTTGTCGGATTCGACGAAATGCGGTTTGCACGGCCTGACTGCCTGACGGCGTCCTGGGCGACCCCGGCGGGCGGAGGGCGTAGGGGCGCCCGGAACACGCAACGGGTTGCCTCACACACCGCCTCCGGCCGCGCGGCGCAGAGACACTGCAAGTCCGCTCGGCGGCACTGCTCTGCACGCGCGCGCGCGGGGGAGCAACTTAGTCTCAGCTTCGAACTTGTGCGGAGCGCGGAGCCACCTCCTCCCTGTCGATTCGCTGGACAGAAGCCCCGCCGCGGTGGGTCCGCCAAACAGAACCAGCAGTGCCGTGACCAAAGCGTCACGGTCCAGCCGCGGCTCTGCATTGTGGTGTTGCCAAGCATGATTGTAGTAGCGGGCGAATATCGCGTCGTTAGCCAGGGTGGCCAACATGGCTGACCGCGCCAAACGCCTCGCCTCGGACTTTATTGAGCCGTTGTTGGCTGCCCTGGCTCTGCCCTGGATGTGACAGCAGCACGGCCTTCCTGATTGGCCGGCTCGCGGCGGCAAGGTCAACGGCTATCCAGACGCTTTATGGCACCCGGAATACACCTGTGTGTGCGCGCGCCCGCTTGCTGACGATGGATGTCGGGCAAGGCTGCCAAATGAGACGACAGGCACAACACCTCCACCGCCCCACACGGACCACTTTTTTCCCGCCGCATCGTTATGGACCTCGTAATGATGCCAAGAGAGCCACAATGGAAACAACCTCGATTGCCGATTCGACATTTATTTCCCCCATTCCCCTTTGGGCCATAACTTGGCGCCTCGCAAAAGAGTCGCCTAGTACAGCGGTTCCCAACCTTGGGGTCGCGACCCCAAATGGGGTCGCGAAAAAATTTTGAGGGGTCGCGGCGAGGTGGCTGGGGTCGCCTGGGGTCGTGGTGGTTTCCCGGCTGGCCCACACGCCGAGCACTGGCTGCTTAAATGCCGCAAAGTTGATCAAAACGGTCACAAATGTGTGTAAAAGATCGTGTTTTGGGTCGACTTTAAGCATCCACTGCTTCTGATCCGAGGCGGTAAATCGCCCTCCCTCAACGGGCAATTGGTCTTTGGACCTTCCTTTTGCATGCCTTTGTTACGGAGTGCAATTATCTGCCTCAGTTTGGAAGCAGTACTGCCGCAAAGTTGGTCTAAACAGTCACAAATGTCTGTGAAAAATCGTGTTTTGAGCCGACTTTAAGCATCCACTGCGTCTGATCCGAGGCGGTAAATCGTCATCCCTCAACGGGCAATTGGTCTTTAGACCTTTCTTTAGCATGCCTTTGTTACGGAGTGCGATTATCTGCCTTAGTTTGGGAGCAGTTTTGCCGCAAAGTTGATCAAAACGGTCACAAATGTCTGAAAAATCGTGTTTTGATCAACTTTGCGGCAAAACTGCTCCCAAACTAAGGCAGATAATCGCACTCCGTAACAAAGGCATGCCAAAGAAAGGTCTAAAGACCAATTGCCCGTTGAGGGATGACGATTTACCGCCTCGGATCAGCCGCAGTGGATGCTTAAAGTCGGCCCAAAACACGATTTTTCACAGACATTTGTGACTGTTTAGACCAACTTTGCGGCAGTACTGCTTCCAAACTGAGGCAGATAATTGCACTCCGTAACAAAGGCATGCAAAAGGAAGGTCCAAAGACCAATTGCCCGTTGAGGGAGGGCGATTTACCGCCTCGGATCAGAAGCAGTGGATGCTTAAAGTCGACCCAAAACACGATCTTTTACACACATTTGTGACCGTTTTGATCAACTTTGCGGCATTTAAGCAGCCAGTGCTCGGCCTGTGGGCCAGCCGGGAAACCACCGCGACCCCAGGCGACCCCAGCCACCTCGCCGCGACCCCTCAAAATTTTTTCGCGACCCAATTTGGGGTCGCGACCCCAAGGTTGGGAACCGCTGGCCTAGTACCAGGACGTCCCAGGCCCCCGAGAAGAGTGTCTCTGCACTGGTCCCCGCCCGGCAGCGTCGTCACCGCTAGCCTCTGTATGTGGTTCCCGGTTCCCGGTCGGGTCATGTGTGGCACACTGTGTGGCACTCTGTGTGCTTTCTCACGGAAACGTCCATACAAGTCTAGCCGTGCCGAGGCACCGAGAGGCACCGAGGTACCGCAAGTCATTCGGAACTAATCCGTGGGAAAGGGCGGGAATCGGGGCACGCACGAGACGCCTTGTCGACGCCATGCCACTCACTTCCCACGCGGAAGGCAATGGAAAAGGTCCTTTTCCATTTCGTCCGTTTCCGGCAGTTCGACTGCTTTCTTGGCGCCGTCCGCGAGGGCCGTCCGCGAGGGCCGGCAGCAGCCACTCTCTTCCGTTCAGCCGCGTTCAGCCCTGTCGACTGGGCCGAGCCGGTAGCGGCGTCGCGCGGGGGCTAATTCACTCACAACGTTTTGCTCGTCGTCGTGTACCCAGTGTACCCGCCCCGGTCTCCGCGGACAGCCTTGTCGTTCAGTTTACTGGCGGCGAGTTTATTTCGCCGCCTCCGTGCAGCCCGAGTGTTTCCAATCCCGATCCGACATTGACACACACAGCGCAGCGCCAAGGGCAGCAGCCGTGGACTCACAACCTGTTCGCGTGGCGGCCGCCTCGTAGCGGTCCTCGCTCGGGCCCTCGCGGTCCTCCGTGAGTGCTTGCTTCTCTAACGACCTTCGAGGGCTCTATCACAGTCCTCGCGCGGTCTTCAAGGGAGGGCCTCAGTGATGGCTCTCCTCGCTCGGTCTTCAAAGAGAGCCTCAGGGAGTGCTCTCTCTGCCGGTGGCAGCCTGTGGCAGCCCCATAGGGCGCCTGCGGGTCGGATTACACGCGTTGCAGTGCAACAACAACAACAACAACGTCGTCGTCTCGGCCAATCGGCTCGTCGTGCGATGCGCGCTGTGCGATACGACTCCGGGCTGCCGTGCCAGGCAGCGCCAGTGCCAGTCACGTCGGGGCGTCGTCACAGCACGGCGGTAGCTAATCACCTCAGCAGTCTCATTCCGTCTCTCTCTCTAACCCGAGCGACGCCCCGAGAGTGCGCGAGAGACTGCGACAGCAGCGGCGCTCTGCTCGCTCCCCCGCGTGCAAGTCTCCGCGCCGCGCCGCGTGCTGCCCGCCTGCCCGCAACGCGCATCAATTTGATTGTGGTGCCGGCCTGTGGGGCCTGCAGGGCCGAAGGGCCTGACCGTCGGCAGCGGTATCCTCCCCGCCTCGGCTGGGTGGTCCTCGCCGTTCTGCGGAGCCGGAGCCGTAATCTTCCTTTCCAACTTGATCGCGGCTCCGCGCTCCGTGTCTCTGTCCCTTCGTGGTCGTTGGCACTGCGATGAGAGAGGGGCAGGTCGCGGCTAGACCGTCCTTCTTCACACCTGCACACGCAGGCCGCGCGGCGCCACTGCAATATCGGGCGGCTTCTGCGCTTCAAGTCTTGCACTTTTTTATAAAATCAGCGCGAAGCGCTTCCTTCATTTCCCGCAGCGGTATCTCCTTGCGCCCGGGGCAGGAGCCTCGCGGGCCTCGCGTCACCGGGACGCTGACTGGAGAGACAGAGAGAGAGAGAGAAGGAGAGAGGCCGAAAGCGGTTGCGGTTGGCTAATGCAGCCACTTGGCGGAAGGATCGTGGAGGAGGACTTCGACCTTCACACACACACTCTCCTCACACTCACACACACACACACACACGGCGCGGTCCAGAGGCAGGAGGCCTCCCGCATCCCGCGCAGTGGGCCAGCTCGTAAGTCCGGCGGAGGACGGGCTGCGGGAGGCTAGCCCGTCGCGGCCTCGGTGCAGCGCGGCGCAGCGCGGTGCAGGGAGTTGGTGAGACGGGAGGCACTACTTCAAGTCCTGGGCGTGCGTGCCGCATGCCTAGCCCGCTTCATGGTCCAAGCGGCACGCCGGTCGTTGCTTCGGCCTCGTCCGCGGCGTTCATTCACCGTGCTCAGCGACGCTCAGCGTGTTCACCGTGTTCACCGCCACGGCTGGCGGGGCAGCGCGACGGCACCGCACCGCACCGCGCGCCAGCCGAGTGCAGCGAGTGCACCGCGCGCGAGCAGAGCAGTCGTCGGGGCGCCGCCGATGAGCGGTTCTTCCGGGCGGGTGTCCACCGTGTCTATTTCCACCGCCAACTGCATTCTCGGAGCCGCGCGCCTCGCTCGCGTGTTTGAGGAGCAAAAGTGATGAACGGGGCTCGGCGCGGCCAGGCCGGCGGGGGCCTTGGCCGAGCCCGGGACGGCCCAGCCCGGGACGGCCCAGCCCGCACGTAACACCGCGCGGCACGACGCTGTTATCTTTTTCCGGTCTAGAAGACAAGAGCAGGCCAAGGGCTGCGCTAGGCTGCGCCATGGCTGCGCTAGGGACACAACGCCGCAAGTCGACCGCCGCGGCCGGCAGTCACGGCGTTGTAGCGCCGCCCGGTCACTGCCCTCGGCCCTCGGCCCTCCGCGGGGCGCGCGGCGGCCACGGATCAAAACACGAAAAAATATGACGCGTCTCGGAGGCTGCAGGCAGAGCGGGCAGCGCGGCCCGAAGCGCGCAGGCCGTGCAGGCCGCATTCAAAATTGGGGCCGCATTGCCGCCTGCCTTTTTTGCCGTGGATAGCGCGACACTCCAGATGGAGACGCCGCCATTTTCATAACGGAAGCGACGAATTTGCCGCACAGCGCGCCCGCCCGATTTGTTTGCCTCTTTCTTCGCGCTTCGCGCCGAGACCGAGCGAAGCGCGACGCGACTTACAGTGCGCAGCCCCCGCGCCACGCCGCCACGCCGCGTCCACCCGTTGTGTTGCGCATTTCATGTCATTTTATTGGTCCACTTGGCGGCGCGTGTCGCGGGCAAGGCGTGTCGGGAAACAACGCCGCCAGACGTCAAATCCAAATACTGCAAAGTGGAATCCGAGCGCGATATTTTCGAGCATTATCTTTCCTGTTTCACGTTCGTGATTGTTACAACAAGTCTTGCTTCGAGTGTGACACCGACAAAGTGCCTTTTCCGCCTTGCCGTTGTCCTTCCCCGCGACACAGTGGCGCCATTTCTCATCGGCGTGACGGTGTCTTTGGCGGGGGACGGCCCGGACGGCCCGGGTGCGAGGCGGACCGGGGCGGACCGGGGCGGTGCGAGTTGACCTGCTTGTTTGTCCGGACCGTCTGGCCCCCTGACTGTCCCCCCGGTTGGCTGGCTGGCCCCTGACCCGGCCCGGACTTGCTGCCCGTCGTGCCAACGGTCCATATGGAGCTGGACCAGCCCGGCCCGCCAGCCCAGGCCAGCCCGGGCAGGCCGGATCGTTTTATAGGCGCGTGGTGCCAGCACGGTGCCAGCACTGCACAGGACTTTAGTATCTCGACACCTCGCGGACTCATCGACCTATCTCCCAAAGCGAGCGAGGCGTGCGTGTGTTCGCGCGCCTCTGTGTGTGTGTTCGCGTGTGTGCGTGT
Source organism: Thrips palmi (assembly GCF_012932325.1). NCBI lineage: Eukaryota > Metazoa > Arthropoda > Insecta > Thysanoptera > Thripidae > Thrips > Thrips palmi. The sequence continues at coordinate 15,038,314 of NW_023144632.1, read as the reverse complement.
GTGTTGCGAGCGCCTGGACTCCGGCCAGCGACTGCAGCCGGCCCAACGGGACGCTGCTACCCTAGAATCTGGTGATGGCATGCCCTAAACTGTCACGATGCACGGCTGGTCAGGCTGGCCGGGCTGGGCACCCCAAACCGCCTCCAGCAGCCTCTAGCCTCCAGACGACGGGCAACTGGTTGCCCTATCCGACGTCCACGGCGGCGCAGAGTCCGCGGCCACGCCGGCCATGCCTTCTTAGCCAGCCGACCGGCCGGCAACCCGATCCAGCTAAACGGCGGCCTCGCCGACCTGGCCGAGGGCCGGGCAATGGGCACGCCGTGGCACGCCGCGGCACGCCGTCATGCATTAGGGCGGCGCCAGTGGCTGCTCGCTGCCGAGTGCGTAATGGCGGTAATGCAGTCAACCCGGCAAAGCGGCCAAAACGCGCCGATCACGCCGAGATCACGGAGCAGGCCGTCGGCGAGGCCGTCGGCGCCGCGACCGACGCGAGGCCGCATGGCCGCAGCAATCACGCTGATGAACGAGATGAGCAGCGAGTAGCGAGCCACGGCAGTTCTTTAGTTCCACAAGCTGGACGGTCCCATGTCGGCGCAGTCTCTTGCTTTACGTTAGCCCAGTGACTGGGAGCTTCGCAGCTCTCCCTCTCTCTCCCTGCTACGACGCGCCCGGCCCGTGAGAGGGAGAGAGACGTCGTGCAGGTCCCCCAAGGCTGCTGCTGGCGGGGTCGCGGCGCTACCCACAGCCAAACCGCAAAAGGGTTTTCGAGTCGCGCTGTGTCGCTTCAAACCCCCGACCGAACGGCGAGGAGCGCGGAGCAGGTGCTGTAGGGCCCCGCCCCGCCCCGCCCCGCTGCGCACTACTTTCCCTCAATGTTTGTCGGCCAGGTGCAAATTATTTGTCGCCGCAACCTCCTCCCCTCCCTCCACGGAGCCAGCCGGTGCCGCGGCAGCCTGCCCAGCGCGCCCAGGGCACCCAGTGCCAGGCGGTGCCAGGGCACTCAAAGGAGAGTCGTCTCGTGAGGAACGCGCAGCGTGTTGTGTTGCAATCCCTCACAATCTCTCATTCTGGATGGTTGGGTCCATTGGCACGTTCCGACGATCTTGAGCCTATAGCAGCGGTTCTCAACCTTTCTCGGCTCGCGACCCCAAATTTGTAGCCAAAAATTTCCGCGACCCCCAGGAAAAGTTTCACAACCCCACGGGACCCCTCCTTTAGCATGCCACTGCGTCTGATCCGAGCCGGGCATTTTGCTCCCTCAACGGGCAATTGGTCTTTGGACTTTCCTTTAGCATGCCTCTGTTACGGAGTGCGATTATCAGTCTTAGTTTGGGGGCAGTATTGTCTCAAAGTTGGCCAAAACGCTCAGAAATGTCTTTGAAAAATCATGTTTTGGGTCGATTTTAAGCAGCCACTGCGTCTGATCCGAGCCGGGCATTTTGCTCCCTCAACGGGCAATTGATCTTTGGACTTTCCTTTAGCATGCCTCTGTTACGGAGTGCGATTATCAGTCTTAGTTTGGGGGCAGTATTGTCTCAAAGTTGGCCAAAACGCTCAGAAATGTCTTTGAAAAATCATGTTTTGGGTCGATTTTAAGCAGCCACTGCGTCTGATCCGAGGCGGGCATTTTGCTCCCTCAACGGGCAATTGATCTTTGGACTTTCCTTTAGCATGCCTCTGTTACGGAGTGCGATTATCAGTCTTAGTTTGGGGGCAGTATTGTCTCAAAGTTGGCCAAAACGCTCAGAAATGTCTTTGAAAAATCATGTTTTGGGTCGATTTTAAGCAGCCACTGCGTCTGATCCGAGGCGGGCATTTTGCTCCCTCAACGGGCAATTGATCTTTGGACTTTCCTTTAGCATGCCTCTGTTACGGAGTGCGATTATCAGTCTTAGTTTGGGGGCAGTATTGTCTCAAAGTTGGCCAAAACGCTCAGAAATGTCTTTGAAAAATCATGTTTTGGGTCGATTTTAAGCAGCCACTGCGTCTGATCCGAGGCGGGCATTTTGCTCCCTCAACGGGCAATTGGTCTTTGGACTTTCCTTTAGCATGCCTCTGTTACGGAGTGCGATTATCAGTCTTAGTTTGGGGGCAGTATTGTCTCAAAGTTGGCCAAAACGCTCAGAAATGTCTTTGAAAAATCATGTTTTGGGTCGATTTTAAGCAGCCACTGCGTCTGATCCGAGCCGGGCATTTTGCTCCCTCAACGGGCAATTGTTCTTTGGACCTTCCTTTAGCATGCCTCTGTTACGGAATGCGATTATCAGTCTTAGTTTGGGAGCAGTATTGTCTCAAAGTTGACCAAAACAGTCACAACGGTTTTTCAAAGACATTTCTGAGCGTTTCGGCCAACTTTGAGACAATACTGCTCCCAAACTAAGACTGATAATCACACTCCGTAACAAAGGCATGCTAAAGGAAGGTCCAAAGACCAATTTCCCGTTGAAGGAGGACGAAATACCGCCTCGGGTCAGACGCAGTGGCTGCTTAAAATCGGCCCAAAACACGATTTTTCAAAGACATTTCTGACCGTTTTGGTAAACTTTGAGACAGTACTGCTCCCAAACTAAGACTGATAATCACACTCCGTAACAAAGGCATGCTAAAGGAAGGTTCAAAGACCAATTGCCCGTTGAGGGAGCAAAATGCCCGCCTCGGATCAGACGCAGTGGCTGCTTAAAATCGGCCCAAAACACGACCCCAGCTACCTCGCCGCGACCGCTTAAAATTTTTTCGCGACCCCACTTGGGGTCGCGACCCTAAGGTTGAGAACCACTGGCCTATAGCGCACTCTTATTACTCTCTTGATTTTGGCAAGAGCATCAAGTTGACACTCTGTCGGCGTTGTACGTAACTTTTGACAGCAAAGCCCCAGAGAGCGTAGGTTTGGCTCGCAGCTTGCGAGTCGGGGGGCCGGGCCGGCGAACTAGGGCGTCAGGGCGCTGCCAGGGCGCCAGGCGGGGACTGGGGACGCGGCGGGACAGGCTGCCAGGCTACCGAACCCGCTGCGCCACGCTGCGCCATCAGGCCATCAGCGACACTCCGCCGCTAGGGCTTTACGGCGTCGTGGTCCCCGCGGGGGTCACTCTCCGCGCCACTAGTGGCGAGCTCGCTGAAGGCCGGTAGCGGCGAGGCACGGCAAGGCCGGTAGCGGGGCCGGTGGCACCCAATGGACTGGAATCAACGCCGCCCGGTTCGACACTCTGGACACTCTGGACAGGCCGCGGACTTCAGCTAGGCGTATCTTAACCCAGACAAACTCCGCGCCACTACTATGGGCTAGTTGGCGCTGCCAGGCGGCGCTCACAGACATGATACCCTCGTGGTCATCGTTGCGGCGTTTACTTACTGATGTTACGCTCGTGTGTGTGTTTGTGTGTGTGTGCGTGTGTGTGTGTGTGTGTGTGTGTGTTGCGCGGTGTTTGGCTGCGTGCTGGCGGTGCAGGCCGTTAGATGGCGTGCCAGCCCCCGGCGAGCCCGGTGTGCCCGGCCTGCCCTCGTCGGGGTGCGCGGGGCTGCCGCGCTGCCGCACCCAAGACGGAAGTCTCCCGGACGCGCCCCTGCGCTGGAGACGGCGGCGCTGGGGAGAGGCAGGAGACGCGTCGGCGGCTGGGAGGGGGAGGGGAGTCCCCGCGAGGCGTCTAATGACTGTGGGAGCACGCCGCGACCCGCCCCGTAAACGGTGCGAGAGAGACAGGCAGTGATCGACGAAGGAAGCACTGTTTCGTTCGTGCTGCTGTGCGGGCCGCGCTACTTTTCTTCCTCCCCGGAAATCGGTCGCACCGACAAGACTGTGACGTCACCAAGGCGTCACGGCAGTGTGTGACTCGTCACGCCGCGGCCACACCGCGGTCACGGCCTTGATACAGTACTGCCGATGATGTATTCCGGGAAAAGGAGGTCAGCGTGCATTGGGTGGTCCCCGCTGCGCCACGCCACGCTGGGCCGGGCGGCTGGCGGCTTGGCTACCGGCGCGGCGGGCCGAGGGCCGCGGGGAAGGTGTTGGATTAGTTTATTATCGACGTCCCGCCATATATACTTCCCGGCTTTAATAAAGGGTTCATCAAGGTTGCCCGATTAAGCGGCTTTCTTGTTGCTGCTGTTTGTTGTTGTTGTTGTTGACGGCGAGCCGGCGCGCTCTTGATTTAGCCCGCACCATTAATAACGCATGATCGTTGCAAAGCCGCCGCGTGTCAAGCTTGTTGTCCCCCGGCGCCGCGCCTGCGCCGTGGGTGCGACTCACTGGCTGGGCAGGCGGGCGCCGTGAGGGTAGGCAGTTCGCACGCAGGCCTGTCGCCGGGACGGCATCCCTTGACTTAAGAGGCCAGGATCGCGTCTTGCCTGGTCGCCCGGCGTACAGAAGACAGTGGCGCCACTGTAAGAGGTACTGGGGCCAGGCGAGGCGGCCTGAGTCTCGCAGCCGGCAGCTTGGCAAGCAGCAGGCGCGACCAGATTGTGTCGAGTCAAAACGGAGGCTGCCTTGAGGCCTAACGGTGTGCCGGTCAGTCGCTAATCCCAGCACGGCGCGGCGCGGCGCTGCCCAGAGGGACCTTCCGGAAACACAGCGACTCCGGGTGCCTCCGCCGCCTCTGCCGCCTCTGCCTGCCGCGCGAACGGAAACGGAACGTCATCGGCGATGAGGAGGGCGGGGAGGGGCGCGGCTACTCGCGGAGCAAAAATACGGTGCGTTGCTCGCAGCGGCCCGGACCGGCCCGGCCCACGGGAAGGAAGCTATGTCTCGCTCGCTCTGGGGGGTGCGAGGGAGACAGCGGGGCTGATTGCGCGGCGCGCGGGGCGTGGGACGGCGTGCAATCAGGCCGCCTCGCCGGGCAGCAGCGCGGCGGTCTTGGCGTGCACTGGGCTCGGGGCTGCTCGCCTAGGCTCGATGCCCACTGACCGTTCGCTTCAGCCGAAAGAGCCCCGCTTTTCCAGCCTGCCACGCCACTGTCGGCGCGTTGTCGGCGTGCCTGGTCGCCTGTCTCTCTCGCACTCCAACGGAACGTGTCCGAGTACTACGAGTGCGAGAGAGGCAGAACTGATGACGGCCTCAGCGAGTGTTATTGAGTCACTCTCTCCGCGTCACGACGACCAAGCGACCAAACCAGGCGGACGACAAGCCGACTCACGTGCAGTACCTGCAGTGCTACCTGCAGCACAACCTGGAATACCTGCACTATTACCTGCAGAGCTATACCTAGAGTACTACCTGCAGTTCCTGGAGTACCTGACTCGAGGGGTGACCCACTGTAAAATTTTGTGTACAATGATTGTGTGAATGTGCACGAATGTGCAAGATTTCTTGCTTTTTTGCCACACATGTTGCCTACTTACAGGCGTTTTTTGCCTCCTGAATGTGGAATGTGGTCAAATTTTGTACAACGAATGTGGAAAGCTGTTCCCCCCTCGACCTGACTCACTTCTCGTTGTCTTTTTGTTCCAGCCTCATGGAGCAGCCCCCACGCTGGATTTAGCCCCCGAGACAAGCACTGTGTAAGTTGTTTTCGAAAAAAACTGAACTTTAGGAAAAGCGGCTCTGGGCGAGGCGAAATGGTGACAATGTGGCGATGTGGTGATGATGTTTCGCATACTGCACGGCGGCGGGCGCGGCGGCACGGTACAGTGCAGCGGCGGGCATGCAATTTGCGACTCGGCGAGACGAAGGAGACCGAGGCGGCGCAGCCGTCATTATTTCGGGACTTGCCATGTTCAGCGAAACGGCCAAAACGTTTGCCTTCATTACCGCCAGCGCCACTTCGCGCTGCAACGCCCTGCACCCCTGCACCGCCCTGCACCGCCCTGCACGTGCTGCGTGCAGCCGACAAAGGCGTATCACACGTCGTCAGACGGGCAAGGGGCCTCATCCCCACACAAACAAACACACACACTCACACACACACGCGCACGCACACTGGCGGGGCGGGGACCGTCTTCTTCCTTCCGTTAGGAATCTCCTATTTGGTAAATTGAGGCGATCCCTGTGCGAAAGCCAGTCATCAAGCCTTTTGCTGGGCTGCTCCTGTGCATGCGGGCGGGGCGGGGCCTCGCGACCGCCCCAGGGCCGGACCGGGACCGGGCTACTGTACCGCTGCTTGGCCCCGTGCATGCTGCACAAGATGCACCGCGTGTCCGAGGCAGCCCGGCGGGGCAGCTGGTCCAGCCATCGGGCCCGGCCAGTGCCGGAGACGTCACAAGTTCAAGTCCACACGCTGCTTCGCCTCGTTTCGGCGCTGCGAAACGAAACGGCGCGAGGCGGTGCTTCGCTTTGCAGTGTAACGCCTTGCAGTGCAGTGCCACGCACTGCCACGCACGCCGGGCGCGAAACCGGAGCCGCACTCGTCATCGGACGCCTAATTATTTTCCAGTGCCGCGGCCGCAGAGGCCGAGGCTCGCGAGGAACCGTAAACAAGCCCGGCCGGCCAGCGCGCTTGACTCCAGGCGGCGTAGCGGCGCAGCGACGCAGCCAGCCGGGCAGGCGACGCATTTTATTCGAATGAACTCTTTTCCCGCGCAGAAAAAGGAGGAAGTGAATGAAATTCATTGCGCATGGCCATGCACTGCCTCACGGAGACCAGCCCAGCCGGGCGATGCTGCGCCCCGAACGGCGCGCCGCTTTTTCGTTTCTTTTTTGCGCGCCGTGTCGTCTGCATCCCGGACCATCCCGGACGCGGCGGCGCGGCGGCCGACTTGCGCAACCAGGAGTCCGTCCCGGCCCCGTCGTTATAAAGCCTGCCTCAGCAAGACAAGGCGCAGAGCGGGGCACGCCGGCACGGCGAGGCGGCCGGGGCGCCGGGCTTTCCACTTGGCGGGGTGCCCCAGCGTGCCGCAGTGCCCAGTGGCGTGCGCAGAAATTTAGAAAGGGGGGGGTCAGGCCACGCTTTTTGCCTACTTACAGGGGGAAAGTGACGCAATTTGCCTACCTTCCAGGCGGCTGACCCCCCCTGACCCCCCCCCCCCCCCCCCCCCCGCGCACGCCACTGGCAGTGCCCCGCGAACGCCGAGGCCGCCGAGGCGACGGACGTCATTTGGTTGTGACCCGTGCCGCCGGCCATTGGATGAGCGCAAGGGCCCGCCCCGCCCCGCGTGTCACAGGCATCGCGCAGACAATGCTCCCCGACGGCCGGCGCGCTTTCTTTCTGCCTCACGTCTCGATGTCTCGATCGCTAAAGGCTAAATGCGCGCCTTGTTATTGCCAGCCTAGCCCACGTATTATCCGCCTCGGCCGGGAGGGAGAGAGAGATACAGAGAGAGTTAGTCAGTGCGAGGTCACGTAATTTCATTACGTACGCCCTTTTCTATTTACTGTTACTTTTTTAAGTTTACTTTAATTGGACTCACCGGGAGAGGCTCGGTGCTTCCCCTCGACGGGGTGCGGCCGGCCGCTGCTGCATCCCGTGCATGCTGCGAGGCGCCCTCCCCGCGACCTCACGCAACGTGCTCTCTCCCTCTCTCGCTCGCACTGGTGGGGCGTCCCGTAAGGGTGCGAGAGAGGCAGCAGTACGGAGTACGGAGGGGCCACGGTAGCGGCGGCAGCACACTGCCGAGCCCACGGCCACCCAGCCCGGCCGCGTCATCGCACGGCGGCACCGCCGGCACCGCCACTCGGCCCTCGGGACGCGCATCGCCACGCCCAGCACGCGGCAGCACGCCACTCCGTGCTCTCCGTGCTCTCGTCCTCCATCATCCGGCTTTCCAAATGGGCGGCCCGGGTCGGTGCAGCAGGCCGACAACAGCGGCAGCAGCCCCCCGGTGCAGCTTCATTTGGACGCACCTTAATGCACCTAGCGTTGCCCCAAAACGGCGGTGAGGCGGGGCGGGGCGAGGCGGGGGGAATCAGGGGGCAGGGCCGGGCTGCCAGCTTTGGCTTTCCGTCCGGGGCAAGGCGTAGGCGAGGCGAGGCGCGGGGCTTAGAGCTAGCCGCTTTGGGCGTGAAAGTCCTTCCCATTGTGGGGCTTCCCTCCCGCTGCGTCCCGCTGCGTCCACGGCCCGACGCCGACCCCGGCCCAGCCTAGCCTTTACACGGCCTACCGTGTTCACCGGGAGCGATCCCCATCCCCGGTGAGTTAAGTTCCATGCTATAGGGACGAAAAAACACAACACCACCAACTTCCAATTTTATTAAATTTTTCGGTGCTTCACGAGCGATTTCCGTGACTCGCGCGACCCCGACATGTCCCTGGGCCCTCTGGCCCCGTACCGCCCCCGCGCCCCGAGGCAACAGGGCTTTCCCCGGGACAGGCGGCAGCGTCGACGGTAGCAGGGCAGCCTGGGGGGTCCCTCTCGCACCCACGCGAGGCGCGCCACGAGTGTGACAGAGACTGCCTGCGGGAGGAGTACATTGGATTTGAGAGAGACAGCTCATCAACGCTAACGCGGGAACAGAGGGCGCCGTGACGGACAGGGCCGAGGCAGTGTGGCGGCAGTCTGGCGGCAGTCTGGCGGCACCGCGCCGCAGAGGTGTGGTTGCGTTTAGGCAAACGACGTATCATTTCGCGGGCCTGTCTGCTTTCTCGGCCAGGGCGGCCAGGGCGGCCAGGTCACTGCCCCACATTCGGAGTGGAGTGGAGCGGTGCGTACGCAGGGCCTCGGCGGGGCCTCGGCAGGGCTGACCCGGCGTTCGTTATTGGGCGGAAATCCGGCCGCCGCGCCGCCGCGACTCGCTTCGGGGTATTCAGGGGTGCCAATCACGGACCGGCGTCGACGCCGCCAGGCTGGCGCACTGTGCGCACTGCTGCCGCCGTGTCGCCGAGGCGACCACCACCGCAACGAGTGCTGAAACCATTACCGAAACGAGACCGACGTGCGAAACCATTCTCGGCGCTGGCCTCAACGCGCTGGGCTGCGCGACGTGTCACGTCGTGACGTTGATGCTGGCGGCGTTGGTGGCGTTGGCGGCGTTGGCAGCACTTGTCGGCGGCTCGGTGCTCCGCATGCTCCGCGTCTCCGCGTGCGGCGTCGAGCCTGCGCGTTGATTAAAAGCGTAGCCGCCACGTGACTGACTGCAGCCCAGCGGCCCAGCGGCCCAGCCTCCGAACGCGGCGGGCAGGGGCGGGACCGGTGTCCGTCCGTGTTCGTTTTAAACGGTTCCGCTGCGCCCCGCCTCGGCCCCGCCTGCATTTCTTCGCCATTCAGTCAGTCCATCCTCGGGAGACGAGACGGGCGGGGAGGGTCCGAGAGAGACACGGTGCCGCGCGGTGCGGTCCGGAGGCCTTTGCCGCCCAAGTCGCCCAACAATACGGCCGCCCCGCCGCCAAGCGCAGCCTAGGCGCCATCACGGTGGCCACCACGCGGGGCCGCTCTGTCTCTCTCGTACTCACGGACGCTCCCTTTAGGTGCGAGTGAGACAGGGCGACGATAAAAGACGCTGGGAATCAGTCGGCGGCTCGGCGTGGCCCGGCCGATGCGTAGATCAAGGAGGACGAGACGAGACGAGATGGAGAAAATTGGCCGCCGGGCTCAAGATGTAAGAGTGGGTAATCGGCGTGCTGGCGCCGCGGCGCGTCTCGCGGGGGGAAGGGGGGGGGCTAGCGCGTTTAAGGAGTCAAGGCCGCGGGGCGGCGATCGGAGCCGAGGCGGGCGGGCCGGAGCCGAAGGGGCAGACAATTATGTCACCTAGCCACGCCCCCGGCCAGCGCCACAGCGCCGCGAGCAGCCCGTCAAAGCGCACCGCTCCGCGGCCCTACTGCGATCGAGCTTGGGGTTAGAGGAAGGTGCCTCCCCATGGCCGCGCTCGAGGCCCTGATCGAGGCCCTACTCGATGCCGTGCTCGAGGCCCTGCTCGGGGTCTTGCTCTCCCCAGCGCGACGAATCGAACGCGTTGTTCGGCGGGCTCGCCGAGAGCAGCTCGGGGGCGTGCTTGCTGCGCGGTGCTGCGCGCCTCCGCGCACCCAAACATGGGATTAGCTTTTAGCAGGAAGGTTGCTTACGTGCGCCATCGATGCATGCCGTACTCGCGCACCTCTTGCGGCACTAGGAAGAAATTGCTTTTAATTTGATGACTTTTATCTGACCCTGCTTGCGTCACAGCCCCTCGCACCACGTCGTGCAATCATGGCTCCGCGCGGCCGGCCGGGGCGGCGGGTCGGCGTCGGCGGCGGTCGCCACCACGTATTCGCGCTGGGCGTGCTCATGGCGCTCGAGAGCTTCTTCCATTACCGCGCGGCTCCTCGACGAACTCGCCCCACAATCGGACCGGGTTGAAATCGCCGCGGCCAAACGGCCCTGCTCTCGCCGCGCCGCCGCGTCGCCCTGTCCCTCTCGCACCCGCGCCGGACGCCCCGCGAGTGCGAGAGAGACGGCGCGGCGAGAGCACTGTTGACGCCGTAACGACGCACGACAGGACGCCCCATTTGTTTGGGTTACTCGGGGCTGCACGGCCCGCATGGCCAGCACGGCCGCCACCTCCCGGGCACCTCCCGGGCACCTCCAGCGACGCAGCCAGGTCCTCAATAATGACCGTGTGTACAGTGGTTAGACACCCGGCCGCCCGCCCCGCCCGCCCCGCCCCGCCCCGCCCCGCCCCGCCCCGCCCCGCCCCGCCCCGCCCGGACGCTTCGGCCGCCGGACCACCGGGCACCGTCCTGGGAGGGGGCAGGGCCAGGCAGGGCACGCAGTCGGCGGAAGTGGGCCAGGGCGTCTGCCATCTCGCACTGTGCGGGCGTCGTGCGTGTGCGGTCATTCCCCCGCCGCTTCAGGCGAAGCAGGCCTGGCGGGGGGCACGGCATGACACGCACAGACCACTTTCGAACGTTCCCTCCCGACGCGGTTCAAATCGGGAATCGTCGTGAAGCCCTCGGTGCGCGACGGGGCCGAGCCTCACACTGGGAGGCAGAGAGGGAGGTCGCAGCAGCTAGGCCAGCTAACTAGAGGCTGTACGTCATATCGGACCCCGAGCCCTGCCTGCGCTCGCAGCCGACTGCCTATTGTCATGCGGTAGTCACTTGTTCGCCTTTTGGCGCTGCGAAGGCCCTCTGAGGACGCCGCCGCCTCTCTAGGGACGCCAGGCCGCCTCTCTAGGGCCACGCCTCCTAATCGGCCGAGGAAAGTGAGCCCGGCGACCTTGATGGCCTCCAGGGCCTCTGCGGCCGCCGCGGCCCGGATGGGCACGCGTTTAATGTAGTAATGAGTATCGGGGGAATAACTCTTCCGGGCGTCAGCGTTTGGAAAGTGTGGAGGAATACAGGGCGACGCGTGTGTGGAGTACTACGTACACGCCACGGGGGGAGGGGGGGGGACGCGCCGTGGGGTCCGAGCGACCCTGACCTCCCCGGCCACCTCCGGGCACCTCAGGGCGGCGGCGGTGGCGGCGGCGGTCCCGGACTCTCCTCCCCTCTTCCCGCGGCCGCCGTGCCTCCGACAGCCCTCCCAAAGGCGGCCGACTTTCTCAAAAATGACGAAGGGGCATGGAGACCTTGACACGCGCGGCCGACGTGGGGGACGTTGCGCCGCGCGTCCAATTCGTCCAATTCGTCCAATCCGTCCGATCGCGGCGGCCGGACGATCGATAATCGTAATCACACACAATGCCCTCCCTGTTTGCTGCTCTAGTTTTTCGTTTCTTTTTTCCCTCGACAGTAATAACAAAGTACGAGGTGCAATTAAAGCGGCACGCCGTTCTCCCGGCAGGTAATGCGCCAATAAGTAGCGAGCCGCGGCCCGGCCTGCCCCGGCCTGCCCCGGCCTGCCCCGGCCTGCCCCGGTCCGGCCGAAGAGTCGAGTCCAGAATGAAGCGGACCCAAGCCTTTAGCGGTCACGTCGACGCGTGTCCGAGTCTCCTCCTCTTCAGGCCCGCACCACTGCATTGCACTGCATCAGCTGTGGGTTGTTTTGCCGCGACAAGAAAGCACTGGACTGCGGTGATACTATGTTTTTGCGGACTTTTGGCCAAGCTTGTGGCTGTGGACTTGGGCCCACGCCCGCTGCCGCTGTATTGCCACGCATGTCGCACCTCGGTGGGTGGCAGGCAGTGGCAGGGTGGCGCTGGCGCTGACTATGGCTTGCGTGGCTTCCATTGGCACGTCCAAAACGTTTCATTGCTGTTGCATATGAAACCGCCAAAGCGACGACTAGTACTCGTTGGCGGTCTCGGGGCGGGGCGGCGCGGGGCGTCGGCCGGGCCGGGCGGGCAGGCTGGGCCGCATCGCAGCACCACAGCCTCCCACCCACGTAGCTCCCCGGCCTGCGGTACCCCGCGGTACCCTGCGGCAGCCACGACCCGACAGACATGCCGCGCCAGGCCACTGCCCCCTCCCCCATGGCCCCATGGCACCATGGCCGCATGGCCCCACGGCACAGCTTCGAAAAGCCCTCGGCGTGCCCTCGGCGTCATGACGTCTTTGGCGTCGATGTGGGTATCCGTTGCCTCTCTTTCTCCCGCCTTTCTCTTCCTGTAAGTCAAGTCTCCGGCCGGTGAGTCACCTTCCCCCCCCCCCTTCCCGTATCCTTCCCGGCCTTCCCCGCCCCGTGCGGGGGAGTCGCGCCGCTGCGACGCACCGCGAGTTGCAGCACGGCCACGGATTGCGCGTTCAAGTCACACTGCTAAAAGAGAAGCAGCGCAACCACCTGCCCCTCAGATTGTCCCTTCCTAAATGTGTGGGGTATTTCTTGTCTACGCTTCATTCCATGCGTAGCTCCTTCAAAGCGTGATTGTATGCTTGACTCAAGTACAGTTACGACTTGGTTTTGACAGGAACTGTAGGGGCCCTTCAGGCGCAGGTCGTACATTTGTCCGACTCGCTGCGCCAACAGCGGTTTCTCTTCGATTCTCTTTCTTTTTGTGTCTCCCGAGACGGTACGGCACACGCAGAGGGCCCGCTGCGCCGCGCTGCGCGAGCGGCACCGCCGGGCACCGCCGGGCACCGCGCATTTTTCACTGTGATCCCCGACGACGGGAGGTCGGCCTGTATCATGCACACACACTGACACATTCACACTCTGGCACGCACGGGGAGGTGCAAACGAAAACCGCTGCGCCGGTCCCCGCTGCATGTGGGCCTTATACGGCGGGGACGCGTTCTTCATCGAACCGGCCGCTCCGAGGGCCGCCCGCTGCCGCCGAGGATCGCTCCGTCTCTGTCGCTCTCATCGCCCACCGCAGGCACCGCCAGGCAACGCAGCGCGGAGCGAGAGAGACAGAGCGACGCGTCGATTCTTCAGAATGAGGCGGCCGGGTCCACGGCCCAAAGAGGCGCGCCTAGCGTGGCGAACGGCCAACGGACCCTGGTCGGCGTAGAGCCGGGAGAACCCCCGGAAGGCAGGCAGCGCGCTGCCCCGACGCACGGCCGCGTGGCGGGGCTGCCTACCCTCCGTCTCGCGGGCGCTCGGCGTGGAGCTCGGCGTGGAGCTCGCCGCCAGCCAGGCAGTCGGCCGCGCCATTCAGAAGGGACGTCGTTCCGTCGCCCTGTCTCTGTCGCACTCATGGGGCTCTCCGCGAGGGTGCGAGAGGGACAGAGCGATCTTCTGAATTGGCTTGTTGTCCCCGTGTCTCGCGGGGGAGATGACGGAGAGCAGCGCCGAGCGTGGCCTGTTCCCAGGACTGCGACCGGGGCACTGCGGGGCACTGTGGGGCACTCTCCGGCCGGACAGCGTCCGACTGGGCGACAATGGCCATTGTTTGCGGTGGCTCGCGGCGGGGCGCGGCGGGGCTGTGGGGGTTGCATATGTGTGCGTTGCGCGGCTCCTACTCCGCCACTATTATTCTAGGGCCGTCAATTTCCACAGCGTCCAGCTTCTGACGGGCCGGGCCTTCGTCTATCTCTCTCGCACTCATGGCGCGTCCCGTAGGCCTGCGAGAGAGAGAGAGAGAGAGACGGGGCGACGGGCCCTCCCACTCGAACTGCCCGCGCGAGTCAACAAGGCGGAACGCACGGCGCGGGCCGCTAGCGCCGCAAGGACTCCAGCCAATCCAGCGAATCGCAGCGAATGCATCAAACCAAGTGATTCGGCATCGCGGTCTAAATACCGCACAGACACGCCCCAGTAGGCTTACACTCGCACACATAAGGAACGCCCTGCGAGGCCGCGAGAGAGCGACGACGGATTTGCAGTTTGCCCGGCACCTGCGAAAGCACGGCAGGCGACCAATTTCCGGAAAAGGTGCCACCGTCACCTCGCGCGGGCCTCGCCCTCGGCCTCGCCGGAGAAGGACTTTGAGGCAAGCCTCTCCGCTGGAGCGTCCAGGACGAGTCCCATAGGTCCCATAAGGAGTGCGAGAGAGACAGGGCGACGGAAACGACTCTCGGAATCAGTCTGCAGCTGACCAACGCATTCCTGGCACGGAGCGGACCTCTTAGCTCTGCCCCAGTAGGGGCTCTCTGGGTCTCCGGGCGTCATGCCCCTCCGTCACGCCCCATCAGCTCGTGCCCGCCCCGGGGCCGCCCCGCCACAGGCCTCGCCGAGGTCCCAGGGTCCAGCACAACAAATAGGCGGCATGCCGATCCAATGAGAAATCAACACCTCCATCCAGCGGGCCGGACCGAGCCGCCGGCCGGCCGCGCCCCGAGCCCTCGGACCGCCGACTAGGGGGTCTCGGTCTGGGAGGGGCCCTGCCCGCGGCCCGGCCGGTCCGGCCGGTGGGAACAGATCGGGGCTGCATGGAGGGTTCCAGGTGCCGGGGGACGAATACTTTGGAGGCCAAGAGCGTGGCGAGCCCTCGCCCTCATGGGAGGGGCCGGCGGTCGCGCCCTTCGAGGCGGGCAGCCTTGGGCACTGGCCAGCTGGCCCATGGCGCCAGCAGAGTCGTTTCCGGCGCGCTCTCTCGCACTCATGGGGCGCCCGGTATAGGTGCGAGAGAGACGGAGTGGCGAAACCGACTGTCTGAATCAGTGTAGGGCCAGTGGCGTCGCAGGGGTGTCCACGCCGTCGTGCATTATTTGCGTCCCTTTCGGGCTTCCAGCCTCGGCGCGGGAAACATGTTACCTTCACACCCACTGTAAGTATTTGTTGAAACACGGCAGCGTCAACAAGGCAACAGCACCCCTCCGCTAAGGACCTGCAGTCCTTCAGTCCGCCACAATGGGCGGAGCGACTTGCTGGCTCGTCATCGACAAGCGCCCATTTTTTGTTGCTGCCCGTGATGGATGCGGTTGCCAGCATTGACACCTGCTTGGCGTAGCTTGGCGTGGACAGGCCGGACAGGCTCAGCGTGCGAGGCGAGGCAGTGGTGCCAACAGTGCCAACCCGCCGGCCGGTCTGATGGATGGCGCCTTGGCTGGCCGTGGCAGCGGTGCGCGCGGTGCGCGCGGTGCGCGCGGTGCGGTGTAGCGTGTAGTGGCTACGCCGTGGTCCCACCGCGGTGGCTGCCCTGCTGCCCTGCCACATCGCGTTACTTCGGCCCCGCCCGACGCGCCCGCGCGCGCCCGCGCCCCGAAGCTCGCGCTCCGTGCACAACCGGACCGGCAGGGCTGCCAACCAGACAGACAGACAGACAGGCAGACAGACAGACAGACAGACAGACAGGCGGGCGGTGGGGCGTCATCAATGAGAAGAGTGAGTAAGCATGGCGTTGAAGGGCAAAGGTCTGGCGGTCCTGCCGGTTGCCTCCTTGCCGGGGCGGGGCCGACAGCGTTTCCCCTTTTGGCGGGAAAGTCATCCGCCCCGCCCCGGCCCGCCCCGCCCCGTCCGTCAGACCGACTGGCCTGGACCGGCCGCGGATCCACGAACTGACAGTCGGCGCTAATTTGCATTTCCTCGGCTCTCTGCGGCCAGTCAATCACGAACCGCGCGTCGGGGGCGGCGAAGAGGGTGCGGCGAGCACCCCGACAGAGCACCCCGTCGAACACAGAGCGTGGCAGCAGTCCGTACTGCGACGAGCACACCCCCTCCCCCCTTACACACACGCGCACACTCACACACACCACACACACACACACACACACGCACGCACACACAGCCCCTCACTATTGCATCCAATAACACCTTGGCGGCGCACGGCGGGCCGACAAACGTGTAAAACGACGTGAGAAACTCTGTAAGGAGGGGCCGCAGTCATGTGGGAATCGGGAGGGGGCTGCGATATGCCGGACCACGCCGGGCCCGCTGTCCATTGAGCGCTGCAGCGCGGTACAGTAAAACTCCCATCCAAGCTGACAAATCGGGGGACAGATTAAGCTTCGAGAGAACAGCCCGATTCGTTGACCACATGGTGCAAGGGACGGCGAGGGTCGACCCGGTGCGCCGGGAGGGCAATAAACGCAGGTGCAGCCGGTTGCAGCAAGTTTTGGCGAAACTTTAAAAAATCATATCTCGGGAACTACTTGTCCGATCGGCCTGAGATTTTGCACAGCACGGTATCTCATGTAGTACTACACGCAAAAAAATTTGAATCGCGAGTTTGGGCTTATTTGGACCTAGACAAGTCGGGCTAGTGGAGCGGTCACTGCCGGTTTGTGGCCCTCAGCTGTCATCCCCTCGTCAAACGGCGAGCTCGCACCGAGCTGCGAAGGGACTGGCTACACAGCGAAAATAAAAAAAAAAGCTTGGAGGGGACCAGCCTAGAGGGGAGTTTTACTGTACGGGCTGGGCAGGGGGCAGGGCGGCCGGGGCAGGCTGGACTGGCTGGACACACTGATTGCTTTGTTTGCCCGGGGCGCCCGTTGGCCCGACTCGGCGCGGCTCGGCGCGGCGCTGCGCGGCTCGGCCTGCTTGCCCGCTCCGCTCGTACCTCTCTCTCGTTCAGCCCTCCAATTGATCATGAAAGAGTCCTCTCATTACCGGCGGCTTGACCTTTGACTCTCCTTCCCCTCGAAGCGTCCTTTTTTATTATTTCCCGCTCGGCCGGCCCGTGATGCTCAGGCTGCAGACCGATTCCGAGAGTCGTTCTCGCCGCTCTGTCCCTCTCGCACTCACGGGGCGTGCCGTACAGGTGCGAGAGAGACGGGGCGAATCGGTCTGCAGAGGGGCCGTGGGGTCAAGCCGGCCGGCCGACCGCGGACTCCTCATCGGCCAATCGCGGCGCCGCACCGCAACGACGGCTGCACCGCCTGCTCGGCGCATCCGTTGCATCACGCGGTGCGAGGTTACGACCAAGCGCTGCAATTTTAATTTGGTCCAATTCGCGGGGCCGTAATCAAGTCGTTCGCTCCGAGCGCCTCGGAAGAGAGAGGCACTGATGGAGAAACTGAGAGGCCCCGGATGGCTCGGGATGGCTGGCCAAAGGGACGCCGCACCTACAGCACTACAGCACTGGCACGCCGAGACGAGGCGAGGAGACTACGGAGTCGCTCGCGCAGGACAGGCTTCATTTCTAGAGCAGCTTCGATTTGACGCAGAATCTTGAGAGGCAGAATCTTGACCTGATACCATTCGATCCGACCATTCGCACATCTCCAACTTCCAACGGGTCAGGGATCGGTCCCAGACATTTCTGCAGAATACTTTCTTCTGTCTCCTGCCGCACGCGTGAGCGGGAGAGACGGAGATAGGCACAGCCTTCCTGCTGCTCACGGTGTTGTTTCTGTTGCAGGTGGACGCGCGCGCGCCGGCGGCGGCCATGCCCTGAGCCGGCCCGGGCGGCCATGCCCGGCCATCCCGGCCATGCCATGCAGGAGGCCATGACGGCTGAGTTGCCGGTGTGGGTGTTCGGCCGCTGCCGCTGGGTGAGCGGGGTGTGCCGGCGCACCACGTGCCAGGACGTGCTGGAGGCCGTGCTCGCCACCCCGGGGCCCGGCGACCACGAGCGCCACGAGCACCACGACGCGGGGGAGGGCCGAGTCACGAACATTGACCCGTCGGCCTACGTCATCGTGGAGCGCTGGAAGGGCGTGGAGCGCCGGCTGGACAGCAGGGTGCGCCTGCTCAAGGTAAAGCCGGGCGGAGTGCACGTAGTGTGTCTCTCTCGCACCCGTGGCGCCTCGCCTGCGATGACAGTGTGACAGTGTTTGCTTTGCCTACAGGTGTGGGCGGCATGGGGCGAGGCGCAGAGCGAGGTGCAGCTGCTGGTGCGGCGCGCCTGCGAGAAGGGTCGCCACGGCCACCACGCCGCGGCGGCGGCACGGGCTGGGTCGCGGGCTGGGGGGCGGCACCGCAAGCGCGCCGAGCGCAGCGCCAAGCGGCCGAGGCCCAGCCCCACCCTGCACGACCACGGCCAGGACCACGGCCGCGACCACGGCCAGGATGAGGTGCACCGCCTCATGAAGCTTATCCTGGCGCAGGGCGAGACCATCGCCGGCCAGCTCAGGTGCGTAGCGCAGCCTGCCGGACTCTGAATCTTGTCCCTCGGCCGCGTCGCTACTCCGCGCGAGGCGCGGGGCGCGGGCCACTCCGTGGAGTATCGCCACTGCACTGTCTCGTCTTCTGCAGGCGGCTCCGCGAACGCGAGGCGCAGATCGAGCGGCTGGAGACGGAGACGCACCGCGAGCGGGAGGCGCAGCACGGCAAGGACTACGTGCTGGCCGCCTACCTCGGCACCGTCGGCCAGGACGCCGAGGAGGACCCCGCCAAGGACGCCGCCAAGGACACGCCCAAGAGCAGGACGCAGCACGCCCAGCCCGGCAGGTGAGGCCCACAAGCGCGAACAGCGCGAACAGCGCGAACAGCCCCAGCGAGCCCAAGCCAAGCGACTCCGAAGGGTCATTTCGTCGCTGTCTCTGTCGCACTCGCGACTCGCGACACACCCCAGAGGGGTGCGAGAGAGACGAGCCATCGGGACCGCTCGGCAGACAGGGTTGGTTGTGAGCCGATGGTCTTCTATTGCTGCTGCGATCTGCCGAGTCTGCCGAGTGGATTTGGGCAGATGGATGAACCTAACACCCTTTTCTTTCCGGCAGGCCGGGCCGATGCGGCATCAGGCCACGGCAACTCGCGGCCCTGGACGACGTGGTGGACTGGGCGGACGAGTCGGACGACGAGCGGCGCGACGAGCGGGGCGACGAGTGGGGGCCCAAGTCACTGCCGGCCTCGCTGGCCTCGCTGGCCGCGGACGCGCCCGGCCGCCAGAAGAACAAGGACGCCGCGCGTCACCCCGAGGCCGCGGCCCCAGTGGCCGCGGGCCCTGCACCGGAGGACGGCGGCGGCGACCTCGGCGGGGACCTCGGGGCGCGCATCGCCCTGTGGGAGAAGGTGGTGAAGGTGAACAAGCGGCTGGAGCAGCAGGAGGAACGCCTGGTCCGCCTGTACGTGGGCTTCCGGCGCAGCGACCCCGACGGTGTGGCCGTGGACGACCGGGAGCAGCTGCGGACGTCCCTCGCCCGCCTGGAGCAGGTGAATGGCATGACACACTGGCATGACCACGGCCTCGCCATTTCCCGCACCCCAGAGCTTTGACAGCCCCTTTGTTGGTTTGCAGGACATCGCGGACGGCCGGAGGAGCATGGAGGCCAACGCCGACCTGCTGAGCGAGACGGACGCGCTCCTCGACGCCAAGCGGCGCCTGCTGCGACGCCTGCTCGCCGAGATGGAGGCGGCGGACTTGGACACGGCCAGGCTCATGGCGGCCAGGGACGCGGCGCGGGACGCCGCGGACGCCGCCATGGCCTCGCCGCCGCCGCCACCACCGCCGGCCGCGGTACCGCCCCCGGCACCGCCCCCGGCACGCGCGGACGCCGTCACCGTCACCGCAGTGACCGGCAGCGAGCGCATGACCGCCCTGTCTTGCGGCGGCCAGCTCGGACAGCTCCACCAGCTCGGCAAGGGGCAGGACAACGACTCCAACTCCGACACCGGGCTGAGCTCCCTGCACTCCAGCAGCGAGGAGGGCGTGTACATCCTGGACACGCTCGTCTGAAGAGCGTCGCGGCGTCGCGGCACGGAGCACGAACTGTTGGTTGCGTTTCACCTTGAGCGTCAGATGTGCTGGTCACTTTTATGTACTATGCCCAGCGTGCCTGGCCGCAATAACTCTTGGCCAAATGAAGGTCAAGTCTAAACAACTTTGTTTGCTAACGCGTGAGATTGTCTCCTTTGTGTTCTCATTTCCTTTCAATTTCAATGAAGCAGCATGAACTTCAGTCATCCAAAGAAAGAATTATCTTTCTTGTTGACAGCACACCTGTATCAGGATGAAACAGAGCGTTGAATTCTCTGTTACTGCTCTGCTCTTAAGTTAATTCAAAATTAAATCCCATTAATGGCAAGTAATTGTCCTTGTAGTCATGTCCTTGTAATCCAAAGATGCCACAGCTGGCAAATACAACGCTATTAAAATATTATAGCAAACTAGTTTAAACTTTTAAGTCACTAGCATGAGAGTGGGTAATATTGAGAATAACTTGACTCTCTCTTAGACCACATTATTTCATAGCATGTATTGGTAGCTTATGAACAAACATATATATGTAAATGACCTCACACCACAGGTAAGTGATGCTATTTCTTTTTGGAGAAAGCAAGTAGTTGTGTAAATAAAAATAAGAAAACCATTGTTGTATACCAAGCACTTTCAATCCGGGAGTACTATCTGGTATCTAGTCAGAAATAAACTGCTTGAACAAAGGAAAGAATAAATTTCTTTTATACTGATTTAACCCACATTTATTTATAACTCTTCCCTTTGAATTCATTCATTTTTATAAAACACATCAACAATCAATGACGTGAAAATACAATTAAGAAAGCTGAACAGGCTTTACACCATTAGTACTTCTCATTGCTCTTCTGGCCCTGAGCATTTCTTCATGAGCATCTTTTTCCGCTTTGGCAAGTGTGTAAGCTTCTTCGAACTCTCTATTCTTTCGTAGAGCATACTCACTCTTGGACTCAGGGATTAGTGACTCATCGTAATAAGAATTAAACTTCCTCCATCCGCGTTGATAGGCAGGCACAGTGACAGGCTGAGGTAGGAGCTGATTAATTAGACCTGAAATTCATAACAACAAAATTAATTCTCTCTGAGATTGAAAATTTCATCACATCAACCAGATATTACAAATAGATAAAGGCAAGCTTTACCTGCTCGGGTCGCCATTTCAATTAGATACTTCATTTTGCGGTGCTGCCATCTACATAAACCAGTTATGTTTCTCGGAAAAAGTTGTGCATTATGATCCAAAAACTGCTTGATGATTAAAATATCCTGAAAATGGTTTAATGAAATATAGGTTTTTTTAATTAAATGACACAACAAAAACTTGAGGAAACAAAGGTCCTACTCACTGTGTGTTTTACATCTAAACCAAGAGCACACAAGGAGCATGCCCCCCTTTCATTTTGTGTGTTTATAACTAAATCTTCTCGTGGAGACTTAACATTGACACCTTCAATTATGAGTGTATTTCCATCTTGGGTCTCCCGAACTGAAAAACAATGTAAAACACCAAACATAAGTAACAAGCAATTGTTGAATTTAGTACCAAGCCCCCAACTTTCAAAAGCAGACTTGATGTGTGTGATTATCACACAGTGTAGCTGCCAACCCCACAAAGGCTTTGAAAAGTTCAATGTGGGGTCTGGTAACCAATTAAATATCAACAGAATCTTTCGGCAAATGTTGACTCCTTTCCATGCTATTTACATCATTGGGACCTCTTGCCTTAATCACAAAACAATGACATGTATCGACATTTGAATGATGCATTATAGCATCGTATATTTAATTATTAATTTAGTTATCTTTTTATTTCTTTGATTAGTTCTAGACTTTTAAGCGCGTTGCATTGAATTAACAAAGACAAGTGCAGTTAAATTCGAAATCTACGAAACTTACTCTCTTTCAATCCCAACCAAGGAGACACACTGAAATTTCTAGCAATGGGCACGGTAGCTTTTTGAACAACCGCAACACCACGTAACGATACTGCCAAAGCCCTAATCATGGTTAAAAGGCAGAAAACACAAACAGAGGAAACCAAGAGCAAGAGCAGGAGAAAAGGTTATGGTTTCACTCTCTTCTCTTCGGAGCTCTTTTGTTTACTTGTCTGCTATAAGGTTAGCCAACAAAGAAAGTATTTGAAAAAAAAAAATCCGAAGCGTTTTCTAGTTTTGTTGATCATCATTGTTTTAAATTTTTAAGAAAACAAGGCTTAAGCCGTATATGAAACATATGATCAATCATCTGCTTGAAAGTGTGAGTTGATTTTTTAATTTTGTAGATGTTGGCGTTTGTTTACCATAGCGGTTGCAAATTTTCGGCGGGACCAAAAAGGCACCAAAGGGACGAACAGAACGAACAGAAACGAGAAACAACAGTACTTTTCTTGATTGTAAAATTCCGAAGCCTCAAGAGTTTAATGCTTTACTAAATTGTCTAATAAAGGGTACGTATTTTTTATCACCTCGTGATCCTTTTCTAATAACAGTTGAGGGACTTTCGACATAACCTCCTGTGTCTCTTGTCTACATATTTGCTTTACATGTACCCATTTTGTTTCTGATTTAAATCCTACAGATTGACCCGATCCTAATGGCATCAAAACTTCATATCCTGACCCAGACTGAGGATGATGAAGAGGTTGGTCTGTATTTTGTAGTGCCACAAAATTTAGATAAAGATGAATGTGACAATGATATGAAAGAGGCCTTCAGTACTGCAGCTGACAATGACTACACCCCGGAATGGAGAACTGAAGACAGTTGTTTGTTCTTATCCCCTTCCAAACGAAACGTTTTCGTTTTCCAAAACTTTGCAGGAGCCGCTTTTGAACATCTTCAACAATTTAAGTGTGTGTAAGTAATGTTGGAAATAATTGTTTAGAGGGCCTGAATCGGCATTGGATCATTCCTAGATCAGCCTATCTTGTTCACCTGAATTCATGCTCCATTAGTGATTGTGCTGTGTTTATCATGCTTGTGTTGTTTGTTCTAGTAGTCTCATCGGCCCCCGATGCCTCACCCATTGCATCATGCTGGGTGAGCCGATGCCCTTGGTTAGAAATCCCTCATTCACCATCGCCATGAAAGGTCTTTCTATCACCGTCAGTGGTGGTGGTGTTGAAGTAAAGGTATGTCTGCCCTCAAATCAATAATAATTTTACTAGCTTTGTGTGTGCTCCTGACCAAGGTTAATGTTTACAGAATAAAATAAGGCAGAAAGTTGAAATGATGTCAGGTGTATTTTTAAAAAGTTTGACAGATAAAACCACTCATGTTGTTGTATCATCTGTTGTTTCATCCAAATATGAGGTATGAGTTTATTTTTATCTCATCTTTAACTATTTTGTCTCCATTTATCTCTAAGTTGTCAAATGAAAACTGTAAGTTTGCCACTTTGTCTCCTTTTTACAGAAAGCTCTTGAATTGGGAGTTCCTGCACGAACTTTTGAATGGGTAGACGCAGTTTGGAAGAGAAGCCTTAAGGAATACATTTTTGCTACTGATGAGAAATTTGATGAGTACCGTTGTCCTCCTTTCCTAGATTTAAAAGTGGCCTCGACTGGACTGAATATCAGAGAGCAAGATAAACTCAAAAGAACTTTAGCTAAATATGGTTGGTATTTAAAATGATAATGATCGCAATGAGAATTTTTGAAACTAGAAAAACGGGTACACTTTTGACAAACTTACTTGCAGGTGGGCAATATGACCATTCATTGAATGGACAAGTAAATGTGCTTGTTGTCAAACAAACTAAAGGGGATAAATTCAAGCATGCTAAACTTTGGGGCGTACCTTGTGTGGAATTACGATGGATCTATGATAGTGTTGAAGCAGGAAATGCTCTACCAACAAAAGCCTATGAGGTTGACGGAAATGCTGTTTCTTCCCCAAAGTCAAGCAATGCTACTTGTAAGTATTTCAAAAATCTTGAAAAAAAAAAAAAAAGAGTTTGTCGCATGTCTCTGAAGTTAAATAATGGTCAGCAGGAGAAAGTTTTTGATCCACATGCGTGGTTTGTTTCAGTAAATTTCTCAGCCAACTTAAGCACTGTACAGTTTGACCAAAAAACACACATAGATGAAACAGTACTGAATTCCACAACATCTAGTGTGGCAAGTTATTGTCCTATTCCTAAATCTAACACTCCAGTTAAAATGCCACCACCTGCACCAAAAAGAACTCCTGTTAAATGTAGAACTCCTGTAAAGTTAATTGTCCAACCTACTGCTCCTGGAGAATTCAAGCACCTGCTCTCTGAACTGGATCTAACCCAGACAAAGCGAGCTGGCCCCTTTCTTGATGGCTGTGGGGTAACTTTCTGTTTTTACTTTGATATATTTGTATAACTTAACTTCAAGGATGATTCTTTTGTAACCCATGATTGTTTGTTCAGGTTTACATTATGGGTTGGAACACTGAAGAGGAAGAGATATTACGAAAGGTGCTGAAATGTAGTGGGGCTACTCGCTTCTCTGACCTCAATGACAGAGTGTCTCACGTTCTTGTGGGAAATCTTGAAAAGCCATTTTTACGTGTATTGAAGAATCTTTCACACACGTAAGTTTACCTCAGAGTTTGAAAAAGTAATTGTCATGTTTACCATTTCAGCATGTTGTTTTTTGTTCTTTTTTTAGGCCGCATGTCGTTAATATTAAATGGCTGATAGAAAGTGTGGCTCAGAAAAGTCCTGCAGTGGAAGAACCCTTTAACTGTATGC
Source organism: Thrips palmi (assembly GCF_012932325.1). Lineage (NCBI taxonomy): Eukaryota > Metazoa > Arthropoda > Insecta > Thysanoptera > Thripidae > Thrips > Thrips palmi. The sequence goes on along the minus strand of NW_023144632.1, from coordinate 15,013,854 downwards.
CAAGTGAGAATATGAATGCCTCTGAAGCACCATCTCCCCTCAGTAAAAAAGTAAATATACTTTTCCTCTGATTTGAAACAATTAAATGGGGCGGGGGAATGATTTGAATTATTTGTGAACCATGTATTTTTGTTATCCAAGGGGATGGCTCTTCTACAGCGAGAAACATTTTCTCCTAAAAAGCCCCTTGCTGTCCAGCAATCTTCCTCAAGGGTGACAGAAATGTCCCCAAACAAAGGAAAACAGCAACTTTTAGCCAAGTACACTGGAACAGATTCCTCAGATAATTCCATTTCCAAATCGATGTCCACATCCGCGCGGTGCATGCCTCCTCCACCAGTTCCCTCAGTAAAGTCCACCAAGCAACAGCATAATGTCTCATCAGCTGATGAAAGCGACTTTGTTGGGAGCCAGGACTTGATTTTTAGTGGTTTGTATTTTGGGTCTTAATTTTATCTTATGTCTTCCACATACTTATTTTCAAATTCCATTATGGTACGCAAAGAAAACTGATAAACAACCAAAATGTACTCAAAATACTTCAGGTCCAGGAGGTTGGGTTGCAGCAACAATAAAACGACCAGGTAGACACCAAATTAAAGGCGATATTCTGCTGTATTCCATTTTAGGAAAAAAAGCCTTAGGAAAATCGTCCTTAGGAAACACGGATTAGGAAAATTTGCTTTAGGAAGATTGTCTTTAGGAAAAATACACATTAGGAAAAACGGTTTAGGAAAACTGGGCGGGAACGCGCTCGCCAGCAACAACGCTGTTGACTTTACACAGAGGGACGAGGGCTGAGATGTTTTATTGCTCACTCTGAATTTATGTCGGCCACGAACGGAAAGGCGATGGAAGTGACCCAAGCCGTGCAATGTCCCCTCTCCCTCACAAACACACACACATAAAAACACACCCGTGGTACCCTGCTACAGTTTACTGCGAACGCTTACTTTGTAGCTTGGCCCGGTCGGCAAGCTGGAAAAGTCGTTCTCCGCGGTCGTGCGGCATTTTTTGGGGGTGGCGGAATCAAGGTAAAGACACAATACGGCAAAATCTTTCAACATTTTCATCAAAGCTCATACTTTACTTTATCAAAATAAGAGAGGCGTAGTTCATTTTGACAATACTGCCAGAAATCCATTGGTTTTGACACATCCAACACGGTTAAAAACATGACACCATTTTGCAGTACAAAATTATTTTATTCCAGAGGCCGAACGGCTGAAGTAACTCTGTAGGGCCCTACTGGCATCACTATGTACACGAACAACAAGCAGCTTGCCTTAAATAATAAAGTAATTGATCACAGTTTGCGCAATCTTTGGCAAGGCTCTCTCGTTTCAAAAGTCACTATCAAACGCATGCTTAGAAGGACCACACAATGTTCGGTCGGGCCTATCCGGCTCGTGAACATCGCGCACCTTCAAAGACAAAGTTCTCTTGTACTCCGATATGTTTGCATGCTGTGGTTGTTTTATTTTTTCATTTTTGACGAGAGTGGTCATTGGAGATCATGGCGCCGCGGATGCTTCCTCGCGGCATGGCGCGGCGTGGCACGGCACGGCGTGGCGCGGGGCCCCAGGGTCAGGGCACCACCACTGGCAGCGCCGCGGTGGCCGCGGGCCCTCCGAGCCCTCAGGGCCCCGACGTGGCGCTTGTCGCTTGGCGCTTGGCGCGCGCATTCTCCGCCGGGAATGCCTTTGCCTTTGTCTGCCGAGTCCGTCCCCTTCGCACAGCGCGCACCGCACAGCCAATGCAGCCCTGCACGCCCTGCACCGTCTGGGGCATGCAGCGCTACGCCCTGGCTACCGCGCTACCGCGCTACCGCGCTACCGCCGCCTCCGGGAGTCAGGGCGTCAGGGCATCAGGGCGTGGCGGCCTGTCCGGTGAGGCAGGGGTGGAGATGGTGATGGTGGTGGTGATGGTGGTGGCCGCCGTTGATGACGGCCAGGGCGGATGTGTGCATGTTGGGCACGGCGCCGGCCCCGGACGAGCAGCTCTGAAGGTACATGTAGTAGTTGTAGTTCTGCTGGGCGTCGCCCTGCGAGGCGGGCCTGCCGCCCTGGCCCGGCGGTGACCCCACGGGCGCGGACGTCCGCATGAGGTGGTGGTGGTGCGCGGCGCTCAGGATGTCCGTGACGGAGTGGCTGGAGGGCCAGTGGCCGGGGCCGGGGACGAGCGACCCCCGCGGGCCGCCGCCGCCAGCCACCGCGGCGTAGGGCGGCGACGGCGAGGGCCCTTTGTTGTTGTTGTTGCACGGCGAGGCCGGCGACGCGGCGGGCACGGCGGCGTAGGCCGAGTACTGGGGGTACAGGGAGTTGTACAGGTGGGGGTGCGCCGCGCCGCCGTGCGACGGCGAGGTGTTGCCGCCGATGCCGGCCGACAGGCTGGCCGACAGCGCGCTGCCGCCGCCGCCCCCGGAGGAGGCCATGGCGGCCACGCCGGGCAGCCCCCCGATCTTGTTGCGCAGGATGCGCGAGATGGACGACACGGAGGGCACGTTGTACTTGTCGCACACGCCGTCGGACAGCAGCCGGTCACGGATCTCCCACGCGAAGATGCCGGGGTCCTTGCTCTTGAGCCCCTGCGGAGGACAGAGAGGACAACGGGGTGTAAGGCCTGTCGAGGGAATCTCAGCGCAACGGGCCAACGTTGGGGTTCACGGGCCAGAAGACTGGTGGAGGCTGCCAAAACTCTAGACGTGATTGGAGCTCTAGTGTCGCTGAACAGGTTTCGAACCGAACGTGTGACCCCACCAATGGATATTTTTGTTCTCCGAACACGTTCGGTTTGAGTCCCATTTGACGACTCTGGAGCTCAAAACACGTCTTGGCCGCCTCCACCTGTCTGCTGGTTCTCTGCGATGGGCCAAGGTTCCGATGGGGCGCACCTTGATGTAGTGCACCACCCTGGGCGTGGTGACGCGCGGCTTGGAGCCGCCGATGGCGCCGGGCAGGATGGAGCCGGTCTCGTGGTAGCGCGCCAGGATCTTGGACACGCAGCCGTGGGACACGCGCAGCTGGCGTGAGATGTCGCACGGCCTGATGCCCAGCTGGGCCAGCTCCACGATGCGCATGCGCACCGCGTTGGGCAGCGGCCGCCCGTTCACGAACACGCCGCCGAGCTGGTTCACCTCGCCGTACTGCTGGGCCGCCGCGTCTGGAACAAGCAGAGACACTGGTGAAACTAGAGCGTGGTCGAACGCCTCAATCGCCCTTCTTGGAGCGTGCAACGTTTCCTTGACGCTACTATGACGTTCACGTTCACGGCCTCGTTTGCGGTCCGCCCGGCGCGTGGCGTGGCGTGGCGCTTCAAGCTTTGGCTTTGGGGTTGGACAAGTTTACTCCGATAATGGACTTCCGCCGCATTCCTGGCTGCGTGGCAGTGCAGTGGCAGTGCAGTGGCGGGGGCGGGGGCGGAAAAGGGGGGGGGAGGCCTCGTGCACGTGTCCCCACGCTAATTGCGTCACGTTTTGAGGCGCAAGCATTTCCCGGGGCGGCATGCCGCGGTGGCAGGCCCGGCTGACATTCCACCTCCCATTTGTAGCGACCGGCACTTCGGCACCTCGGGGAGCCAACGGGGAGCACGCCGGGGAGAGAGGGGAAGGGTTCGAACTAGCCGCAACGACAAGACGGCATTTTCGGCCGCGGTGCGTCCCCTGGCCTGCCGCTATCTCTCTCCATCTCGCGGCGGCGCGCGGCGCGGCTAGATCGGCCGGCGCCCCGTACATCACATCGCGCATCACGCCCGCGCGATCACGCCAGCCACGCCCCGCCGCCCTCGTAAATAAGCAGAAGGAGCCCCACCTAACAGGGCTCTGTCTCTCTCGCGCTCGTGCGGCTGCCGAGTGCGAGAGCCTGCGCGAGAACGCACTGTTCGGGCAGCCCGCTGCGCGGATGGGTGGAGGGTGGGGCGTGGGCGGAGCCAGGCGCCAGGCGTCCGTTTTGATACGGATTTATAGCAGTGGCGGAGGGCAATGGAGCCTCTCTGGAGCGCGGGGGCACTGGAAGGCTGGAGGCGCGCTGGAAGGGGTCGGCGGGACGCCAGGCCCCGCCTCCTCCCCCTCCCCGTCCCACTGTGGGACTCCCACTGGCGCGTGTGGCTAGGCACGCACTTAACCCCTTAATAAGCCGTGTTCCCCTTTGGCTTCATAGGGGACCTTCGGCCTCTCGGGGCGCCCTCGTGTCACTCGGGTCATTCGTCTTGCATGAGGCTCCTTGCCGAGCCGAGCCGAGGCCCCGACGCGTCGTCTGTCAATCCGTCAGCCCGCAGATCTGTCTTGCCGTTCGGTTTGCAGCATTTCAGTCAACGTGTCGTGTTGTCTCTGTCTCGTCGTGTCGTGTCGTGTCGGCCCAAATGGTGCGGCTGCGGCTGTACTCCGAGAAAACGAAGACCTCTGAGTTTTCGCGGTCGTGGGCGTCGAGGGCATCTGCCGCCTGGACAAAGTTGCCGATGTGTATCGCCACTTTTCCTGTTATTGAACTCGACAGACTCCGGCCTGCAAGGTAGGCAAACTGCAACACCTTGCGCCCGAATATAGGCAAAAGGCCTGGCTAGACCCCCGCTTCAAAACCTGTGAGCACGCCACTGCCCGCTTTAGGCCGTGCTGCGGCCACTACACTGGCCTGCACTGGCCTGGGCCACCACCGGGCGGCACGCGCACCACGCCGCACCGCGCACGCGCGTCCAGCCGCCTCTTATCGGCGTCGTCTCTCCGTCACGGAGTCACGGACGATGAAGCTGGCCAAAGCGACGATCTCGTGGACGAGCGGCGAGGCGCGGCGAGGCGTGAGACTGCGGGCCACTGCGGGTGTGGCTCGGGGTAGTGCTCGCTCGACTCGCCCACAAATCTCAGACTTCGGGTGCAGGTGCCGCGTGGTGGCCGCGCTACCGAGAAACGGGCGGCATGCGGCACTTGCAGCCCAACACATGTCAACCCGGGCCGAGCCGACGAGCCGACGGAGAGGCGCAAAGCAAACAGTTTCCCTTTCTCAAAAAATAAAACGGGGGAGGCGAATGAGAGTGATTCCGAGATCTGCCCCCGGCAGTGCTGCGCCCGCTGCGCCTGCCCTGGGGCGCGCGGCGATCATTCCAAGAAAACTTTCGGCGAACCAGAACGAATGCAAAAGCCGTTCCCCGGCGGCATCCTCGTGTTTGCCTTTCCTTCCTTTTTTTCCGAGTTGCAGACTTTGCGGTCAGGACCCCGGGCGGGGGCGGGGGGAGGGGTTGGGCAGGGACACGCAGATCACAGGGAGAGGGGCCGTGCCGCCCGCCGGTAGTCTGGGACACGCCGCCCCGCCCGCCGCCCCGCCCCGCCCCGCCCCGCCCCGCCCCGCCCCGCCCCGCCCCGCCCCGCCCCGCCCCGCCCCCCCCCCAGGGTCAGCTCCACGTGTTGCGCTGCACGTGTGGCAAGCCGACGCCAGCAGCGCAACGCCCAAGCAACGCCCAAGGCAACGCCTGTCCGATATGCAGATTCGCCATGTGCATAGGGCGGCCCCGCCCCGCCCCTTTGGCTACAGGCCGGACTGGCCGGAAGGCCCTGAATCGGCAAAGGATCATTCCTGGTTACATGGTAGCCCGGCACTCGGAGCCCCTCGCTATTCGGTGAGCTGCGGCCTACAGCCCCGACCGACCACTTCAAGCAACTGGCCGCGCCCGGCACACGCCGGTCGAGAGTGGTCGAGAGGCGGCATAGGGGGCGCGCGGCCCGGCCGGCTTTGCCACCCCTGATCAGCAACACCCAGGGCGTGAAACGACCGCCACGCCCCGCGTCGTGCACCGCTCGATGCTCGGCGGCGGCCTGACCCCGGCGCGGCCTCTGTGTCGGACGGGCATTGCGCGGCAGTGTGCAGCACGCGGAGAGGGGCGGGCACGACAGCACGGCGGCACGACGGCACGGCAGGCGCTCCAGGCACGCGCGTGTCACGGCGTTCCTGGCGCGCCGCGTCACGCCCGTCACGCCTCGCCGCTGCCAGCGGCCGGCCCGCGCCGCCCGGCGGAAGGTCCACGACGGCCACCTCCCGGCCCCGCCCCGCGCCACCCCCGGCACCTCGGCGTCGGGCAGCGCGGCCAGCACGGCGTGCACGGCGTGCTGCACCAGCTGGTTGCCTGCCGATGCCTTCGGCGGTGGCCTTTGGCCGCCTTTGGCCGCCTTTGGCGCCGGCCTTTGGCGTCGACCTTTGGCGTGCACTGAGGTGGGTCCGCGGGCCTTGCGTAGTGCTGCCATCAGATTGTGACGGGGGTGGCGGCCCCGCGCGGCCCGGCCCAGGGCCCAGGGTGGCGTCGCGTGGCTGCCCGTTTGTTGTTCAAGAATAGCCCGTCATCATCATCGCTCAGCTGCGCGGCGTCCGCCTCGCCGCGCCACGCCGCCACGCGCGCTGCCCTTCAGGCCCTCGGCTTGCCTGGCTTGCCTCGGGGCTTGCCGCTTGCCCTCGCCCGCCTGCAGCCAGGCCCTTCGGTCGGGCCCTTCGCCTTCGGCCTCGCGCGGCCCTTGCGCGGCCCTTGCGATGTCCCTACTCCTCCCTCGGCTCCTCCGTTGACAAAATTAAGGCACGCTTGATTTCGCGATCGCCACCTGCCAAAACCCGTAAAGAAGACGATTTCGCGTTTCCTGCTGTTTCCTATGTTTCGTGTTCCGTTTCCAGAGCAAACTCTGGTGGAAGTGCCTTGCGAGGCCCAATCTCACTACTGTATTTCTGGTCGCGGCGTATGAAACTGACGCGTGCCGCTCGCGTCCCAGCGATTACCGGTACGGGCCCCGCGCCCCGCGCCCCGGGTCTTGCGCAAGCGAGGCAGCACTGCTGCAGCAGTGAGGGGGAAGGGAAGGGCGTGTTTGCCGTGCAACAGAGTTGTTGTGTAGGACATGGGGAGGGGGAGGGGGAGGGGGGTGCGGCCCGGTGTCGCCCCAGAGTGAGCCTCCGAGTGTCAAACACCGCGTGTGCCTGTCAAACAACCTGCCGCGACGTCGTCCAACATACAGGCGACTAACACCACGCGGCACGGCGCGGCGCGGCCTGCAACCCTGCTGACTTATTTATGACCCACGAATTAAAGGGGGGCACGGCGATCCTCCTCCTCTTCTTCTTCCTCTTCGGCGGCACGGCCCGCGGCAGTGGCGCGGTGCTCGACTAGCCTCGGCTTGCCGCGCGTCGCGGGGTGTCATCGCATCGCGGGCCGTGCCGGGCCGTGCCGGGCCGTGCCGGGTCGGGCCGCCGCCGCAGTACAGTCTCATTCCGAACAGTGCTGTCGTCGCTCTGTCTCTCTCGCTCTCACGGGCCGCTACGTAGGGCTGAGTGAGAGAGACTGAGCGACGGTCTGCAGCAAGGACTCGCGCGCGCAGTCGTTGTGGACTGAACACCTTACCCACCCCTTTCCCCCGACTTTACTCTGTTGAAACAACTTGGACGTCCGCTTTTGGGTTCGATCGTCCGAAGCTGAACCCTGATTGGTCGCAAGCCACACACGTAGGTCTCAACGAAGTCGAAAACACTAACAGCTGCTGCTAGGCGCGCTGCTGGCTCCGAGTTCATGATAGGGCCTGCTTTTGTTCTTCACTCGGCGACGTCTGCAAGCATGCTGCAAGGCGCGAAAAGCGGAAGCAGCCCCTAGCGCTGCAGCGCTGGCGGCCTGGCGGGAGTGCCGCAGCCGCGTCGCCGTGTCCTCCGCGCGCGTCTTGTCTTGCGTCTCACTCGCTCACTCTTCGCGCGCGGCCCCTGCCGACGCCAGCACGCCAACGGCGCCAGAGAAGGGCAAGGGCGTGGGGCGGAGGGGGCTGTGGGAGCGAGAGAGACACGGGGCGATATTAATTAAGAAGTGTCGGTACTCTTCAAAAGGCGCGCCTAGACGCCTCAGACGAACGGAAGTGGCCGCTCAGGGGGAGGGGACTCCGCCCCGAGCCCCGAAAGGGTGGAGGGGCAAGTCGAGGAGGGGGCAGCTGGGCCTGGGCGCCCCCAGCACCGGCGCCACCACACCGTCAGAAACGCCCACGTGGAAAAGGCAGAGTTCGAATGGAGCCAAGGGGCCAACAACGCGAGCGAGGGGTCACCGAGTGTACAGCGGCCTGCTCGGCCTGCTCCGGGGCGCGCCACGCTGCGCCACGCCGCGCCCCACTCCGCCCGCGCTGCTCCTCGATGTGTAATCGGCCCCAAATGAGCCCCATAATAATTTCTCGCGGGAGATGAGACTGATGGAGCGGAAAGCGGCAGCAAGCGACGGCGGGCCGCGACCCGCCGCCGTCCGCGCCGTCCCGTCTACATGACGATGGTATCGGGGATCGAGGCGGGGCCGCCGTGCCGCGCCAAGCCTTGCCGCGCCAAGCCTTGCCGCCAACACGGAACACCACACTGTCTTGAAAAAAAAGCCACGCTCACCGCCAGATGCAGAAATTTGTTGTAATCAGCGGCGACTTGTTACAGCAATTTCATTTTTATTTTCATTTTGAGCCGTCTGTTTTTCTGGTTTGCTCCCCGATGTTTTTGTGTGTTCCTTTTTCTTCCGAGAGAAACAAACGTCGAGCCTTGCGGCCGAGGCGCGGCGGCCGAGGCGGAGGCGCGGGGGCACTGTGAAGGCCCGAGATAACCCCGCCGACCCGGCCTGTCGCCCCATTTATTTTTACATCCCCGTTAATGATGGCTACAATCTCGATTCGGACATTTTCTGCTCAGCCAGCTAAATTACACGTCTGTTTCATGCGTCGATAGTAACGAGACTCAGGCCTCGCCCCGGGGCGCGGCGGGGCGGTGCAGGGCGGGGCGGTGCGCAGAACCCCCCGGTCGCGCAACACTGGAGGTCACCGTTTCGCGGGCGCCTCGCCTCGCCGGGACGGCCTGCACTGCACGTCGTACACGTCGCGACCCAGCAGGCCGATTCCGAGCACTGCTCTCGTCGCTCTGTCTCTCTCGCACCCACACAGGGACGCCCCGAGTCCGAGAGAGACAGAGCGACGAGGACAGTGCAGGCTCCCGGCCGGCAGCGCCGCGGAGGCCGTTAGAGCGACTTCTAACGATGTGTTGTCCATCAGCGGGATGAAAGCCGCGTCGCTTATCACGCAAGCGGCGCGAGCGGCGCGGAGTGCCGATAGGGCCGCCTAGCAAGTAGTAGTGGAGTGGTCATACGACTAGCGGGCCGGGGCGGGGCGGTGCGGGGCGGGGCGAGCTGCCGACCGGTGACCTCCTCGTCCTCGCCGAGCACCGCGTGCAACGTGTAACGAGGCCTAGGCGGTTCGCCGCTCGCTCCATCGGCCAATCTGCCCTCCGCGGCGCCATGGCGTCGCGTCGCCGCGTCCAAGTCGCGTCTCTGCCCGTCTAGGCCGCGGCGCTGGCTGCGGCGGGGCAGTGCGGGGCACGCCGACATCAAAGGGGGCCGCGAGGCGACAATCCCAGCCATGCCAGCCCCAGCCGCCCCACCGCCCAGCCCCAGATCGAGGCGGGGCGGGGCGGGCGCTCCAACCAATTTCTTCCGAATGATGTACATGTGGTGTTGTCACCTCTCCCTTTCCCCTGCTCGGGGCGCCTCGCCTCCCCGCTCGCCCCAACAATGGCTATTTGTCGTGCAAGTGCTGCTACTACACCGGCGGCCGATCCAAAGCGAGGCAAACGCGGAGTGGCTTTTCGAAAAGTAAAGAGAAATGCGGGAACGAGGCGGAGGAAAGAGACGGAATCGAAGTTGAAGGGAGTCGAGGAGGGAGTCGTCGCTCGGCAGCCTTGGCAGCGGCACAAAACGCCGGTCGCGATGCCGACCAAATGACGAGATTTAGTGCCGTTCACATGCCGGGCCTAATTACGACGACAAGCCCGCTGAGCGCGCTGAGCGCCGGCCCCGCCCGGCCAGCCCGCCAGCCCCCACAAGACACACGCCCGCGTCACACACACACACGCACACACGCACGCACCGACGTTCACATCAGCACATCTCGCTCGCGGGGCGTCTGGCCCTGTCTGTCAGAGATGAATGAAAACACACCGCAGGTACTACACACAATGAAAAACGTTTTAAAAAATCTCATTCAACGAACGTTAATGAAAGCAGATGATACTCGTTTGGTTTTCTTGTACGGGGTAGTATGGGCTCATTCCAAAGATAGTATTTAAAAACTGAGTCCCTTGTGCCGTGGCCTGCACCGCCGCGCCGTGCCCGTTGGATTGCGAGTGCGAGCACGAGCACCCGGTGCCTCTGCGCTGTAGCGGGGAGGGATTGTCAATGCCGCGCGCAGGCCGTCGCGCGCGAGGAGGGGGTGCCATTGTCGAATTCCGCGCAGGCTGCGCCTCACCGCCAGCCAGACACACCAGCCCGCCCCGGCCGCCAGCCCCTATTATATTGTTAGGATACGCGCTTGGTTTCTGGACTCGAGAGTAAAAGCACGCTGACACCTTCATTTGTGTATAGTAGTTTTAAGTATGTTTCAAGTGTGAAGGTATCATCTGCTAAAAAAATGCAAACTGTGAAGGTGCAAAACGGGTCGATTATTATCGCTTGGAAAAACGAGATCCAGAGCAGTCTACCATCGAGATCTCGCAAAAGTTCTTGCAGATCAGGCAAAATCCGAAACAAAATGCAAAATCTCTGTTTCATTTTTTCAAAATTTTTAGGCTTGGTTACGTGGTTTAGTTTGTAAAGTTAGTGGGAGAAACAGCAGACAAACTCCTGAACGTGAAATTTTACTCTGTATTCGTTTTGCAAGTAGGCCTACTAGACCGGAAAACGTACCTAATTCATCCTCATTATTGGACACATTGCGCGCAAGAGTCACTCCTCCCGCTTTAATTGTGTGTGTGTGCGAGTCTGCTCGCGGACCGCGCCTGGCCGCGACAAGGGAGACTAATAGTGCCGCTTGCTTGCAAGCACTCGCCCGACTTCTCAAAACCCTTCCCGCGCTCCACCGCATCGCACCCACCACCACACCGCGCGCGCGAACACACGTGTTTTGAGTTTGTCCCGGCGCTGCGGCTCGTCCTATTTGCCTCCCCCTCCCCCTCCCCCTTCCCTTCGCCGTGCCGCGGCAAGCCCCGGCAGGGGAAGGTCGGCCGCACTGAGACCCGCGGTAATTAGAACCGTAAAACGGACCTCAAACCTCGAACCTCAAACCCCGAACCTCGAGGTTCGCGAAGGCGCCAGAAGGGGGATTGGCGGCGCGGCGCGGCGCTCTGGCCAGCCGACCGACCCGGATCGCAGTGCAGGCCCCTGCAGGTCCCTGTCAGAGGGACGCGCTAGAGGAGCTCCGGTTACAGAAAAATGGCGCGGTCCATCCTTGTCGCGGAGAGCCTTGTCGCCCTGACCTGGCGCAACGTGCGCAGCCTGCGCAGCGCAACAGGGGGCGTGGGGCGTGGGGGCGTGGCGCTGGGGCGGCAGGGCAGCGCGCCGGCCTGCCGACTCTGACGTCGGCGACGTCCTTTGAGGAGGCCGCCGCCCGACGACCACGACGACGACGTTACGTCCCGAACCGCCCAGTACAGCCAGATCAGAGACATAAAGGCAACAGCAAGCCAAGCCATCTCCAACCGCAAAATGCCAGTGGAACGGCAGTAAAAAAAATGCTTTATTGCTCGTTCTGCGGAGTTTTTTCAACATTTGTCACACACGCGGCGGCGGCGTATCGGCGGCGTGCAAAGCCTTTCGGGAAGAAAGTCCCCGAAGCTGCTGTGGAGGGCACCGCCCGGCACCGCCCGGCACCGCCACCGCCGGACGGACAAGCGGGGCCGCGGCTTGGGGCGCTATCGTGTGGAGCACGCCGACGACACCCCGCCAACGCCGCATGCAGTGCAGCAGCGTGCCGGTGGCGGCGGCGGCGCCAAGGGGTCGGTGCCCCGTCCGGCCCTCTCACCCTCCAACCCCCCCCCCCCCCCCCCCCCACTCGGCGCGACGCAGCAGCTGGCGGACAGGCTCGCGTGAGGTCGGCGTCGTCCTGGACGGGTCCCGGACACACAGGCACCGCAACCGCCGCCGCCGTCGTTGTGTGCCCAGGGTGGCCCAGGGCAGCCAGCGCCTCGGCCCGCACTCGGCACACAGTGTGCCACACACTTGAGTCATGCGAGGTGCCGCTTGCAGTGTGGCTACCGAAACACGGAAACACGGAGACGAAACGCCGCCGGCCGGACCCTTGAGCCGTACCGGCTCGCCGGGGCCCGCCGGCCCCCGGCTCGCCGGGGCCCGCCGGCCCCCGGCTGCCTTCGAGGGCCACTGATCCAACCAGCTATGACAATACAGCGCCGTCGCTCCGTCCCTCTCGCACTCATGGGGTGGTCCGTCGGGGTGCGAGGGAGACAGAGCAGCGAAGCACCCTTTGGAATGAACCTGCTGGATCTGTTGGAGCTGGAGCGTCGCCGAGAAACTGCCCCGTCCGACGGGGAGAGGCAAAGAGCGCGCACAAACACAAGGCCCGCTCATCCTCTTGGCCGCAGCCGACTGATGTCGCGCATCGCCATCGGCGGTAGGCCCTCGCCTTCCTGCCTGCCTCCGCCCTGGCCGCCCTGGCGCACTGCAGGACCGGCCCGGAGATTTGAACGCTGGGCCGCGGTGCGCAGTGCAGTGCCGCGCGGTGCGCACCGCGACGATGACGACGGACGACGGCAGCCTAATGCAGCCTCGCCAGTCCTCGGCAGCTGCACCTATTTGTAATCCGGACCAGAAGCCAAACACGGCGCCGGGGCAAACAGCCCACTAAGTAGTTTGCTCAGACAAACGACATTAATGTGGATCGTGCGTGTGTGTGCGTGTGTGTGTGTGTCCCTGCGTGTGTGTGTGTGTGTGTGTGTGGTGCCGGCAAGGGCGAGCGTCCTGCATCCTCCCGGCAGACGAAAAAGGAAATCGACGGGAAACAAATAGAGCATCCTGCAAAGGCCGCCAGCCCTCGGCCGGCCCGCAGGCAGCGGAGAGCAGCATCCTCCAGGACGGCCGACGCAGTGACTCCAGGGACAAGGGCTGTTTGAGTTGCTGCAGCGCTCGCAGGTGGAGGTTCGCCTCGAGGTTCCCCAGTCGATCACTCCGCACCTCGCCGAGCGGATCCTTGGATGACGCCGGCAGTGGCGCCACGCCGGCAGTGATCCCGCAGTTCGGCCGTCCATCGGTCTCCCTCGCACCGACACGGCCGGCCTTGAGTGCGAGAGAGAGGGAGAGAGGATCCTCCCGATGGACGCGCGGCGAAAGGGAAAGGGTTGCCGCGCTGCTGCCACCACACTGCCGCGGGCTGGCGGGCTGGCGGGCGGCGGGCCGCGCCGTGAGACTGATGAGCCCACAGGTGAGCCTGCCATCCGTTACGCGGGGGGGCGGCGGGGGGGGGGGGGGGGCGGGGCGGCGGCGAGGGACGCGAATACGAATACGCCCCCTCGGTATACGCGTCGCGGCTTCGCGGCTCCGAGGCTCCGAGGCTTGTGCCCATCCCCGCGACATGTTTATATTTTCGGGCTCATTTTTCTCCCGGGACGACCGGGGCCGGGCCGGGGCGTTAGCGGCCGGCCCGCTTGGCAGTGCTGGCAGCGGCGGGCGGAGGCCGCGTCACCTCGCCAGCCTCGCCAGGTAGGCGTCGCGACGCCTCGCGACGCCTCGCGACGCCTCGCGACCGACGACCCAGGTGTAATGTGGCATGCGCCGCGGCGCCGCGGTACACGACCGCCGGACAGTGGACAGTGTGCTGGTCGTTCTGTCTCCCTCGCGCCCTGAGGCGCGGCCGGGCAGCGCGAGCGCGACGGAGAGGTGCCCTCCGGAGGCAGCCTCGGGGAACAAACCGGCCGCCAATGGAACGGAACGTGAAGCCCGCGGGCCCAGGGCAGGCCCAGGGCAGGCCGCAACACGAGTCACTTTGCAACCCCATTGAGCACCGGGCAGCCGGGCACTGACTCGCATTGGCACGCATTGGCGCCCAGTTGGCGCTCCTCCCTCCCCGTCTGGAAAGCGATTTCGCCACGCAAGCAGCCAAAGTCCCACGGTGGCGGAAGGGCTGCTGGCGGCAAGGCCCGAGGCAAGGCCGGGCAAGGCTGACCTCAGCCTGCCTCCAAAGCCAAGCCTGTCTGTAGTCGGGCTCGGCAACCCTGTCCACCCAGGTCACCGCGGTGGCCTGTTTCTTCGGCAGCGCGGCTGGAAAGACTGCCCGCCACGTCGCCACGTGTCAACATGACGGACCACGGCCACGCCAGTGTAGCGGTAGGCGGTAGTGATGCGAGACGCGGGCCTCGGCCGGCACGACACTGCACGCGTTGCACCACCGGGGGGAATGCCACGAGGAATGTTCAATTACTGGCGCTGGCTAGGTGCGCGAGGCGGTGGCGGTGGCCATTGGCAGTGGCCCTGCAGTGGCCGAGTGGAGCGACGAGACCAGCCAGCAAGCCAGCGAGCCGTTGTCCCCGCCTCCCTCGAGGCCCAGCAGACTGATGCAGAGACCCCTTTTCGTCGCTCTGTCTCTCTCGCACTCATGGGGCGTCCCGTATGGGTGCGATAGAGGGTCCCTGCATCAGTCCGCAGCCAACGGCGCGATCGGCAAGCCCGGCTGCGACTTCCGCGCGTCCGTTCGACCTGTCAATCAAACTGTAATCTACTTGTCCGGCAGAGTGACACCATCAGCGCCATCAGCGCCTCCACGACGTTCTCGTCGCCGCAGCCACGCGCAGTGAATTTGACAGAAGACCGGTGAGGCGGCCAAAGACGCGTTTTGAGCAGTCGCAAAACAGGACTCGAACAGAACGTGTGACCCCACCAATGGATTGCTCTCCGAACGAGAAATCCATTGGTGGGGTCACACTTTCGGTTCGAGTCCCCTTTCGCGACTCTGGAGCTCAAAACGCGTCTTCTGGCCGCCTCACCGGTCTTTCGGCCTTCGGCCCACCAATGTGCCACGCCGCGTCAGGCGCAGTCTGGCTGGGCCGGACTGCATACTGACGTAGGGCTGACGCAGGGTAGCACCTCCCCGCCGGGCATGCTGCCCCGCCCCCGCCTCTCTCACCCTCAGCCGCTCTAGGCCCCCAAGACCTCCACGAGCCGAGTTCGCAGGAAACAAACCTGTGTTTTCGTTCGATAAGAGTCGGAAAGGTTCACGGAATTGAAATAAAAGCAAGCGGACTCGTAGTGTGGCGGCGGCATCATCGGCGCGGCGGCATAATGATGGCTTTGCAGTGTGGTGCGCCGCTAATTGCTAACGGCTCGTAATTGATTGCTGTCACCATCACGACTGTCGAGACTATCGAGCGGCCGCATCGGGAAAACAAAGACAATTTTTACTACTGGCTGTGGAATTTTTCGTGTCGGTTGGCGCAGTCGATTCAAGTCAATCCTTGTCCGCTTTGAACGTCCGCTTTGACGCATTGCGCAACCCGGCAGCCAAATTTTTGATGCGGTCAGGACGAACGTCAGTTTTTCGTTCAGAAAGACAGACCATTACACGCAGCCTTCCGCAACGTCTTTGGCCCAGGCTCGAAGTGCATGGTTAGCGTTCAGTGAACCCGTAACGCCGCACGACGCGGGCCGACACGGGCCGGCTCCGTCCATTGGCAGTCCGTCTTCGCAGAAGTGGTCGCGTTAAATCGAGCGTCTTTGCCAAGTGCAACGTGCGGCAACGCGCGGCAGTGCGCCCCGCGAAGACAATGTGACTGTTTACGCCGATCACGCTGGCGACGAGTGAAATAAATTCAATGTAACCGCCTTCCGAACGCAATTCGCTCCCCTAAGCTTTTGGTTACAAGCACTGTTGCGGATCTCCAAGGCCTCCAAAATTTTGTGAAGCAATGAAAAAGGCCGCACGTTTTGAATTTAGTTATTTACGCATGCGTGCCGGGTCGCAAACTCCGCCGAAGCGGAAATGGCAACAAACAGTGCGTCCTGCACGGTCAGGAGGCCTGAACTCTAGAGTCGCCGTATGGGACTCCAACAACAAAACGTGTGACCCCACCAATGGATTCTTCGTTCGAAGAGCAAGCCATCGGTGAGGTCACATGTTCGGTTCGAGTCCTGTTCAACGACTCTGGGGCTCAAAGCGCGTCTACAAGTTTTGCCGCCTCCACCGGTCTTCTGGCCCACTGTGCGTCCGTCCCGGTCCTGTTCTGGTCCTTTTCCGCAGCGTCCGCGCCGTCATGCCGGCTGCAGCCCTGGGCCCTGCAGCCTTATCGCCAGGCAGCCTGCAGGGCCGAAGGGCCGCCTCGCCTGCTTGTCTCGATGCATCGCTTAATCGGAGCTGGGCGAGACCGAGAACGGTCCAGAACAGGAAAAATAAAAACAGTAGCGCGTGTGGTTCCTCCGCCGATCCTCGCGCGGACCGACGCCGAGGTGCGGACGGACGGCGGCGACCGACGTGTCCCCGACGTGTCTCCCGACGTGTCTCCAGACGTGTCTCCCGACGTGTCTCCAGACGTTCGGGGGCCCTCCCTGCCAACTTCGAACCGGCATCGCACAAAGGTTCCGACGGGGAGGTTGGAAGTCGAAGAGTGGAGCTGCACTGTAGTGTGGCCCGCGCGACGCGGCGCGGGGTCGTACCTGAGTCCATGCAGGCGGCGTCCCGGAACACGTCCACGAGAGTGTCCAGCGTGGAGCCCGCTGCCCTCGGCGACGGTCCCTGGCTAGACGACGAGCAGGCCGGCGAGGAGAGGCCCGCGCCGAGAGGCCTTGGAGGCCCTGGAGGACGGGAGACCGCACCCTCAGCCCCCGCCACGAGGACGTCCCCGATGAACCGCACTTTTCACTAGCCCACTCGAGGGGCAGCCGTCAGGACTCGGCACAGTCCGTGGGCATGACACTCGCCTCCTGGCTCTGGCGCACTGTGGATTCGGCAGCAACAACACCAACACACACACTAGCACTCAGCACCAATCGGTCCGAAACGTCAAAAATTAGCTTTGTGTTCGTCACGATCGAGTAGCGGCGCGGCACTGGGGACACGCTCGGGCTGCTGGGGCTCCCCCGCCCCGGGCCCCGCCGCGCCGCCCCCCACCACGCCCCCGCGCTCCTCCCTCCACTCGGGCCTCTCGCTGGGCCTCTCGGGCCGCGGGGCGGTGGGCGGGGCCAGCGCCGGGCCGCCCCCAAGTCGAGCGTGCACAATGGTTCCGCCATGCTTATTGGCTGGGCCTGCTGCCTGCCTGCCTGCCTGCCCGCCGTCGTGATCGCGGTGCCGTTCGAGGCTGGCGTGGACGGCAGCAGACTGATTCCGACAGTCGTGTTCGTCGCTCTGCCTCTCTCGCACCTATACGGCACCCCCATGAGTGCGAGAGAGACAGAGCGAAAGGGACTGCGGGGGCGGCAGGCAGGCCCAGGGCGTGACGGCTGCCCATTGTTTTCCTGCATCGCATGCAGTGCACTCCACGTCAAGCAGACCAAGGAGAACGCCTCGCCGCCGAGGTTTACTGCGCGTGGAGACCGCGCCAAAATCGCTCCGCCCCGCTCGCGCGGCTGCAAGTCGTAACAAGGCGATAAGGCGGTACCAGAGCCGCACCGGAGCGCGCACTGGAAAAACAAAATATTTAGGGGAAATTCACTTGGATCACTCGTCTCGGATTGGGAGAATTGAATGTCCGTGCAAGAGTGGATTCATTCGGTCCGCAGGCCTCTAGGGCGCCGCCGGGCGCCGCCACATCCTCGCGGCCCAGCGGCAGCGGCCATTGCGCCACACGTGTCTCTGTCGTCTGTCTCTCTCGCACCACCACGGGGCGCCCCATGCGTGCGAGGGAGACAGACGAAAACGACTCTCAGTCTGCTGTCTCTATCTCGCTCCCGCTTTCCCAGGCAAGTCCTCAAAGTGCCGCCAGTGCCGACACCCGGCATGCGGTTGTTTTTCGAGGATCATTCCGCTTCGCCATGGCGGCAGGGAGGAAAAAGTGGTAAAGGCACCGCGATGGCATCCCTACACTCACTTCCGACGAGGAGGCTTCGCGCTTCCACTCCAAGACTCTGGTCGCCGCGCCTCGCTGCCCCCCTGGCCCCTTGCCTGGCCCGCCCCTCCCTCCACGGCCCCTTGGCCCCGTCGCGGCGTCGCGGCGTCGCGGCTCGCTGCTTGATTGGGTGCCGGCCCACCGCGGCCCCCACCAGGCGACCGGGCCTCTGGCTTGGCTGCCTCTGGCTGCCTGGCGCACCCCGGGCTGCGGGCCGCGCGGCGAGCCACTCCCACCCGCGGGCGAAGCACGCAGCGCGAAGACGCATCAAGTCTTGGGGAAAGTCGGTCTTCCGACACTTGACGCCATTCGTCGGCAATTCGTCGCCTGGAAAACTTCAATGTCACCAGCAGATAGAGTGCATGCCACGGTATGGCCTACCGAGCAACAGACACCGCCGACAGGTCTCCGGGCCGTGCCGCGCTTACAGTGCAGAGCCGGTTGCCGGTTCGCCAGCGCGTCCAGCGCGTCCAGTCCAGCGTGGAGCGCCCGGCAGGCAGGCAGTCCCGCACGCAGCCGTGTCGGCGGGCTGCCTACCCGGCGAGTGCACGGCGTCTGCGGGGCCGGGCTAGGCCGGGCCACCTCGCCGGCCACTAGCGGGGCTCCTGCACTCCTACACTGTCACTGTAAGGCGTGACGCGCGCCAAGGCCTAACGCTCCATAATGCCCGATAATGCCTGTAAATAGGTGGATAGGCGTGCTCCACATAGACTTGGAAAGGCCTAACGGAAGTACTTGTGCGGCGCTTCAGTTTTACCTGAGAGCTACGAATTTGATCTCGAAGCACTTCAAAAGACGACACTTCTGAGCGAAGAGTGCGCGTTTCCCAGCCTCCAGCCGGTGGGGCCTGGTGGGGCGCCGGCCGCGCGTGGGGCCGTGGGGCCATGGGGCCGTGGGGCCCGGAGAGCTTGGCCCGGGGCCCGGGGGGCGCCGCCTGCAACCCGAGACAGAGAGGCAGAGACAGCCCTCTCTAGTCCTCCGACACCGACACCACGCAATCATTGCCTCTCTCAGTGCCCCGCACGGTGCTACACTGCCGTCGCCCTGTCTCTCCCGCACCCCTACGGGGCGCCCCATGAGTGCGACAGAGACCGAGCCTAGCTGCCACGCGGCCCCGGCGGGGGAGCAGCACTCCGCGGCGTTAGGGGAGTGCAGTGCAGTGCCCTGGAATCCCTGTGTCGGCTGCCGTCAAAGAGGCGGCCCAGTCGGTCACCTAGCGCGCAGCGCGCCTAGCGCCGGGCCGACTAGGTCGACTGCGGGGACCGCGGCGCGCGGCGCGCGGCGTCTGCAAACTGGTTCCTCTTTCACCCCGTTTCCGCCCGGCGTCGTCGGCGGGCTCCTCGGCGTGCTCCGCGCCACGCCACTGCAAAGCCACTGCACCGCACCGGGAGCGCCTCCAGTTCCTTCAGTTCACGGACCGGGCCGCTGCACGTGCACTGCACACCCGGCATCGCGCGAGGCTCAAATTGACAGCATAAAAATCGACCATCCCATCCTCGCTACCGCAGCGAACCCGCGTGTAGAGTCTTGCCGGCGCTGAGGACGCGGCCGGGTAGCCCCCGCTTTTTGTAGGCGCCGGGCGCGCCGGGCGTCCTGGGCGCGCTGGGCGCGCTGGGCTCCCCCTGAGGGCCCCTTGTCGACCCGCTGCGGGACTCCATTTCCCACGTCCTGGGGACCCCGTTCCCCGTTTACCAGGACGGTTAGTTCCCATCGCGCTCTCAAACAATGAGAGTCGTACACAGGAAAGAAAGGAAATCGAAAAGCGAACTAGAAATGTGTGCCGGAGAAAGGCGCTTGCCGGGCCCCCCTTTCCCGTCGAGGCTCTCAAAGTGGAGGGTGCGGTGGTTCGTGGTTTGAGCAGCCGCCTGCCGCCTGCGCACCCTTCAGTGCCTGAGAGGTAGGCGCTTGCCGTCCCGCAACGCACCGGCCAGGAGACGGTGGCCTAACCTGCCCCTGAGAGGACGACAGGGGCTACCGTCTGCACACCGGTGTCTTGCCGGCCCCACCGGTCGATACAGCCTCAAAGCTGCGCGCTCTAGGAGAAGGAAGCAGCCAATCCCTCTCAGTGAAGCAGTGCTTGTGTGGCCGCAAAGATGTGGCGGCAGACCGGGACGGGGAAGGGCAGAGGCCGGAGTACATCGTTACGACCTCTTTTTGTCCGACCTGTCGAAATTCGTCCGACCTCCTTCCCACTGTTATATTTTTGTCCGACCTACCTCTTTTGCATCGTCATTTTTTCAGCAGCTACCCCTTCAACATTGCGGCACACTGCGTCGTCAACACGGGGAGACCGTGCATCACCCACGAACCTATATTGTGAATTCACTACAGTGTCTATTTTCAACGGGGTACAGTGCACCGAGCCCGCGGTAATATTAATTTTCGCGTCCGGCCTGAGTGCCGACGCGTTTTGCCACGCTACGCCACGCCCCGCCACGCCCCGCCGCGGAGCACGTGTTTGCGAAGGGGGCGCACGTCACGTCCCCGCACGCCGCAGCCGCCTCACCCCGCCCCGCCCCGCCCCGCCTCGCCCCGCCCCGCCTCGCCCCGCCCCGCCTCGCCCCGCCCCGCCCGGCTACGGCTCACTAGCCGCGCTCGTAAAGAGGTACCGCAAAAACGCTCCAGACTCTCTTTGAAGGGCCGAAGTAGCCCAAGTACAGTCCCGCCTCGAACAGCCGGCCGGGGCCCTCGCCTTGCATCCCGACGGAGGCGGACGGGGCGGACGGGGTGGACGGGGCCGAAGGGGCACGGCGACGACGTCCTCGAAGACGCGCACTTCGTGTCGTGCTGTACCGCGGCCCCACGGCACGCCGCCGCCCCCCGCCAGCTCGCCGTCGTGCTCAAAGAGTTGGAGACCGCAAGGCGCAAGGCGCTGGGTGCAGGGCGCAGGGCTGGCTGCAACGCCGGGGCGCGGCGGACGGCGAACACCCTCGCCGCCGCACCGCGCAGCGCAGCGCAAATACACTCGTCGGCGTGGGGCTCGCCGCTTGCCGCATGCCGGCGACGCTCGGAGACGTTTTTGCTGATGCTCAAATTTATTTGGCGAGTGGCTGGTGTGGCGGGGTGGCGCGGGGTGGCGCGGGGCGGCGCGGGGCGGCGTGCCCAGTTCATTGTGTCTCGGTTTTCATTTGCGGCGGCCCGTGCAGCGTCCCCGTCAACAGGCTAATCGAGCTATCGCACGTCGGGGCTGGTCGAGCCCTCCCTCACCTCCTCGTCGCGGTTCCGCCTATTACCGCTCACTGGCCTGAGGCCGCCCCTCCAACCACCGCCCCTCCGCCCCTCCGCCCCCGGCCTCTCGCGGGCCATGGACGCGGTGGGACGGATGCGGTGACTCTCCCCGATGACGACACGAACGACACGGTCGCGGCAGCGTCCTGGACCTCGTCCTGGATCCCGTCCTGAACAGACTGATCAGAGAGTCGTTTTCCTTTCTTTGTCTCTCTCACCCTCGTGCTCGTGTCACACCCTCGTGCTCCGTATAGATGCGAGAGAGACGTGGCGACGGAAACTACTCTCTGAATCAGCCTCCTGCGCCTGGACAAGTGGCATACCACGGACCCCCTGGTCGTGGCCGTGGTCGTGGTCGTCGGTCGTCGACACCGATAGCTCCGGCCCGGGCTAACCACGCTGGCGGGCTGGAGGGGGTTCGCGGGGTCCCGATTGTTCCGAGGTAGGATGCAGACATGCAGTCCTCGGGGCCTCAGCGGGCAGGGGCAGGATCCCGCGGGACCCTCTCGCCCTCTCGCGCCTCCGCTCTCAATCAAGTCATTTGTAACTCGTTATTTCTGTTGACGGCTTCGCTTCCCGCCCCATGAGCCGGCGGGGCGGGGCGGGGCGGGGCGGGCCGCGTCCTCTCTGGCTGCGTCCGGCCAGCGCCGCGCCGCGCGTCCATGGCGCGGGCCGACCGCGGGACCGCACCGCGAGACGACGTCGCCCCGCACGCGGCCGCCAGCCCGCCAGCCCGCCAGCCCGCCAGCCCGCCAGCCCGCCAGCCCGCCAGCCCGCTAGGCCTCCACTCTGGGGCCCGACGGCCCGACGGCCGGGACGGGGATTTATGGCGAGAATAAAAGTGTGCCAGTCGAGGCGGGAGTGGGGGAAGGGGGAGGGGGAGGGGGAGAAGGGCCCCGCGATGCTCGACTTGGCGGGAGTTTAGAACAAACTGCACATCGTCACGCAGAAAGCAGAGCGCGGTCCTCGTGTCGTCGGGTTTGATGGTTTGCGCACGCGGACCGGGCCGTGACGGCGGGGCACGGCGCGGGGCACGGCGCGGAGCACGGCGGCGACCTGAGAGCGATTCTGTACGTCACCGTCATCGCTCTGTCTCTCTCGCACCCGGGAGCGAGCGAGGCAGAATGACGAAATCATGCGAGAGGAATAAATATCGCGGGGAGTCAT
The DNA here is from genome assembly GCF_012932325.1 of Thrips palmi. Classification (NCBI taxonomy): domain Eukaryota; kingdom Metazoa; phylum Arthropoda; class Insecta; order Thysanoptera; family Thripidae; genus Thrips; species Thrips palmi. Next base: position 14,991,616 of record NW_023144632.1, on the reverse strand, counting down.
GGAAGTGTAGTGTGCGACTTGCCTTCCCAGTTCCATGAGGGCGCGGTCAGGGTCGTGGGGTGCGGTGCAAGGCGCACTCCTTGGGGTGGCCGCCCCGACGCCCCGCCCCCACGGTCCGCTTGTTTGCTTGCCGCGGCTTGCCGTGCCCGGTGTTGTCTCGATGTCACGGTGTTGTTCTGAGCAGTGGCTGCGCTAGGCCCCTCGGGGTGATGAATGCGCGGATGTGCCGAGGTCCTCCCCCTCCCCTTCAGGCGCACCAACCACCGCCACACCCACGCGATCCTCGCCGCGCCACGCCTCAGACGCCGATGGGGTGGGACGGAACCGAGGGGGCAACCACTCGAGAAATCCTGTGCCCCTTAGAGCGCTCAAAACGGCTCAAAATCTCTGGAGATCCAACATCTTCCCCCAAAAAGAAAAAAAAGCAGATTTTAGGCCTAAAATTGGACGAAATCTTGCGAAATCTGACGAAAATCTCTTCTTTTAAGAAATCTTGTGTCCCCAAACATCAAAAGTGGTTGCCCCCTCGGATGGAGCGGGACGGGTGTGGGGTAAAAAGAGGGATTTCTCATGCGGCCGAAGGGAGCCGAAGGCACTGACGATGAGTGAGATGGAGGCCATCAGCCTCCAGATTGTAACATTGTCGAGTCGAACACTTCTTTTACTTCTGCTATGCAGTTTGACTGGCACAGTCAACCATTTGGTTCTAGGACCGTACTTCAAAATGTGCTCCACAGCCAATTTACTGCAGGACCGTTGTTGTGCGTGTGTGTGTGTGTGTGTGTGAGCGAGTGTGTGAGCGTGATTTTTGCCTCCTTTTTTCAGGGGGTCGACACAGTGTACACGGTGCTGAAGAATTAAGAGGCCAGACGCGAAGGTTGGCTCCCATGGTACGCAGTACTTTCATCGCTAACGCCTTAATTGCCAGTTTAACAGCAAAGTAATTTATGCCGTGCCGCCGGGAATGTTTGCGTCCGTAATAGTGTGACCGCTCATCGCGTGTGGGCGGGGCGGAGCGGGGTGGGGCGGGGTGGGGGGGGGTGGGGCGGGGTGGGGCGGGCCGTGGCGCCATGGCTTCATTATGCACTTTGAAATGAGATGGCGGATCTCCAAGGCGCGATTTCGACTGAATTATGTCCCCGAAAGAGACTCGCACGCCGAGTCCACCGAATAGCGGGCACTGCAGCAACTGTCATTTTGTCACCACATTCACTAGGTTCACCAGGCTCACCAGGTTCACCCAGTTCACCACATTCACCTGGTTCACCCAGTTTCCCATATTCACCAGGTTCACCCACTTAGACTTCACCACATTCACCAGGTTCACCCACTTCACCACATGCACCAGGTTCACCACCTTCAGCATGTTCACCAGGTTCACTAGGTTCAGGCAAACGTTCCTGGCGCGGCGGGAGAGCAAATTCGCTGACCACGGCGGGGGATGGCTGAGCTTTGTTCTTTTATCTCGTAAGAGATTTTTTTTCGGTTGGAAGGTGAGACTGGCGTGACCCTTTCTCCCTCCCCCTTCGCTGAGCCACGACCGACTCATAGAGGTCTCATCGTCTTGTCTATCCTTGCCGCCACGCTCGACGCCCCGCGCCGCCCCGCGCCGCCCCGCGCCGTCTGGGAAGACGGGGAAGACAGGGAAGACAAGAGGGGGAGGCACGCCGAGCCACGCCGAGCCACGCCGAGCCACGCCGGCACGGAGGAGAGAAGGAATCACAGTTGAACGGCAGCCGACCTCCGCGGGGCGACAGGGCCGCGCCGGCCGTCTTTTTCCACTGCACCGCCACTTTCTTATTTGCCGCTAAAAATAAATTAAAAGAATCGGATTTGGAGGGTTTTGCTTTCCTCGGCTCTCTTCGGCGCGGAAGGGAAGGGGGTGGTGAACGGTGGGCGCCGTGCACGCCGTGCCGCGTCCTTGACTTGGCGGTGCCGGTTGGATGCGTGTGGGATGCGTGTTGGATGCGGGCCGGCGACGTCTGTCGTCGGTGGAAACTGGTTCTAGGGCTGCCGCTCCCAACAAAGGCGCCACGCAGCCCTCCAGCCCCGCTGGCCTCTTTGGCGACCCCGTCTCTGGTCGCCGTCTCTGGTCGCCACTCGCCCTCGCCTCGCGGCAATCGCGGCACTCGGCGCGCAGCCCGTCCCGGAAGCTTTCTGGGAAAGCCATTCATTTTTGTTGACACGGCCGTCAAGACAATACGGTTGGAAGCTGTTTTCAGCCCGGCCACACCTGTCGCCACATCCACGCAGCAAGTGGCTCGTATCGGCGGCCCCGCCCCGCCCCGCCCCACGACGGGCCACACTGCCGCGTGAATTATACTGGCAATGTTTTCCTTGGCGGTTTTCCACCATTCTCATTTTCTCATTTTCCCGCCTCATGACGCCAAAACGCCACAAAGCCACGGGACAAATTCAGGCAGGGAAATCTTTGAACCCGTTTGGAAGGTCTCAGGTACCTGTGACCTTTCAAAACACGTCTTTCCTGCTGAACAAAGCGGTTTGTTGTTTTAAAAAAGAAGAGGGAAAAGGCATTGGTTTTCACAACGGCACTACAGAAAGAGCGGAAATTTTAGTCGCGGACGTCGATGTTCGACACAAGCTTCCGACTGGACACTTTTATCAAGCTGATTGTTTGCCTTGGACCCAGCCCCATCGTCTTCGTCACTCGTTCCATGATCATCGAGGTAGGCAAAGAGGCAAAAGGTCCTGGGCCGCCTCCCCCAGCAAAGGGAGCGACTAGACGACTAGACCATTCGAGGACCTCCTCGCTTCCCGCCTTGTCGCCACTGCTTCACCAGCGGGCAACAAAATGCAGGGAACCTTATTTCGGTCCGGTGTGGAAAACTCCTGACCTAAAATAAGTCTGAGGTCCAGACGCTTGAAATTTGGAATTTCTACATTGTGTTAGGCTTCATTGAGATAGTTTTTATCCTGTTTTAGACGTCATTTTTCTTGTTAGCGGGTTGGCATTCCTGCGCCGATTTGGCGCCGATCCCCTCCCCTCCCCTCTCTTCCCCTCTCCTCCCCCACCCTTCGGCTGTACAGTCGGTAACGGACTTCTCTTGCCGGATTTGTTGATCTCCGCAGCCTCACCGTTCTAACTTGTTTCTGTTTAATTTCTGGTTTATCGATCTAAGGGGTGAGTGAAACTTTGCAGCACTTAAGCTCTCATCTCTTGCCGCATTCGGAGTACCATTTGTTGGCATGTTATGCTCAAAATGTTGTGATCTGAACTCTTGAGATGTGCCCATTCTTTCCTAGGCTGATGCCTCCCAATAGGTTATTGTAAAACAAACAGCATTAAACTATACATTTTCGTTCGTTAACTGTGAAGTGATGACTGTTGTCTGAAATCCGGCATTATTTTACTGTGTGACATGCTTTAGGCCTGTTGCTTGGGTCTGATTGGTGTCGCAGTCTCTTGTTTCCAGGTAAACATGCCACCCAAAAAGGGTAAACTTTATAAAATGCCAGCCCCAATTCCTAAAAACGAAGTTTTGACGGACACCTCGAAGCAAAAATGGACTTTAGGGCCTTCTATCGGAAAGGGAGGCTTTGGAGAAATCTATGCCGCTGCAGAAGGAGAAACAGCACCACGCAAGGAATCAGACTACCCTTATGTTGTCAAAATTGTACGTACTGTGATGGTTTCAATTATTCTCTGAGCATTTTCTGACAGGGGAAGGACGGTTGATATGTTCATTGGTTACTTCCAGGAGCCACATGAAAATGGACCACTATTTGTTGAAAAAACATTTTACTTGCGAGTGGCAAAGAAAGAAGATGGTAATTCTCTTCTTTTTGAATTATTAATATTTTCGTCTTAACTATTTATTTATTCTACTTCTACTTTGTTCAGTTTCATCATGGAAAGAGAAGAAGAAGTTGAAAGTCTTCGGAATGCCAGTGGCGTGTGGGGTTGGTTCTCACACTTGTGGTGACACAAAGTACAGGTTTCTGGTCATGGACAGATATGGTAAAGATCTGTGGTCACTGTTCCTGTCCTGCAACAAAATGTTCCCGATTTCAACAGTTTTACAGATTTCTATTCAAGTTGTAAGTTAGAATCTTGGTTTGTTTTCTTTTGATACCGTTTTTTACTGCATTTACAATTTATTGTTGAAATTTTTAGCTTGATGTCTTAGAATACATTCATAGCAATGGCTATGTACATGCTGACATAAAAGGTGCTAATCTTCTTTTGGGACTGAGGAAGGGAACTGAGAATCAAGTGTATGTAGTAGATTTTGGTTTGGCATCACGCTTCTCCAGCTCTAAGGATCCCAAGAAGGCACACAATGGCACTATAGAGTACACAAGTCGAGATGCCCATGTTGGAGGTAATTGTTTGAAGAATTTGTTTCATTAAATATGGATTTCACCTTAATTTTTCTTGATAGGTACATGCATTGAAATAATTCTAGGTACCACATGTAGAGGTGACATGGAAATTTTAGCATACAATGTTGTGCATTGGTTGTCTTCCAAACTTCCGTGGGAGGCTGTTCTTAAAGACCCCTCTGCAGTTCAGAAAGCCAAGGAAACTGCCATGCAAAATGTGCCTCAGTTTTTAAAGACTTGTTTTGGAAAGAAACCAGTTCCAGGTAAGTTTTATGAGTTTGTTCAGGGGTGGAGCACACAAAGGATGATATTATTGTGTTAATTTTTCTGTTCCAGATTTTGTTTCTAAATTTTTAAAATATGTGTCAGAAATGAAATATGAAGAATTGCCTGATTATACCAAAGTACGGAAAATATTTATGGATGGGTTGAAAAGTGAAGGAGTGAAGTTGGATTCTCCTCTCTCATTTACTAAGCCACTGGAACAGCAGAATGGGGAATCCAAGAAAAGTATGTGTCAACTGTCTATTTTTACTGAGCTTAATTATTTTATTATCAACATTGTACATTGTTTCACACAGTTCGAACATCTCCCCGCAAAACTGTCAAAAGAGGAAGTGAAAATGGATCATCATCTAGATCCAAGCCTGATTCTTCTGATAGGGAGATGGACACAAATTCTGAAGAAGAGGATGAGGAGGGGGAAAACAAAATGAAGAAACGAAAAGTTGCCTCAAAAGCAAAGCCAAAACCTACCCAAGAAAAAAAAGTGAGCTGGAGAGACTGCCCCACTGTTAAAGCCTCTAGAGTTGAGAGACCTGGTGAGTTTGTTCCTGCTAACCCAAAGCCGAAGAAGGCTAAATAATTCTGTCCTTTCTTTATACTATAACTATTTATTTAATGAGGTATTTCTGCAAGGCTGTTGATCTCAATGAGCATTTATTTGTTTTAACCTGATAAACCATCATTACTTTTTTAGTAAGTCTAATTTCTATTTATCTCAATCATTCCCCATTTTTAAAACAAGTGATGTATTATATTTGATAGCATATCTCAGAGTGAAATAAAATTTTTCTACATAACAATATGAATTTATAAACAAATTTATTTTGCCGTAATACTAAGAAGGTATTCAACATTGTCCAACAACAGAACTTAAAGAAAATCACAGTGGCCTCTTTCAAAAGCCAAATCACAATTAACACAAAATAAAATCTTTGCATAACAGTTATCCTTAACTAAGATTAAAGGACTAGTTTGAAAATGATCACTGCAAAGCATTATACACTGGGGTTGTTGTATCCTTCATGTGAAGATTCAATCCATCCAGAAAATCTGTTGCCTCATCTCTTAATGCCTCAGCCTTTTGTATTAATATCAGCTGAAAGAGCAATAAAAAGGAGACGATGTAACACAGCATTCCTGGTATGATAAACTTGCACAAAACTTCATTTAGTACCTTTGCTGCAGCAACAATTTGATAAGCAACTTTCCTTGGCATGTGGTCCACTTCTCTTATAAGACGAGTTGGTTCTGCAGCTGCAACATCCCGCACCGAACGATAGCCAGCATTGTAAAGTTGCCTGGCACGGCCCTGGTAGTGGAAGTAACACTTGTGAGCTATGACCATCAAATAACAAGAACAGAAATTGAGGAGTGACAATAAGTGAAAGAATTACAATTTTTACTGCAGGCAGCTCCATAAGGGGGATCAGCTCCACAGAGCAACAATGAGACAGTCTTTGAACCATTTCCTCCAAAAGAACTTTAAAGCACCAAAATTCTTTGAGCACCTGGATAAAGAGATAAAAACTCAAATCAAAATTTCTCCATCTAACATCAGATTTCATTCTTGGAAGAATAATCACCTCACAAAATCGCAGGACACAAGAAGCAAAACTAGAAGCAGCTTGAACTAGTGAAAATACTTGTCCTCGAGACACTTGAAATTTCTCTGACACATCCCAAATAGACTTTTGATGCCATAAATCATACAGCATCAGTGTCAAATAGAAACGATCAACAACTTCTTGGGGAACAGCCTGAAACAGGTTTAAGTCATTCAATATAATTAAAAACATTTCACGAATAAAATTCCTATTAACAGGACCACGTGACAGATGGGAAGTACGCCCGCGCCCGCACCATCTCCCTTAGGCTTAAGAGAAGCAGTGTCTTCAAGCTTGGCTGCATATACTTCCAATCTGTCATGACGTTTTAGGGCCACCGGACCAGATACCTTTAGGGTTTTTCTCCTCATCACCGTTACTGCAACAGCTTCTGTGATACCAATAGCACCAGCAACTTTCAGCTCATTAATGCCCATGTTCATGAACTGAAAAGTAAAATAATTTCATAATTTGTTCACCTGAGTGGTGGATCAACAAGAAGAAATGCACCTGAATTTATTGATCAGCAGAGGTAATGATTTACTTCTATCCCTAAACTTACTTGATTGAAAAAGACTTGGTAGTTTGGCTTGATTTGATCCATCATACTGTAAGGCGTGATACAGTACAAGAGATGGAAATGATTTACAAGCACAAGCTTTTCCTGCGCGAGGCACAGGTCATCATACAGACGATGGGCAATGACAATTGTCAGTGAACCTACAAGAATTCAGTAGTCGTGATTGCAAGATAATTATACCATCACATGTACATTCCAAATTTAACATCAAATTACCTTTAACAGCAGCTTCACCAATTTTGCTCAGGATTAAGGGAGTAGACAATCTTATGCATATTGAAATTTGAGAATCACTTGACTTATTGTTACTTGGAGGAAAGGCCACTATCACATTTTCATTATTTTCAGTGGAATCAGAAGATTTTACATCAACTATATTAAGTCCTCCTTCAGCCACTAGTGACTAAAAGTAATACAAAAAGAAAAAGAAAATTCAGAGGATTATTATAATATGTAAAATTTAAAAGCAGTAATGATAGAAATATACCTGAATACATCGGTCGGCGAGATTAAGAACATCGACACCCTTTCTTTCTGACTGAACCCATAACAAAGTGTGCTCCAAGAATTTATAAATACCTGACCGGCAAGAAGCTAGGCCCAAACTGACTGAATGCAAAATCAGTGCTTTCAAACCAGCCCCGTCATCTGCATCAAGATGGCTTATTGATTCAGTCATTCCAGATTTTAAAAGCTGCAACACCTTCAGCCATGCAACAAATATTATTAAATTATAATAAATTATTAATTTAAAGGAAAAAGCCCAGGCCAAAACTGACATTTAAGTAATGCCATGGAAATTACACCAATAAAAGCACAAAAAACTCACTTTTTCTGTATCTTTTAACTGACAAATTAAAATGCTCTCCCCTACACCACCAAAGCCAGCCCTGCCTGCTCTCCCAACCATTTGCTTGTAGCGGCTCATGTCCATAAAGTCTATCCCTATGTAGGGTGACCTCAAAATTACCTGCAGAAAAGTAACAGGCCAGGGATCAGTAAAAATTTGTTGTCAGCAAGGGAATATACTGTAACAACCACAACTTTTACTGTATGGTGGACAGACCCGTCTTGCTGGCAAATTCACTCCTGCTGCCAAAGTGGAAGTGCAGCAAATGACACACAGTGTCTGAGCAAGGAAAGCCTCTTCAAGCAGGCGGCGCTCTGCAGCAGTTAGCCCTATAAAGACAATAGGATACACCATTACAACCTTGAAACAATTTCTGTTTTTCCATTTTTCCACAAAAAAAAAAACACTGCACCTGAGTGGTGATAGGCAACTCCAAAAGGTAATGTTTGATAGAGTATGGGACAAACTTGCCCATTACCTTCGGCAATAAGAGCCTTGTAAAGGGCTTTCTTTGCCTCAACTCGAACAGTCTTCAGAGTCCTTGGCAAAATAACAAAATTACATAATATTATTATTTTCCTAATTTCATTACAACACTGGTGTATTAAGACTTACTTTGGCAGTGTTTGGCAAATCAGCAGTGCTACATTTTCACAGTTTTTCCGTGATGGACAGAATACTAAACACGACTCATCTGGAACAGTTTCAGCTACCAGTGCTCCAATTTGGTCTGGATCACTTTTGAGCTGCTCTTCAGTATACTGTAAAAATAAAAATTCAAAACAGTTGCTGGATTTTGTTTTTGCGTTAATAAAAACAGGAGAGTATTAGAGCGGAGATGGTTGAGTTGCTTACAGTGGACTCCAAAGTTCGATCAATAGAGAGAGGGGATTCTTCACTACCAATCATATTACGGTTAATACTATAAATTGTGTCACTACACTTGATATACTCTTTCAATTCTACAGGTCGAAAGTCTCCAGTGTAAGTTTTAGCATTGAGAAATGATGATATTTCTTGCAAGTTTCCGATAGTGGCACTCATGCCAACTATCTGAATACCCACTGGAACAAGGAACAAAAAAATTACCAATGCAAGTGATAAAATATGACAAAAATAAAATACAAGTAATGCATTGTACTAACATTTACAATAGTGCAAATTAGTGAGGACAGACTCAAGGGTTGCTCCTCTAGATCCCTCTCCAAGAAGATGTAATTCATCAACAACCACCAATCCTATCTCGTGTAAACGGTTGTCAATTATTAAGTGGTGTACTAAGCCAAGAGCCTTCTCAATTGTTGCAATGTAAACGCCATTCTTGCAACGGTGTTTTTTTGGTGGGTAGGATCCCTTCCCCCCAGCATACTCCTCAACAAAGAAATCAAGTTCAATAGCCAGCTGAGACAGGGCTCTGACCTGACAAAAGAAAACAAAACAGATAACTTTAACTATAAGTCACAAAAAAAAACAAAAAAAAAACACTGCTTTGAGAAACGGCTCACCTTTTCCTGCACAATTGCAACATAGGGAAGGATAAAAATTGTATTTTTCCTGTTAATCAAAATCTCTTTTAGCAACAAAATTTCAGCAACAAGTGTTTTGCCCCCACTTGTTGGAAGAGCATACACAAGATTTTGACGCTGTAGCACTTCAGGCATCGAAAGACACTCCTTTTGCCATGCTGAAAACACAAACAGTTTTTATTGAAAGAACAACTCATTCATTTCTTCAAAAAAGTACAACCACACATGAATCAATGTACCGTAAAGATCCTTGATTCCACGGAACCTTTCTATGAGACTTTGTACTTTTGAAGGAAGGCCAAAAAAACACTGATCCTCTGGTATGTTCTGACCATTTTTTCCTTGAAAGGTGGGTGTCATATTATTTCTATTATAATTGCTCATTAGCTGCTGGCGAAACTTTTGAGAGAATGATGAGCTATTGGCAGAATCTTCAACGGAGGGCGACTTTTCTGCAAGTCTAAGAGATTCATCCCAGTTTATATCAGTAAGTCCTGGTAAGGTCATTTCAAACTTTGTTTTATTCAGAGGCAGGGTGATGTGTGAGAGTTTCTGAATGCCAATCGAACGTGTGCCGTCAAGTGCTTTGGCAGAGGACAGATTCTTTGGGGTAATATTGTGGCAACTTTTAGGAGTTACAGGAACATAAACGCTATCTTCCCATGGCTTGTCCTCATCATCGTCAAGTGATGCTCCTTCACATCCACTATCAGATAAAGTTTTATCATTCTGTGGAGACTCTTCGAACAGATCTCTTTCTTCCCTGACTAGTTCCATGTCAATCAGAGGTTCAGGAATTGCAAGAAAGTCACTATCTTTCAGGCTGTCATTAAGTTGGTCTCCTTGGGGAATCAAGCACCTCTGAGTGCGTGACAAGGATTTGTTGACGATTGGGCTCGACGGACTGCCAATATTACTTGCAAAAGAAGGTAAGCTTGGGATAGGAGATAATCCACATGATTTTTCAACGATGGAAGTCTTCAATGCAGAGATCGTAACGGGTTCTTCTTCAAAGTCTTCTGCGACCAGATTAGAGAATAAGGTGTCATCAGCAGACAGGAGACGGGTCTTGTCCAGCAAAGCCGAGTCACAACTGGAAGAAGGGGGTGCACTCCCAGCGTCGTGTTTCCGCTTGAGGCTGAGTCGGGACTTGTTGGGCCTCATTTTGGAGCCTGCAAGAGATGGAAGCATTTAGGTAACATCGCACGACTTGGCAAAAGCAGCGCCTGAGTATAGTTGTTTACATAACCGCCACAGGCATGCTCAAAACGACATGAAATACATTTTACATCTCTTACTCTCCGCCATGGTGAAGATAGAGTGATGAGACAAAAACAAACGTCCATCCGCAGAAGTCTCTAATCCGCACAGTATCAGGATTGTTCTTGCCTTACCGGCTTTGGCATTGTCGAAGAACTTTCTTGTGATTGCGCCACGCCTGTTTGAAATTTGTGGGGATACAGCGTAAGTAACGTACACATGTGAAAAATATATTACGAGCATTGAAATTTTCATATACACAAGTCAAATCATAGAAATTTTAGAAGGAAATTCAATCATGCCCGATTCTTTGGTTTAAATTAAATTCCTTTTATGTCGTGGTCTCTCGGAGTTCTAGTCAAATCGTGGCAATGTTGGTACGAGCACTGTTCAGCTGACAGGTGGTAAACAAAGCAGAAGCAGAAGCAGAAGCAAACGGATGACTGGGATTGTTACGGGGAGTCTGTTCGGCAGTTCTTTTTCGCTTTGTCCGTTTCGCCGCCACTGTCACAAATGTCTTTAGCCGTGGGCTGGTTATTTGAAGTCGTTGTACTTCGCGCATACAGTGCCGTGCGCAGTGTGTTGTTTGTGGAAAGGTAAGAGTCCTGCGACTAATCGGTCATCCTTCGCGCAATGTGAGCCCGAGTGTGCTTCCCGTGGCCTTCTTCCTGCTCTAGACTCTGAGACTTTGTACTTAACACCCTGTTTCATGTGAGTTGCTGTTGTTTTTCAGTGCCATGTAAATACTGAGTCATAACCCTTCGTGTTTTCAAAGAGTCAATGTGTTGTGAGAGAAGCAGAGGTTAGGTTGAGCTATCTCACAGAGATCTCTCTTAGGAACTGCCTCATATTTTGTACATTTGAGGGTGAGTTTATAAAATTTCTGTTGTAGTTAGCTGGGTTTCCTCACCTTAGCCTGTTGCTGAACTTTTTGACTCATTTCTACTTCTTCTGTAACTATTTTTTTACTGCTTGGTTGCACAATATCTTAATGTTGCCGTTTTTTTCCTCCCCTGCTGTAGCGAATGTTTCTTGACACCATCAGTTCTCCTCTCTATGCACTCATCATTCTCAATCAATAAACTGTTCTAACAAGCACTGGTCTTCATAGGAACATGGATGATCTTGCCAATGACGGGCCTGGAACTTCTTCTGGCTGGCAGCGCACCTTTGAAGCTTTGACCAACTACCACAATGAAGCTTTCCAACTGCTGGATGAGGCAGAGGCTCTGGATAGAAGAAATGAGTCTGCAGCTGTAAGTGGACCCATTTTGATGTTGCTCCCTAGCATTTTCTTCGAAGTCTTCCCAATAATTGAACGTGCAGTCATAGTTGCTCTAAATTCAACATTTTACTGTATTCAGTCCATATTTTCTTGGTGATGCCTCAGGCCCAGGCTAAGTACTCGGAATGTTTGACTGTGATGGACCGTGCCCTTTCTCTTCCCATTATCCGCCCACCCAATCCAAACCTGTCTTGGGAACGAGCGGGAATCATGATTCAAAAGCTACAAAAGAGCAAGTGGGTGCAGATTCTGTGCATTGTTCTGACGCGTATGGCCTAAGGCCATGTTTTGTTTCCTAACTAAAGCATGATGGCTATTTTGCCAGGGAAGAGATCAAGACCAAAGCAGAAGCACTGCAGGGCAAGGCGGCCTCTTTGCCTTCCCCATCCCAGCCCCCAAGCTACGAGGAGGTCATGGCCTTGGACACCTCTAAATCCAATGACAAGGAGGCAGCTGGCATGAGCTCTGGTGCTGAGGCTGGCCTGGAGGTGGCAGGCGCCGCACCGGCCCTACTCACCTACAAACAGCTTGGTGAAGCGCTACACACACTCAAGGTGAGAATTGCTTTCCACCATGCTCCATCTTTCTGTGGTTCTTGCTCTCAATCACAGCCTGCCATGTCTAGTTCTCAGAACTAGATCAATTACTACTCAGGTTGGAGATCAACTGCATGGTTGAAAAATGTCTATGAAGATTTTTTTTTTGGTCTCACATGTTTATTTTTATTTTGCATCTGTATCTTTCATTATTTCGTTTTAGAATCATCCTGTTTATGCTGCAGTGATTTCTACTTTTTTATTTCTGCGAGTGAGCTTAGGTTTTTAGTTAAATTTTGTTTTGTTAAATTTTTGTTTTTCTTTCCAGTGTGCATTCAAAGCCATTGTAGGAAATGCCTCCAGAAGTAAAGGCAGTAATAATATTCAGGTAGTTTGTATCTTGAATTCAAGTCCACATATGTTTTAAGGCAGTTTTAAAAAGGTGGACTTGGAGCTTGTTGCTTCAGTAGGGTTGTTGTCCTCTTTTTATAGCCAACCTTAATTTTTATTATTAGTTCAGTTTCTTCAATATTTATTTTATCATGGTGGTGGCTATTGGTGCTGTAGACCTGAAGTTTCTTAGTGATTCGTGTATCCACTTATATGTATATGCACAATTGTCATTCCAAAATCATTGTAGCAGCAACTGCATTGCATGGCATGTCTTCACATCCTATTACTGTATTTAAATTTGACAGTTTCCCTTCCCTTCACCAACTGAAAAAGAAAGAAATTTTAACACCATCACATTCTTTTTATATGTTTTTGTGTATTTTGTCTCAGGTGAATGAGGCAGCTGGAGATGCAGAAGTCATCTTTGCATACGATAATGTTCGCCTTTACTTCATTTCACCTGATGGCTCCGTCAGTTCTTCTTCAGAACCAGAGAGAATGATAATTGTACATTTTTCGGGTAAGCTACATTATTAGTAGCTCTTCTAATTTTTTTTTTTACTTTCCTGTTTAAAATAACAAAAATGATATTGTTGGATTTCTTTCACAGAGGAGATTCCTGATCGTCCCCCAGCTTACCTTCAAGTAGGCAGCTGGATCTATCCATTGGTACCAGGTGTATCTCCTTGTTTCCGCACAAGCTTTAGGGCTTTCATTCTTCCTGATATTCACTCTGATGTTGAAGGTGGGTTTTGTACATAACTGCTGCTGTCATGTCATGTCTCTGGGCTACATTACTATTAGGATTTCCTGTTTTGCAGGGTCTGCCGTTGGTTTGATGCTTCCTGAGGATGCTGATGAATCTGTCTTTGAGCTTCTGGAAATTATTTTGGATGGCATCACCCTCCAACTTGAACCAGAAGAAAGAAGTGCCGGTCGTTTACGTCGGGAAGTGGGCCTTGCTCATTCTGTTGTAAGAGGAAAGTATAAAAAATGTTGTCATGAAAAAACAGGAAGGAGTTGAATGAAAATGTTCCTTTTTTTTTCTTGTATAGGTGCTAGATGGGTGAGCAGCAGGCTCGTCAGTGGAGCAGAGCGGGCCGGTGATCTTATGAATAGAGGCACTCCAAAACTCCTGCAACATATTGAGCAAGAACAGCCAAAGGAATTCAGTCCCAATGTTACTAAGGGATTTGAAGTCGCAAAGAACGTATCTGGAAAAGCTGTGCAAGTAACAGGTTTCATAGGTAATGTGAATCTAGAAACATGAAATCTTTCTAGAGTTGGCCAGCAATAATGGTTCAAGCTTCCTAATCCTCTTTTAATTTCTGTTTTTCAAGCTGGTAAAGTAGGTTTAGCAACAACAGCTCTGGGCAGATTTTTAGCCCCACACATTCAACAACAGGGTACCCGCTTACTCACCAATACCTTTAAAATGGATGAAACAGCAGCCAAGGACAAGATGGATAACATTTTAGAGGCCACTGCTGGAGCTGTGGAAGCATTTGGCACAGTGTATGGGGCACTGGACCAGTCTGCTCATATTCTTGCAGGAAGTCTAGCTACTAACACTGTCTCCTTGGTTAAACACAAGTAGGTTGAGATTAATCTGGATGTTAATTACCTAGTTCTAGGGAGATGGTTAATATTTCTTTTTTACATCAAAATAAATTCTTTTGTCATAATTATTGTTACAGATATGGAGCTCAAGCTGGTCAAGTTGCTGGAAACACCTTTGACACTGTGGGAAATGTATTTGTAGCAGGTCATGCTATGAAAAGATTGAATCCAAAGTATTTTGCAAAATCAGCTGTAAAGGCAGCAGGCAAAGCTGTCATAGAGGATCAGCGTAAACATTTGCTAGAAGATTCCAATACAAGTAGCTTTGCAAAACCAGGGCCCAACTTGGAAAAGTCAGATTAAAATTTTGATGTACTAAAGTTTTTAGAGCAGAACTTTTTTAAAAACATAATTTTCATAACAGTTTTATAAATTGACTGAATAGTCTTGCATCTTTGCAACTTGCATCCAGTTCAAAGGAACCATTATTTTACCATTTATTCTCTAAAGAAAATTACATTTTGAAAGTTTTTTGTGTTCGTATAACATATGAGTATTGTGTTTATTTGCCATTGTTTTAATATCAAATTAGGAGGTTGTGCAGGATGTCAGCAAATTATTTAGAGGGAATGGGAATCAATGAGTCATAGTAGCATTGAGTCAGTAGCTTTTCACATTGTGTAAATTCTCTTGTCCTTAGTGAGTTTCTAGTCTAGTCTTCAGTTCCCACTAAGGCCTAAGGGAAGTTTTGCATCATGTCTTTAAAAAGCAAGATAAGATGAAAAATTTAAACTCTAAATTGTATTTTTTTCTAGGCTGTGTAACTTGTACTTGAGATAATTATGAGAGTAACAAGTCTGATTAAGTTAAAAGTTTCACTCACAGAATGTTGATTTTTGTCATAATTTTGTTAGCTCAATTTATTTAGTGGTTTGTACTTCCCTGCTTGTGTTCATCCCTCCTTTTTGTTTCTTTTACTGTAATTTATTTTCAAGGTGTTTGGTGAGAGAACTTCGCTGTCAGCAATCTCTTCCACAGCTAGTTTTCATGTTCTGTTTTGATCCTTTGAATGTTTCTGTGTTGTTAATAAATGTTATCATACATGTTATCATTTTTGTTCTTTCTTAAGAAAATTCTTTTATAGATACAGACTTTTTTTAAGTTCCATGTAGGCAGCGGTGATGTCGAGCCAGCGGCATTCCCTGCGAGTCCCTGACCCGCACTGCGGACCGCAATAATCCCCCTCAAGGAACTTTCGCGAGTAGGTTTTGAGTGGCTCTTGCGTCACCAAGTTTTCCACCTGAATACCGTAGCCTACGTCTTTGCGCTCGCGAAGCATTCGTCATTCATGATACAGCTCGACAATAGAGTCCTATACCTCTCCTATACATTCAACAAAAATGTTAGCTATAATTTGTCATACTTTTCCGAAAACAGCCACACGAATTTCTCTTATTCTTTTGTTTATAATGCCAACTTAAGTGCGTTCACACATGTCGAAGTCAGCTATTCATGAGATCAAAGCATTTTCGGTCTCTTTGGCACTCTTCTCTTTTCCTACATTTCTTAATTTCTCTTCTTTGTTGATCCCTAATTCAATTTTTCTATCTCTCTCAAGAAGCGTGTGTGTGTTCGTGTGGTTGGGAGTGCCGAGTAGGCGTCCACCATCTTGGAATCCGTTACAAAACAAAGCGAGACACCGGCCTTTTTTAAAGTAGTTAAAGTACGCTGAATTCGATTGTAACGTGAACCCTTGGCGAGTTTTCCTCATTTCAGTGAGTTGATTCGAACTGCTTGACTTCATTTTTTCGCACCTTGGTTTTCACATATGTTTTAGCCGGCGGATGATTATTCATTTGTCGTGATATGCTATTTAAATGTTTTGCCTGGTAGCCTCTCATGGTGCCTGTGTGCTTTTCGTCCGCTTATCTAGTTCATCGTGTCGGTACTTCATCCTATCGTTTATTTAACAGACATGGGCTCCTCCATCAGCCGTCACCTGCGAGACCTGGGCGACGTTGGTGGTTTCGAGAACATGATCGGGCTCGGCTCCGAGCCTAACCCTGCTGCTGGTGCTGGTGCCGTGACTGCCAAAGGCGAAGGCGACGTATCTCTTCCGTCGTGCCCCTCCACCCCCAGCACGCCCACTCCTTACCAGCCCGTTCGCGTCCTGGATTTGGACCCGCGGTCCCCCACTGCTGAAATCGTCCGGACACCCATCGAGGTTCATAGTTGTCATTCTTTATGCCACCGTATTTTTCCTCTGCGTGTACCCTCTTATTGTCGATGGTCTTTGTTTGGCTTTGCAGGTGGCTCCTAAATTTGCCTTCAGGGGATCGCAGGACTCTCCCATGACTCGAGTTTTGCAGACACGTCGAAGTTATTTGGAAACAGATTTAGACACTTTGTCCACTAGCGAGTTCACATCCAAACCAGAGATTGGGACTGAGGATCAAGGAGCATCCTTGCCTCCTGGACTGACATGTGCGCACCTTCTCAAACTTAAATTCATGGGTGTTGATCCTCGCTCTCCTTCGACTGAGATAGTACGGACTCCAATTCAGGTAATGTACTTTACTAGCTTGAAATTCAAGTCTTCATTCCATATATAACTGGCTAATTTTGATCCATCATGGCCCTATTGCAGCTTGGCAAGGTGCAGCAAAGGGGTGTCTCTCCACTTCACTTTGATGACACCTTGAGTATTGGATCAGTTTCCAGTCAAGACATCTTCAACAACTCTATGTGCTCTTCTGAATTCACTCGAGATTGCAGTGATCCGTCTGCCCTTATCAGTGAATGTGACTTGAGTGACAAGGAAGATGAAGAAGTTGTTGCTGAGCCTTTGCAGGTTTGTGACACTTTACTCTTTTAGTGTGAAATAATGAGTTGGGTTTTGCAGAAGTGACTGATGTGTTTTATTTACTTTTATTAGGAATCAATCTTGAAGACTGCTGGTGAAGACATTGTGAATGATGACCTATCCCCTGAAAGTTTGACCAAGTGCTTAAACAAGTTAATGGTGTTTAGAGAAGATGAAGTCAAAGCTAGTGAATCTGACAGAGCAGCTCCTGTCACCCCTGAAAGCACCAAGAAAGTAAGTATTCGCTGTAGAGCTGTGGGATTTTTAAAAACCATTTGTATTTGTACAATGTTGTACTTTCCTTTACAGCCCTCTGGAAATCGCTCGCGGACCCCACTTACTCCAATCTGTAACCAAAGTAGAACTCCCAACAGCATTTTAAGGGCCAAACAATCTCAAAGTGTACAGAAAGAAATTTTGACCAAAGCAAAAATTTATTCTACTGATGAGAACATTCTGACTCCATCCAAAATACGCTCTGTTGGTGGGGCTTTGAAAGAAAATAGCAATTCACATGGGCGAGGAGTCCGTAAAGGACTTACACCTCTCTCAAACAATAAGAAACAAATCAGTGCCCAGTGGGATCAGGACTCCTCTGTTGTCATTTAGAATAAGAATGCTTATAATTTTTAGCTGCTAGATATCGTTTTGTGTTCCAAGTATTTATTACTTTAAGGTTTATTTGACTATTTTAATTTTAATACTAATTTCTTTAATGAGAAATGGATTTTTATCCTCTATGAGCCAATGTGATTTTTGTAATGTGCACCTATAAATAAAGTGATTTTAAAAATAAGATTTACTTGCTGGACGTTTTTGAAATTTCATACCCAATCAATAGGACAGTGGTTCTCAACCTTAGGGTCGCGACGCGAGTATTCATCTTGGAGAGCACTTGTGTGAAAGGTGCCCTGCGAGAGGCTAGGAGGTGCCGAACCGAACGGAGACCCGAAGCCGAAGGCAAGCCGAAGGCCCCGACTCGGCCCGAAGCCAAAGCCGAAGGTGCCATATGAATTTCAATTATTCTGATCATGCAACTAAAGTCACTAAGTCACTCATATTGCTTGGGGAAAAGAAGAAAGGATGGCCACAAACTCAAAACTAATTTTGGAAAAATATTTTAAAAATATACGATGGGGAAAAATTGCCATAAGTCAACAAAAATGGTGACATTTACTGGCCTAATATTTCTTTTTTTGTTCCAAAATGTGAACAAGTGCATCATTTTCGCTTCTCAATTCTGTTGACAACTATCTAAGAAACTTCGGAAGAAAAAGAGAGATAAATTATCAGGCCGAAGACTAGACCTGACCATAACTGTTGCGCGGAATCTCTTAAACTAATCGATGAGAGATTACGACAACTGGAAGCTTACAACTTTCTTTAAATTTTGTTTGTGCATGTTAGATGTTCTACAATACATTAGTCATATTCGCAACTTCTTTAGTACAGGATTCAATGGACAACTAATACGAATTGTTTTTATTTTGTGTTAATAGCTGTTTTTCTATCACACCTCACCTTGAGCTATCATTCCATTTTAGCGTTAAGCTAAAATGTCTCTTGTGACTGACTTTTTGACCTCAAGGTCTGGTCCGAAGAATTTTAAGTCTCTGCGTCTCTGCAAACTTTCGGCACTTGCATTGACGGAGTCTTGTTTTAGCAAGTTTGAGAAAAAAATTGGTTCGACTAATTTAAAAAAGCTAAACAAAAATATTCTGTTCTATCTTTTAATTTTTATCCAAATATTTAAAAAGGTTTGGAAAATAAGTTGAGTAATACAGTTCACATAATTCACTTGATGCAAGAGTTGTTTGTTGTTTTCTTTTTCCAACATATTGTCAAATTGTTAAAAAAACACTTATGCGGCCCCATTTTATAAAATGCCCATGGTAACATTGTTTTTACCTCTAGAGTTAAAGAAATACATAAAATGAGCAAACACCACGACTTCGGGTTCGGTCAGTCGTTTCGGCCAGTTCGGGTCCTCCCGCGCTCGCTCGGGTTACGCTCGGGTCCCGAACCATCTAGCCTCGCGCAGTGCCTTTCACACAAGTGCTCTCCAAGATAAATACTCGCGGTCGCGACCCCAAGCGGGGTCGCGAAATTTTTTTAAGGGGTCGCGGCGATGCTGGGGTCGTGTTTTAAGCCGATTTTAAGCAGCCACTGCGTCTGATCCGAGGCGGGCATTTTGCTCCCTCAACGGGCAATCGGTCTTTGGACCTTCCTTTAGCATGCCTTTGTTACGGAGTGCAATTATCAGTCTTAGTTTGGGAGCAGTATTGTCTCAAAGTTGGCCGAAACGCTCAGAAATGTCTATGAAAAATCGTGTTTTGGGCCGATTTTAAGCAGCCACTGCGTATGATCCGAGGCGGGCATTTTGCTCCCTCAACGGGCAATTGGTCTTTGGACCTTCCTTTAGCATGCCTTTGTTACGGAGTGCGATTGTCAGTCTTAGTTTGGGAGCAGTATTGTCTCAAAGTCGATCAAAACGGTCGCAAGTGTCTTTGAAAAACCGTTGTGACTATTTTGGTCAACTTTGAGACAATACTGCTCCCAAACTAAGACTGATGATCGCACTCCGTAACAAAGGCATGCTAAAGGAAGGTCCAAAGACCAATTGCCCGTTGAGGGAGCAAAATGCCCGTCTCGGATCAGACGCTGTGGCTGCTTAAAATCGGCCCAAAACACGATTTTTCATAGACATTTCTGAGCGTTTCGGCCAACTTTGAGACAATACTGCTCCCAAACTAAGACTGATAATTGCACTCCGTAACAAAGGCATGCTAAAGGAAGGCCCAAAGACCAACTGCCCGTTGAGGGAGCAAAATGCCCGCCTCGGATCAGACGCAGTGGCTGCTTAAAATCGGCCCAAAACACGATTTTTCAAAGACACTGCTGACCGTTTCGGCCAACTTTGGGACAATACTGCTCCCAAACTAAGACTGATAATCGCACTCCGTAACAGAGGCATGCTAAAGGAAGGTCCAAAGACCAACTGCCCGTTGAGGGAGCAAAATGCCCGCCTCGGATCAGACGCTGTGGCTGCTTAAAATCAGCCCAAAACACGATTTTTCGTAGACATTTCTGAGCGTTTTGGCCAACTTTGAGACAATACTGTTCCCAAACTAAGACTGATAATTGCACTCCGTAACAAAGGCATGCTAAAGGAAGGTCCAAAGACCAGTTGCCCGTTGAGGGAGCAAAATGCCCGCCTCGGATGAGACGCCGTGGCATGTTAAAGGAGGGGTCCCGTGGGGTCGCGAAATTTTTCCTGGGGGTCGCGGAAATTTTTGGCTTCAAATTTGGGGTCGCGAGCCGAGAAAGGTTGAGAACCGCTGCAATAGGACATTCGGGACATTGCATTTTGTGGGTAATTAATCATTGTGTTCCTAACCCAAGTTTGTTAGATTTTAGCATACATTCAACTTGGTAGGACCAATTTTTTTCACTTTTCAGACAATGACTGTAGATGATGCCTGCCTACTCAAAATCGAAACGGGTCAAGAGACTCGGCACAATACCCCACTATGACTGCAAGTTGCTTTGCGGCGGGGTCCCTGTCGTGCTGGCCGCACTGCTGCATGCTGCACGTGTTGCATGCCGTCGTCGGGGTGGTGAGGGAGGGTCTTGGGGCCGCCGCCTCGCCGTCTGGTCCCGCGCGACGGCACTGTTAAATCAATACCCGGCGTCGCTGGCGTCGCTGGCGTGGCGGTCCGTCAAGGTCCGTGGGGCCGCGTCAGTCTCGTCCGACATGTCCCACGCGACGTACGACAGGCTGTGGGCGGACGCGCAGCGCACGCTGGACGAGGCCACGGCCATCGACAGCGACCTGCACGCCGCCAAGCCGCAGAAGGACAAGCGCAAGGCGTCGGCGGTGGTGTGCGACCTGTACGTGCGATACGTGACGGCGCTGGCCAGCCTGGACCAGTGCTACGACCAGATAGTGCAGCCGCAGAAGCGCCTGCTCGTCCGCAAGCTGCTCGACGCCAGCCTGGGCCGCATGCTGGAACTCAAGCACGAGCTCGTCAACCTGGACCTGTCCGAGTTCAGCTACTACGACGACGTGCTCATCAGCATGAACATCCTGCCGCAGGAGGCCGAAATCACCATCCCGCAGTACTACAGGCGCGAGCGCGAACAGGAGATCCGGCAGCGGAGGAAGACCATCGACGACGTCCTCAAACGACTGGGCTTCTACGAGGACGAGGTGGGTAGCTGGCTGTGGCGGCCCTCCGCGTGGTGCACTGTGCACTGCTTTTGTTTGCTTGGCCTGGCCAGGGCGCCGAGCCGGAGATGACGGAGGACGAGGCGACCCGCCTCATCCAGGTGCACGAGCGCGCGCGCCAGGGCCGCCTGCGGGCGCAGTTCATGCGCGAGATCCGGCACATGAAGGACAAGGCCAAGCCCGACCCGCTGGCCGACGACAAGGCGGGGTCGCGCGCCGCCGCGCTGCGCATCCAGAAGATCTGGCGGGGCTTCATCACGCGGAGAAAGATCCGGAGGAGGGTCATCGAGGAGATGCTTCTCATTGGTATGGCCGCGGCGAGGGTGTTGTCTCGTCGCTCTGTCTCTGCCGCATTCCTCGAGTGCGACAGAGACAGAGCGACAAATGGCTCGCAGGCATGCTGCCCCCCGTGGCCGTGGAGTCGGAGGCGCGGCGCCGCAGCGAGGAGGTGCGCGAGGCGCGGCGCGCGGTGCAGGCCGAGCACCAGCGGCAGTACGAGCAGGCCCTGGTGCGCGAGAAGGAACACGTGCGGCGCACGCGCGGCGAGATCATCAAGGAGGAGATCGCGGACGCGGCGCGCTGCTGGTACATGGACTACAAGGCCAACACCGGCAAGTTCCCCGACTTCCCCTCTGAGGAGTCCGGCGGCTCGGCGGTGCTCTTCAGCCGCCAGGGCGCCGAGTCCGAGATGAGCAAGTCCACGGCGCCGTCCTCCAAGGACAGCAAAGGTATTGTCTCTTTCGCTCGCATGGCGTGTCCCATGGGAGGGTCGTCGCTCCGTCTCTCTCGCTCTCATGGGAGGGGTTGTGAGAGTGACAGTGACAGAGCGACGAGGTGTTGTCGAAGGGATGAGGGGGCAGGACGTGGTTCAGCGACTTTGTACCGAAGCTCGCCATGCAAGCTGCCTCCCCACGCTGCATGGGGCCTGTGCCCGCGGGGGGAGGGCAGGGGGTTCGGCTGTCCGGAAGTCTGGATAGGCCAGGCTCGGCCAGGCCGACGGTGCAACCAGTGCAGCCGCACAAGCGCACCACTCAGCGGTCTCTGTTCCACACCCACAGGCAAGAAGGACAAGGCGAAGAAGGCGCAGAAGGAGAAGGACCCCGCCAAGAAGAGGCCGGAGGACGAGGAGGACCCGGGCTTCAAGATGCTGCCGTCCAGCTTCCTGGGCGAGCTGGTGGCGTCCTGCGGCACGTACCAGGACGTGTGGTGCGAGAAGGACGAGCGCGGCAACCCCAGCCAGACCTTCTACCGCGACATGATCCTGCAGGACAAGGAGCGCGAGGCGAGTAGCGCGTAGTCAACGGAGTCCGCCTGCCGCCTGCAGAGCGAGGCTGGGCCAGCCCGCCAGACACCCGTGCAGCGGGGCGGCCTACCCTCGACTTGACAGGCGCTTGGCTTGGCTTGCCGTTCGCAGGTGGAGGCCGAGCTGCGCAAGACGGTGGACCACATGCTGCGCCAGGAGCTGGAGCGGCTGCAGGCCGCGCTGGACCGCGACCGCGCGCGCAAGGGCAAGAGGGGCAAGAAGGCGAGCAAGAAGAAGGGCCGGCGCGGCGGCAAGAAGGGCAAGAAGAAGAAGGAGCGGGACCTGACGCCCGACCGCACGCTCGAGTCGCTGTTCGAGGAGCTGGTGGCCAACGGCATCATCCGCAAGTACCCGGAGGTGCCGCTGGCCGCCTTCAAGGGCGAGCGCTCCTTCGGCAACCTGGCGCTGCGGCAGCAGGGCAAGGACCCCCTGCCGTCCCTGGGCGACGTGCGCCAGGCCGTGCTGGAGTACTGCGTGCTGCCGCTGGGCTCCCCCGCCATCCACGCCATGTCCCCTCTGGTGCGCTCCGTGCTGCTGGCGGGGCCGGCGGGCTCGGGCAAGCGCACGCTTGTCCACGCCGTCTGCACCGAGACGGGCTCCGTACTCTTCGACCTGAGCGCCGCCAACATCGTCGGCAAGTACCCCGGCAAGGCGGGCCTCGTCATGCTCGTCCACCTCGTCAGCAAGGTGTCCAGGTCGGTTGCTGCAGCTTGCTGCACTTTACTGCTCGCCTTCCGCCCCCACCGCCTTCAACGTCCCCCTTCTGCAGGCTGCTGCAGCCGTCCGTCATCTTCATGGACTGCGCGGAGAAGCCCTTCCTGAAGAAGGTGCCGAAGACCGACAAGACCGACCCCAAGCGCCTCAAGAAGGACCTCCCGAAGCTGGTCAAGAGCATCGGGCCCGAGGACCAGGTAGGCCAGCGTAAATCAAGTTAAAACACAAGCCGTGGGTCTGATTCTGAGCGGGCGGCACCATGCCACCGCGGCGGGAGAGGCTCCGGCACCGCTTTGCAGCAGTCCTGTGCAGCCTCATGGCAGCGTGCTCCGCCATGCTGCGCTCGACACTTCGACATTCGACAGGTGCTGCTCATGGGCATCTCCCGCTGCCCGTGGGAGTGCGACCAGAAGGCGCTGGCGCAGGTGTACACCAAGATGATCCTGATTCCGCGGCCCGACTACGCCAGCCGCAGCTACATCTGGAGCGAGCTGCTCTTCTCGTACAGCGGCGTCAACCGCCAGTTCGACACGGCCGCCATCGCCCAGATCTCGGACGGCTACACGGTGAGGGCCAGTCTCGCTGTCTCTCTCGCACCCGTGGGGCGTGCCCTGGGTGTGTGAGAGAGACAGAGCGACGAAAGCGGGCGCAAAGATCCTTCGGAATAATTAGGTGGCGGCCGGGCCTAGGCCAAGACCAGCCAAGACCCCAGGGCTGCTCGAGGCTTGCACAACCGCGCCGCCGAAAGGGCCCAGTCCGGCCCAGCCCGCACTCGTCGCTCTATCCCCCTGGCACTCATGCTGTGTGTCGCAAGGGTGCGAGAGAGACGGGGCGACAAGTGCAGGCGGCAGCGGAATCTGCTTGAGCCTGGCGTTGCCGTGTCGCCAGGTCGGCCGCATCCTGGCCGTGCTGAGGGACGTCATGACGTGCAAGAGGATCCTGCAGATGCGCGTGCAGCCGCTGACGCACGCCGAGCTGGTGACGGCGCTGAGCAGGCACGACCCGGTCTACAAGGAGGAGGAGGAGGCGTTCCTGGCGTGGTTCCAGCGCACGCCCATCGGGCGGCGCAAGGCGCGCGCCATGGAGCTGGAGGAGCTGCAGCGCCAGGGGCTGGAGCCGCAGCCCGCCAAGTGAAGGGACACTGAAAAGCCCAGAACCAACCCAGGGCCAACCCAGAACGGTTCTCAGGTGAGGGCTAGCGGAAACTGCCTAATTGCACTAGTATTGTGTGAGTTTTTCAACTTCCAGGTGGGCCTGGAGGGGAGGGGGCACCTGGGGGGCACACCAGCCACAGCCTATCCTCCATCAACAACTATTGTGTGGTAAAAAATTATTTCCTGAATTGTACTGACACCTGAACAGACACTGCAAATAGTTCCTCTCACAGTTTCTTCTTGACGCTGTTGAGTGTGTTGTATTGTTTCTACTGAACAATATATTTTAACTTTATCTTGAAATAAGTATCTTTCTTAATCCTGAGAGCCCTTACACAACCTGAAATCTCCGTGATACTCTGTTGTTCAAGTATTATATATACCGATCACATACAATTAAGGATGACCCAGAAGGGTGTTCAATTCAACAGCAACTTGACTGATCAAATTCGGATTTTTTTAAAAGTTGTTGAAGGTCAGATATAAATTATCCAGTAGATGACAAAATGTGTTTATTTCACATTCACAGTGGCTGGTTTATATTTACATTGGAAATGAATGGTCAACAGAATTCAGATTTTTAAAACATGATCTACATACTCATGGAAAGTGTCTCTTGATAACTCAGATTATACCACAAAGAAAATTCACTTAAGAGAATCTAAACAAACAAATATTATCCCCCTTCTTGGAAACCAAGTGTCAACATGTTTGAGAGAAAAAGAAAGCTCAATATGTAAGTTCTTAGAGCTAAACTTAAAATGAATAAGGTAACAGATGCGAATCACACAATAGGAGTAGCAGGCGGTGCTGTTGTTGGAGCTTGTGGATTAACATTTTGGATCAGGGTGATGTTATCACCTTTCATCATAATCCTCCCTAATGTCTTCCTCTTGCCAGATTTCTTGTAAACCTCTTCAGCATCGTCTAGGACCAGATTCATATATTCATCAAATCCCACGATGTGTCCTTCAATGCGTAGGTTGACGTTTTCATAAAGCCACACCTGGAACAATAAATTAAATGAACAATCAATAAACACTAACATTAATAAATTCTACAGAAACTCTTCAATAACGAGGCTGGTTAAAAAGAATTTAAGTGCATTGCAAAACAGCACTGGGACAGTCAAGTACATTTGTGATAGGTTAGCAAACCCATACTTTCAAAAAGCCCCAACAATTAAAGTGTCAAAATCATGATGCATTAATGAGATGTATTAAATACACTGTTCTATTTTACACAAGAGGCCCTCATAACAAGCCACACAAAGTTTGAAACAACTTTGCGACACAACTATAACTCCAAATTTGGAGGTTAGGGATGTAAACAAGCCCATGCACAACGCACAAAATCTTACCTGAACTCTTGAACGATTTTGTAAATAACGGAAGATAAGGTTGATGGGTTGTACCATCACCTTCTGGACTTTGGGTGGGCCTTTGTAAGACATCTTGAGTGAGAAATGCTATGGAAAAATTACAATAAACAAAGCGGCACGGGCTTCTCCTCGACGTCGCCGGTACGTTTGTGTGCGTTGTGCGTTTGTGTGTGTGGGTGCGTAAATGCGCGCGCGCGTGCGAGTGTCTGTGTGGTGCTGTTGTACCAACCGTACAGAGGACCCACCGACCGGCACCGGCTGGATGATCGGTTCGTCACACGAATCTCTAAGTGCTTACGACACTCAAAAGTGACCGTAGAACCAATATCAGGGATCCATCAGTTCGTTTATTCCAGCTAAGAGAATAAAATGGAGTTTAGTCGCTTTTGCTGCAGGTGGTCACAGTCGCACTGACATCCCCTCCCGACAGCGCGAAACTTGAAACGGAGTAATGTGGAAAACAAAATGACGACCTTTAGATTTAGATAGAATCGGTCAAAAGGGATGTCGCAGTTTGCTCCAGCATAAGAAAGATTTCGTCCATCTCTCTCAAAGCTGCGTTAAGTTAGTGAGGTCTTAAAACAGACACCTTACCGTCGTCAGACGGTCCATAGTGCAAGTCAAGGGGACACGGGGACACCCCGATCTGCAGTCAAATGCTCTAGCACTGAGCTCTATCCCCAAGAACAAAAGGTCTTGGACCACACTTTTATATTGTTTTTCCGGGCCAGCAGTGTATAGGCAGATGCTAAGTACTCCAACTGCACCCACACCCAGTTCACTAGTGAAATCGTCACATCACCAGCTTCAATAATAGCCAGTTTAGAGAAAGCCCAGAGCACAAAATTTCTGATCCCTTAGTGGTGAGGATTGGGACAGTATTTTAAAAGACTCAAAACAAATAAAGTTTCTGTTGAAAATTTATTTTTAACAGTGATTCTTTTACGTTTTGTCTTAGATACTTGTTAACACATCAGTCTCGAGGTTTAGCCACAGCAGATTACAATAAATCACAATACCACCGCTGTTCTCTCTTTCGATGTTGGCAGCAAAACCACAGCAGCCAGCAGAGCTCAGCGCACACACCAATTTAAATTTAAAGTAAATTAAAAAAAGACTTGCAGCATAGTTTCAAACATTTTAAGCTGTAGAATCTCATTATGGCAGCACAACACTGACCTCTTCCAAATGCTAATAAGTACTATTTTGATTTGTACTGAGTGGAAAGTTATAAAATAAAGACTTTCAAATCAATGCTGCAAGCAGAGTTAAAAATGTGTGTGATGTCTTTGCATGTCAGGAGTATTGTACACAAAGGGCTCAACAAATTCAGTAATGATAGAAAAATAGAATTCAAAAATTAAACTCCTAATGTCAATGTGTACCCTGATTTGTGCAATTATCTGGAGGATTCCAGACCACTAAGAAATGTCTAAATGGACAGGAAACTAATATAATTAAGGCAAGTTGATGGAGTGAGAGCAAAGTACAAAAGGAAGCTAGTTACGAAGCAAGACAATGAAGGAATGGGCAAAGAGGATAAGTTTTGTACAGAAAAATAACTGTACACTAAAACTAGAATAATTTAAAATTAAAAAAAGCAGCTGGCTTTCCACACAAGTCACAAGTACTGATTGAAGAGGAACACATGTAACAACTGACAAGAGACTTCACTGAAATACTGAAAATTACTTTTAAAAAATCCAGTCTCACAGCTACAAAGATCTTAACTTTGATAAATGCTATCAACAACATGTATATAGAATGAGAAATGCAGAAGGTACAATTAGTCAAGGTAGTTACAAGTTCTAATTTGAAAAATAATAATGGAACACCTTGTGACTACAAGTTCTAATTTGAAAAAAAAATAATCATGGAACACCTTGTGACTAATGGAACGCACCTAGCTCACACAATCACACTCATCTTGAGGGTGAAAAGGAAGACTGAACTTTGCCCATTGACAAACTCAAGAAATCCCGCTCACAACCAAAACAAATTCCACTTCCATGAGGAAGCAGAAATAAGCAGTTCAATAAAATTTCTTCTGTCACAATAACATTCTACCCTTATCACGCTTCTTTTTCACATTTGGCTGAATGTTCCCAGGTACATTTGAGTGTACATGGTAACACAGTAAAAATTCAGGTTCTTTCAGTGTGTTTTAAAATAAATTTACAGCTCATCCTTCTTTGGCTGGTCATCATCTTCATCCACATCTTCCGCCTAGAATGAGAAATGTCACATTTAGGATAACAAATTTACAGATAGAATAATTTAAGCACATAAACAAGTATACTTACTTCTTCAGGGGCAGCCTGGCCGTAGGCACCTCCGGTTTCCAAGAACTTAGAGAGACCCTCCAGAGTGCGCTCGCCATTGTACTCAATGACCTTATTGTCACCCTTAGCGTACAGCTTCAATGTAGGGAATGAGGGGATCTTGGTGTGCTCCAGTTCGTTGATGGTGGCATCCATCTTGGCAATAACAATGGCAGAATTGTCCTTGAACTTCTCACCAAGCTGGAAAGGAGAGAACAGCCACATTATTTTCCCTTCCAACAGAAAATGATTTTATTTAAGAAACTAAGAAAACAAACCTGGTCATAAATGGGAGCAAGCTGCTTGCAGTGGCCGCACCAGGGAGCATAGAACTCAACCAGCACATCCTTTTCCTTATCAAAAGCAACCTCATCGAAGTTGGATGAGACCAGGGTCTTGACAGGGTTCTTATCCCAATCCTCAGGAAGGTCCTGAGACAGCAGGTGTTGCTGCACAAGAAAATAAAATGTTAAATTTTGAAGGAAAAATGAAAATTACTGGAAGAAAGAGTAAAGCAAGTTAATTCTAGTCACCTTCAGCTTGCCATCAAGGAAGCTCTGGACAAATGAGCGAATGTTGTCAGCATCAAGCTTGGGGTCAGCAGGCTTGTACTTGGCCATGTCCTCCTCCAATCGGATAAGACGCATGGCAGGAACCTCAGCTTTCTTCATGCCAAAGAAGTCCAGGATACGGTCGTGGTCCTCTTCATCAGCATTGATGGTAACGAACAGGAGCTGTTCGAAAAATATAAAAAGACCTATTATTCGCAAATATTCAATGCTATACAGCTATTTACTGGACCAGAACATAGTTGTACCACTTCAACTGACCTGTTCCCTGAAGCTCTTGGCAACAGAGCGAGCACTCTCCAAATGCTGATCAAAGTGTCCAGCTTCCTTGGACAGGAACATGAGCAGATGGGACTTGATTTCACCTCCAAAGATCTTTTGGGCAGTCTCGTGGTTGAACTCAACGACAAGGGGCAGGGCATTGGAAGAAACAAACTTCTTCAGGACATCCTCCTTTAGTTCACCCTCAAAGTCAGCACGGCCCTCATCGAACTAAAATGGAATAAGATAAATATTAGCTAATTAACTAAAAGATATTAAATTGACTACACCACTTATCTTACAGAACATACCTTCTTGAACAGGACAACCTTGCCATCCTCAACCTTGTACTCAGCAAAGACATCGTCAGCAGAGGTGATACCAAAGGGATAGTCATCAACCATGGCGGCAACATTGAGGAAGACCTTGGCAGCATCAGAGGTCTGGTCCTGCAATTCAAAAATTTTTAATATCAGATATGACAGAAACAAAAGCAATTTAAAAAACACTTTTGGAAATTATTTTTAAATTAACAGCATGACATGTTAAACACAGAAAACAAACCTTGAAGAAGCCAATGACAGCCACACTAGCAGCCTTCTCAACGAATTCCTTGGCCTCCTCCACAGTGGCGAGGGCCTTGGCAGGAGGACCAGTCTTCTTGTTCAGCCAGTTGACAATCTCATCAGCAGTACGGCCACCTAAAAATTGAACATTGCACAACTATTCCAAACAAGAACACAAATGCCACAGATAATAAACCTCAGGGTAAAAAGGTCTACTTACCATTGTACTCAGTGGGGTTGCCGTTACGGAAGAACTTAAGGGTGGGGTAACCACGGACACCATGGCCCTCAGCCAGCTCTTGCTCCTCTGTAGCGTCAACCTTTCCAAGCTTGATGGCAGAGCCGCTCTCAGCCAATTTCTGGGCTGCTTTGGCATATTCAGGGGCAAGGGCTTTGCAGTGGCCACACCAGGGAGCATCTGAAATAAAAAGACAGGTTAGTTACCTTTGCCTCATTTCATAAATTATTGACTATTCTGAAGTTTAGATCCTCAAGACAAGTTTTATACCAAGGACGTTAGGGTTCAAAGGATGATGAAGGAGACTTCACACATCAGGCAACTTGAGAAGTACAACAGGTCATTAACCTTCGGTTACTAAAGTGACCAGTCAGATTCCTAAGTTGCACCACAGTGAGTAAAGCATAGGTCCACCCAAAGTAAAACTCAAATAGAGGGAAACTAAGGACAGTGAAGAGTTCAAGAACTGTATGCCTAAATATTGCACAAAAGAGGTTTAGGGCTAAAACTGAGAACTGGATAGGCTATGCCGCACCACAAAGTTACAAATTTCACAAATCACACGAAAAATATTAATTGTAAAAATAATCTCATGTGAAAGTCAAGACGTATAGAAAGAACGAAAAGACGGGGCCGGCGCGAGACGCAGCAGTGGAGACAGGACAGAGACGACACCGATGACGAGTCCCGGCGGGGCGCTACGGTGCTACGTGTACACCACGCACTGACAGCGACAATCCCACGCCAAAGTCCGAATGGAATCCAAGCGATTTGCAACTCCACGTCAATTAAAACTTGGTAACGGACAAACCCTTGGCAGCGAGATTAATGTCAGGCGACAGCGAACCAGGAGATACAAAGGAAACAGCTGGTAATCCGAGCGGACACTTGCTGGTGTTTTGACTTACAGAACTCGACGAGGATAAATTCGTTGCTGGAAATGACTTCTTGGAAATTGGCCTTAGTTAAAACGAGGACGCCCTCATCTTCCTTGACCTCTTCGGCGCCGGCTGCGAAGGCAACCGCTACCAGCAGGACGGCGAAAAGTGGCCGAATCGTCATTTTCCCGGTGTGCAAGCCCAGACGCCCTACACCTGCCGTGGCTTTGGATAGAGTGAGGACCATTCAGCGCGAGGGCGGCCGGGGCGGCCGTCGTGGCAGCATCGGGTCGTGGTGGGCTCTGATTGGTCGGCTCTCGGCGGCGGGCACCACCCGTGTCATCGCGTTTCAGGAACTGCTACGTTGCACGTAATAAAATACTTGTTGCCATCAGTGCCCTCGTGTGAAAAAATGCCACCATTTGAAAAGGACTGGCCGAAGTAAAATCCCGTATCTTTGAAAAGTCTGACGGCAAGGCAAGGATCTAGCGAAGAGACCAGCGCCAACCTGGGCCGCGGAGCGGGTTTGAAATACACGAAGGTCCTTCACGACTTGAGCTCATTTTGGCTGCCTTTCCCACCTTGTCACACACCGAGACTGAGGAAGTAAGCAGTTCTGAATTTTCTGTGTGTTGTAACCTCCCCTGGTGTCGCTTGTTCTAATCCTAATAGCTGATTTCTGGTAAAAATTGGGTAGGGGTCAGAACTGTCTTAAGGTTATGACGTTCAGTGTGTCTACTGACAGCAGGCCAAAAAGCAAGCAGCAATATTTCACTATGCATGTGAATGTCATTTTAGGTCGGGATTGTTGACGTCGTCAGTCTCATTTGCCCATTCTAGCGATAACTTCGAGTGCGAAACCGTTCTTTTGATTTTAGTGCGAGGTCCTTGGCAAGTTGAGAGTGCCAACGTTGTATAAAATTATTTATGCATGCCTGGGTAGCTGCCGACCTCTAGCGAGGTGAGAGAAATTAAAGCTTTAACTTGAATCTGTGCCTCGAAACCGACTAGTGTGCATAACGTCCCTGGTCAAGCTACAGCATTTACATCCAATGACGAACATGCGTTTTCAAGTTGGCATTGCCGCAGAGCCGGGGAAATTCGAAAGTGTGCGCCCAACAGCTGTTGCAGATCGTTGGTGTCATTGGTCATGACCTAGTCCTAGAGACGGACTCTGACACTGGTCATGACCTGCCGCACGACAAGCACGCTCGATAATCCCGCCCCTAAATCCCAGCGCCTTATCTGTATCAAAGGGCCTTTCGGGTTCGACCCTGCCGTATCGTGTTTTATGGAGGACTGTCGCTTTGCGGACGAGGCCTCGCGCACCCACCCATTTCAGGCGACTTGTTTTACCCTCTCCTCCCCCACGCCATTCGGGAAACCCCAAATCTTCCGAAAAGGCAGTGATTGTCCCTCCACCCTCAAACAGAGGGGGGGGGGGCAGAAGTATGCTATCGGTGTGCGCGAGGCAAAACGCATCGTGGTGGTCACTGGTTGGCAAAGACATTGCAATGAGTGGGCGAGTGGGCTGGGTGGTTTGGAGGCAGAGCTGACGTGGCCGCCAGGCGAGCCCGGCGAGCCGCCAGGGCCCCCGCCTGACAAGACAGGTCGGCGCGCAAAACCGCAAGATAAGGTCCAACAGGAAAACCGCTGTGAGAAGTGCGACGTCGCCTCGATCCAGTTGGTTATTGCTCCAGGTTGCCCCACCTTGCTGCAAATTCCGCCACAAGGCCCGACGCCAGCCCACGCCACGGCGACTGGGCACGCGCAGCACGCGCCAGTGGCGCCTGCGACCCGTCACCGCGACGTGTGCGTGTAGCTACACCGTGGTCGTGCGCGCGGTGGCTTATCGCGGCGACTGGCCTGCCGTAGCCTGGCGTCCCGGCGGCCGAGCAATCACTTTGCGACGCGTCCAAAATTAGCTTTGGCGGACCCGAAAGCCTCCCTGCACCAATTACTGTTGATAGCCAGGCCGTTCCTAATGCCTCGGCCCTCGGGTGCGCCTGACAAAGCTTTCAGTGTAGCCCCGTGGAAACACTTTCTTGGCAGTGTGCGCGATTAACGGTGTAGATGGACCGGCCGGGTGCTCCTCGCGGAGAAAGGTCAAGGTTTCCCACTCCCCCCCCCCTCTCCGGTGCGTGTGTGAGAGCGAGAAAAGGGCGGGGAGGTGAGGTTTACCCGAGGGTTTGCCGCCACGCGGAAATGGGCGCCTTTTGGCGCGGGTCGCCAACATTGCACACACTTTGCTGCAACCTTGAGAGCGCCCTTTGCCACCCCGAAGACAGCGAACGTCGCGCTCAAAGATCGTTGCCCGGCTTCTCGTGAGAAGGGTTCAAACGCATCGCACGCCGCGTTGCACGCATGCAGGACCCGGCTTGCGGGAAATTCAAACAGCTTGTGCGTGCCGAGCTCCGACCCCCCGGTTCCCCCGCAACCATTCCGATCATAGACCAGCTGTGGCAACACGCGAGGCGCCGATGCAGCAGTGTGACAGCTCGCTCTATCCCCGATGGGCTCGTGGGCCGTGTTGACTGTGTTGGTGGTGTTGGTGACCCAATTGGCTGCTTTCAGATGGCGACGGTCACCGAACACCAAGTCACCTCGGAGATCTACGCGGACGAAGGCATAGCCGTCGGCGCTCCTCGCGCTGGGGGATGTGAGTAGTCGAGTGCAAGCCAGGCCTTGGCGCCTGAAGGGTAGGCAGCCCATTTGACACCTCCCTGCCTGCCTGGCGCTATTCGAGGCCTTCATTTGAAGTCACGTCGAATCTATCGCTCTCTCTCTCTCTCTCTCTCTATTTCTCCCTGGGATTCCGCCTACATTGTAAGCGTGTGCGCCACTTTCAGACGTGACCACCAAGTTCTACTTCAAGTGCCCCCTTGCCCCAGGCGAGGGGAAGCAGCTGGAGCAGCTGGAGCAGGACAGCGACGGGGACCTCGTCGTGGAGCGGAGGAACAGGGAGGAGGTGATCCGCATCGGTAAGGCAAAGGCCCTGCGGCCCTGAGGGCGCCCCTTCGCTCTCCAACTCGCCCTCTCACTCGCAGCCCGGGGGCTGTCAAACGCCACCCTCTCTCTTGACCCCCAGAGAGCCGCCTGAAAGGCAGGCAAAAAGCAGCACGTTGCTTCTAGAGGGCGCCAGCCCGACCCGATGGCTGATTCCGAGCACTGCTTGTCGCTCTGTCTCTCTCGCACCCTTGCGGAACGTCCCATGAGTGCGAGAGAGACAGATTGAGCCTCCCCTCTCGCCCCCACAGAGCACAGCGCGTCCACCAGCCTGCGGATGGTGGGGCTGCAGGTGTGGCGCGGGGCGCTGCTGCTGGCCGACTGGGCCGTGCACTGCGGGCCTTCCCTGCTGCGGGGCGCCACCGTGCTGGAGCTGGGCGCGGGCACGGGGCTCACCAGCATCGTGGCCGCCATGCACGCCAAGGAGGTCGTCAGCACGGACGTGGACCTGGGCGGCATCCTGGACCTCATCAAGGCCAACGCCGCGCTCAACAGGGACGTGGTCAAGGCCAAGTTCACCGTGCTCGGCCTCGACTTCTTCGCCGAGCAGTGGTCGCCGGAAGTGCAGGGCAAGCTCAAGGAGGTGTCACTTGTGTTTGCAGCTGACGGTGCGTCGAACTTTCATCTCGAATGCCGCTCCATGTTGCTGGCGAGTTTCACGTTTGTCTCTCTTTTCCAGTTATTTACGACGTGGACCTGACCGAGGCATTCGTTCGGACCCTATTGAAAGTGATGAGCGTGCCACCAAAGAAGACATTGTTCTTCGCTCTGGAGAAGAGGTAAAGTAGGACTGCGTCTGCCGCGATGGCCTTGCCAGGGCCTTGCCAGGGCCTTGCCAGGGCGTTGCCCAGTCGATGAGGGAACGGCTTCGCCGGTGTCAAGTGATTGGCGTCGCGGCCCTCACTTCCCGCGGAGAAACGTAATCGCCACGAAAATCGACATTTTCGTGACGATTTCGCTCTCCTGGGGCTCAAGCCTGCCGATTGAAGTGATGCACTGTGGATTAGCAGTACGAATGTGATTCCAGTAAAGTTGAGTGAAAACTAATTTTAACTATGTGTGTCATCCATTGCAGATATGTGTTCACAACAGATGATTTTGAATCCGTCGCACCAGTTTATGAACACTTTGTGTCCTACCTCGAACATTGCCGACCCAAGTCTTGGACCATTGAACAAATTCCCCTTGACTTTCCTCAATACTTCCGATATGAACGGGTCAAGCAGCTTGTGCTTTGGAAGATTGCATCTTGAGCTACACCGTTAACATTACATGTTATGCTTGTTTTTTGTTGCTGCAGTTTTATGTCGAATCGATTTCGTTGTGCTTGTACTTCGTCTTGTGCTTGTTATTTACTAACATTTCTCCTAAAGTGTTAAAGCATTCACTTCATGCGCGGGTATTTCTCAGTATTGTATCACAATCTGTTAGATAATAATTTGAAAGCTGTGATAGTATTTTCTCGATCCTCGCTGTGATTTTTAGGCTTTGTAGGGCCAATAAAATATTTATTTTTGCACCTCCTCTTCAATTTTCCCCCTCTGCGCGATTCGCGCCACCTGCGCCCGATTCATAATTTCCCGGCCTTGCAGGCAGAGATTCACGCAGTGCGCAGGTGCGCAGCTTCACGTATCTTGGGTACATCCAGAGCCCTACATCACATCAACAATTGTGAAATCAATCGCTCTCTGGAAAAGCATAAGTAAAAGCATCTTGAAACTCTCACGGTCTGGGTCTGACTGAAAATAGACAAAAAAATGTGCTTAATTTTTCATAGCCTGCAAAAGAACACGTGCCTTCTCAGCCCGACAACGACGTGTTTTCGAACGCAATATGGCGACCATTTGTGTAAATCAAAAGTTCGAACTGTATTGAAGTTTGTCTGAATCAACTTATAATGCGTAACAGTGTAGCTGAGAGAATGTCTGATTGACAGCAAAATTATTTTTTGCGTCCCGATTGGCTTTGTTTGGTGTTTCTTGCTGAAAAGTCAGTCAGAAGTGTCATATTGGTTCATAGAGCCGCCTTTGTTTTTGTTTCGCTGTCGAACTGAACCAGCACGACCAGCAGCGATTCTTTAAATGAAGTGTTGTTTTCATGCGAATCAAGTTCATGAACTCAATCGGCAACAACTTTGGAGTGCCGGGTTTGTGCATTGCTGT
The DNA here is from genome assembly GCF_012932325.1 of Thrips palmi. Classification (NCBI taxonomy): domain Eukaryota; kingdom Metazoa; phylum Arthropoda; class Insecta; order Thysanoptera; family Thripidae; genus Thrips; species Thrips palmi. The sequence continues at coordinate 14,955,749 of NW_023144632.1, read as the reverse complement.
TCTGATCTTCTGACGCGCAGTGATACTTTCAAGACCACCTTTCCTCTTGTCCCAAGCAACATCTTTTGTTGTTTTCCATCTCATCTCTAGCCAGGGAAGATCTCCTGGAATGTCCTGGGATGAAGATGCTGAGTAATATTTGAAAATGGGAAAATCCTTGCTCGTGGATGTTGTCTTGCCTTCGTTTCACAATAGCTGAAAGCAGTACCAAAAATGTGATGCGCTGCACTTGTTGGTAACGGAAGGGTCCAATCTCCCTTCCGTGAGTCCCTTCTGATTATTTTGATTGAGGCACATACAGCAGAAGTGCCTCCGCTGTTTGATGGCAAGAGGAAAGAAACATTCAAAAAAGCAACAAAATGCGTCGAGTCAAGTTGAAAGAAAAGGGTTAGGTCCCAAACACCATCAACATGTAAAAGCAGCTGTCAAAATGCAGGACAAACCTGCGGGTAGTGCTGCTGTGAGAACCCCAAAAGGTGAATTGCTTCTCGTATGTCCGTTTTGTGTGATACGAATTGTTAGCGTGGGTCTTACCTGTGTCAGCTTGCTGCCACTGTGGGACAAAGACCTTGCCATAGTACCACACCATTCATAACATTGTCCGTGTCGTTCCTTGTTACAGCCAATGGCGTTAAACATCAGCCTAATATGTCATCTGGGCTCTCTTCAGCCTGCTCCAGTCTTGCATTTAATGGACTTGATTCTGCAAAGATCAATCAACAAACTTCAGAAGATTTCAAACGTTGTGAAGAAAGCCATCCCAGCACAGACCAGTGCGACCCTGATTCTGATGGGGAAAATGGTGGCAGCTCAACACTTACCAATGGCTGTGGCATGCACAGCTCTAAAACTATGTGTGATTATTGCTCATTAAATTTTAAGAGTGAATCAGAGTTAAATGTTCATTGTAAATCTGAGGCCCATCAAATTGTTGTAATGTCAGATGGTGGAAGAGAATGGGAGTAAGTGCTATAGCATGTAATTCTAAATTTAGTCTTATATAATTAGATTCATGTATTTTAATGTGGTCCTGCTCTTGCCTTCAAGGTATCGTCCACCTCCTCGAGGGGTAATGGCTGAAGGGTATTCACTGTGTGAGAATTGGGATAAGACATGCAAATATGGAACACAATGTGTTGAGGCTCACAGTGCAGAAGAATTGCAAGAATGGTGTGAAAGATTTGAGTACCGTCAAAAGAAAATCCAACAAGCAGAACAGGAGAATCTCCTTGGAAAATCTTACACTGAACATTTGCTTGAAAAGTAAGTTCAGTTTGACACTTCACATTGAGTTTGATCCTTATGTACTGCCTACCTGTATTTATTTTGTATTTCCTCCCAGGTGGACATCAAATCCAGACAATTTTCTTAAAGAGAATGTTGATTATGCTGAAGATTGTGTTTCTGAGAATCAGTTGACAACAACTGTCTCTAAAGATAGTAAAACAGATTGGACCTTCCTTGTGAAGACGTCAAAAATACTGAAAGCTGTTGTCTTCTTGCAGTTCCCAGATAGGCATCGCTTTTCAATCAAGTTAGTTCTAATCATAATTAAAATTAATTGTAATCTCGCACTCTGATCTGTTCATAATTTTGGCATATTTTTTAGGTGTGTCAAAAGTGTTGTGGGAGGAGAAACTGCAGACTGGTCCCAAGAGGATTGTCAAGAATGGATTTTGCCAGAAACAAATGGCAGATCTATTGAAAATCTCCAAAACAATAACCCTGATTTTGAATACAAACATTCTGTGTGTGTAGAATTTTCTTCTGACATTTATGGAACATTCCGTCAGACCGTTGCTTTCGATTTTGGAGTTGAGCCATTACTGGTAAAGCATTTATGTGTTGATGTAAGACCTGCCTCATTTGCATCTAATGTTGATGAGCTTAAAAAGGTAAGTCCTAAAACTCTCCATCATCTTGCATCCAACCTGCATTTTCTCTTCAACCAAACTTATTCTGTTGTGGTGCGGTTTCAGGAGCTCTTTCTAGAGGAGAGATGGGATGAAAACAACGCAGAGATAATGAAGTTCTCTTGTTCTGACGAGGCCTATTCTGCCTACTCCTCAAATGGGTCAGAAGACTTGCTTCGATTATACCCTACTCCTACGCCATCAACTTTTACCCTTACTCAGTCAACTGTGTCAGAGCGGACAATCACAAAAAACAATTACTCCTCAAGGATGCACGAATTATTGGGTGTTGAGGAAATGGCACGATATCAACAGGTATAGCTGTAATCTTGATCTGTTTTAAAGTCTTTCATCTTGCATATTTATTTTGCTAGATTATGATATAAACTTAATGTTATTACAGGTGGCTCGCTTCAATGTTCGTGCTAAGTTGAATGTTACCAAGTCATATCTTTTAGCCCCTGCTGGCACCACTCATAGCACTGCGAAATATGCACAGAATGATCAACTCTATGCAGTGATGCAACTCACTCAGGCAATCTCGGAGGACACAGCAGCAGGCCGCCTCATCCTCAACAATTGTACCAGTGTCCTTTTATGTGCAGCCGGTACTGTTTAGTCAATATTTTCTTGCAACCTTCACCACTATCTAATTTTTACCCAAAGGTGATCTTGATTGAGCAATTTAATTCTTCAGGGAAATCTTCAAAGCTGTCAGAGGAAGATTCTGTTACAAAGGATCCTGTCAAACGGAAGGTCTTTGAAGCTCTCATCGAAGACAAAGGGAAAAATGTCATTTATTTAAAGTTGTCTTCAGAAGCTGTGAAAGAATACAACATTGTTGGTGGAAAGGTTTTCCATGCTGAAGTGCAATTTCAGTTGAATCGCTTACAATATTGTGAATGGCACCATGCTGTGGACAGTATTGACGACTACAAAATTCTTTTCCCTGAAACATTTTTGGAACCCAACATTCCCTGGAGTCCTCAAAGGTATATTACAATTTTGAATAGCATCAGTGAATTCCTTTTTACTCAATATGTACTTGTTGATAAAAAGTTTGGTACTTATGTTTCAGGCAATGGAAAGAAATTAAGGAAACTAAATTAAATGTCAAGCAAAAGGAAGCTATAGTTGCCATTACAACACCCTTAAGTGTTCAACTTCCTCCTGTTCTCATTATTGGTTAGATGATCCGTTCAATGGAAGATAATGTTCAAAAAATGTATTTGTCTCGTTTGTACTAAATCCTGGTGCTTTCTTTTAGGTCCTTTTGGCACTGGCAAGACCTACACCTTAGCTCAGGCACTAAAACAGCTGCTTGCTGTGCCTGATTCTCGTGTTCTTGTCTGCACTCACTCCAACTCGGCGGCCGACATTTATATCAATGACTACCTCCATCCCTACGTGCTTAGCGGCTATGAAGCCGCCCGCCCTCTTCGCATATACTATCACAAGCGCTGGGTCACTACTGTACATCCAACAGTGCAAAAGGTTTGATATTTTTAAGTGCAAACATTCTTGCGCTGTAAATTTTTCTTAATTTTTCTTACTTGACTCTTATATTGGTTGTGTGTATTTTTTTAGTACTGCTTGATCAAAACTGGTGTTGATGGAACAAGGCGATTTCAACTTCCAACAGCAGAAGACATAATGAAACACAGAGTTGTAGTTGTTACCTTGAACATGTCAATGGTTTTATCTACTTTGGGCCTCAAGAAAGGTAACTTGGCGATTTATCTAATGATATAGACTTGGTGATTTTATAAAAATATCCATACAAAGTTGTGTGAAATAACTATTTTCTCTTTGATCTCTCAGGATTTTTCACTCACATTTTCCTGGATGAAGCTGCCCAGGCTATGGAATGTGAAGCAATAATGCCTCTTGCTGTAGCAGGAGAGAGAACTCGTATTGTACTGGCAGGAGATCACATGCAGCTAAATCCTGAACTATTTTCTCCTTTTGCTAAAGAGCGCAATCTACACATGTCATTGCTGGAGCGCTTATATGATCATTATCCTACTACTTTTCCATGCAAAATATTGCTCACAGAAAATTACAGAGCTCATGAAGCAATCATAAAGGTCTGCTTCCCCAGAATTTTTGAGATTGTTTTGTTGGTTCATGTGTCTCTCCAGCATTTTGATTGTGGCATTATATCTCACCTCTTACCCCTCTCCTCCTGCTTTTCTTTCTCAGTTCACTTCAGACCTGTTTTATGATCAAAAGCTGGTGTGCAGTGGACGACAACCGGGTCATCCCAAATTTCACCCTCTGACGTTTTTCGCATGCAGAGGTGAAGATGTTCAGGAAACTAACTCAACTGGTCATTACAACTTGGCTGAGGTATGCTTTGTCGCTAAATTGTATTCATTTTTATGGTTTGCTTTCCTAATTAATAATATCTTGGTATGTTAGGTTTATGAAATAGCTGAAAGAGTCATAGAACTGAGGAAATGTTGGCCTCCAGAATGGGGTGACCTCAATGATCAGAGTATAGGAATAATGACACCGTATGCTGATCAAGTATTTCGAATTCGATGTGAATTGAGAAGGAAGAATCTTGGTGGCGTATCAGTTGAACGTGTTTTAAATGTGCAAGGTTTGTGATTGAAGATATATCCTATCCTTGGAGTATTCATAATCATGCTCATCTATTAAAGGCATTCATTCATGCAGGTAAACAATTTCGTGCCATATTCATAAGCACTGTTAGAACTCGAAAAACTTGTGACACTCGTATCAAAAGTAACGGCAGTGAAGAAAGTGAATATGGGTTTCTTTCCAATTCCAAGTTGTTAAACACTGCTATTACAAGAGCACAGTCATTGGTCGCTGTTGTGGGAGACCCCATTGCATTATGCTCTCTGGGACGATGCAGGTTTGTGTTTTTTGTTTTTGTCAGATGACAATTTAATATACTTTGTGTTAAAATTTCTATTGTATCCACAGGAAAGTTTGGGAGCGCTACATTCAGTCTTGTGATGAAAAAAATAGTTTGTTTGGAATGCCTTGGTCTACAATTCAAGCTCATTTAGATGGTGTTGAATTTAAAACAAGCTATGTGTTAAACCCTCTTGCACCAGAATTTATACCTAGGGCAAAATCTAATCTGTATAACAACTCTGGTATGTAACCATAGTAATGTATTATTCAATATGTCAATTTCTCCCCCATATGTCTTCCATTGAGAGCTTTGTGTTGCAGGGAATGAATCCTTGGTGTTAAATGGGTACCACTCCCACTTGGCATTTTTTGACCAGTCTGTACCTGGGTCTGGGCAAAGCCAACCCCCATTCCCATACCCACAGCAGTGGTCTGGACCTCGACATAGGTCTGGTCAGGGACCTGGGGTGAGGCCCTTGCCTGCCCCTGTGCCTGCTGCCGCTGCTCCTGTGACTGCACCTAAAGCTGCACCTCCACCTGGGCTCTCACCTGGTTCTGGTGTTGGACCTGGATCTGGATCTGGACAGCAACCACATGTTGATGGTCAATTTTACCCGAACATGTATCGAGTTCCTCGTGTACACAACACCCCTCCTCCCCAACCACAGCTCTTTGGGGCGTTCCCAGCGCCCCCTCCCCAAGCACAAAAATGGGGTGTGCCACCTGATTCCCCCCACCGTTCAGCAATGCAGCAAGCATACCTAGTTGGCACTTGCAGGTTTCAGTCTTCACCTGAAGGCATTCAACCCAGTGCTCCTTTAGGTGCTCCTCGTGGCCCTATGCACGTTGTTTCCCAGGCTGCAAATCCGTGGCCGGGAACTGGCCACCAGGCCAGCCAGCAGGCCAGCCACCAGGGCAGCCCTGTTGCTCACGTTGCTCCACCTGGTTTAGCAGCCAATGCCAACTCCAAGGGCTTTGAAATCGCTGCCCTTGAAAACAAATTGCTGATGCAGGGTGGTGTTGATATTCCAAGTGGTGAATTCACTGGAAATAACTCAGGCAAACTTAATGGAATTGTATTGGATTCTGCTGTGCAAGCATTTGACACAAGCAATAGTATTCAACATATCGAGGTAAAAAAATCTTCCCTTCCTATGTTGACATTCATACCTGTTACCCATCATTACTTAATATTAAATTTATTTTTATCTTACAGTCCTACTCAGCGCAAGTTGCACAGTCTCTGCAACAACCTCCACAACAGATTATACCACAATCTGTCAATCCCACCTTCTTCTCAAACAGGCAGACCCCATACCAGTTGCAGTTTGCCCAAGAGCAGACCTTGCTTCAGCAGCTGTCTCAACAGCATCAACCACCAGGAAATCAGAGACCTGTTCAGCAACAGCAACCCGTACCCAATCAACCAGTAATGGCCACTGGACCGTTTCTGGCTATTGTTCAAAATCCTCTAAATCATCCTGTAACATTAAATGGTGCACAAATCCAACAGCAGCAGCAGTTGCAACAGCATCAACTGCAACAACAACAACACCATCAGCAGCAATTGCAACAACTTCAGCAACTTCAACAGCAGCGACAACAAATGAATCACCAGCTGCTTCATCAACATGAGCAGCAGCTGCAGAACCAATTGATGCAGGTGCAGCCAATATCTGAAGCATTTGTTCATGAGCAAAGGCTGAGAGAAGTTGAGAACCAGCTAAGACTGCAGCAAGAACAGCACCGCCAACAGCAACTACAGTTGGCAATTCTACAGGAGCGTAGGAAACTGTTACTCGGCCATATCCTGACACCTCTAGTAAACTGCAAACCTGAATGGAATAAACTTATTCCCAGAGGAGTCAACTTGCTTGATATGGTGGACAACAAAAGCCAACAGGAAGAGTGGTTTAATCACTTGATTCGACACGGTCAATCTGAAGTAGCAAAGATGTAAGTTGTTCCTCTAGTTTCACTAATGCATGCACAATTACACATACACACAAAAACCTCTTACAAGTCTTCTCTTTGGTTCTAGGTTTGCAGAATTCATGGTGTTGTGTGTCAGAGCAATCACAGCCACAAGTTCCGATCTAAGGCAACCCTCACCCAGTCCTCTTTTAAACAAAATTCAAACACCTGACCAAAATATTAAAATGACTGTGAATTCAGCAGAGGCAAGTTTTAAGAATATACTATTAAGGATATGCTATTTACTGTATAAAACTGTACCTCTTCATTTATAACAATGCAATTATTAAGACTCATCTTTTACAAAATAAAAATATTTGTTTTCAGAGTTTGAAGGCAACTTCCTTACTATCAAGTTCAAGCAACCACCTTGAGCCCTTAACTACATTGGTCCCAGAGGATGATAAAACCAATGTTGTATCAGGAAAGGGGACTGATGAACTAGTAATTATGATGAAGGACTTGGACCCTAAATACATGTTAGGTAGGTATTTTCAAAACCTCAACAACCATAAAAGTGTGTAACAATCAGGGAAAAATAGGAATAATTTTAAATTGCTTTGGTTTTAGGAAGCGACGCATTATTAAATGGTGGAAAATCTGTGTGGGCTATTGCACAAGATGAGTTAGAACGCTGCAATCGCAATGGTGTAAGATTGAAAGCAGGAAATGCAGCCATGCAGAAGTCTCTCCAGAAATCCGACACATTTGACAGTGATGATTCAGGTGATGAGCTGCTTTCATCAATCAATAGACAACTCAACCTACAACAATCAGTGGATGACTGAGCGTATGAATCCTTACCAACGTTGGTTAGTTGTTTATTTGTGTATAGGATGTTAACTCCTTTGGTAGAAGTTGATCTTTGGAAACCTTCTATTTATTTTCCTTTTGATTCTGTTTGTTTAGTTTTTAACTGTAGCTCAGGCAACTTTCAAAATATTAAGAAATTCACCTTTGGGAACCAAAGATAAATGTATTTAATTGTGCTTATGTGTCAAATCAGGAAAACTTGCAATAAAAACTCCCAGTTTCGCCAAAAAAAAAGTTTAAAAATATTGAAAAATTCTTATTATAAATATGGGTAAGAAACATTTTGATGCACAAGCGATATGTTGATGTGACCATATCCTAGAGGGATCATTTCTTGCTTGTTCTTGAGTTCTGTCCCAATTAAAATTGTACTTACAGAGAAGTGCGGCTTTGGGCCCTCTGCTTCTCTGGAACTCTAGCATGTGCATATCAAATGTACTACGCCTACTATGTAAATATTTAGATTCTGGGAGACTTATAACTAGTATTAGCACTAGTTTTGATGTAAGAGAAGTCTTATTTTTTATCATGTATTGGAGGCTTCTCTTAATTAGATGAGTCCCTATTTTCCTTTCTGAGTATATAAAAATACCTTTATCAACTTATAAGTTCAATTTTTAATTGGATGATGCTTCCTATTTAACAAATCCCATATAGCAAAGATGGCGGTGCGGCATTTTTTTTTGTTCTCTTATGAGAACTCAAGCGACTGCTTACTGGCAAAACATATTTTAAAGCATTGTGTACAAACTTAGGGAGTTAGGTTTATTTTGTTTTTTTCTTCTTACGAAATTAATTATGAGTGCAATGCGTATGAATATAGAATGTTGATGATTTTGATCCTGCATATGAATATAGAACGTTGACGATTTTGATATTGCATATGAATATAGAACGTCAATGATTTTAATCCTATCTAATTTAACTGTGCAGTGGCATTTATTTTCTTAGTTTGACCTTAACTTGGCATGACTGTGACTGTTAATTGAATTGCATATCCTCTATTGACTGTAACTTCACAGTAGAAGTTTATTATGAGTTTAATGTATGAAAAATGGTCATCAATTCGAAGTTCCATGATTTAGATTGCATTACATTTAAATGTCATCTTTTTAAACGTGCCACCCAATGCATTTTGAAATAGAGCCTGGCTAGTGTTCATCATCGTCTATACATATTCCATTGATTCTTCCGAACAATGTGATTGCTCTTGCATTTGTTTAAACAATTCCACTTTGTAGAAAAGCGTAAAAAGAAGAAAAAAAAAGGAAAAGTGCAAAGCAGAAATATGAGATGTATTTGAAAGTTTTGCGGCAAATGAAATGTGTTCGATAACATTTATCTCCATTGAAGTATGTCAATCTCAATGTGAATTTTTGTGAGATTGGTAAGATTGATTTTCAGTACACAAAGTTGAATTCTATTTTCCTTGAATTACTTATTACTAAAAATTTGGCATCTCTGTAGTGTCTTTGTTGTTCGCTATTGCTTTTGATGTACTATAATGTAACTGATTTACTTCTCTATATTTAAAAATAACATTTTCTAAACAACAGGCCCATTGTATCAACTTGAGTTTAAAGAAATGAAGTTCTTTAGAAATTTATGTTAGCTTTCACCGAAAGGTATCTTAATGCTCATATTTTGACAAGTGTTAAAATGAGAGTTCGGGCAAAAGTTATGATCTCAGTTTTAAAATTTTTGATGGAACCTGCTAGATTTTATACAGGTTGGCTGTGATAGCTAAGCTGAGGCTCGGGGGCCGCGTTTTATTTTGGGCTTGTCCTTAAGAAGTATATTATTATTATACTGTATCTATCAGTTTATCTTAACTTCCTGAGATTTTGAATTGCTTTCTGTGAAGACTGTTAAGGAAAGATAGTCTCAAATTTACATGGTTGTTGCTGTGTTTAAGTTAAAAATGTGTCCCCCGATGATGTTGCACCATCTATTGATTCAACATTCCCTGCACCCCTCTGCTTATGTTCATGCTCATATCCTTTACCCTGTGCTGGTTCGATGATGAATGATAATTGTGTGCGACATTTTTCATCCACTGGGGACACTGAACTTTAACTGTAACATATAATATAACAATGTAATCATCTGCCTATTAGGCAGACTAACTATGCTTTGAGTAGAGAGTTCTTTGTCAACTTAGTGTCTCTTTGTGTAAAATGTTCAATCAAACGTTTGAACCAGCTCTTGTTCTCTTTGTTTATTTGTTTTGTTCTTGTTGTATCTATATTTGTACTTGTACTCCTGGGTGAGGTGGTAAGCTGCCTGGTCTTCTTTAAAGTTGACCTTCACCCCTCCCTTTCTCGTACAGTTCAAGTGGCCATTTTATGACATGATGTGTAACATATTGTAGTTCTCTTGGAGATATGAAAGATTAATTTATCAAAGTCATTTCATAACATAACCCTAAATGTGGTCTGTAGGGCTGCACTTCCATTTGCTGTTATTGACTGCTTATTTTGCTGTTAGTGTAATGTGATGAACATACTTTAGGGGTTGTACTTAAGTTTTAAAGCAAGTAGGAATGATCTGATGGATAGAATTAATTTATTTACAATACCAATGCACACATCTGTGAGTAGTTTTGTGTGGTTGGCTGATTGTTTATCTTAAGGACTGATAATTAGTGTCATTTTAGGAGGAGTTTCATGAAAGCTGAATTTGAAATCTGGTGTTCTACATCGCTTTTTTAGCAATGTTATTTGGTTATTATTTTAAGTAACAAATAAGTGAAGCCGTGTATTTGGAACATGCATGCCTAGTCAAAATCAAATAATTAATGTATCTTTTGTATCTAAAACAAAGAAAAAAAATATGAGAAAAAGTTATGACTTTTAGATGCATTTTGATGAGGTAGTATGTCACCTTACTATACTTCTTGTAAATAAATAAAGGGTTCTTGAGTCATTCTTTCTGTTGACAGGAGGATATTGTACAATATAATCTGGCGTACAGCTGCAAATGTTCAGATTGTCGTCATTGTATAGTTTTGTTAGGTACCACTGTATTGATTTGCAAGATGATGTATGAAACTGTACTAAATAGGACAATTCAATTGATTTGACCCTTTGCTGAGATATATTTTTTAGATTTTATTTTTATTTACGTTTATCAACTGTCCAAACTAATGAACTTCAATTATGGATTGTTACTTTTTCATCAGGACACCCTGATTTCAACATGCTGCATCAATTATTTAGTAGTCTCTGTTGCAATTTTTTTCTACATTTTTTCTACATTTTCTCACAGTCTTTAATTATTTTTCCTGTTTTGAGATAGGAGGTCTGATATAACTGTATAACTTCTGCATACAAGTGGATAAGTTCAATCTGGGCCTGTAATTATCATTTTGTCTTTGATAATTTTCTTGGATGAAGTTAATCTCATAAAATTTTATATCCATTTATGACATGGCCATTTTGTTGCCTGGACTTGGAATTTTTCCTAGGACACACCAATGAATGTATATATAATTATACACTCAAATTTTGCTTGAACTACCTATTTTATTGTTAATAAAGAGGGATCCGTCATTTTGTTTACTTTTGGACTTTTTGCTCATTTATTCAATCCTACCAAGAAAGACAAAACCAATCAAAAGTGACAGCTTCAAACATATGTGAGTTTGTGCTTGTAATGCTGGCACGAGTTTCAACCTTTGCAAATCAATTGCACTCAAGACTGCAAGCGCTGCAAGCATGGAGACACACTGTGCCCCGAGTCGTACTTTGGGGGAAGCGCCGCGTGCGCCTAGGAACCGGTGGAGCAGGACCAAGGAGGACAGCAGTAGAGTCCTAGACCCACACAACCAACCACTCACAACAGGAACGCACGGCGATTTCTCATTGTGCACGGTGAGGCCAATGGCCAATGTGAATGTGGGTGTGCGGCGTGCAGAGGCTTGGGGTGGGGGGAGGAGGGGGAGGTGGTCGTGCTTGATGAGCACCCCATTCACCCTTCATCACAATCACACAGTCTGCCACAGCTATGGCTGCAACTTTTCAGCAGTTCGACCCACCGAGCTCAGCCAGCTCGGACAGGTACGTGGTTGACGCTGTGCGGTTTGCTTCCTGGTTGATCCGGCGGGTCCGTGTCATTGATTTCGAATGCGAGGCGAGGGTGCCCTCGCATCGCGCATCGCAGTGCCACGGGGGAGCGTGCTGCGCCATGCTTTCTGCTCGGCCGTCGGCTGGGCCTCGTCCGTCCGGTCGAAACTCGCTCTCTCTCTCTCTCTCTCGAGACTAAACGCACTTTGCAGCGACAACGACAACGGCATGCTGGCCCTGCCGCGTCGCGACCATTTACTGCCAGGCTCACGTCCTGGAATGATCCCTCCATCGCCCGTAACTGCCAACTCGTCCTGTCCCGGATGGACCATTGCCGGAGCAGACGGCCGCGGCCGCGATGTTTGTTTACTTCGCTCGCCTCGTCTCGTCTCGTCTCGTCCTTATCTGCTCGTATTCGTGTCCCGCTCTGCGGCCTGCCAATTTGCTGATGGCTTTCATTGCCACTAGCAATAAGCGCCGTGTAGCAGGCATCAATGTAAATGACTTGTCACATCACTTCTTGTACAGTGTGGTGGGTGCTTTCAGAGGGCCTACTGTACGCTGTTCCTAACATTTGTTTTCTCGTCCCAGCGAACGATGTGAAGATGACAGAGTGTTCCCGTCGGGCGTGGAGTGTGACGAGGACGGCGATGTCGTTGACATGTATGGGGTGCCGCAGTCTCCTCCACCCCACTCACCTCGGCCACCATCAACTGGTGCGTTATAGAATTATTTTATTTTATTTTGTTCCTCTAATTCGGCTAATTTAAGTCAGAGTCTCCAGGTTTAAGGAAAATATTACAAAAATATCCGAGTTCCATGCTAATAAAGATATCTTTGTTTTGAAGGATCTCAGAAGTCCCCTCGTTCTCGGAGGCAGCGTACCACTTCCCTCTCTCAATCGACAAAGAAGACATGCTCGGAGTCAATTTTAAGAAGTCACACTAGGACCATTTACACAGCGGGTCGACCTCCATGGTATGACTCAACAGGGCAGCAGGTTGAACCATTTGTTATTGGTAAGTTAAACATGTGATGTATTTTCACTAACCTTCATCTTCTGTAGGAAATAAAATAGGAACTCTTCACGACCAACATCACACTTGCTGTTCTAGGTATTTGTGGAGGCAGTGCATCAGGAAAAACAACAGTTGCTGAGAAGATTATTGAGTCTTTGGATGTACCTTGGGTCACTCTTCTCAGTATGGACTCCTTTTACAAGGTCTAAAATTCCTTCATTTCAGTCTTAATACGTTGCTACAAGTTGAAGAAGAGCCAGCACTCAAAACAAAAGAGTGTCGTAAAAACACCGCTGAAACCAGACGAAATGGGAACTAGGAAGACTTACAAACAACATGGCAATGAATTAATCTAACTGGGCACAATGGCAACAGATTAAGAAAATCTCCTGAAGTGTCCTTGAGGACACTTCTGCTCTGTCGTAGGGCTGGAGAATGAACGGTTAAAAATAAAATTACAATAGTCATGCCAGTAATCTTTAAACATGTGGCTATAGTCAGTACCAAAATAAGAATTTTTCAAATCTTTTGGGTCTCTCCTTGACAATATATTTTGAACTCAATTGCTGTCTTATTGATTCCTACTATTTGTTTCCATATTTACATTTATGTCTTCCATTGCAGGTCTTAAATGAAAAACAACATGACCTAGCTGCCAAGAATGAATATAATTTTGATCACCCAGATGCTTTTGATTTTGAGTTATTAGCTGAAACTCTTCAGAAGCTTAAGGAGGGTAAAAAAGTTGAGGTCCCTATTTACAACTTTGTTACTCACTCAAGGGAAAATCGAACGGTTAGTATTTTGTAAAACATCCCTCTTTTTCTTGTGAATATTGTCTTAGTTTCAAGTCAAAATCTTATTTCCAGAAAACTATGTATGGAGCTAATGTTATTATTTTTGAAGGGATTTTAACGTTCTATAATGCAGAAGTTACAAAGGTATGTATGAGTCCAATCACAATTTTTTTGTTGTAATTTGGGTGCCGATATTTAATTTCTGATTTACTTTTCTTGGTCTTGTTAGATGCTAGATATGAAGCTATTTGTTGACACTGATGCTGATGTAAGGCTGGCTCGTAGATTGCGCAGAGATATATCTCAAAGAGGCCGAGACTTAGATGGAGTTTTAAAGCAATATTGCAACATGGTTAAACCAGCATTTTTGCATTACATTGCACCTTCAATGGTTCACGCTGATATAATTGTTCCAAGAGGAGGGGACAATACTGTGGCCATTGAGCTTATAGTCCATCATGTGCATACACAACTGCTGAAGGTAAATCCTCTTGAAGCATGCCTGTTAAGCGATGCTTAGGACTCTACACATTCTTCTGCCTTTTTATTTTCTCAGAGAGGTTTTAAATTGAGAGAGAAGCTTGCACACTCGTATATTGGCCAACCTTTACCCGATTCTATGCACTTGCTCCCATCTACTCCACAAATTTGTGGCTTGCATACCCTCATACGCAACAAGGACACTCCCAGAGATGAATTTATATTCTATTCTAAGAGGCTGATTCGTCTTGTAATTGAGTATGCATTGTCCTTACTTCCATTCAAGGTAATGTATTCTATATGTGTACCAAGTAATTTTCCAGACACATTATTATTGATGAAGAAAATAACCAAGTAAACCGTCTCCACTTTTATATCAGGAAGTTGTTGTTGAAACACCCCAGGGTGTTATTTATGAGGGCAAAAGGTGTGCCAGTGAGAAGATATGTGGTGTATCGATATTACGGGCAGGAGAAACCATGGAGCAAGCTGTGTGTGATGTCTGCAAGGATATTCGCATTGGAAAGATTCTCATTCAAACCAATTTTGATACGGGTGAACCTGAGGTAAACATGTACCTTGGAATATGATCAAAGCTTATAAAAGCAACTTAGTTTGTCTTTAATGTAATTTAAACATAATTATTTTTTTTAAAAATTGCAGCTTTATTACTTGAGGCTTCCTAAAGATATTAAAGACTACAAAGTTGTTTTGATGGATGCAACTGTGGCAACTGGTGCAGCTGCAATGATGGCCATTCGAGTCTTGCTCGACCATGAGGTTCTTGAACAGAATATTCTCGTTGTCTCATTACTTATGGCTGAATCTGGTAAGAAACCAATTAAAATTTTGGACAAAGTGCTTTTTAGTTGGCATTTTAATGGAATTTATTTTTCTGTTTCAGGTGTTCACTCCATTGCATATGCTTTCCCAAAAGTTCAAATTGTGACCTCAGCATTAGATAAAGAAATTAATGAAAAGTTTTATGTATTGCCTGGCATAGGTAATTTTGGAGATAGATATTTCGGAACTGAGCCTTCTGATGAATGTTGAATTGAAGGCAAAATATTACGTGCTAATTTGGAAGTTAGGCTTTCTGAACATCTCAAACTTAGTGCTATGGATGTGTGCTGATGCTCGATTGACTACCACACAATTTGTATGCAATGACAGGTCTGAAGGTTATTTAAGGTGATTTGAAACATGAGTAATACTCTGGTCATTACCTAGATTGAATATTTTTATACCTGATGGCTTATCAAATTTATATGGGTCCAATGTTTTTACTGTCCTTTTTTCTCTCTTTTTCTTTCCTTTCTTTTTTGCCGTGGGTGCTAAGTAACAGCCAGATTTTGCAGGCTGACAGGTATAATTATCAAGCTATCATTTCAAATATTGTTTTGAATGTGTTCCTTTTATTATTACCTCTATGTTCCTATGAGTACATGCTATCTTGTGTACACACTTTAACATGCAATGTGTTAGTTTTGATTTTGACTCTATTGTTGGTGTGGTATCCGTCTTAATTTAAGAAAAAACAAAACAAAAAAAAAAGCTAGTAATGAAGTGGCTTAGACAATGCTAGTCTTTCTGTTGTGCCCATTTGTTACAGTTGCCAATTATGTTTGGTATCTGACTTAAAACTATAAAAAGGGATAGCTCCACCTCAAGTAAATTAATTTGGACAGAGCAGTGGGTTATAAGGCTCAGTTTGGTTCATCAGTTGCATATTCTTGTGTTTATTCAACAGAAAGTATTATAGAACTCTTTAGGTTTGTATTTGTAGAATGCTCTCGATTTTATTTAGTTCTTGAGTTTTTGTGAAGTTAATATTTATGCAGATGATTTTTAAAATGATAAGTATTGAACGCTATGTATTTGTTTTTGTCTGTGCTTTGATTGTGATCATCTAAAGCCAGAAGCTAAATGGACTTCCCAGTGAAATTCGCCCAGTCAAAAAATTTCTTTACTGTATAGGTTTTTTTATTATGATGGGTTTTCTTTATGACTTACTGTATTAGTATCTTTCCCTGCAGTTAGCCAATTTTCTCTAAATGTGATGTTTTCTCCTGTGTTGTTTCTGAAACCAGTCATAGGACATTGTTATGATGTCCGTGTTAATGATTTGTATTTATTGAACTTAAGAATGAACTTAAGATGTGAAGGTGATTGTTGTTTTTAAATTATTTGTTTGAATCAAAACATTAAATTTCTATTTGTATTTGTTCGTACAATATTCTTTTGTTATTTTAATGTGTAATGTTGTGAAATGAGATGATAAACAATGAATTAAAAAGCTAAGTGAGATGCTTCTTGCTTATCCATTTTGTCTGCTGGATGTGTCAAAGACTATTGTGCTCCTGGCATCTGTTTCTTAGCCATTCCATATAAATTTCAGGGTAAATCTAATCTGTCGTGGTTGGCTATTTTTGTTGGAAAAAAAAAACTAAGGCTTTGTCAGTGCTAATTAACGTTCTGAGCACCGTACTCCCAATACAGTAACCTTTTTCTAGCATAAAGCTGGAATCATTTAAACATGTGCCTGAGGCAACCAATCTTCTGCAATCTTCCACAAGCTCTTCACTGCACCAGAACTCGCTAGCGGCACGGGTGCAGTTATCTTTTGTCACCTTTGACACGCCACGCCGGGAAGATAGACCACCCTTTTGGCACCTCACAGGGAAGACGTGCACAAGGCCTAGATAGTTGAGTTAACCAATCTACTGGGAGTGGAGGAATCCTCTTCGTAAATGTCACTTGAAGTGCAGTCCTTGAAACCGAGGCGACACGACCTCGGGGGGAACACGAAAACAGAATAGCTTAGGTTGAGCGGACTTTGGATGGGTCTTCGCCTTCTTGGCTCAGCTTGAGTCCGCGAGAGGATGACTGGCACTGATACAACAACAACAGTTTGATTGACAATAACAAGACAGTTGAAGCGTTGAATCTTCAGTTCATTCTCACACTCCGAGGGGGTCCTTAATTTAGTAAGTGAGGTGCTAAGACATCCCATTATCTGCGTATAGTAATAAATTCATCTTAGTTCCATCATTTTTCACTTTGTGTGGTGCAAGTTCACCTCGAGCTGTTTATTCATAGACGCAGGGTTAAGTACGTCGCTATATTTGTTCCTTTGTTTGGTTTATCGTGCTTGAAAGAAATCTAGTGTTAAATTTCTATGTATAGCCAAACTTTAATCCCAAAATAAACAATTAGTTCAGGCACGCAGTGGAATAAAAGCATTAACCTGTTTGTGAGGTTACTGCCACAGTAATGACAGTTGAAATTTGTCTGAATTTGTTAGAAGAATATGCTTCTTGTTCGGAAGAAAAATGTAAAGTCTCGTGTCTAATTCCCTTGTCCTATTCTTCCAGCTGTCTCATTATGTTTCTATGGGACTGGATCACTGGCGTCCTTGGATACTTAGGTATTGTCATTTTTCACTTTTTGGAGCTGTGTTTGAAGAGCCATGTCACCTAAAAGTTATCTTTTATTTGCTTCCTTATGTTTAGGTCTTTACAGTAAGTCAGGGAAACTTCTCTTCCTTGGCCTTGACAATGCTGGTAAAACAACATTGTTGCACATGTTGAAAGACGACCGACTTGCACAACATGTACCTACACTTCACCCAAGTATGCTCAGTTTTCATTTTCACGTTTACCTGTGAACAGTTGATACTTGCGTTTCGTGGGTCTGATGAAGTTTCTTTCTTTCTTTGCTTCTAGCTTCTGAAGAATTATCCATAGGCAACATGAAATTTACCACATTTGATTTGGGAGGGCATCAACAAGGTATGTTCGTTTATATTAAGGATTCCAACCAATATTGGAATAGTGCCTAATGAGAAGTCCCAGCAAATATACCATTCATCAAATTTTGAGTTTTTATCTAGAAACTGTTTGTTTCCTTTCAGCTCGCCGAGTATGGCGTGACTATTTTCCAGCAGTTGATGCCATGGTTTTCTTGGTAGATGCATGTGACCGCTCTCGTTTAACAGAAAGCAAGGCAGAGTTGGATGCTCTCCTCACAGATGAGACTCTAGCTAACTGTCCAGTTCTTGTTCTTGGAAATAAGATTGACAGACCAGAAGCTTGCTCTGAGGAGGAACTTCGTGGCTTCTTTGGCCTTCATAGTACTACTGGCAAGGTAAGGCTACTGTGTCCCACGTGTATACTTTCCTGTGGTTGGTCTTGTAATAAGCAGTTCTGTGTTATTTTTATTCCAGGGCAAAATCCCCAGAGCAGAAATTCGAGGCCGACCGTTAGAACTGTTTATGTGCTCAGTTTTGAAACGCCAGGGATATGGAGAAGGTTTTCGTTGGCTTGCTCAATATATCAATTAAATACCGTATGAGCATGAAGGCAAGCAGATTGCTTTAAATTTTGTTCTACCCATGGGGAATCATGGGCTGTGTTCAATTTTGTGGGTTTGAAGGTAACTGCAAAAGGGCCTGTTTTTTCTCCATATAAGTGGCCAATTAATGTGTGTTTTTCTCCTACATTGAAAGATCTTTGAGTTGACTTGTGGTCTAAGTCAATGGTAGTGATGAGGACGTCTTTACTTCTTACTTGAAGTGATCAGCTCAGCAGTTTGATACAATAGTTTTAAGAGTGGAACTGATTGCCAACACCTTCCTGTACTTGATAAGTTGACTCCTTTTGGATTGGCTATCAAAATAATTGTCTGTGCTTTAGACTACAGATATGGTTGCAAGTCCACTGTTAGTTCTTAATTTGCCACAAGTCTTCATTTTGTGGTGTAGTATTTAGTAAACTATCAGCTTTCCTCAAGGAATAAGGTGCTGGCCTACATTGGGGTGTATAAAATGGCATTGCTCCAGAATTTTTGGGGGATTCCAGCCCTTTCAGATTAGAAATAAAAACCTTATGAAGTTGTGTCTTTATGTCTAAATTTCTTCTTTTTTTGAATTTCATATAAAACTGAGCAATTAATATTGCTCATTGCTTGTGGTAAATTGAGCTGATTGTAGACCAAATTGTATTTCACCCCACTAAATTAACTGTTTGTAATTCTGCAAGTACTTACTCTTTTTAAATTAATTTCTCCCCCCACTCTAGTCAACATAGGGTGATGATAATGTGTGTGATACTGGCTTATACCAATTTTCTTAGTAAAATTGCTTTCAAACAAGTAAATTGTTTTTTCTCTCGCACCCAGTAAATCATCTGATATGTGCAGTTTCAGAACTCTCCCTTTCATCACTTGTTTGAATCACTTCTTCCTTTCTATTCTAGAACGGCGATTTTCTGCTTGTCAGAAAGCGTAGTGTTCTGTGGAGTTTTGTCTCAGGACCCTACACTGCTGCAACAGGATGTAAATTGAAGCAGTGGAAACAGAGTTCTTGTAAGTTGTTTATTTTCACAAAAAGGTATTTGTAGTATGACAGCAGATGTTGAGTAGCACAGGATTTGAAAATGCATCCAAAAAGAATCAAAGACAGTCTGAAACTAGACACAATTAGTTGACTTTCTATGATTTGATTGAAGAGCGTTTCAAAATAAGAGAAAGCTACATACAAGAGAATTGTCATATTCAGTTAAAAATACCTCTATTAAACAAAATTCATTCTTAACCAAACATCCTCAGTGTAAAAATACTGGAAGTAAAGTATGATAAAACCAAGAGACAATACAAGACTCAAAAGGGTGACAAAGGAAGAGCAAGAGCCTTGTCAGCCAGCACTATTAAACAGACACAAACATCCTAACTTTTCCATCCACAATTTCTTAAGCAGACTCATTCACACAAAAGGCTTCTATTATTTTCCAACAACAAAACAAGAACTTGGCAAGCATAAAGTCATATAAAACTCTTTCACAACAGTTAAGAATTGACATGTGTAGAGAAAAGTCTCTACATATTAAAGGAATAAAGGTACTCACATCTCAAAAAGATTCACAGACAGTTTAAGAGTAAAACTCATGATATAACACCAACCACAAAAGGGAGAGGATAAGGGGTGGGAGAGGAGGGGCAGGGATTATAGTTAAAGAGACTTTGTTTACAATATACAATTTGTACATAAACAGATATAACATAGAGCACAGAAACTGTGTCAAAGTAACGTGCATAACTTATCAATGGAAGAAAGTTCCATCCAATGCTAAATTCATCTATATGTGACTTTTTTTCTTTCATACAAGGGAAGCAAAAGCAATTGGCTTTAGGGACAGGTACATTTCAAAGTTTCAATTTGTGCACACTAATCAGGTCATAGGCTAGCTCTACAAACGAATGAAAGAACAATTAAACAATATTGTTAAAAATGAAGAAAGAGTGGGAAGGTATTATATTTCCAGGCACAATTCATAAAAATCAAGGGATGTAGAACAGAAACAGGTGCTGTGATGCAGAATTAACATGTCCAGCATGTCATCTGTCACCAGATGAAATCGCCTAACCATTTAAAAAGAAACCACTGTTCCTTTGAAGAGGAAGCCTCATTGATTTATGGAATGCAAATGAAACAGTATTCAGTTTATTTAAAATCAAGATTTAGCAAAATTGTAAGCAATAAGCCACTCACTCACTCACTCACTCTCACTCACTCACTCTCTCTTTTTACTCTCTCTCACACACAGACACCTACAATGCACACTCAACACTGTTAGTTAACTCAACATATACTGAATTTAGCAAAGTCATCCTTCTCTTTTGATAGATTTGTAATCAACATCAACATAAGGCCCAGTAGTTGAGAACAAAACTGAGAGATTGCTTTTAGTGCCTAGAAGACCATCATTACACTGACAAAAAAATCTTGGTTGAGGAGAAAATGATTAATCCCTTCATAGAAAACGGGTCGGGGAGCTGAGTAAAAATATCCTTCTCCTGAGAGAGTAGACAAAATTTGTAAACCAAAGAAGCCACACAGAAATTAACATCAAATATGGATACAGTGGAAGACCTATTTCTTAATTATATTTTTTCTCTCAGACATAGGCATAGCAAGATAAACCAAACACATGATTTGTCTAGAAAGAAAATATAACTTTATAAAATATATCACCCATAGACAACATTGCAGTTCAACTGAGAAATATCTACTGTACACTTTGAACTAATGGAATTGACAGATTAAAAATTCTGCGATTATAGTTAAAGCTTAAAGACAATACAAATTTTTAAAGAAAAATTCTAATGTGCATTTTGACTATGTCGAAGGAGAGAAACAGAAGAAAAAGAATTTTCCTGTTTCTGAGTTCCTTCACCAAACTAGGATCCACTTCACTGAGATTTTTAACCTTCAGCTAAAAGAAACATGAAGGGGAAAAAAATTCCCATCTCAATAATGAAGTCTTGAGTCCTTTCTTACATAAAACATAAACATAAAGTTTATGAAACAAAGAGATTCTCCCTATGAAACAATTTTCTAGTGAAGCCTTTGAACACATGAGCATCAGGTAAATTCATCCTCACAATAAATAGAAATGTACAAAATTCTTAATCAAAATCAACCTCTCTAACTTACACTGTTTCATTCAATTTCTTATAAATACAAATTAACTCCCAGTTTCTTCAATTACATTACCTACTAGGCCAGCCTTTAAAAAATATAAACAAACGCTCAGAACAATTTACAATAGTTACGCATAAATACCCAGCCGATGAATCTTTGCTGACAAGAAACTGTGTAAGATGAAGACAAATGGTTTTGGACACGATTCCAGGTCGAATTCCTGTAACCAAAAATCAACGCACGATAAGACATGACAAAAAGTGCAGAGAGAAGGAAAGGAAGGTGACAAAGAGAGCTAGAGAAAGCCGAACTGACCATTTCTCCTTCTTCCCCGCCAACGTCCATCCAAAAGAGTCTGATGCCGTCGTCCCCGGAGGAGCGCAGGCGTTCGAAGGGAATCTTGAACAGCACCCTCTGCTCGCGGCCGAGCGTGTTGGCCTGGCCCTCGATGAGCGTGAAGCCGTCCTCGTAGTGCAGCAGCAGTTGGCACGGCTTCCTCTGGAACGTGCACCCTGCGGGACAAGGACAAGGACAAGGACAGAGGCAATGAGGACCAAACTGCCGGCAAGGAGCGGCAAGGGAAGGGGTACTCACTGCAGGCGAGCTCCCGCTGCGCCGCCACCGCGTTGTGGCTGCCCTGCACCAGGGTCCGCGCCCACGCCGCCAGGTCGCGGTGCGTCTCGGCGCGCAGCGTGTGCGTCGCGATGCCGTCCTGGGTGCCGCACCGCAGCACCATCGAGATGGCCTCGGCCTGCCTGCCGGAGCTCACCAGCCTGCAACGCCATGCAACGCCCGGCGGCAAACGGGTCAGACTTGTCGTGGCGAGCCGTGGCCCTGGCCTGCCCTGGCTCTCTCTCGCACCCCCACGAGCCCTAAGGGAGTGCGGGAGAGACGGGGCGACGAAACTGGGCCGATACCCACCTGGTCGACAGCAGCGGGCAGATCTCGCAGGGCGAGGCCCAGGCCTCGGGGCTCCAGGGCGCCGACTCGTACAGCCGCATCTCGCGGTCCGTCATGGCCGCGAACACGGCCTGCCAGGCCTGCTGCCGGTCGGGGTCCTCGCTGCTCTCCGAGTTGGCCGCGCCGTTCTGCAGCACCACGGACTGGAACGGAGTGGAACGGAGGCCGAGGGGTGAGGACACAACGACCAACAACAACAACAACCGCCGGCAAGCCGAGGGAGGGAGGGCTGGAGGAAGGTGGCGAAGACACCCCCCCCCTCCCCGGGGCAAACCCGATTTGGCGGGGCTGCAGTCCCACCTGGGCCGGGGCTCCAGGCTAGCAGACCCCCGCCCCCTCTTTTATTCTGGACGGAAGTGCAAATAAGTAGCGGGCCCTCCGCGACTCCGTGCATAAAGAAGCAGCCAGCCGGGCAGGCAGGCAGGCAGGCAGGCAGCCCGCTCTTTCACCGCCGCGCGCTAATTCATGCCGGACGAACAATACTAGTTGCGGGTGGCGGCCACCCCGGCCACCCCGACCGCGGGACGGGGTGGGGTTGGTTGGAGCGGTGCGACGCGGTGCGACGCGTTGGCGCGGATCAGAGCGCGCCAGACCGCAGCCACCGCGCTCGCTTATCAATTGTGCAGCGCCACTCGGGAAGAGTGTGGTGCCAGTATGGACGGGGGAACCGCCGTAAAAACAGAGCCACAAAGAGACCCACCTGCGCAGGGGTGTCGGCGGGCGCCTTCCTCGCCAGCCAGCCCATCAGGAGGATGTCCAGGCCGGGCACGACGCGCGACGCCTGCTGCACGGCGCGCAGCGTCAGGGAATGCAGCGCCGAGTGCAGCGCGTTGAACCACGCCGTGGCGTCCGCCTGGTCCGCGGCGCGCAGCACGCACGCGTGCACGCCGTCGGGGGAGTGCAGCTCCAGCGTGCGGCCCTCTGCAACACAAAGTCCTGTCAGTCGCCTCGGCAAAGCAGCAGCAGCAGCAACAACAACAACAACAACAAGAACAACAACAACAAGAACAAGAACAACAACAACAACAGAAGTCCGTGTGGGCTGCTGCTCGGTGCTCGGAGTTCTCGGAGTCTCCGAGCGCCCGCGAACTGCGGGGTAGGCCAGCCCGCCGAGCAGCCGAGCCGTCGCGCGGCCTACCCGTGACGCCTTTCCCCTCCAGAGCCTTTGGACGCGGCCGGACCAAGCATGCCCTGCCCTTGGCCCTGCCCGCCGCGGCATGCCGTTCCTCCGGGAGGCCTTGCGGTGTCGCGGTATCGCCGCGACGCAGTGTCGCCAACACAACTCGAGGCGGGAGAGAGGACGCGCACAGTGGGCCAGAAAAACGGTGGAGGCGGCCAAAATTCAAGACGCGTTTTGAGCTCCAGAGTCGCTAAATGGGACTCGAACCGAACGTGTGACCCCACCAATGGATTGCTCTCCGAAAGACGAATCCATTGGTGGGGTCACAAGCTTGGTTCGAGTCTCATTTAGTGACTCTGGAAAAACTCGTCTAGAGTTTTAGCTGGTCTTCTGGCCCACTGTGGTGCGGTGGGGTGGCCGAGGCCGAGGCCGTGGCCGCGCGTCTCCGAGATAAGGCACACCCTGGGCGGGGCCTGGGCGGGGCCTGGTCCTGACATTCATTGCGTATGCAGGCGTTTCATCGTCCGCAAGGACCTCGCCTGGCAGCCCGGCAGGCAGCCTGCCTTGGATCGGGCGCGCGAGCAACAGCGTGCAGTGCATGGCCAGTCAGAGCGGCCCCGCCCCGCCCCGACCCGCCCCGCCACGCAGCCAGTGTTCGGACTTTTGACTTGGCGGAATCGACTGCCTCTAGAGGCGACTGGGACCAGCCGCTCTGAAAATGAGTGAGAAAGGCAAGACATTGGCGCGAATGCTTGTCATCCGAACGTGCCGCTGAGTCATTTCGGCACGCAAAGGACCCAGTCCCGACCCTCAGCCCGGCGGGGCGGCACACTGGCAGAGCCGAGCATACCAAACCCTAAAACCTCCATTTTGAAAGAAACGGAAAAGAGAAAAGACGTGGCCTGATATTTGTGGCGGACGAGATCATTTTTGCGGGCGGAGAGAAGACTGTCGAATCGGGGAGCGGAGAGTGCGAGAGAGCGCAAACAAGAGGACAATAAAGATGGTCTGGGAGATAGTGGCAGACGGTGGCGCCACCCTCCGAGGCCGTCGCCATCGGCACGGCGCCCACGGCAGCCGCGGCGGCAGCCCCCTCGCTCCCCTCCACTCCGTCCACACCGGTGTCCAGACTGATTCAGCGCAGCGTTCCGTCGCCCCGTCCTGCTCGCACCTCCACAGGGTGCCACGACGCCTAGAGGGCCCCAGGGAGCGCGAGCGAGACAGAGCGACGACAGCGCCACTTCGGCCTCATTTGGATATATCAATTCACGGCCACGGACCGCGGAGAATATTCTATTCCATTCTCCATGCTCGGGCGATGCATTTCGGCGCTTCGGCCGCCCCTGCCCGCCCCTGCCCGCCCCTCCCACTCGGCCGTCCACGATTTGCCCCCGCGGGCTCCATCTTCCCGTAAAGCAAAAGTGATACTCCCTGCTCCCCCCTGCCGACTGTTTCCGAGAGTCGCTCTCGTCGCTCTGTCTCTCTCGCATCCATGCGGGACGCCCCGTGAGTGGGAGAGAGACTCTCGGCACCAGCGTGCTGGCTGGCCAAGAGAGGAGCCCGGGGCGCCTGGAGGGAAAAGAAAAAAAAGGGGGCGGGGGTTGGGGGCCGGCCGCTGGGCGGCCAGCAGCGGCCCGGGGCGAGCGTCCTGGCCGGCGCCGGCCTTGCTACATTTAACACGTCCAGGAAATGGAGCGGAAGTCGATCAAGCACGTCACCCGGGGCGTGCAGGCCGTGCAGGCTGCAATCACCCGCCGGGTGGAGAAGGGGCGGGGGCGCGGGGGGCAGTCTGGAAAAACAAACCGTGTTGCTGCAGAGGCAGACTCGCGCAAAGTCGACACGCCAAACGACATTAGCCCGACATCAAACGGCGGCACCGGGAGGGGGGCCGCGGCTAACCCCATCCCACCCCATCCCCGGCCTTTTCCCGCTGGCTCTCGTATTGCACTCATCTGCCAATAAGGGCCGGGGGGCGATTAGATAAGAATGCCTGCCGGCCCGCCAGCCCCGCCAGCCCCGCCAGCCCCGCCAGCCCCGCCCACCTGGCCCGCCTTCGCCTCAATGTCCCGGGTCGCTCCCCGATAATGGCGGCGTAGTTTTAATCAGGGCACCGCGAGGCGAGGCGCGAGGAGTCTGATGGCGCCACCCGCCACACAAAGGCGGCAGCGCGGCAGCCCCTCGGAGGGCTCGCAGCGAGGCTCCCCCCTGGAAGCCCCCGCCAGGCCGCCAGGCCGCCAGGATGCATCAGATTCCGACCGACGATCCTCCAACTCCAGCCCCGGCCCCCTCCGCCCCTCTGCTCACGGCGGTCGGACCGCAGGCCTGGCGACGCCTTCCTGCCTGGCTGCCTGCCTGGCTGCCTGCTTGGCTGCCTGCCTGCCTGGCTGCCTGCCTGCCTGGCTGCCTGCCTGGCTGCCTGCCTGGCTGCCTGCCTGGCTGCCTGCCTGGCTGCCTGCTTGGCTGCCTGCCTGCCTGGCTGCCTGCCTGGCTGCCTGCTTGGCTGCCTGCCTGCCTGGCTGCCTGCCTGCCTGGCTGCCTGCCTGGCTGCCTGCCTGCCTGGCTGCCTGCCTGGCTGCCTGCCTGCCTGGCTGCCTGCCTGCCTGGCTGCCTGCCTGGCTGCCTGCCTGCCTGGCTGCCTGGCTGCCTGCTTGGCTGCCTGCCTGCCTGGCTGCCTGCCTGGCTGCCTGCTTGGCTGCCTGCCTGCCTGGCTGCCTGCCTGCCTGGCTGGCTGCCTGCCTGACTGCCTGCCTGGCTGC
The DNA here is from genome assembly GCF_012932325.1 of Thrips palmi. Lineage (NCBI taxonomy): Eukaryota > Metazoa > Arthropoda > Insecta > Thysanoptera > Thripidae > Thrips > Thrips palmi. The sequence goes on along the minus strand of NW_023144632.1, from coordinate 14,929,484 downwards.
CTGGTCGAGGAGCCACAAGTAATAAGTCCCTCCAATCCCCGCTCAACTCGTCAACTCGCCGGCTTCCGGCTTTCCTTCGCATCCTGCAGCCTGATTCCCAGAGAAGTTTTCGTCGCTCGCTCTCCCTCGGGACCATACTGCACGCCCCACAAGTGCGACAGAGACAGAGCGACGCAAACCATTCTCAGTCCGCTGCGTGCTGCGCGGCTCGGGGACTCGGGAAGGACGGCACAATGCCGCCATTTTTACAGTGGGTCGAGCGAGGCGAGGAAGCGAGACAGACAATGCCGTGAGTCCGTGTGCGGGCGTTGCGGACGGTGCGGTCCGAGGGGGCCACCACCCCCGTAATCCTGTGTACAAATTGGCTGGTAATCCCTGGTAATCCATGGCGTAATCACGTAATCCTTGAAAAAATTCTGTCATTTTTCAACGTTTTTAGTCATTTTTCAACGTTTTTGAGCTATTTTTCAACGTTTTCGAACCAATTTTCGAAAATTTCACGCGTAATCCCTAGTAAATTTCCCGTAATCCCGTAATCTTGTGTACGCCTGAAATGAGAGTGGTGGCCCCCTCGGTGCGGTCGCACCAGTGCAGTGTAGCTCCAGGAAGACCCGCCTCGGCCCTGCCCGGCTTTGCCCCCGGCGGTCGATTCCCCGCCATGCCCTGCCATCGAGAGCCAGAGCGCAATCACTGGGCTTCTGTTGCAGCGCTGGCTCGTCAGTGTACAAAATCATTAGGGGAATCCTCAATGCCGTCGGTTTTTTTTTTTTTTTGGAGATGAACGATTTGTATACGACTTTGTACGCGATGTTGCACAAAAATGGGGAAACATGTGCAGTTTCTAGCATGACGAACAGTAACGTCTCGCGCAAAACAGTGTGTTGGTGCGCTGCGTCCTCTGCACGTGTGAAGTACTAAGCTGTGGAGTGTGGAGTACTCACCAGGGTCCTGGTGCCGGAAGTTCCTGGCGAGGAAGCACAGCTGCAGGGGCAGGTAGCGGGTGTCGGCGCGCTGCGGGGAGCGCGGCGCGGGCGGCGCCCCGGACAAGAAGCCTCGCTGCAGCTCCCAGCCCACCTCGGAGATGATGGACGCCTTGCGGAAGTACGGCGTCACCTCGCGCAGGTACTTGACTGCAACACAGTAAGGCGCACGTCAGTCACTTCGGCGACAAGGCCAGTCGGCGGACGCCAAAGTTTCGGCCAAGTTCGGCTCGGCCGCAGATCCTGGAAGTCCTGGAAGGCGAAGAGACGAGTCCCGACAAAGGGCAGGTGCAGTCGTCCGGGCCAGCGCGCCAGCGGGCCAGCGGGCCCATTCAGCCTGCAGGGTAGGCCCGGCCGGCCGGCGCGGCTGGTGCGGCGCTGCCTACCCTGCACTTCACAGGCGCGCTCTATCTCTCTCGCACTCACGGGGCATCCCGCATGGGTGCGAGAGAGACAGAGCGACGGGAACGCCTCTCGGAGCCAGTCCGCCTCGAGGCGGGGAACTGAGCAGTGAGCACTCTCCTCAATGAGACGGACGACAGTGCGGCGGAGCCCGGCCAGGCCGAGGCCGGGCCGAGGCCAGGCAGAGCCGCACCGAGCCAAAGATGCACCGACCAACTTCCCAACTTATCGTCTCGAGGTGACAGAGGAACGTCTCGACGGACTTAGGGAGACGAGAGACGAGAGCCCGGCCGAGGGGGAGGCAGTGCCCCTCTCACTTGACTTGGTTCTGCGGGCTGGCGGGCCAGTGGCGGGCCGGTGGCTTGACCCACCACCCACCACCGCCCCGACAGTTTGACGTTTAGACCACGCACCGGGCCCTTTGTTTACTATCGGCGGGCAGCAGGCTACAGTGCTTTGGACGCTCCGTCTCTCTCGCACTCATGGCGCGTCCCACAGGGCCGCAGGGCGCACCGGTGCGAGAGAGACAGAGCGACTCGCAATCAGTCTATGCAGGCGGCGACGGGGCGCCAGGGCCAGGCCGGAGCGGCCCCTGAGTCACAGCCTGCCGCCCGTCGGCGGGTGAGTCAGGCCGTCCGTCAGGCCCAGGGCGTCGCGCGAGGAGACCAGCGCACCGCGCACCGCTCCAGCCACGCCGTGGCGCCCTTTTATAAGCCCATCCATCGCGGCGGCCAAATTTCGGCACACCTGCCGGCGCGCCACGTCGCGCCACGCCCGCGTCCGGAACCATTCTTTTCCCCGCGCGTCCACACCGTCCATTCGCACCGCCCCCTTCCCTGCCGGTGTCGTCCAAGGGCCGGGCCGCGGCCGGGCACCGCCCGACGCCTGCATGCCGCAGCGAGCCGCAGCGAGCCGCGGGGGCGTCGTCGCGGGGCTGGCGGCTGCTCGTCACTAATGGATGCAGCCTCCTCCCCCCGCCTCCCCCGACCGCGACGTAAAAACACAGCCTTCCCCGCCCACCGCGAAAGAACTTTCGCAGGTCACCAGCCGGGGCAAGGCGGGTGAGTGGGGTGTCTCCCCTCGGACGGGGGCTTCGGGAGGAAGGCTCCAACGGCACCCCGGAGGTCTGGGGGGCAGTCCCAGAGGCCGGCCTGCGTACCGGCCAACGCCTCGGGCACGGCACGGCGCGGCACGGCGTGGCATGGCACGGCACCGCATCGCGTCCACACTCGGCCGCCACCCTTCCCCACATGCATAAATCCTGCAACTGGGAGGCAGCGAGGCGCGCGTATAGTGTAGGCACGACGCACGGCCCTTGAGGCAGGCGGCAGTTCTTGCCAGCCAAGCGCGCAGCGCGCAGCCAGGCAGCGGGAGAGGGCGTGGGTGGAGGGAGGGGGGGGGGGGGGGGCTGGGGCCACTCGCAGCGAGTTCGCAGCGAGGCGGTCCAATGCACCTGCCGTATGCTAAACGGTCCCGAGCGAACGGCGTTTCTGCGCGCTCCACTCGGCCCGCCCCGCCCCGCGCGGCTTCCGCGATCTGCCATCTCGTCGAATTAGAGACGCCGGCTCGCTCCCACTCGTCCCGCTCGCGTTCCAGCCTCGTTTGCCTAACAAGGCTTCGCTGGCTCGGCTGGCTCGGCTGCTGCACTGCGCTGCGGAGAACGGCGGCGCCATGCAGCCCGCCGAGCACTAACCGCGGCCACGGCTTCGACGTTGTCAACGCTGTGCACTGCACTGGAAGTCTGGAAGCACCGCCCACTGCAAACATTTCGGCTGGCACTCCACACAGTGACACGGCGGCTGATGTCCCTCGCAACCACGGTGTAGGGTGTAGGAACAGCGCATCCTGGCGGAGCGTTTGGAACTACGAAACGGGCCAAAAACGAGCTTCACTTCGCAGCGCCTCTCGCTGCACCGTGCTCGCAACCAAGTCAAATGCCGCGACGGGTTCTTGGTGAGAATCTGGGAGAGTGTCTGTCTCATTACAAGATGTATCATTGAGCAGGAAGGGGCATCACGGCAGGCCGGCAAGTCAGGCCACCACTGTCGGCCTGTCGGCGCGGTAACACACTGCAAAATGCAGCGGGACGCAACCGTGCCACTGCACGCGACAGGCCGACCTGCTGCAGCAAGCCGAAGGCTCAAGGCGTCCGAAGGCACAGCGCGCACAGCGCATTACCGACGACGGCGGCTGGACGAAGCATCGCCCGAAGAGGGGAGGGGGTCGGAGCCGGAGGGGACGGTGAAACATTCAAATACCCGACCGACGGCCCCCACGGCCCCGACCCAGACGGCACTCGACTCCTCTGGATGGCAGCGGGAGAGCCCGCCACTCGGCGGGAGGCCGGGAGGGTGGACAATGACTCGAGACTCGATTGTCTAGTGCGTGACTGCCTTGACTTGTCTCTGACTTTTTCACTTTGCAGCGGACTTTTTCGACTTATTGGATGCAGCGTAGCGTAAACACCCCTTGAACTGAGGCAATCCTCCCAAAAAAATCAATTAAAATGGACTCTTTCAGGTCCCGGACAACGACTTTGGAGAGTCGTCGCCCCGCGATCAACACTCCGAGCGAGCAGGGCCCCGAGGAGCAGCCTCCACACGACGGCATCCCATCGCCCCGCCCCGCCTCGCCCCGTCCGCTCGGATCAGGACGAGAAATAGAGCGGAACGGGCCTAATGGGGCACGCTGCGCTAGCTGCGCTAGCTGCACCACTAAGTGCATGCACGTCGCCGGGAGCAGGAGGAGGAGGAAGGGGGGGGGAGACCATCTTCCGGGAAAAGAACAAAATTCAAGAGCAGTGCGCGGTCCGGCGAAGGCTAACCGGAGAGCTGCCATGTCTGATGGGCCGCGGAGATCCTCCACCGTAAGAAAGGTGTCCTCGTCCCGAAATTTCGACGCCTCAACGCTCTCGACTCCACCCTTCTTTGGATGTGTTTAGTCGTCCTCAGGGGCTGCCAGGGCCAGGCTGGGCAACACGCGGCCCGCCGCTTGGCTCTACTGCGGACAATCGACGTAATTTAATGAAGCCGAAACGAGCTTAAATTACTAATCAGCGAGCGAGCAAGCGAGGCGGAGCGGGGCAAAGTAAACATTTGACCGCGGGGCGGCCGCGGGCCGCGGCGCCTTCGAGCCGGGAACGGCGTGGTTCGTTGGAACGATAGACGCCTTTTACCCTGTTCAAAGTGGCCCAAGTCCGCACTGCGAGACTTTGCACGGCAACCTCCGCAGAGCTCTGGCGGCTGGCCGTGGCGTCGTGGCATGCTGGCTGGCATACTGGTGCTACCGCGCCAGGAGCCGGCATTGCCAAATTACTTTTCATGCTCAAAAGTGGAGCGGTTGCGGGCCACAGTCTGCGCTCAAGTCTCAGATAGAGTCCGCTGCCGCCAGGGCTGCCCACCACGGAGGGAGCGGTCGCCGTCGCGGCGTTGCCCGGCGTTGCCGCGGGTCAGCACGCCTTCCGCGACGCCGTTGCAGCGTATTGCAGCGTATTGCAGCGGGCGCCGCCCGATAAAGGCGCCGCGGGGCGCCGGGCCATCCGGGCCGCCAGGCCGCCTCAATGGTTCCGCTCTCCCTCCACGGAGCTCCGCGGACGCCGCTCGCTGGCAATTGCCACAATCAGGGAGCGGGACGGCCGCCTCCCGACGGCCATTGGCGGACCGGCAGGCCGGCGCCACCACCATGGCCAGAGTCAACACGCCCAGGCTGACGAGGCCTCTCTGCTGTCGCCCCGCTCCACTCGCCAGAAGCTTCAGTCAAACTTCTGACACCGACGGGAAGATAGGAGCGCTGCCGAATCGGCCGCCGTCATCGCTTTGTGGGCCTCTACTCTCTGATGACGTGCGTCCGCCTGCAGGGAGTGCGAGGGACCGCATGGCGCGCATCCCCCTCCTCGGAGTACACCACCATTCACGTAAGGGACAATATTTCCTCAGATTTCGCAAAATTTCAAACGATAATACGCCCAAATTTTGCCTTTTGTTTGCCTTTTTTGGAGAAGATTTCAGATGTTTCAGAGTTTTAGGCACTCCAGTGAACGCTCTACGAGTGGCTGTCCCCTCGATACGGTGTGTCGTCTGGCACTGGACAAGCAGCAGCGGCCGCTGGCTGCATGTCGATGGCGCGCCGCGCTGACTGACAGTGGACATGAGCCTGCCACACCGCAAACAGCCCCCGGCGGCCCCAGGCCATCCCATGACCTGGGCGCCCTCAGCCCGCGGGACCATGGCCACGGCTAGGCCACGGCTCACCTGCACACGGGAGACTCAAGTGCAGCCCGCAACAAGAAGCTGGCTCAAGCACTCCTCTCCCTTCCTTTTCCACAGTGAAAACTTTCGTTGTCACTTGATGACAATGTGAAGGCTAATTACTTGTCCTTACAAGGAAGTCATCAAACCAGTTTCGATGACATTCGTGTCACGCCCATGCAAGGACCTTTGATGAATACGTCAGCAACTTTCATCACTTTAAGGCGATGTGAAATGTCGTCATAAGGGACATGAAGTTTTTCCAGTGCAGCATCCAGCCCAAAAGCCTTTCACGGCCGCTCCCGTTTTCGAGTGCAGACCTAGCTGGAGCCTCGCTGGAGCCTCGCTGGAGCCTCGCTGGAGCCACGCTGGAGCCTCGCTGGTGCCTCGCTGGAGCCTCGCTGGAGCCTCGCTGGAGCCTCGCTGGAGCCTCGCTGGAGCCTCGCTGGAGCCTCGCTGGAGCCTCGCTGGAGCCTCGCTGGAGCCTCGCTGGAGCCTCGCTGGAGCCTCGCTGGAGCCTCGCTGGAGCCTCGCTGCAGCCATGCTAAAGCGCGGCTACAAAGGCCGGCCGGGCCGCGCGGCGCGCAGCCCGTGGAATGGGTGCACACAATGCACACACGTACCGTCGGGGCGTCGGGGCGAGGCGGAGCGGCCCGGCAGCGCCCGGCAGACCGTCCCTCTCGCACCCCTACGGGGCCCTACGGAACGAGCCTCGGACGAGAGCGAGAGAAACGTGCCGCGTGGAGGCGGTGGTTGTCGCGTAGCGCCGTTGCGACCGCCTGGCAACGCTACCTGTCGGCGCGGGTCAAAGGGGAAAGAGGGGGGGGGGCGCACTAGCGAGGGCACTCGCCAGACTCGACCCATCAAACCCCTCGCCGTCCAGTTCGGCGGAGCGCGCGCTGACCGGTTCACCGATAATTAAATGGACAGACCGCGCCGAAGGCGCGCCAAAAAGTCCTGCCATGTTTCGGTTAGAGAGAAGCTCACAAAAAAATGGTCAGACTAATATGTCGATACAGGATACAGCACGCATGCAGCGCACTGGCTGCGTTCGAAATTCCAGCCACACTGTGCACTGAATGAAAAATCTGACCCTTTTGCGGAGGGACGTGTTGGCCTGACCTATCTTTGGCGACACTGTTTGATCTGACCGAAACTCGGCAAGACTTTTTGTCTCGCCTGTGGCGACCGCCGCCGAGACGTCTGGCCTTTGGTTTTGTCGTGAATTCCTGTCGACCCTCGACAAGAGAAGCCTGCCGGGCAAGCAGCTTGCCATGCGTTCCGTGGCGTTCCGTCCGAGGGCAGGCCATCGGGAATTCCGATGGTCCATCCACACTGTCAAGCCCTGCCCGAGCCCGGCGGGCCCAGCGGTCCCAGCGCAGCCCCCTCGGCGGCACTAGGGCCCCTCGCGGGGCGGCGAGTCGTAGGGCCGCCGTGCGGGGCTGGCCGAGGGGCCCCGCCTGGGGCAGCCTGGGGACGCGTCGTAACCCGCGCACCTCATCGCCGGCAAGGCGAGGCGGGGCGAGGCTAGGCGGGGGCGGGGCTAACGGCCGTTAGGCCGAGCCGGCAGGACGAAGGGCCGACTGCCTGCCGATACTGCTGGGTACAGTGTGCCAAACTGCAGGGGACCTGTCCGCCTGTCATTGCCAGGGCTACGTCCCGGCCGCCTAGTCTTGTTTCCCGGTCCCCATTTTTGCTTTCCTGCCCTCGCCAGCGAGAGAGAGACAAAGAGAGAGAGTGAGAGACCAGGGCCGTGCGGTGCTACCGGTCCTTTCAGGCCTGGTGCATCCCCTCTCCGCCGACGCACGGTGCACGCTAGCGGTGTAGGGCCTGCACACAGGCCAGCGTGCGGTGGAGCGGTGTTGTGCACGTGTATCCACGCTTTGAAGGCCCGCTCGGCTGGGCTGTTGGCTCTGGACCGCTGCAGCGCTGGCTTTGCACACAGGCCGGCACAGCGCGAAACGAGGACCTTTGCATCGCCACAGCGGCATCGCCACAGCGGCATCGCCACAGCGGCATCGCCACAGCGGCATCGCCACAGCGGCATCGCCACAGCCAATCAATCAATGGATCGAGTCGAGTCGGCAAACATAATATCCGCGTATAGCCGCGTGGCCCGGCGCGCCGTGCGCGACCATTACACCGCGTCGGCCAGATTGTTGGGCAATAACATTACGGAAAACACGGGGCACTGCCTCGCATGGCTATGGCCACGGCCCGCCACGGCCCCCGAGGGGATTCGAAGCCGAGCGCGCTTCCCACCTGGCAACGCGCGCCATCCGCCCCTCGCGCTTGGCCCGACTTGGCCCGGCGCGCTTTACTGCGCTTTGCTGCGCGTCGCTGGCTGTGCCGCTGTGCGCGCCGCGCGCTGCAGGGCGGCTTTCTTCCCGGGATTGAAAGAAAATCCAGCCCAGGCAGCCAATCCCAGGCAGGGCAACGCGGAGCAACACAGCCACCCCTTTCGGCACTCGCAACAGGAAGCACGGGGCAAACGATGCCTGCCGCGCGCAAAGTCTGGACGCGTTCTAGAGTCGCTGAGCTCAACAGGACTCGATCCGAGCGCGTGGCCCCACCAATGGATTCCTCGTTCCAAGAGCACTCTATTGGTGGGGTCACACGTTCGGTTCGACTCCCATTTAGCGACTCTGGAGCTCAAAACGCGTCCGGGATTTTGACCGCCTCCACACCGGTCTTCCGGCGCACTGTGCCTCACTCTCGGCCTCACTCAGCGGCACAGCCCGACATGCATAGTGGATGCACCCGCCGGCCGGACGCACTCTAACAATTACCTGCCACTTTATGACAAAATATTGGAGTATGACTTCAAAGGACGACCGCCTTTTTATTTGTGATAACACTTGTGTGGGTTCCTTTTTCGTTGGCCAAAAATTGGCCAGATGTCTGACCCTTTGAATTTCAGTGCAGCCACTGCGTCAAACAATCACGTTGCAATATCGCGCTCGACCGCGTGCAAACCCCACACCCCCATCCTGGTCGGCGAGTGCCATGAAGTGATTCGACGTGTCGACAGCATCTTTGGCAGTGCAGCAGCCCTGCACAGCATCCGCACGCAGGCGGCACGCTGTTGGCGCTGTGCGCTGTGCACACGCCAGCGAAGCGCTCCCGAATTATTCATGCGACTCTGCGTTCGTTTTTCGTCCCGTGTTTGTTTTAATTCGGTTAAGTATTGGCCCGGGACGCAGCGCGGCGCAGCGCGACGCACGTCAAGCGGCCAATAATGTGCGGCTGGCTGGCCGCAGGGCGCGGCAGGGCGCGGCAGGGCGCGGCAGGGCGCGGCAGGGCGCGGCAGGGCGCGGCAGGGCGCGGCAGGGCGCGGCAGGGCGCGGCAGGGCGCGGCAGGGCGCGGCAGGGCCACGGAGGCCCCGGGGGAGAGGAGAGAGAAGGGATCTCCTGATATTGAGCTCTTCTCGTTAACCGGCCCCCGTTATTGGTAACCCGCGCACGAAACAGAAAAAAAAGGTTTTGTTGGGGTGATTAACTTTGTACGCAAGGCTGAATTCCATAGCCGCTATCGAAAAATCGATACCTAGCTAGGTGCTTTGACCGAACACTTGTGACAGGACCTGGGCGATTAAGCTGGGGTTTGCTGTCCTCTTACAAGGGTCCGGTAGAAGCAACCGGCTTTTGGTTGTAGGTATCCACTTTCCGATTGCAGCTACCGCGAAATTCAGGCTTTCGTACAAAGTGGATCACTTCGACAAAGCATATTTTTTCCCGAGCGTTGTTGGCAGCCTCCGTTGAGATCCCCTTTCGTTGGGAGCCCCCCGCGTCACGGAGCTCGTGACCTGCACGACGGACGACACCCCGTGCAGCCCCGCCAGCCCTCGCGCCACCCGGCAGCATATCAACTTTTTATTTTCGCGTGCCCCTCCTGCCGGCATCGAGCAGGGCAGGCCAGGCAGGGCAGCCAGGGCAGCCCCAACAACATGGACGAGGACGTGCAACCGACATGTGACCGGAAAAAGAGGGCCAAAAAATGCTTCAACAAAGAGCCGTGAAGCGCAACTTGTGCACACGATGTGGCGTCAACGAAGGCCACACTGTGAAACATCTGGGGTAAACTGTGTTGGAAGGTGAGGTTTACAAAACGGGGGCATTGACGCAACCTACAGTCTAAGCGCGCAGCCTCAGTCCACGTGCTGTCACCGACGTGGAGGTGGCGATACGAACCGCAACCACGACGACAGCACTCCTTTTATGTCGAGAGGGAGCTTTTTGCAGCTTCCAGCAGGGGCAAAAATAGCGGGTTAAAAGTAAAATACAACGCCACCTAGCTAAATGTCAAACTTATTTCACGGATGGCGTTGCACGGTAAAGGCTTGTGGGGCTCGCACACTGCGGGGTAGAGAAGACATCGGCTGCAACCTCGAAAGTGGGTGCCCTCTGGGTGCCCTCTGGGTGCCCTCTGGGTGCCCTCTGGGTGGGGGCGGGCCAGGGCCTGCTGCCAGATTTCAGCGCCTTCCGACTAGCCTGTCTAAATAAAGAGTACAGGCAGTCTCCAGAGAAGCATCCCCCCCCCGTTTCCACCCACACACAAGCACGCTTTAAAAATAACGGATTCTTGCCGCCGGCGCAGATTTAACCTGGACTAGGCTACGACCGAATAGCAAAACGACGCTCTGAAAATGGTTTAAGTTAGGACACAGAAAACAAGGATCCTCGTGTTAGTTTGGCCAGCTTCTGCCGTTTTTTGCGCGACTGTACGTACTCCATCGCACACTGAGCCCGATGCATCACCTCGCACGGTGGAGTGTCGCGTTCTCGCCAAACATGGGAAACGTCCGCGGAATCCACCACGCGCTGGACGCCCGCGGCGGCGGTTAGGGAAGGGGGGCGCATTTGCGCGCACACCCGAATAAAGTTCTTATGGTGAAGATTCTCCATACTGTAGTAGTGCGGCTGCCCTTGAACCGTACCGCCGAAACTTCATTGAATTCGTCGAAAGTCACTTCGTGTTGGAGTTCGCAGAGTCCAGCTTTTCGCCGTATAGTAGTGCACAGCGCTCCGCGGCTTCGCGTCGCCTCAGACAGGTGACAGTCCGGACAAGCCCTAGTGGCACTTCGCTGCCCCTGCCTTCTCCAGAGTGCCTGCCGCCCTGCCTGCCTTCTCCAGAGTGCCTGCCGCCCTGCCTGCCGCGCTTCCCACACGCGCCCTTTACGCCCCTCACGCCTGCTATGTAGTTCAAAGGTCGACCGGGTTACGGCGCTCCTCGCGCTGCACGCCTCTCTCTCTCTCTCTCTCTCTCTCTCTCCCTCTCTCTCGTCCTCGGGGAACGGAGAGTGCGATAGAGACAGACCGACGGCAGCTCCCAGACAAACTGCCCTCATCTGCTTCCGGTGCTCGGCTTGCCGATCGGAAGTAACAGTGAGGGAGCCACGCGGGTGTGTGTGTGTGTGTGTGTGTACTCCACCCCCGCTCCTCAATGCCCTGCGAGTGCACTGACCTGCCATAACCGAACTCCGGCGGGCACATCGTTAGTTCCACACCGGACACGCGATCGCTCCCCACGTTGTCGCGTTCCTCCACTCCCTGCACGGCACTGCACGGCACGGCACAGTCTTTCCCTCCGAAAGTCTCAAAGTCCCCCGCTCGCTCCGTTCCCCGCGCGTTGGCGCGTTGGTACCGACAGAGTGGCCCCGTTTAATTCATGCGTGCGGCGTGCGGGTCGAGGCCCGCCCGGGCGGTGCACGCGTACATTAGGTCCAGGAAGCGGCGTCCCTCCGCGCCCCTCCCGGTCCCTCTCCCGACCGGGCCGGGGAAGGGGGAGCACACCCAGACCGCATTAATACGTATGTATTCATACGTCAGCGACTTCGCAGCGCTTCGCAGCGGCAGGGGCGAGACCGCCTGTCGAAGGGCTGCCTCACACTTTGGCACTTTGGGCAGGCAGGCAAGGCAAAACCAGTGGCGCCCCGCAGCAAGGCGGGATGCCGCATGCGTCGCTCTCTCTGTCTTCACTCTCTGTCTTTGTCTGTCTCTCCGTCTCTCTTTCCCCCCCCCTCTCTCTCTCTCTCTCTTTTCTCCCCCCTCCCCCCCTCTCTTTCTCTCCCGCACCCATGGCCTGTGGGGCTGTGGGGGTGGGAAAGAGACAGCGCGAGGAAGCGCTGTTTGGTCCAGCTGGACAGCGAGCTCGCGGCGACAGCCCCTCGGACAGACACAGCCGGCTTAGCCCCAACGCGAAATGCAGCGAGGCGTGCGCTTTTCAAACTTGCAATTACTCCCTCCCCCCCTTTTCCCCCGTGTTTTCCCCGCACCGCCAATTTTGGTCGCGGTGCTCCGCGATGCTCCGCGGCAAACGAGGGGGGGGGGAGGGGGGTGTTGGCGCCAATTAGGCCTCAAGAGCGAGGCAGCGCCCAGCCTCCGTCTCTCTCGCACTCCCCGTTGGGCGGCCGGGCGTGCTGGCCGAGCAGGGCGCGGCGCGAGAGAGACAAGACAGCGAGACAGACAGGCCGACGGGCCCCGCGCCGCGTCACTCGGATCGCAGCACTCGAAAAGCCACTCGTCGGGCCGTGTCCAGTCGGCCCCAGGTCGGCCCGGCCAGACAGCAGGCCGGCAGCCGGATGGGCTGGGATGGACGGATGGACCTCGCCTGCCTCGCCTGCCCGGCCGCAGCGCGCTGCGGCGGTAGCGAGCTGGCCGGCGAGGCTTCAGCCAGCCTCCGCCCGCCACTGTAAGGCCCTGTGAGGGGGCCGCGGGGGCCGCGCGGGCCGCGGGGGCAGCCTCGACTTGCCCAGATCTCGTTAACGGATACTGTGGCAGACAGGGCGAGGCAGGGCGAGGGCCGGGAAAGGGTTCAGGTAGTTCCCGAGTCCGGGGCACAGAGTACACTCTCCGCCCGTCCCCGTCCCCGCGCCACTCTCGCGGGCACACGAGAGAGGGGCGGTGCGCTCGGTGTGCACTACGTCCACACGTGGTGCATGACTAATACACGTTTTGGACCAGAAAAAAAATACTCGACCTAGTTTTACCACTGCCATATTTTGATGACATTTTCATTTTTTTAAAAATGTAATCAAACACGTTTGTTTGTCAGTTTTTGCGTTGTTACAGTACATTTATACCCAACAGTGTAGGCGTCCCCTCCCGCTTTTCCCTTGGAGGCGCCGACGACGACGCCTAAAAGATAGGCAACCAAACCGCGCTTTGTAAGTGGGCAACTGAGCCCGTCTCTGGATCCGCCCCTGGGACTCGGCTGCGTGACGACAGTTCGACTGTCGGCCTGTCGGGGTGCTCGGTGCGAGTTCGGAGCCGTCCCAGCAGGCCCGACAGGCCGCTACCATTTCCAACCAAGTCCGTCCGTCCTCTCTGGGCCGCACAGCACGCGCAGCGCTTGGAGTACTTTCCGCGCCGCTCGCAGGTGTGTGTATGTGTGTGTGTGTGTGTGCGCACACGCCAGCTGTGTACTCGTGTAGGTGCAGCGCCACGTACAGTACTGCGAGCACGAAGCACACGGCGCACACGGCGCCAGCGAAAGGAGAAGCAAACAAATCAAATCACGGCGATGTTCGGAGGGCGAGGGTTACGCGGCCCCGGCCCTGCCCCGGCCCTGCCCCGGCCCTGCCCCGGCCCTGCCCCGGCCCTGCCCCGGCCCCGGCCGTCACAGCCATCGAGCCGTCAAAGCAGCAACAAGTCCAACAAGTCGAAGACGAGGCGGAGCGGGCTGGCGGGCCGTCACTCGTTGCCGAGCCATACATTTTCATTACACAGAGAGCGCAAAGAAAACGGATGAAAGGAAAGAGAAGGGGTCGCCTCCCGGGAGCGGGGCGGGGCGGGGCGGGGCGGGGCGGGGCGGGGCGGGGTGGGGCGGGGCGGGGCGGGGCGGGGCGGGGCGGGGCGGGGCGGGGCGGGGGGTCGCTCCGCTAATGACACGGCCAGGCCAGGCGGGAGCAAACAGACTACGGCGCAACGTCACCAGCTTGTAGCTTTTCCATTACTCGAGGCTTCAATCGCCCTTCGACGGACGGCATTGACTGTCAGTGCCGCGACCTGCAGCAGCCTTCCTCTTCCGAGCCCTACAAGAAAAACCCTATTCACCTCGCCAAGGGGCCGAGAGAGTCGGGAGTCGCGGCGCGCAGTGTGCCAGTGTGCCGGCCAGGCTGGCGCGGCGGTCTGATCAAGACATTCGCAGGCAAAGCAATCGGCGAAAGAGCTGAGGAGCCAGTCTTGGCTGGCAGTCCTGGCCGGCAGTCCGGCACGCGGACCGAACCCAAACAAAAACAAACAAACAAAACGAAGAAAACGGTGGCATCGCGTTTCGGTGGCAAGGTTGACGGCTCACTTCCAGTTCGAAAATCGGAGGAATGTGAGGTGACGATTAGAAGGAGAGAGCGGCCTTTCTGGTCGCCAATCCAATCGCCGAGCCGTGAGCCGTGCCAGTCCTCGGTCATCCTCGGCGCGCCGCCAGCACGGCCAGCACGGCCAGCGCCTCGGCCACTCCGTCATCGCAATCAGCGCGCCCAACGAGGCGCCGGAATCCCTTTGACTGCGGCTTGGCCGGGCTTGGCGAGGCTTGGCGGGGCTTGGCGGGGCTTGGCCCGCAGCCTGCTTCCTGTCTCCCTCGCACCAACGGGACGCCCCGAGAGTGCGAGAGAGACGGCGAGGAAGGCGACGGAAGCAGTCTGCGGGGCAGGGCCCGGCAGGGCCTGGCAGGGTGGGCGCAAGGGACAGGAAGTCGTGGGCGAGGGTGTCGCCGACCTGGGAGCGCGGGACTCTGCATCCGTCCGCGTGGCCGTGAGGCAAGCCGTGAGGTAGGCACACAGCGTCGAGCGGCGGCGAGCCCCGCAAGGAGGCCAGCACCACTTTTGGGCCCATTCCGAGTCGTTTTCGCTACTCTGTCTCTCTCCCACCCACACACGGGACGCCCCGCGCGAGCGAGAGATTCTGTGAGCGACGAAAACGACTCTCGGAGTCAGCCCAAAAGTGCTGCTGGCGCTGCCCAGGCCCGCTCGAGCTGCCCAGGGCGAGTACACACCGCCACTGTACGCAAAGAAGCCCCCGCTGCAGCGGGGTGGCCGGGTGCACTCCACTTCCAAGACAAATAACGCGCCCCAGACAGTCTCTCTCTCTCTCTCTCTCTCCCTCCCAAACGCGAGACACACTGCCGGCGAGATGGAGACAGAGTGGGCCGTCATCACTGAAACGGCTCGTGACCCGAATATAGCCGGGGCGAGAGCGAGAGCAGACTCATTCTGCGCGTCTCTCTCACACCTACGCGGGACGCTCCATCAGTGCGACAGAGGCGGAGCGGCGGCAACGACTCTCGGACAAGTCTGCAGAGCGCCACGACGGCGGCGGCGGGCGGGCCGGCGCTTGAGGCGGCAGGGGCAGGCCATCGTACTCGCTGTCGCCGGACGGGGCGGGGCGGGGCGGGGCGGGGCGGGGCGGGGCGGGGCGGGGCGGGGCGGGGCGGGGCGCGGCGCGGCGCGGCGGGCGGGCGCCACAGGTTGGCGAGAGTCGCGTGACACGCCGAGTGACGAACACCCCTCTTGGCGGCCAAACCACAACGTCAGAACCGTCACGAACGCCACGGTGCTCGACTGCCTGTAGCGCCTGGCGGGTAGGCCAGCATCGGCCCCGCACGCACCGCTGTGGAGACGGTGGCCTACCTCGCGCCTGTAGCGCCTGGCGGGTAGGCCAGCATCGGCCCCGCACGCACCACATAGGCGCCGGGCCGCCGAGCGCGGAGTGTTTGCTTTGGGTCCTCAGGTCGGTACCTTCGCTGCGCCTGACTTGACCCTTGGCAGACTGCTAGAGCGGCCATAACTTTGTGGCCACAAACAGCAACGTGCGGAGCAGGCAAGGAAGCCACCCCGGGCCGAGCCCTCGCGCGGCCCTCAAGTGCTGCCGGGTCCTGTCCTAGGCTAACGTGGCCGACGCCTCCAGCACGGCCCACGACCAAGGCAGCGGTGCGGTGCGGATGGGCGGGCTGCGGTTGCCTCCACTAGCTTGCAAAGCGTTGGAGAGCGTCAGTTAGGGTGCGCCGCCTCGCTGCTTCACTGCTTCGCTTTGGCGCGGTGCAACCCTGTAGGGGTGCCATTATTAAATTCCTCTCCTCGTCAGGTCTCACGGTCTCGTCCCCGCCTCGAGGAAGGAAGGGAGGAAGAAAAACAAATTCGAGGCGCAAGAAGAGCTTCCCGTGGCTGATGTTGAATCTCGGACAAACAAACAAGGGAACAGGAACGGGGTGCCTCTGGCGGGCTTCTGGGGAGCTCGGAGCCGCAATTTTGCGACGTAATGGTAGACACCGTTTAAAAACAAATTGGCAAAATCGCCAAAAGTGCGTTTTGAAGCTCCGTCGGAAGTTTCCGAAGGCACCTTAAAAAAAAAGACAATTTTTTTCCATGCATTACAGGCTTACCTTCGAACATTTGAGGTTTTGGCATTTTCCGAAGATAGGAGGCAATCTTTTTTCCTAAAACTAAGTTTTTCCCAACAAGTTGTCCGGGAGTTTTCAAGATTTTTTTGACAGTGGACTTGTTGCGGGGCATTCATTGGGCCCCGCCCCGCGCTGGCCGCGCTGGCCGCGCTGGCCGCGCTGGCCGCACGCTAAGCCGCGCTAAGCGAACTGCTTTGCGGCTCCCGCTCTCAGACCAAACAAAACCAGCACTGCACTTGCACTAGCCATTAGCATGGCCGCTTTGGCACTTTCCCGCCTCCATCGCGAAAAGCGGGATTGCGTTTCATCCTGGCGTCGGACGGGATTTCGGACGCCAAAACAACAGGCCAGCGTGTTGCCAGCCGGAACTCATCAGGAGGGAGTTGGTTTCCACTGCAGCGGGCCGCACCCGCCGTGCCGCACTCAGGGCCGGTTCAGCGAGCGTTCCGGTAGGGGTCGCGGGCCACCCGTCCTCGGTACAGCGGTACCCATTACCCAGCTTGCCTTGCTTTACTAGACGTTTCCGACTCCCAGCCCTGTTCCCCTTGGATCTAGGACCAGACCGTTTGGCACGGCCTAGTAGGGCAAGCGCGAAGCCCAGCATCGGCACGACCACGCTCGAGGCCCCCCGCTCCCCGCCCCGCTCGGAGCAGTGCGTCTTGATTGCGCCTTGGACTGGGGGCCCTGGCATCCGACGAATGGCGCAGCGTCGCGGCGTCGCGTCTCTCACACTGCAACAAACTCTTAATTCCTTGTCCCAGCCCCGACTGCCTGGCTGGGTGGCAGGCCCCCTCAAGTCCCGAAGAAAGACACGCCTGCAGAGGAAATGAATGCGTTCCCCGCGCCGCGACGACGCGACGCGAAAGGGGCACAGGGGGAGGGGAGGGGGAACAGCAATGACAGAGACCGCTACGCCCCGCCGCGCCGCGCCGCGCCGCGCTACCGCCCACAGGCATCCTAGTTCCGTGCTCCAAGCTCCATGCACGGCACGACTCGGCACACATGCCACACATGGCCAGGGCAGGCCTTCTGGTCGGCCGGTCGGCCACATGTGGCGCCGCACCACAGCGCTAGGCAGCGCTAGGCAGCACTAGGCAGCACTAGGGCAGCGCCAGCACCACCAGGAGACCGAGAATCCCTCCCTCCCCTCGTCCCTTCGAAGGGGATATCCCTATGGCGAATCCAACTCAGTTAGGATCAGTTAGGATCCTGAAAAACAGGCCAAAAAAAGATGCCACCCTCCGAAAGATTCAATAAAATCTAATGAAAGAACCGTATAAATGCATTCATTGCGAAATTATGTTGTGACGAGTCCCTTAAAAGCACTTTGGCAAGGGTGTGTGATAGAATCTACTTAACGGACGACAAAGAAAGGGAACTGTCAATTATCTTGCTTACATGTGTAAATGTTAAAGCAGCCTTTTCAACCTGCTAAGTATTAGCTGAATTTTGCATTAATGTAATTAGCGCAGATTAAAATAAAGAAGAGGTTTGACTCACCTTCAAGTTCCACGACCTTCCCTGCTCGCTTCAGGGCCTTCACTGCTTCATCGTGTGTAGCCTCTCGCAGATCTTCACCATTGACAGCAAGGATAGCATCCCCTACATATAACTGTTCTGTTTGGTCTGCAGCCATTCCTTTGAATATTTTTGAGATAAGAATAGGCATTTTGTTTTCTTTGCCTCCTTTGATAGATATTCCAAGCCCATTGTTATCTGATTTGACCACTCGTACAATGCGCTTCTGATTTGCAACCGAGTCAGGAACATCGACATTGTCCATTACCCCGCCTGTTGAGTCTAGATTGTTGTTATTATTGTTCAGGGTTCCATTTAGAGAAGTTGAGTTCTCGTAGCTCTCATCTAAACTTATGCTCAGATAGTCATCTTCAAGGGTCACAAACACCCGATACCATTGTCCTCGTACATGGGTTTCTAAAATACCCGAGCGCCCGTATCCAACTGCAGCTAAATCAGCCATTGTGGATACTAGGTTTTCCACTGGTTCACTGATAAATAAAACTTGAATTATTTTCAGTACATCTTGCTGTAAAAAGATCTATTCAAAACAGTTCCTTTCTTCTGGCTTCTTGCCACACAGAACACTGAAGAAAAGAATAAATGTCATTCTTTTGACAGTCAACACTGCAGTGGGTGAATAGCAGGCGAATGGCTCAGCTAGGGGAGTCCTCTTCGGTCCTTCAACGTTGACGTGCCGGCATTCTCAATTCCAAGCACACTTGCAGGTCACACAACCGGCACGAAAATCCGCACGAGATCACAGCACAAAATTGGTGAAAAGTCTGTGAGGCTATGTTTCCCACTACGCGGTGTTAAGGCCTCGCAACGACGCGCAAAGAGACTCCTCAGCGCCGCGCGAGCACCAAGGAAAGCATTTTCGGCCGCAGAGCAAACCAGAGGTACCCGCACCGTTGGGGCCCTCAGTCACGAGATTTTGACACGACATAAACAAATACACAACCGCTACTGCTCGAGCTTCTCCTCCCCGTCCCCGAGCTCTGCTCGTCCGTCCCCTCCCCCTTCGCCAGGCACACTAGCGCCACGCCTCCTAACGGCGCCGTGACGAACTACGTCTGTCGATGCGCTGATGTTCACTCGGTACAGCCAACCTCAAGGGGCTGAATGTCTCCGGCGGGAACGATAGAAAAATCACCCACCGTAAGCTTCAAGCATACCCCAATTTGTCTTAGCGAGATTCTGAGGCTCTCATGTCTTAGCCCCCGCGCTTGTACTGTCGGAGTGTTTAGTAGGAATTGTCACGTTTATAATGCTATGACATTGCAGTACAGCAGACAGCCATTCAAAAAACTTTTCAGCCTCTGAAGCTGTGAGAAGTTTCGAGCTAGGTAAATAAAGGGAAATAAGAAATGACAAACTAAGTGGTTTGTGTTTTATTGTTCAACCAGTTCAATACAATACAGCAAGACAAGTGTTGATTGATGGCTGTGACGTGATAAAAACAGCACATACCTGCAACAAAAGAGCTCAGTATAAATACAAGGACACTTACACATCGGACAGATGTACATAAACTAACGGTGTTCGCCCAACTGGATTACATAGAATTATAGATTCTACAACATGTCCAGAACTGCAAGTTAATTCTCTAGCACACTTATGACTCATTCACCACCGATATCCAACCGGTAAAGTCAGTGGGACCATTGCTCCTAAGAACAATGAACCCCGGAGGCGGATCTAAGGAGTGTGCATGCTAAGGGGTGAGAACCAAGATGTTCTTACCTAATAGCAATGAAGTGAAGCAGCAGTGGAACTCAGCAGAGCAACCTACAACAAAACAAAACGGGCAAGGTTAAAGAGAGTATTGGCAATAATGTCAAAATATGACGGTGTGGAAATAGCATCAAGCATGTCATCAAGAAACATATGACAGGGATAACTAAAATCATCATAAAATTCCCCACTTGAGTCAAACTTTTAGAATCAGACAAAGGTAACTGCATCAGAAAATAGCGAATAACGTAGATTGAGTTTTTATCATTATGGCTCTAAAGGTGTCCTAAGAACAAAAATCATCATGAACAGTTACCAAAGATATAAACAGGCATCAGAAATTTCACTTTTATGAAACAGGTCTTAAAAGGGCATCCTGTGATTCAGTTCCTACATTAACTAAAGATAGCCACGAATATTAAACAAAGTACTTTCAGACAAATGCCTCGTTAATATCATGAATCAGTATTGCCTAAGGAGAACCCTCAGACAAATACTTCTCATTAGGGTATAAAGTCATCACAAAGAGAAAAGTTGCTCTAATCCTCTCACAAATAGGACTTGCACTTCATAATAGGGACATATGCAGCAACTAATAGGCAGACAGAAAATTAAATAAAAGCAAGCAAAACTGACTGTGTTAAGTGAAAATCAGAAATTGTGTGTCATCAAGGACTGTATGACAGGGATAACTAAAATCATCATGAAATCACTCAAGTCATGATACGAACAAAAGACAAAGGTAACTGCATCAGAAAAAAGCGAATAACGTAGTTTGAGTTTTTATCATTATGGCTCTAAAGGTGTCCTAAGAACAAAGATCATCATTAACAGTTACCAAAAAGAAGACCTCAGATCAGAAATTTATCAGCAAGGAGTGTGTCACGGATTACAACACAAATGAAATTCCCGACTTATCACTGACATTTCAAGTCAGACAAAGGCAACTGCATCAGAAAAAATCGAATAACGTGTTTTAATTTCTTATCATTATGGCTCTAAAGGTGTCCTAAGAACAATGATCATCATAAACAGTTGCCAATGATAGACCTTGACGCCAGAAAAGCATCAGAAAATGGAAGAAAGCTAGTAGTGATTTCTCTTGGTAGCAAACAATGGACTAAACAGGTCAACAAACCCAAGCAGTCTCAGACAAATGCCTCGTTTTTCTTCACAAATGAGTACAGACCAAGGAAAACCCTCAGCTGCACATCACTCGTCGTGGTATAAAGTCATCACAGAATGCAATCAACACTAGTGAGATTTTAACTCAGATTAATTGCCCTTGGAACAATTTCTTGCTGTTCTCGAAAGCTTTGTAAAACATAGCTTCAGGGTTATTTTGTCAGCAAAATGGAAGTCAAAAGACTTTCAGACATATGCTTCGTAAACATCATAAGCCAGTTAAACTAGAAAAATCAATTTCTAAATAAATACTATTGAGTGTCTCCCAGAGTAACCCATAGTAAAAAGTCACCACAAAAAACAAATGAACGTGATTTAGAGACCAAAAGAGGCGGTTTTAAAGGCTACGCGTCTTACCTGAGGCCAGAAACGTTTGATGAGATGGAACCGCAAGCTGCAACAGACAAGACAAATTATTAATTGGGGACAGTAAACAAAGCAAAGTTAAAAACACGCAAATCATTCAACCCAATAACAGACTGCTTCAGGTTTGAATTCACCAGAGAAGACTTTGTTTGAATAAAATATTCAAGCTGTCACATCAGACATATGCTTACAAAGCATCATCAGCAAAACAACTGGATAAGTGTGTTTGACTTAAAGCTCAGGAATTTGCGATGGTTGAAATCACTCAATTTCATCCGAACGAGACAATAAAACGCATCACAGCTAGTGCAAACCCTGCCCGCAAGTACCGAGCAGTGCCTGGACGACGCAGCACAATGTTCTGACCGAGATGGCTCAGCAATTTGCGAAAGTTGAAATCACTGCATGTCATCCGAACGAGACATTTGGAAACATCACAGCCAATGCATGGAGGGGAAACAAAGTCTGCCACTGAGCACGGCCCAGTCAAAGTGGAACACGCACAATGTGGACTCGAGAAAGACGAGAACGCCGTATTGCTGCCAGCCGAAATCAAGACACATTCAAAACCCTCGGCCCACGGGGCTGCCCAGGGGACCGACGCAGGAGGAGGTTGGCAAGCACCTAACCTCTCTAAGACCACGTGTGGATCTCGTGGTACCGGTCCGCGGCCCAGTGCCATGTGCGATACACGCCAGAGAAATCCATTTCATAGACCTTCAGAAAGAAAACCAATCCTCACGGACCTAGGACTGGGGCGGTAAGTACAACATCATGATGGCCGAAAAGGAAATCTCGTGGCAAGAGGCTCGGTCGCGCCTCTCACTCCACCGGCAAGGCAGCGAGAGACCGTCACGCGCAAGTAAAGGGCGATACGGCATCGACCCGGAGAGGAAATATCAGCGAAAAGAATTACAGCCAAGGATAAGGATAATATGTCTCACCTCAGTGCGTGGTCTCAGAGCAAAGACTATGCATGAAGTAGTAACGAAGCCATTCTCTCATGGACGATGTGGACAGGTCTGAAGTCGCAAGTGAAGTGGCTGGCTGCATCTGCATGATGGCGGCTGGCGGCGGAACGGAACTTCCGCTCGATCAGTGTTGCCACCTTTTGCTCACACCTGGCTCACACTCACACGAGATCCTGGAGGCCGTGACGCTGTGCTTCGCCCGCCCGCCGACAGGTGGCGGCACCCTGCTCGCTGCGGGGAGCGCTGCGCGGTCCGCGCGAATGGCGCGTCCGTTCAAACGTTCGTTTTTGCTGTGTGTGAAAGGGTAAGCTGAGAAGAAAAACACAGGGTAAGAAAAGTACACCCTTGTGGAGCTGACATCTTCACTTAGAGCCATTCGACCACCAGTAGCTTCAACTAAATGCGAAAATCTGGGTGTGAAATCCTGGCAAAACGGATGTCGAGATCTCTGCAGTATGTTACAGGGGGTGTACACTTTTCTTTCATACCCCGTACCTTTTCTTCCCCAACTTACCGCTACACTGTCCCTGCCGTAGAATCGCGATAGCGGTCGAGCGCCGCGTCCACCACTGTAAGGCCCACGGCGAGGCCCGCACCACACCCCGCTCCCGCTCCGCTACCCCTGTGTGCCCAACGGAGGGACGAAATCACTGTGTGCACGTGAAGCACTTATAGCACCATTTCCCATCCGCGTTGACCGATTTGATGGATGCTCCAGAGAGATAGGAGAGGAGCCACTGCTGTTACAGTGTATGCTTGAGTGCTTGCCAGCGCGCTGCCAGCGTGCTGCCAGTGCAGCGAGCGTCGAGCCGATGGGCTTTCGAGTGCCTCTCACCCCTCGCCGGGCAGGCTAGGCCGCCCATCGGGCCCATCGGCCCATCGGACGCGCAGTTCACTTCACCGCCCGGCAGGCAGGCCACCCAACGGGCTGCGCTAGCTCCGCGTGCTCGGCTTGTGCAGACCCAGCCCCAGACCAGAGAGGTGCCCCGCATCTTCGGGGCATCATGCAGGGCGAGCTGGCTGCGGTTCAGTGTCCGGTGAGTGGACTGGACTAAACTGGCTTTTGATGGCTCGTTGGTAAGACCAAAAAGCCCCAGCCAGCCCCCAGTCAATCCGTGGGCCCGCTCGGTGTGCTGGGCGGGGCTGCAGCGGGGTGGCAGCATCCCCAGCCGCTCAGAGGTACGCGATGCGACGCGATGCGACGCGATGCACAGGCAGGGGGGCGTTTTGCATTCGCGGGGGGTCCGTTCGATAGCGGCGGGAAGTACCGTCCCAGCAGCGTGGCGGCAGCGCGGCGGCAGCAGGGAGGCCGGCCTCGCCCTACAAAGTAAATGGGGGCGCTTACTCGGTGTACTCTGCTGGGCGGCCTGCCCTAGGGCTGCCGAGCGGCCGGGGCGGGGCCGGGGCGGGGCCGCGGCGTGGGAAGCGGAGAGAGGGAGAGAGGCTCGGTCACTTAGTGCCTCATCAGGGACTTGGACGCGCCTGAAACGTCTCCCGCCTCGAGCGAGCGGCGGCTGATCGTCCAAATTAAAAGATGTCCGCCGCCCCGACGCCCCGACGCCCCGCTCTAGGCCCGCGGGCCGAGGGCCGATCGGCGGGCCGACACGGGAAAAGCCTCCAGCACCAGGGGCACTAGCTAGGCACTAGTGGCACCAGTCACGGAGGCAATCAGGACGTTGACCGGCAGGCAGCCAACCAGCGTAGCCGCGTAGCAGCGCGTCACTAGCCTGACGGCCTGACGGCCTGACGGACGAGGGGCCCGTCCATTAGTTTGGGGAGCTCCTTTTCTCGGCCGACGAACGGAGGCCAAACTGAAGAAAACAACACTGGCTACTCTTCTGTGTTTCTTGCTTGAGCTCGAGCAAAGTCCTGGAGGGGGTTGGTTGCGTCGCGGGGTGGGTGCGGAGGCACGTGGATGCTGCGGATGCGAGGGGGCCTTTCCTCGGCGTAAGTGTATCTGACACGGCCCGTCTGTCGAAGACGCGGACGTCCGAAGCGCTTTCCGCTCTGGGAGCTCACGCACACACGCGCACGCGCACATCGCGGGGCGCCTTGTATGTAGCGCTCGCTGCTCCCGCCACGCTCTGCGACGTAGCGTGGCGGCGTGGCGGGCCAGGAGGCAGACAGGCAGACGAGTCAGGCCGAGGCATTACCCTCGGGCCCCTCGGGTTGTTGGCCTTGTTGGCCGCCACCAGCAGCTTGCCACAGCCGTCACTGCCTCCAGCCGTCAGCCTTTCTATTCAGCCATCGGCCTCCAGGCCTCCAGCCTCCCGCCTCCAGCCTCCCGCCTTCCAGCCTCCAGCCTCCAGCCTCAAGCCTCCAGCCTCAAGCCTCCAGCCTCCAGCCTCCAGCCTCCAGCCTCCAGCCTCCAGCCTCCAGCCTCCCGCCTTCCAGCCTCCAGCCTCCAGCCTCAAGCCTCCAGCCTCAAGCCTCCAGCCTCCAGCCTCCAGCCTCCAGCCTCCCAGCCTCCAGCCACCAGCCTCCAGCCTCCAGCTCCAGCCTCCAGCCTCCAGCCTCCAGCCTCCAGCCTCCAGCCTCCAGCCTCCAGCCTCCAGCCTCCAGCCTCCAGCCTCCAGCCTCCAGCCTCCAGCCTCCAGCCTCCAGCCTCCAGCCTCCAGCCACCAGCCTCCAGCCTCCAGCGTCCAGCCTCCAGCCTCCAGCCTTCAGCTTCCAGGGCCTTCTGAAAGTCTTAGAAAGCTTTAATGTGTCCAAAATTAAGAAAGCAGAATTTGATGGTTCAAAGTTGAACCAAGCGCCATTAGCTAGTAAATCGAACTGTTCCTGATACTCCCTTCGGTGTCAACCATAGTGCTATGTCTAAGGATCCCTTAGATTTCTTCTAGTTCCTCCCCACTCCGTTCAGAAGCGCGGGCAGGTGGGTGGGCTGGGCCCCTCCACAGGCCCGCGCGGCACGACTCTGGGGTTCGGATGTTGGAATGGCCGGAGCAAAACAGAGCTGGAGGAAAGCGGCGAGCAAAACAGAGAGCGAGCGAAGCGGGAGAACGAAACGAAACGAGACGCTCGCTTGGCTGGCTCGGCTTGACGTCGCGGTCGCGGTCGGCGCGCCGCGGGCTAGAGCCCCGCGCCCCCCGCGCCCCTCCCCTCGCTGGATTCCAGTCTCGCTACTCATCCTAGCCTCTCGAGGCGGTCGCGGGCCGCGGGGCGCAGCTGGAGAAACGCTTCTCTTGTCTGGCGTGGCCGCGAGAGGCTCGGCGAGAGGCCGCGAGGGCCGCGTGGCGAGTGGCGTTCAATGCGCCGCGTTGTTGCCAGCTTGGCACTGCTTGCCACTGCCCGCCAAAGGATGCAGAAGGATGCCAAAGGAGCCTGATGCAGCCAAAAGGCATTCCAAGTCCCAGGCCGAGCCCGCAGAGTGTCGTCCGGGACGCCGGGCAGGGCGTCGCATCTAGGGCTTCGGCCAGAAGGGCCTCGTTCAAAAGGACCTCGTCAAGAAGGACCTCGTCAGGACCTCCTCCAGGACCTCGTCCAGGACCTCGTCCAGGACCTCGCCCAAGACCTCCCCCAGGACGTCTTTGTTGAGCCTGTCCAGGACGTCCAGGCCGCGGCGCTTGGCCGCGCTTGGCGGTGCAGCGCTGGCATGCCGGCCGGCATGCACGACGCGGCCCCGCGGCCGGGGCGCAGCACGGCGCAGCGCGGCTGACCTGAATACCACGCCGGGTAATGCAACCATGCAACCTCAGTCGAAGGGAACGCCATGCGACGGCGAATGCCGAGAGAGGCCTCTAGAAGACGGGAAAATATCGGGGAAAATTCCGGCGGGGGTTTACCCGAGCATGTGGACGAGTGCGCTTCTTGCAGAGTGGTGAATGCGGCGAGACGACGAGGCGGCAGTGGGCAGTGTGCCTGGCAGTGCCTGGCAGTGCCCTCGCGTTGTCGCGTTGGCAGCACTTCACCCGGCCGACCGTCTGGCCGTCAGGCGTGCCAACCGGCGGCCTCTTCGTCTTCGTCCTCGGCGTCTACACTCTGTCTCAGGTCGGAACGAGCCTGGCGAGGTTCACTTGCCTCCTCAGCAACTGCAGCAACACCTCTGAAATGAAAAGGGACAGACCCTTCGCAGCGGGGGTTCGGCACAGGCCGCTGCCACCCTCAATAGCAGGTAGCCGCACTACCGCTGCAACAACGCGACCGTCTCCAGGCTCGTTCCGACCTGAGACAGACTGTAGGAATGCCTGGAATGTCCTGGACTCCGCGTGTGCCGTGGGCCTCGCCGTGCGCCTCGCCGGCCCGCGGGGCGCCGCGAGAAAGCCTCGCAGGAGGGTTCCCCCTCCCTCCGTCTTGTTCGCGGAGAAAATGGACGCGCCGCGCTCACTTCGGGGTGGCCATGCGGAGCAGCGGAGCACTTCGGGTAGGGCAGGCCTGCAGGCGGAAGCGCGCGGGGAGCCGCGCGAAACACGCAAAACCGGAACGGTTCGTGTTACGGGGGAAACGCCAAAGACCGGCCAGGACGCGCCAGGTGGGCACAAAGTTGGGGGATTGTCTGCCCACCACTATGACGATACAGAAAATAGACAGGAAGGAAAATCGGGCCGCGCGAGAGATTTGCCGGGCGGCAGGTTGGGTGAACAGCCCCCCCCCCCCCCCCAACTCTGCATCCAGTTGGCCGAGTTTTCCGGGTTCCTCGTGTGCACCGTGTGCACGCGACAGACGAGAGCGACACGGCGAGTCCTTTTGAAAGCGCGCACCCGTATTCCTTGTTCCGCTGTCAAAGACGAGGTCGTTATCGTGGAGCAGCGAGAGGGACAGACGCATGACGGAAGCATGCCGAAGCACGGCGAAGCGAAGGCGCACCGTTTCGGGGTACGTCTGCGGAAAGGAACTCCGGGAATATTCGACTCCTCAATAAGGACTGGAGAGCGCAATTTCGCCTGCCGTCCCTTTGTATGCGCGGAACACTAGAGGTGCTCCGGCTGCCGGATAACGAAGACCAGCTCTCCGAAATTCGAAATCCGAGGGCGCAGCTCACCTCCACGCTGGAAATCACGGGCCTGCTCCACTGTCCCACGCGCAGAAGTGAGTTCCTCGCTCTGCAGCGCAAGGCTCGGACGATTTTTCGGACAACAAAGAATACGTACATGTCTAGCCTGCACTTGGATCGGTACATTTGTATGGGCAAATGCACTCGCTCCGAGCTTCATTGGGGCGGAAATGCCGGAGAGGCAGCAAGCCGGCCTTTCTGCTTTCGGCCGAATAATTGGGTTTGCCCCACTCCGGGCAGCCGGGGCAGCAGGGGCAGCCAGCAGGACTGCCTCGTCGCTCTGTCTCTCTCGCACGCACACGGAATGCCGCCCGTCCATGAGTGTGAGAGAGACGACTGCCAGTCTGCTGGACACTGCCCTTCCCGTGAACCCCGCCACATGCGGCTCGGTGCCGTGGGCTGTCTCTCTCGCACCCCCGCGGGACCGCGCGGGACGGCCCATGAGTGCGACCGAGACAGAGCGACGCAGCGCTCGGCCGGCCGGGAGGAGAAGAGGCCGCCACGGCCGCCCATCTGCCTTTCGGCGCGAGTAATATTTCAAGCGGGAGACGTTTCCGCGAAAAGTGTCTCGGCCGGGTCGGGTCGGGGCTTTGGTCTTGTTTGCCGCGGCGGGGCGGGCCGGGCCGGCAGGGATTCTGCAGAATCGTCTCGCGGACACTGACACTCGCACACTCTCGAGTCCTGCCTCGCCGACAAACATGGCAGTTACGGGGCCCGAAGCGCAGTCCAAGCCTCTCAAGTCACCTAAAGTCACCAAGCTTTCCGCGTGGCGCCGCCGGCCCGGCTCGGGATAGTCCTCCCGCAGTGCAGGCGTGTCGCTGCAGCACAGCATTGCCTATCCGCACGGCGCCGCCGGCCCGGCTCGGGATAGTCCTCCCGCAGTGCAGGCGTGTCGCTGCAGCACAGCATTGCCTATCCGCACGGCGCCGCCGGCCCGGCTCGGGATAGTCCTCCCGCAGTGCAGGCGTGTCGCTGCAGCACAGCATTGCCTATCCGCACGGCGCCGCCGGCCCGGCTCGGGATAGTCCTCCCGCAGTGCAGGCGTGTCGCTGCAGCACAGCATTGCCTATCCGCACGGCGCCGCCGGCCCGGCTCGGGATAGTCCTCCCGCAGTGCAGGCGTGTCGCTGCAGCACAGCATTGCCTATCCGCACGGCGCCGCCGGCCCGGCTCGGGATAGTCCTCCCGCAGTGCAGGCGTGTCGCTGCAGCACAGCATTGCCTATCCGCACGGCGCCGCCGGCCCGGCTCGGGATAGTCCTCCCGCAGTGCAGGCGTGTCGCTGCAGCACAGCATTGCCTATCCGCACGGCGCCGCCGGCCCGGCTCGGGATAGTCCTCCCGCAGTGCAGGCGTGTCGCTGCAGCACAGCATTGCCTATCCGCACGGCGCCGCCGGCCCGGCTCGGGATAGTCCTCCCGCAGTGCAGGCGTGTCGCTGCAGCAGCATTGCCTATCCGCACGGCGCTCGCCGCAGTGCAGGCACTGTGCAGGCACTGTGCAGTGCAGCGCCCGCCACGGACCGCCGGCCTCAGGATCTAGTACTGCACTGTTCCGTTGTATGCAGTGCGCACGCAGCGCACGCTGGGTCAAGTTTCAGGAGAGGACCGGACGATTTCCCGCTTGCAACAGGTTTGTCCACTGCAAACTGATTCCGGGAGTCGTTTTTCATCGCTCTGTCTCTCTCGCACGTACAGAGAGACGGGACGGAGGATGCCGGGCGAGTGAATGACAGTGTGTCCGACAAGCCCGACACGCGGTGGGAACAAGGAACAAGACAGCGAGCCGTCTGGGGGGCGGCGTACTCGCGTTACTCGTTCGCGTTCTGCGGGGGAGTCATTGCTTGGTCGAGCCATCGCGGCGAGCATCGCGGCATCGCGCAGTTCGATACCTTTTGCCCAACTGCAGTTGCCATGACAATGCACAGTAGACCAGAGGACCGGTGGAGGCGCCAAAATTCTAGACGCATTTTGAGCTCTACAGTCAGTAAATGAGACTCAAACCAACCCCGCACCAATGGATTGCTCTCCGAACAAGGAATTCACTGATGGGGTCACACGCTCACTTAAAGTCCTGTTCAGCGACTCTAGAGCTCAAAACGCGTCTAGAATTTCGGCCGCCTCGGCTCACTGCAACGTGCGGCGGGACGAAAATCGCTCAACAAACTGTTTTACGAAGGGCAGCGGGCTAATTCAGGAAGCTGGGGGGACGGCGAGGCGCCGAGGCTAGTAGCCGCTAGTAGCGCCTCTAAAGTGAAGGCGGGAAAAGGCCGCCGCCTCGCCACCCGATTTGCTGAAGCTGACACAGCCTAATGAGGCCCGGCGTCGGCGTTTGATCAGGATCAGAGGCAGAGGTGCGTTTCCCTCTCAAAAGGCCCCACGGCGACAGCGCGACAGGGATACGGATCATGAAACACAGATAGCATATTGCGCCATCCACAGTCCACACACACACACTCACACTCACTCTCTTACACACACACACACACACACCACACACACACACACACACACACACGCACACACACAAGCGTGGCGCTGCCTCAGGCGTCCCCAACTTGTCCGTGGCGGGTCCTTGACGTCCCCGACCTCCCACACCACACACCCCGCCCTTTACACGCCAGAGCCTGTTGGAGTGCGGCAGTCCGGCGGCGGCCGGCGTGCGTGAGAGAGGTGGAGTGGAGAGAGAGGCGGCCCAGGCGGCCCAGAGGCCCGCGGGAGGTTCGGGCAAACCATTTTCCCGCCAAATGGAGCCCCCCACCCTTCACCCGCCGCCGAGCCTCCCGCGGGCGGTGTTCTTCATAGCTATGGCGGCCGCCTAGAGGGCGTCGTCCTGGCCGCGGGCGGGGCGGGGCGGGGCGGGGCGCACGCCCGGAGCTCCAGGTTCAAGGGCGTTCGCACCGCCGCGTGGCCATGTCTAAATTGTGCGCCGCGTCGCCGCGTCCAGGTCTGCGTCCTAGAACGGGTTGGAAGGGCTTCGAATGGGTTGGCGAAAATGGAGAGAGGCGAGAAGGGCGAGAATGGCCTCGCGCTGGGGGCGTCAGGGGCGTAAACCCAAATCCGAGGTCGAAGCCGCCCCGCCCCGCCGACCCCCAGCGCCACCCCCCGGCCGTGCCACGCCCACGCCCTTGCCGCGCCCTTGCCAACTTTGTGGCTGTCTCTCTGTCTCTACCTCTCGTCATGGGCGCCGCCATGGGCCTCCTTTTTACAGCATTGGACGAGTTCGACACTGCTTGTTGCCGCCACGGAGAGGCTTCGCTGCTTGCTTGGCTGGCGCGGCGGCGCGTCCAAGGCGCGTCAGCGCGAGGTCCTTGGCCCCGCAGCCACGGCCGGCCACGGCACCCCGCGGGCCCCGTGCCTCTGTCTCTCCTTGCACTTGACCGTGGCCGGCGTGCACGGCGTGGACGGCCGTGAACCGAGCGAAGCGCGAAGCGGAGCGAGGCGAGCAAGTTGCCAAAGCTAGCCGCCATTGGCCGTGCCTTGGCCGTGCCGGGCCGTGCCGGGCCGTGCCGCCGAGCACCGCTGCGGTCTGCAGCCACGCCACGTCACTGGCCACACTGGCCGCGTTCGTCACGCCGTCATGCCGCGGCCGCCAGAGTTCTTCCCAGTGAACGAAGTAGAAAGGTGGGGGGGGGGCATTTGAACGTTCAAAGTCCCCACCGTGCTTCGCTCCACCCCCGTCCCTGCTAGTCCTTGCTTGGTGCCCATCCCAAAGTCATCGACACAGTTCCATCCATACCGCAGCGCCATCCAGGTGTTCGTCGGCCACGTGTTCGCACTGAACGTCACGGCTCGCTATGCCCGCTTTGCAGGACGGAAACCACGGCACTGGCGCACTGGCTGTGTTGTGCGCTGCTGCTCTTGCCAAAGTGCAATCCTTCTGTTTGGAGACTGTCTCTACGACGTAGGCCTGACAAGGCCTGACAAGGCCTGACCCGCGCGCTGCCGCCACACTTGACTGCAGTCCGTGTTCCGCGGCGTTCCGCGGCGGCGCGGGAAGGCTGGAATCCGAGGGCGGCGAGGGCGGTGAGGGGCATTGCCGGTCAAGCACCCTGGAGGCCCTTCCTGGAAAACTCGTGACGGTCTCTGGGCCTCTTCTCGCGCAGGTGGCCGAGGAGGCGCGTTGGCGGGGTGTCTCCTCAATCCGTTTTCTCGGAAGTCGCCTTTGGCGCTGGAGAGACGGGCGCACAAGAACACCGTGCCTGGCGGTGTGCCTGGCTGAGCCCTGACTGAGTCGCTCAAATTAATTGCCCGCCGTTTCGCCTTTGCGGGCGATTGCTCCGCTCGCCAGCGTCTTATTGCGGCCAGCGCGGCCAGCCACAATTTGGAGTCGGGGGTTCATGGTTCGAACCCCGGCCGCGCCTTGGCTAGCCTTGGCTCGGCCCGTTCGTTTCCCTCTGAGTCACTGCACCGCCACGGGTGCCTCGCTGCGTCCCCTAGCGTCCCGTCCCGTCCGTCCCCTCCTCCAGAAGCTCCCTTCCTCCCTCCCCCTCCCTCCCCTCCGCCTGTCTGCGCGAGGGCGAGACGGGGAACCGGGGAAGGGAGGGGAAGGGGTCGAAGTACGGAGGGCAGCGCACTGCGTCCTGCGTCTGGCGCGCCGCATCGCGCTGCGCTGCGCTCACATCGTTCCGACACCTCGTGGTCCCTGCGTGGCACTGCGTGGTCGTGGTGGGGGCAGGCGATTCGCACTCATATTTTCCCGCGCAGCGAGCGTCGTGGCCACGCCGCCACGCCGCCGTGGCGCGCCCGGCCAGCCAGGCAGGCAGGCAGCCAGGCCGGCCGCCGCCCATTGAAGCGTCCTGCGGCCGCCGCCCCTCGAGGGCCTCACGCCTCGCGGTGCCCCACGCGAAAGGCCAAGGCGCCGGGTGCGAATTTGGCAAGCCGGACGTGGCGTGGCGTGGCGTGGCGTGGCGTGGCGTGGCGTGGCGTGGCGTGGCGTGGCGTGGCGTGGCGTGGCGTGGGGCCGGGGCAAGAACCGACGGCGACGTCGCGGGCACCTCGAGTCATCGGCCGCGGTCCGCGGTCTGCTTGCTCCTCGGGCGGGTGGCGCGCCGCGGGGCCGCAGAGGCGGTCGGTCTCGTCCCGGAAGTTGCAGGCGAAGGGGGTGCATCAGCCTCCACCCCTCGAGCCGGCAGTGCCGCGGCCTGCCAGTGAGCTTGCCAGTGAGCTTGCCAGTGCGGTGATCAAGTTATTTCCGGCGGCTTCCGGTCCGAGAGTCCCACACCGGCCTGGGGGCAACGCCCTGGCCGGCTGGAAAGGAAGGGAAGGGGTGTGGCACACTGCGGCGGCGTTGGGGTGGCGGCACGCGGTACGGGGAGCGCGGCAAGGACGACGCAAAGGCTTCGAAATCCGCTTTCAAAGGGACTCGCATCCAGCGACACGTCCTACGCACACACACGCCTTTTGATGTGGCCGTGCTGCAACCGAGGCTGGCTTTTGGCGCTGCCTTGGCACCTCGCGGCCAGCGCGGCGTGGGGTGGCGAGGGCGTGGCCGGGGCCTCGAAGGGAGAAAGGCTTTCGCCCTAAGCCGGTCAGATTCGGCGGACCGGACCCGGAGTGCGCACCGCGGTGTCGTGCGGAAGCCCTCATCTCACTGATGTAGTGATCGTGATGAGACGGCACTGGAAAACTTTGTTGTCATTGTAAATTGCCTCACTTTCAGTCGTGTATGGAATTTTGATAGTGAGGGCCTCGCGTCGCCTCTCGTCTTGGTCTTGCATGCGGTCCGGCCTCGCCCGGCCTCGCCACACGGATCGCTCATTGGCTAGATTCGCTGGAATGGCTTTATAATGAAAGTTGCGGCTGCCGGAGGTGACTCTAAGTGCCCTCGGCGTGAGCACACCGCGAAACCGCGGCGGGGACGAAGCCGGGACGAAGCCAGGACGAAGCCAGGACGAAGCCAGGACGAAGGGGCGCATGGCCAAGAGGCACCCGGTATCTAAGCGGCAACGGCGGCAACAACAAGCCGAGGCATGCAATGCATGCCGCCACCAGTAATGACCTTGTTTGTTTGTTTGTTTGCCTGTTTTTCGAAAGGCGACTTGGATGCGCGATGTGTTGCACGAAATCGTTCCCAAGGAGACGCACACTGTACAATCGCGACCCGCGTAGTCTAGGGGCCTCTCGGTCACGACCGTGTAACGTGTATACTGTGCGCAGTGCGACGTCAACTGGCTGTCAAATCTACATACCACCTTTTCATGTGGCATTTCTTATGTTTCTCGCTGCACGCTAAAAACAGTAATGCTTCCTCTTCTGACGAAGGTCTCGGCACTTCGCGAAACGCATGTGGCGCAAGCGACACAAAGTGGCCAAAATGTAATGGCCCATGGGGGGATCGAACCCACGACCTTCGCGTTATTAGCACGACGCTCTAACCAACTGAGCTAATGGGCCGCCCGGATTCTGTCCACCGACGGCGTGCTCCGTACTGTACGGACTCCCGAGTCAGGGTGATAGTCCGTCCCCCCACCAACGCCAGCTCAGGCACTTCGGCGGCATCCACGTCGCTGTCTTTATGTCTCTCTCGCACCTCTTGGGGACGGCTCTGCGAGAGCGACCGAGCGACGAAAACGACTCTCCGATGCCGGTCCGCACCGCGGTGTGCAAGTTTTGGGGGGATATGGACAAATCATGCACCGGGCCCTTAGATCTCTCCGATCTCGAGTCAAAGGCGCTTCTCCAGCTAAGCAGCCCCAGCAAGAGAGGCATTCCTCCCAAAACGGGCACGGCTCGTGCACAAGCTCGCTGCCATTCGCAACGATTCCTCCAAGGCCGTTCCATTCCGCACAGCGTTGCGTCGCTCTGCCTCTCTCACTCGCACCCCAACGGCACGAGTGAGTGCGAGAGAGACAGCCACACGACTAACGAGCCCTAATGAATGAAGCCCCGTGTGAGATGTGATATGATACCACGGTAAATAATTAATTTCATTATCTCCATTCTCATAATGTATCTTTTTTCCGACTCTCTGTTCCCGTCCTCCTTCCGCCCTGCCTTGCCCCGCCATCAATGCCCTCTTCTTCCTCCAAAATCGAACCTTTCTCTCTGCAATAAAAACGCCCCTTTCTCTTGAGCCATGGAAACACGCGACCGGCCGGGCCGAGGCTCAAGGATGGCGTGGACCGGAACAAGAACAAGGAGGTCAGGAACGAAACATTCTGTGCGAGCAGGTACTGTAGTATCGCTGATTTCTCATAGAGTTTGTCAATTCTGTCTACCGCGAACGGAAGAAAGAAGCTAAAGGAAGCTACAGAAAGCTAAAGGAAGCTGCAGGAAGCTAAGGAAGCAAAGAAGCCCCGGCGATGCGGCGCCGCAAGCCAACGAAGTTAGCCGAGCTAGCCAAGCTAGCCCAAGTAGCCAAGCTGGCCGGGTCAACGCCTCGCTCCCCTCGGGTAGGCCAGGACGCCGGGACGCCGAGGCAAGGCTGGCAAGGCTGGCGTGGCCCGGCTGGGAGTTCCCGCAGGTGCGCGGCGAGCGCGGCGAGCTCGCCAGCCTTGGGCCAGTGACGCCGCGGACGCCGCCAACGCCGAAAACAACATTTCCAGTGCCGGAGGGGGGGTATTTTCAATGGCCGCGACGTGCTATCGCGAAACGAGCGGGCGACGACCTCTCGCCGCTCCCTTTGTCCAACAGGGGCAGGTTTTCGCATTGGCACACCTTTCTACACACACACACTCTCAAAACCTTGCAAACCGTACTCTAGGCCTGACGAAGAAAAGTAGCTTGAGCATACATCAGCTGACAAAGAAATTGCGTGCTTCGTAATTTACGAAGTATTTCTTCGTAAACAAACTATAAATAGCCTGTGTCTTATGCCCAAAAGACTTGGCAATGGCAATATTTTCATTGCTTTCAGCAATGTTTTTCGCCGAAACGAAAAGCGTTCCTGTGTCCGCTGGGCGTCTGAATTATTGCCAAGCTATGGTTTGTTTGGGGCTAGGTACGAAACGCGCGTTGCAACCATGGTTCGCGCCAAAACGAGTTATTACGCGCCGTACACGTTGATACGCATGATGACACGCGTGACCTGGGCGCGAAAACCCCCTTGTTCGCCCCGCGCTGCGAGCATGTCACGTGTCCACGTGTCCACGTGGCCCGCCATGCCTCGGCGCCTCGGCCGATTGGTCTGAAAGGCCTGAACGGAAGGAACGCTCTTCCGTGTGCGCCATGGGCGCCCTGTGCGCCATGGGCGCCCTGCCCTGCCCGCCAACCACGCTGCAGTGCTGCTGCAGGTGGGGCGACGAAACGATGATGCAGACTGAAACGCGTTGCACAAAGTGCGGCGCCGACGTGGCGCGCTACTATTATTGGAAAGGCCGCGCCATCACCCTGTTCCTTTTCCCTCTGGTGGAGTGCTCTTCCCTGCAGCGGTAATGCAATTTTGCCGCCCCACAGGCCGCACAGGCCCCAACCCTCTCTGCCAGCGCGTGTACGTGTGTACGTGTGTGCGTGTGTGCGCGAGTGTGCGCCAGACAGGAAAAGTGGCAATCCGCTCTGCGGTGGTTTCAGCTTCGCATCCCTCTGGTCGGTCTGTCTGCTGAATTGTGAAGGGAGCTTACTGTAGTTGGTTGCTATGGTGCAATATGGTTGCTGTGGCAAAGAAAACCCGACTTACACTAGTGTGCCTCCCAGACCCCAGATAGATTCGCTCTCAACCAAGTTATTGGAAAGGAGGCCGCTCCAATTTCTGTCTTCGCCCTGCCGTGGGACGCTGCTGGTCGGGGGCAGCAGGAGCGTTCAACGTACTCCTGGACGACCCTCTCTCAATGCGCCGCCATGCAACGCGGCCGTGAATGTGCACTTTCAGCGTCTGCGAGCTAGACAGTGCATGTCTTGCCCGGTTTACGTTGCAGAACCAAGAAACCCTACACCACTAACTGCCAACAAAAAAGAGCACATATTTTCTCTTATTGCTCCTTTGCACGCAAAAAGGATGAGGCTAGACAATAAGCACTCTTAAACGCCTACGAAGCGATTCTTCGTAGTTTTTACTGTGAGGTGCCCATATTGCGGGAAACAAGTGGGTGCGAGCTTGAACTGCTTGTTCCTGGCCGTGCCCGGTGCGGTGTGGTGTGTGCCGAGTTGCCGGGGCGGTCGGAGTCGAGACACGTCGAGACCGAGAGCGGTGTTTGTCCTGTTTGTTGTTGTGGCTGGTTATGACTGGTCCTGCTGGACGATGATATTCGCAGGAAAAGGTTTTGGCAGGAGCTGGTTGGTTAGTTTGTTTTCCTGCGAAGAGGTGCCGCATGCAGGAAATGATATTCGCAAGAATGAATCTCGACCCGAAAATTGACGGGTTGCAACCTATCATAACCTAACCTAACGGGGAAAGACAGATCTTTACCTACTCGCGGCAGATCTTTACCTACTCGCAGCAGATCTTTACCTACTCGCAGCAGATCTTACCCTATCGCGACAGATCTTAACCTAACGCGGCCAAAAAAACTATTTTCCTGCGGATAGCTTTTACTGGAGCATACCGCCTATTTGCAAGATTTTCCTGCCGCAGGAAAATCTTGGGAATATACTCGTCCGGTCCGGTCCTGCTACAGTGGTCCTGCTGATGTCTCCATGGAGACAGCAGACGCTCGGAGAGCACGCGGTCGCGGCGTGGCTCGCGGCTGGTAGCGGCTGGCTGCGACGGCGCGGCAGCGAGGTGCGGCTCGACACGGCACAGTCGACACGGCGAACCCCCTCCTAGCTCCGAGCCACATTCGGCGCATAACCATGAACGCTGCTTGCACGGTGCCTCCCACCAATCTTCGGTAGTATAGTGGTCAGTATCCCCGCCTGTCACGCGGGAGACCGGGGTTCGATTCCCCGCCGGAGAGTCTTTTTGCGGCCACTGAGCAATGTTGAAACTATGATGTCACATAAACATTTCACATAAAGAGTGTTGAAGAGGTGTTTTTTGCGATCCAGTTGTTTTATGGCACCCACCAACTAACGGTAGTCTTATCGGACTTCAGCGCAATCGGGTGGTGTCTTCTTACTCAGAAAGCGTTATCTCATTCCCTAGCGCGACCTTAGTGTCGAGCAAGCGCATCTAGAAACCCTGTGTTTTAGAATGGTTTTATAACGGGACCCGCTTCGTCACTGCCGGGACTGCATTGTGGCAGAGTGTAGGTAGCGAGCTCTGACGTCACGATGCTCCTGGGCTACTTGTAAGAGGCCGTCTCGTCCCGCGGACTTTTCGGACTGGTTGGGGGGAAGGTTGGGTTAGTCTGGTGAGGTCGGTCAAAAAGTAGACTAAAAGGACGTTGTCTTTTGTCCGGCCAAAAATCCCGACACCTCTCTGCTCTAATTCTCGTTCTCATACTTTGTTATTCTCAATAATAGAAAAGGTCTCTTGTCAAGGCGGCGCAACTGAGACGGCCGAGGTTGTGTGTCGGGGGAAAGGGGAAAGAGGGGGGAAAGGGGGGGGGGGGGGGGGGGGGAGGGGGCGGAAACGCTAAGCTGTTCCTCCAACCGTCCGTGCTAGACAGGAAAAGTTGCGGCTTCCCGATAACAATGTTTTCCTCAAACTCGCCCGGCGGCGCGCAGTGGCCGAATGAATATTGGAGCAGGAGTTTGTGAGTTTGTGCTTGGAGAGAGAGAGAAATTGAAATTGAATTGAAATTGTTTTTATTGAGGGTTCATGTAAAAGGACTAAATAGTCCCACTGTAACATAAACCCGCTCTCATTACAGTAGTTTTAATTTTGAGCAGCAGGTGACTAGAAAAATAATAATAATAATAATACTTATAATAATACTTATAATCACAAAAGAATGTATTGTAGTACAATCACGACATTAGGATGTTAAAAACTGTATTCTTTACAGTCTTGTATGTTCGATGTAACAAGTTATAGAGTTTGAATTGATTCCACAGCATTATTGATTGAATGTGAAAAGAGTTGTTGTACTTAGTTAATCTATGGTTGGGAACAAGGAACATTTGCTTACTTGATCTGGTAGATCTATGGTTTGAGATGGATGTAGAAATATAATTCTCATCTAAGTATGATGGTTGATGAGTTTTAACAATTTTCCACACTAATGTTGAGACAGCTAATTTACGCCTTTCCACAATTTTGAGAATTTTTAGATCCTTATAATCTTGTGAAATATGCTCATACTTTTTAGTTCCAGTTATAAATCGAATACAAGCATTCTGGAGCCTCTGTAATTTAATATTATTTATAACAGTCATATCAGTAAATACTACTGATGCATAGTCTAAATGAGGAAAAGCTAGTGAGGTAATAAGCATTTTTCTCACTCTTTGTGGAATGAACGTAAAGTTGCGCCTCAACTGGGCAAGAATGCCTAGTATCTTTTGAGCTGTTGAAATGCAGTGGTCATTCCAAGAGAGGGTTGGATCAAATAGAACTCCTAGATTCTTAACAAAATTAGAGTATGGAATAGTACAGCCATTAACAAGGAAAGGAGGAATACCACGATCATTAAGCTGAGTCAAAAACCTATGCGTGCCAAAAATTATCACTTGGGTTTTATTTACATTGAGAGTTAAATTATGTTTGAGGCAAAACTCATTAATCCTTGCAACATCTTGAGCTGTCTGCTCTAAAGAATTTTCAAGATCATTAATAGAGAAATGTGAGTAAACTTGTATATCATCAGCATAAACATGATAGGAGGAGTTTTGGATTACTGTCGAAAGGTCAAAAATGTATATTAGGAACAATAGTGGCCCTAGAACACTCCCTTGTGGGACCCCAGTCACCATATCTATCCATTCAGAAAACAGCTCACTTGATAAATATACCCTATGACTCCTATTTGTTAAATATGAGGAGAACCACCCTACAACAGAATCAGAAAATCCTAAATATTTAAGCTTAGTTAAGAGTAGCTTATGGTGAACACAATCAAAGGCTTTACTAAGATCTAATAGAACCTGTAGAGTTAATAATCTCTTATCCATAGCAGCTCTAATATCATCGGAAACCTTTAACAAAGCTGTGACAGTACTATGATTTTTTCGAAAACCAGATTGAAATTTATCAAACATTTTACAACTTTCAAGGTAATCTGGGAGAGAGAGAGAGAGAGAGAGAGAGAGAGAGTTTTTTTAGTTTATAACAGGATTTATTGGGGGGTTTTGAGTTCACAATGCGGGCCAAAACGGGGGGGGGGTGTAAAAATTTGTCACAAAAAATCATGCTGTTTTGTTGTCTCTTGAGGTATCTTTGGTGCATGATGCAGTATTTTACAATTTGTCGTACTCCGCGTGGGCAAGAAAAGTGCAGGGTAAGAAAAGGACACACATATTTGTGCTATCCTCGAAACAATTATTTCAACGCAACATCAAAATCAGAGTGCGGAATCCCTGTCGACAGATGTCGAGATTTCTGCTTCTCCTACAATCTGCTTTTCGCGATGCGTTCGCAGTCCTTTTTTTTTCTGCAAACGGCATTGACCGGCACGCCACGCGCGGCCCCGCTGGACAGGACAGCGGCTCCTGGGGACACATTTGTGAAATCCATTGGCCATTCCTCGCACGTCGCGGCGTCGCGGCGTCGTCCGAGATGGCCGATTTGCTCCCCTGGCAGCACTGGGGTGCACTGGGGTGCACTGGGGTGCACTGGAGCCGGGCTGGACGTGTTTTCTTCGTGGTTGGGGTGCACGCGGCGTCGCGCTACACTGTACTACCGCGTACGGGGTGCTCCGCCTCCGCCCGGCTCCACCCGGCTCCGCGCGGACACGAGGGACTCGCCGTGGTCCGTGGGGCCGTGGGCCATCGCGATGCTCGGGGGCGGTGAAAGAACGAGAATGTCCGAGGCCACAGTAGCCAAGAGGGCACGCACAAGCTGCCGTCAAACACTGCACTGGACGCTGCAAGCGCGAATCCGCGGCAAGCCGAGCGCCGAGCGCGAATCGCACGCGGTCGTGCGTGCGCCGTAGTTGTGCCACTGTTGGCCAGTCTGCGATTGACCTCGTTTGGCTGCGGGCGGTCATATGCGCCGGCTTCCTTCGCGAAACCAGCGTTCTTTCTTTGTGCATATCGAACGGGAAAACGCGGCCACAGCACTATCGCGAATTCGCCGCTCTACGTAGTGCGAGAGCGACGGTCGGTCGACCCGACCGGTGTCTGCCGCTCCGTACCACGCACCACGCAGCGCGGCACATCGCAGTGGAGTTTCCGTCAAACGTTGGCGAGCCGCGAGCAAGGCAGAGCCGGGCAGAGCAGGCAAGGCCAGCGGGTCGGAAAATCAGTGCGGCATCGGAACGGGCCCTTCCTTCCGGGGGAGTCCTAACATCGTAGCTCATCGGCGCATCCTGCCTGGCGGGGCTGGCGGGGCTGGCGGGGCTGGCAGGCAGCCTGACCGAGCCGTCGAATTAGCACTCGGACGCTCGCCGCCGGAAGGGCTTCCGATCGGCGCGCCTCGGCTGCGCATGGCCTGGCATGGCTTGCTGCAGCGCCGTGCCGCGTGTCGCGAGACGAGCACCTACCCTCCAGAGTCGCTTTCGTCGCTCTGTCTCTCTCGCACTCATTGGCCGCTCCTGGGCGCCCCGTGTGGGTGCCAGAAAGACAGCGATGAAAACGACTCCCGAAATCAGTCTGCTGGGGCGGCTCACACCAAAAAGTGGCTCTGGAATCAAAATGGTTTACTTTGAATGTTGGAACAAGAACTTGTTTCAAGTAAAGTCTTTTCGTCGTAAAGTTATCTCGGCTTCAGAAACCTCTGTTTGGGTCCACGTCACTGCTCCCAAATTTCGGTGAGTCGGCCTGGCTAGGCCCGGCCAGCCCGCGATAACGGCTTCCGGTGTAGGCGACGAAGGCGGGGCGGGGCACTTTTACCCAGACTTGTCATTCGGTCCAGTTCTTGAAGCACCATCGCAGAGCTGCGGCGGCCCTGCCGTACTCCCAGGGCGGGGCGCCGCCACAGCCATCGCCCGGCCTTCACCGCCTGAGGCACCGACGGACAGGGTCCCAGAACCCATAACCGCATCTACCAAACAGTGGCACTTTAGTTGAGGCGAATGCACGTTATCAGACTATCTAAAAAGAACTCTCCGGCGGGGAATCGAACCCCGGTCTCCCGCGTGACAGGCGGGGATACTGACCACTATACTACCGAAGATTGGTGAAAGAACTGGCCTCCTGCGCGCGCCCGGTGGGTGACGTGCCCGGTCGCGCGCCTCGGCCGGCACCCGTTCGGCTGCCGTCGGTGGGGAGCGGGGAGGGGACTCGGCTAAAGACTCGGCCGGGCCTGCTCGGCTAGAGTCGGGTCTGGCGCGAAGCGAAGCTCGAAGGGCCCGGGCACGACGGCCGAGCTCCGCCGAAATGTGGCGCCTGGCGCTTGCAGTGACGCAACTGCAGTGGCGCCTGGCTTCTCGGAGGGCCTCGTCTCGTCCAGACGGCTGCAGGCTGGCTGCAGCCTGCAACCCTAGCCGCGCCATTTCGCGCACGCACAATTTGTTCCGAGCTAAAAATAGGCACGGCGCCGCCGCCCTAGCGCCGCCCTAGCGCCACCCTGCCGGTCGCTCTGTCTCTCTCGCACCCGCATGGACAGCCCAACGAGTGCGACAGAGACAGTGGCTGGCGTGGTAACACCTGTGCCGGGCTGTGCCCCGTCCGCGGCACGGCGACATGCACGCTCGCGGCCCTGTCGGGCCCTGTGCACCTTGACCCCGGCCGTTCCTTGCAAAATCAGCAAAAGCACGTCGATGGCTTTAATCTCTCGAATCCTTTTGACCGCGGGCCTCGGCATGACTGCACTCTGGGCGGCGATGAGGCCCTGTTTGTTGTTTGCGAGACTCGTATCTCGAGCGCCACCGACCGCCATGCCCGGCCATGCCACTCACGTCACGTCGTCGGAAAGGCAGCACCAAAACAACGCCTGTGACGTGCCCGACCGGCCCGTCGACCCTGCAGGCGGTTTGCGACACGCTGACCGCCCTCCCCGCGGACTGCGTGGAGCAACGCGGAGCAGCAGGGAAGCCCGCTCCAGATTTAAAGCGAGACACTCTCAATCAATTTACGAACCCTCATGCGGTCGACCGTCCCTCGCGAACGGTCTGTCCAGCAGTCGGCTGAGGCTGGCGAGGTGAGACCAAATGGACCGTCCGTCTTGGGCGTCTTGTGCGGGCGGGGCGTGGCGGGGCGTGGCGGGGCGTGGCGGGGCGTGGCGGGGCGTGGCGGGGCGCGGCGGGGCCCGCATGCACGCCATGCACATTGCACAGCATGCACCAACGGTAAGGGCGCCTGATTATTTCAAGAGAGGAGCCCCTCCTCGCCTCGGCCGCGTGCATCCTTATCGGGGGCGGGTTGCTTTCAAATTCCCCGCGCAGTCCCCCCGGGCCTCTCGCAGCGATCTCGGAGCGATCTCGGAGCCGCCGATAAAACTGAGGGCTTGTTTTGCCCGCCGCCGCCGGGCCGTGCCTCGCCGTGCCTCGGCCGTCTGACGTCACGCCGGCAGGTACCGCGGGTACCGTACGCCTCGGTACCTACGCCTCTGACGTGCACGGCGCCAGACCGCCAGACGCGCCACTTCCCGCGGTGCTCGGCGTTACCCTCTCGCCGAAACGCGAAACAACCACGAGAACGGAGCGCGGAGTCGAGTTGAGTTGGCGGTAGACTTTCCCGGCGATGTGATGGGCAGGGGTAGAGCTCAATGAAGTTATCAAAGATGGTGCACCGCACCGCTGCTGCTGCTGGTTTCTCATTTTTGATTGCTCTTGTTTTTCACTCGGCGGCGAGTGAAAGGTTACGTATATTTGTCTGAGAGTGTGGCTGGGTCGAGAGGTGCTGCTGCAGCGGGGAAGTCCCGGCGTCCCGGCCGACGTCCCGGCCGACGTCCCCGACGTCGATGACGCAAAGGGAGGCTCGCACGAAGCGGTCTGGCGGACTGCCGGCGGCTGCGTCACTGTTTTGAGTTCGTTTCGCTCTAGGGTAGCCCGGTTAGGTTCGGACTGGCCCGTGCTATAGTGTAGTAGCGTGGTTTATGCGCAGCACGGCCAGCCGGGCAGCCGAGCAAACATCGCCGTGCGCAAACAGTGGCTCCGATCGATATTTCGTAAATATTGGATAGAGAGGACGCCATTGGCCGTTCGCGCCGCGGCCGAAGGGATTAGTGGTCAGTCACCGCACTGAAACAACGACAGGCCGCCACCCCCGGCCACGGGGAGGCAGTGACCTGAGTGAACCGCTGGACGAGGGCCTCCACCGCCACGTTGGCCGCGTTGGCCGAACACCTGTCCTCGTGCCGCCCTCGTGCAGCGTGCACCCCAGTGACCCCGAGCCACCAGGGCGATGCCCCCTGCAACCCTGCGCCGCCCCGCGCGCCCCCTCGACTCGGAAGAGCAGTTCGGTGTTGTGTCTGACTGACCGCGGGGACGAGACGGGGAGGCAAGCTCCTGTCCTGAAGCGCGGGGGCGGGGCCGGCGGCGCGGGGCGTGAGTGGGACGTGTTTCCGGCCGGCAGCTGGCGATCGTATTTCACTGGTAATCCCACTCCGCGTGTCGCCGCGGTCGTCGTCGTACACGAGTCGTACACGAGCGGCCCCTTTGCGCACGAGGCGACGCACGCACGGCGCGCGCACGACTCCGTGACGTGCGCGCTGGCCAGCTCCTGGCCGACCCTGTGGCGTCCACGCGCGTCCACCACTCGTGTAAATCTTGTCAGAATGTCAGAAACGTCTGAAGGCTTGATCAAAATTTGCGCGACTCTGAAAGCTGAAAACATCTCCTGACAGTCTGTAGAACTCAAACCATCAATATCAGAGTAAGCGCTAGAGAGACTGAGCGACAAACGGCTCTTCTGAAGCCGGCCGGCGTGCGATACACAGGCTCGGACTGGCCAGGGCAGACGGGCAGAAAAATCTGCCGGGGCCTTCGGGTTTGGGACCAGTAACGTCACAAAGTTGGTCAAAGAGTGATAAAATATCTCCGAAAGTAGCCGTTTTCGCTGATTTTGGGCGGCCACTGCGTCCGATCTAGTTGCGGCCAACGGCCTACCTCGACGCCCTAGTATTCTTTAGGCCCTACTCTTTCATGCCCTGTATCGGGAAGACGTTGACCACAACGATTTTGGCTTTGACCGCAGCGATTTTCCAACCAAGTTGGTCAAAAAGTGGTCGAATCTCGGGAATTTGTTGATGTTGCTGACTTTGGGCGGCCACTGTGTCCAATCTAGTTGCCGTAAAAGGCCTCCCTCGACGTCCTAGTATTCTTAAGGCCCTACTCTTTCATGCCCTGTATCGAGAAGACGTTGACCACAACGATTTTGGCTTTGACCGCAACGATTTTCCGACCAAGTTGGTCTAAAAGTGGTCGAATCTCGGAAATTTGCTGATTTTGCTGACTTTGGGCGGCCACTGTGTCCAATCTAGTTGCCGTAAAAGGCCTCCCTCGACGTCCTAGTATTCTTAAGGCCCTACTCTTTCATGCCCTGTATCGAGAAGACGTTGACCACAACGATTTTGGCTTTGACCGCAACGATTTTCCGACCAAGTTGGTCTAAAAGTGGTCGAATCTCGGAAATTTGCTGATTTTGCTGACTTTGGGCGGCCACTGTGTCCAATCTAGTCGCCGTAAAAGGCCTCCCTCGACGTCCTAGTATTCTTAAGACCCTACTCTTTCATGCCCTGTATCGGGAAGACGTTGACCACAACGATTTTGGCTTTGACCGCAACGATTTTCCGACCAAGTTGGTCAAAAAGTGGTCGAATTTCGGAAATTTGCTGATTTTGCTGACTTTGGGCGGCCACTGTGTCCAATCTAGTTGCCGTAAAAGGCTTCCCTCGACGCCCTAGTGTTCTTCAGACCCTCTCTTTCATGCCCTGTATCGGGAAGGCTATTGACCGCATTTAGTTTGAGAGCGGTAGCCTCACAAAGTTG
Source organism: Thrips palmi (assembly GCF_012932325.1). Lineage (NCBI taxonomy): Eukaryota > Metazoa > Arthropoda > Insecta > Thysanoptera > Thripidae > Thrips > Thrips palmi. Next base: position 14,884,845 of record NW_023144632.1, on the reverse strand, counting down.
GTCATGAAGGGTAAAAACATAATGATGATCGGGGGCCTTTTGCGGTCTTATCCGCTGGGGCCTTTTGGGGGCCAGTCCGAGCCTGGCGATACATGCGGTACCGCCACCGCCGTGCAGGCCGTGCACGTCACCGGCGAGCCGCAGGTGTGCCGCAGTCGGCCACAGTGGTGTGGCGCCCCGCGCCGCGCCGCCCCGCGCCATCGCACACACATCGCACCGCCGCACCTAGCTCTCGACGTCGTGGCCCTGCCCTGCCCTGCCCGTTTGACGTGGCTGTGACGTGCATTCGGCGAACAGCGCGGCAGCCCGATCAAACATTTGCAGAGCGACGCGGGGCATTGCGGCGTGCGCGCGGGTGCGCGGGCATGACTCCTCCCTTTTGGCACCTGCCTGCAGGCAGACGCCTGGAAGGTAGGCATGCATTCCGCCTGAAGGGTGTCGAAAACCAGTTCGGCTTGAACCCCAGCCGACCTCTCAGACACAGGGCTTGGATGGTGCTCAGAGAGAGGGTTTTCTATTCGCGAGTTGCCAAAGTGTACTGCATTGCCGACATGATTGGGGGCGTAAATGCCGTGCCTGACGGTGACGCGGTGTCCGCCCGCCCCGCCCCGCCCCGCGCCGCCACGCCCTCTCCATATCGACGCGCGTCCGGTCGGTGCACGGCTGGTTGTTTCCACTTCGATAGCTCGAACGACGAGCGACAAGGTGCTCGGCGATGGTGTGCGTGTTTTCGGTCTCCGCCGGACAACAACACGGTGGTCAGGTTCAGATACGAATTCATTCATTCATTCATTCATTCATTCATTCATTCATTCATTCATTCATTCATTCATTCATTCATTCATTCATTCATTCATTCATTCATTCATTCATTCATTCATTCATTCATTCATTCATTCATTCATTCATTCATTCATTCATTCGTTCATCCATTCATTCATTCATTCATTCATTCATTCATTCATTCATTCATTCATTCATTCATTCATTCATTCGTTCATTCATTCATTCGTTCATTCATTCATTCATTCATTCATTCATTCATTCATTCATTCATTCATTCATTCATTCATTGCGCGTATACTTGACCAAGGGCCTCTCACTTTTGTTGCAGTCGCGGCTGCAGATGTGCGGCCCCGCGGCCCATCCATTGGCGCGGGATGTGGCCCGGTTTCGAGCAGGCGCCGTCTGTCCCGACGGCGCGTCCCGGTGCGTCCCGGCGCGTCGACCCAGACACCGCACCCAATCCTTTGACGCGCCCCTCGTGAAGGGGAGGGGGAGGAGGCGTCTAGACCTCGGCGTGGCCCTCTAGACGCGTCTAGGAATGCGCCCTCTGGAAGCCAGCCAGCAGCATCGCCCCTCTCTCGACCTGATTCCGACTGCAGGCCCATTTGTTCGTTGCCTTGCTCAGGCGCGTAGGAACGTCAAAAAAATTGGGGGGGTCAATGTACTGCATGTTGCCTACTTCGCAGGGGATTAGCTCGGGGCAGCTCCAAAAACTGGGGGGTCAGCTGACCCTCTGACCCGGTGCCTTATACGCCGCTGGCCTTGCTCCGCCTTGCCTGCAGGGCTGCAGGGCGTGCAAACATCGCACTTTTGCAATTTACTTTAATTCTGTTTCTCGTAAGCGGCGTCTGTTTGCCGAAGTCACTCCGGTTGACGGCACCGTGCGCTGCAAAAATTCGGCGTCACTTTGGGACAAAGTCCAAACATGATTTGGACACTTGTAAAATTGTCACAAACTGATTTTAAATCGTCCTTAAAGCTTCTAGTATTGGGGCCTGACAACAAAGTCATGGACGTTTTTAAAATTTTGTACGCCATTCTTGCCATCCAGCGACAATCTAAATTTTCACACTGCATGCGGCATTCTTGGGTGATCGCTGTGCTCTAACCCTCAGCCTCAAGTCGGCCCGCGTCGGCCCGCGTCGCCTCGCGTCGCGTCGCCCCGCGAAGCCCCTCGTGCGGGCCGCTATGCGCGCTATGCGCTCTGCGGCGAGGGCGAGGCGGCGAGGCGGGCGCCATGGCGACGCTACCGCCCTTTCCGCAATGCCCAGCCCTGCCCTGCCCTGCCGCCCCCAAAGTGCAACGAACTGTCTGCTTCCCCCTTTGGGCCCGACTGGCTCCGCCCCGCCCCGCCCCGCCCCGCCCCGCCCCGCCCCGCCCCGCCCCGCCCCGCCCCGCCCCGCCGCGCCCCGCCCCGCCCCGCCCCGCCCCGCCCCGCCCCGCCGCGCCACCTCGTCGCGCCTCGCCGGCGTCCACAACCTACCCCAACGTGCAGCGCGTTGGGAGCGGCCAGCCTGGCTCGCCGGCCTGCAGGCTGCACGCGTTGCTTCGCTTATGCTTCGCTTCATCCAGGAAGCAGACTTCCTCGCCCCGTCTCTCCCACCCATACGGAGTGGCCCTTGGGTGGGAGAGAGACCGACAAACAACTCTGGGAATCAGCCTGATGGTGAGTCCGCTGCTTCCGATCCCGACACAAACGACAGGGATTGCAAGGACAGGAAGCAGACAGACGCAGTCATCGATTCATTGGTTGCTCGATTGCTCAATTGCTGGATTGCTTGATTTCGGTTGCTTGGTTGCTCGATAGCTCGATGCTTGATTGCTCGATGCTTGATTGCTCGATTGCTCGATTGCTTGATGCTTGGTTGCTCGATTGCTCGATGCTTTATTGATCGATTGCTCGATTCTTGATTGCTCGATTGCTCCGCGCCGCGACTTACCGCGGCGTCGCCCTCGCCCGCCCCGGCCGAGCAAGTTTCCTTCTGCATGCCTCCCTGTTTATCGCCGCCCGGCCCGGTCCTCGCCCTTTCAGACAAATTCGCGTCCGATCAGTTGTATTATAGAGACCATGGAGGGGGCCGGTTAAATGGCACGCCACGGCACGCCACGGCCAGAGCATGCCATTGTGCGACGCGCCGCCGCGCCCCGCGCTCCGCGGTGGAAGGGGGAGCCAGACAGGCGCGCGGGGCGCGGGGCGCGGGCAGGGGTGCGAAAAGGAAGGGGAGGCGAGGGGTGCGAGTTCACCAACTCGTAGGTCAGGATATTTATTTCGCAACCTGCCTCCCCGTCCTTCCCGCCTTCCTCGCCCTCCTCGTCCGGCGGTCAGACAGGACGCCGCCGAGGTCGGGCAGAGTGTCGTGGCGGTGGAGGGGAGGGGGCCAAACAAATGCCAAGTTGGGCTCTGGTTCTCTGGTTTCGCCATTTCATGGAAATATTGTGCAAAACTCGGCGAGTCCCTTCGGCGGTTTCATTTCATCCCCTTGCCGCCGCGCCATGGCCACGCCGCCGTGTGTGCAGTGTAGTGGATAGGGGTCCACTGTTGGGGCAGTCCGGCCATGCCAGCGGCATGCCAGCGGCCAGCCCTAGGGCCAGACCGGCCAGACCGCACACTGTGTGATCGGGACGGGGACGTCGGCCACGCCTGCGAGCCTGCAAGTCGCCCCGGCCTGGCTGTCTGGCCGGGCAATCTGGACCGGAAGTGGTCCCCTTCCCACTTCCACTCGGCGGGCTTCCGAGAAGCGAGTCCGTTGATGCCGCGAAGGTGATGGCCAGATGATGGCCCGATCAGCGCGCCTTCGTCCTCTTCGTCCTTCTGTTCCGTTTCCGGTCGTCCAAGGGTCACCCCGAATCCCAATCCGAATCGCTATTCCGGCGCCAGATGGCGAGGCACCCGGCACCGAGGGGAGGGGGAGGGGCCAACCAGGGCTAACCGCGTGTCGCCTGGCTGCCTGTCTGGCTGGCTGCCTGTCTGGCTGGCTGCCTGTCTGGCTGGCTGCCTGTCTGGCTGGCTGCCTGTCTGGCTGGCTGCCTGTCTGGCTGGCTGCCTGTCTGGCTGGCTGCCTGTCTGGCTGGCTGCCTGTCTGGCTGGCTGCCTGTCTGGCTGGCTGCCTGTCTGGCTGGCTGCCTGTCTGGCTGGCTGCCTGTCTGGCTGGCTTGGCTCGCCTGGCTGCCTGCATGTCTGGCTGGCTGCCTGTCTGGCTGGCTGCCTGTCTGGCTGGCTGCCTGTCTGGCTGGCTGCCTGTCTGGCTGGCTGCCTGTCTGGCTGGCTTGGCTCGCCTGGCTGCCTGCATGTCTGGCTGCCAGCACAACCCCCAAACCACCTTGTTATCGAAGTCTGGCAACAACTGACACGGCTTTGGCGGCTGAGTGAATCATGAACAATCATGGATTGAAATGACTGGTGGTTGTTTCCTTCCCCTCTGGCACCGCACCGCCCCGCCCCGCCCGTCGGCCCCGCGAGTGGAGGCCGCGTCGTAAACATGTTGTGACGCGGTGCTTCGCGGTGCTTCGCGGTGCTTCGGGTGCCCCTGGATATCGCGGGTTGAGACGCGGCGCGCTGTTGTTCGCTGAGCCGAACACAATAACATCGGTCCGTGCGCCGTGCACTCGGTGTGTACGCGGCGTGAGTGCACAGCTGCCCTGTGCACCTTTTCGACCTTGGACTTCTCCTTCCTCCTCGATAAGGCCCCGACATTAAGGCTCCGACAGTGGCGGGGCCGGCGGGGCGGACGGCGATCCATTCAAACGGAATATCTGGCGACCAACGAGATCCGCCCGGCGTCGGCCCGCCGTGGCTTTCCGCCCCGCTGCCCGCTCCAGTTGTGTTGACCAGATTGGCCTGCAGACTGAGAGTCGTTTTCGTCGCTCTGTCTCTCTCGCACCTATACGGGACGCCCCGCGAGTGCGAGAGAGACAGAGCGACGAAAATGCCTCTCGGAATCAGTCTGCAGGCCGTAGACCGCCAGACGGCGGGGCGGGACGGGGCGGGGCGGGACGGGGTGACTTGGGCTTCCCCGCGGTATGCGGGTCGCGATACTGTATCGCCGACATCGCCGGCATGTTGTTTTCCTTCTTGCCATGTTTGCGGCCCCCGCCCCTCAGAGGCCCGGCCCTACATGGCGGCGATCTTGATGGCGCGGACGAGTGCGTTGCGTGGAGCCGGCCCATTCCGAAGCATTGGTCGCCTGCCTCTCTCGCACCGCCACGGCGCGCCCTAAGCGTGCGACTGAGACGGAGCGACGAAACGGCAGACAAGGCGGCACGGAACGTCCCCGGCCCAGCCCCAGATAAGTCGCATAGCGCGCGGCTCGAAAACAAGCCGCCTTGGTTCGCGTTGCGTCGCGTTGTGCTGGGTCAGTGCGTCGGTGCAACAAGGCGGCAAGGCACCTTCAGCGACTCCTCTCTTCGACCCTTTCGGGTGAACCCTCAGCCAGGAAACCCCCCTTGCTCGAAGGACGGACTGGGCATGACATCCCCTGACCGCGCTAGGAACTCTGCTGCATTTCAGCAACCACTTCCAGCTCAACTAAGCCGATGACCACGGCACGCGGCACGCGGGGCGGTTTTCCGGAGAATCAGAGACCAGAATTGGGGCCAACACGAGAATCCATTAGTCGGAGTGCTTTCCCCGTCACCTGCACTGCAGTGCATTGGGGCCGCCGGGTGGCCGACTGCAAACAGCACTTTCCGTGCTCTTCCGTCCCTCTGTCTGTCTCTCCCGCACTCGCGGCGCTGCGGTCGTCGCCAGCATCCAAACTGCCTGGAGAACTTTCCGTGCTCTTCCGTCGCTCTGTCTCTCCCGCACTCATGGGGCGTCCCGCACGGGTGCGAGAGAGACAGGCGGCTTGTGTGTGGGCGCTGTGCAAGTCGGTGCAGGCCCCATTGTGCAACAGGAAGACAGCTCCACCGAAGCAGACGACACTGGTGCGTACCGCACTTATCACAGCAGGGTGGCTGCCTCTCTCGCTCTCCAGGGCTGTGCAGCGGTGCACCACGCATTCAGTCTAAGTTGGCGGGACTGGGACAAAAAGAAGTTCGACCCGTAGGCCGTACCTCGTGTCTTAGTTTCGCAAAGGCCTGCGGCAAAGGCACCTTTGCCTGAACCAACCTATACTGTGCCACCCACCCCCACCCCCGCCGGTAAGAATGCGTGGTTCTTCCTCCAGTGGCGCAGCGTGGAGTGGTGCGTGGGGCGGCGGAGGCAGGCAGGCAGCCCGGCAGGCAGCCAGGCAGTGCAGCACAGTGCACTCTGACGTAGCGCAACGCGAGGGCGTAGCTCACCAGCCACGCCGCAAGCCCGCAAGCCGTAGCGGGAGCGTGTGTGTGACTGCCGTGACTGACTCCCGCCTCTCCTCTTCGTGTGAGCAGCCAGAAGCCCCCGCATCCTGGAGCTCTGCTGTGCAGCGCGACTCCAGGGACTCCAGGACCGCCGCCAAGATGGCCAAGACGCTGTGGCCGTCGACGGCCGCCACGCCGCCCAGGCCACGTCGGCGCGCTACTCGGCGGCCAACGGCTCCATCGGCCCACCAGCGGCGCTCTTAGCGAAACGGCCGCGGTCCGCTTGCAGACTTTGCGTCAGACTGGGCAGGGCTGCAGGGCGTTTGTTTGCGCGGTGCAGCCGAGCGAGCACGGCATAGCGTGCGTAAGGACTCGCTCCAAGCGAGGCGAGGACCGACTGGCCACCGGCAAGCTGCACCAGGACGCCCTGGGTGGTGGTCGAGGCCGCCGAGGAGGAGACAAGCCAGAAGCCACGCAGCCACGCTAGGAGCCACGCCCGCCGAGGAGAGGCTTTTGGAGGCAACGTCTGTCTGCGTGCAGCGTGCAGCCAGCCAAGCCAGCCCCAAGCTTGCCTTGCCGCGCTTCCCTTCCCGCTTCCCGCCCAACCGCCGCCTTGAGGAGGAGGAGGAGGAGGAGGAGGAGGAGAGGTAGACAGAAGACAGAATAGATTTTTCGACTCCCGCCAAGAAGACTCCGACTGCCTCCACCTCCGCTCCGGCTGCAGTGTAGTAGTGTAGAGAGACGCAGGCTGCAACGCTGCTCCCTTTTCGTCCCTCTGCTCCTTTTTATTTTTTGTTTTGGCTCCTCGTCCGCTCCGTCCCGTTCCGTTTTGTGCTGCATTCTATACGCAGGCCGTCGGCCGTAGGGTGGAGTGGGGGCACGGCCGAGTAGAGGCCATTGACACCAGGGCAGGGTGCGCCGCGCCACGCCGCCGCCGCGCGTGCAACGGGGCCGAGACTTTGTGAGAGCAGCCGGGCCGCGCCGAGCCGAGCGGGCCGCTGCGGAGGGAGAGGGGGAGGGCGAGGGAAGGGGCGGCCCATTCGGCTTGCCTTGCCGCGCCTTGCTGCGCCCGAGCCGAAGCCGAAGCCGAAGCAAGCGGCGGCCCGAGCAGTCTCCACTCTCGCTTCCACGAGGCCGCCACGCGCGTCGGTTGCTCGCTGGGACGCTCCGACCGCCCGTGTCTCCGTGACGTGACGATCTCCAGTGTCGCCTCGCTCCGGCCGCGCCGTGACAGTGTGACAGAGTGACGTGCCTCCCAGGGAATTTCCCCCCATTGTGACAAACTTCCTCCTCTCGGCGGGGAAGTCCCTCCCCCTTCGCTCCAGAGGATTCAGTGAACTCACCGGCTTGCCTGCGCTTGTAAACAGTGTTGTGAGAATCAGTTGTCATAACTGGAAGTGTCTTCAAGATGATCATCTGTGGCGGCATCTGGTACGACTGGTGACCGCCTAGTCCGTCCAAGGGCCCGCACCCATGCTGAGGATGGAAAAGAAGGGCGCTGCGAGAGGGGGTGTCCTGTTCGCAGCCTTCGCGAGGTACCTCAAGTTGGGTACCAAAGCCGGCAAGCTGAAGCGCCAGGTGAGTTCGCCGCCACTGTTGTGCATCGCTGCCACACTGCAAGGCTGCGAGGCTGCGAGGCTGCAGCAATTTGGCGCCGTTTTCCTGTTGGCCTGTAATAACGGGCTGGAGGGGGAGTGGAGGCGTTGTTTACCACCGGCAGGCACTCATTGAGGGGGAGGGGGGCGGTGCCTGGCCGTGCCTGGCGGTGCCTGGCATTCCCACGCCGTGCGGTGGCGCGCTGGCGCGCTGGCGCTCCCTGACACACTGCGCATCGCGCCAGGCCTCCAGGACGCCGGCAAGGAAGCGCAGCATCGCACGCTGCACTGCAAGATGCAACGCGCTGCAGTTGGCTGCAGTCCCTGCGTCCTGCAGTGTACCTGCCTCGGCCTCGGCCTGGGCCGGCCGCTGGCCTGGCCTCGGCGCGCTGCGCTGGGCTCCAAAGCCAGCGCGCTCGGCCTCCTCGGCCCCATTCGGCCGCATTCTTCCGATTCTTCCGAGAAGCGTGTCGGCCGGCGGTGACTTGCTCGAAGCGCTGCGGCGCTGTGCCAGTGCCGTGGTCGCCGTGGTGCCGTGCCGGTTCGGGGTTCCGCGAACGGCGTCCCTCGCATCCCTACCGCACTGCCCGCGAGTGCGAGCGAGACGGAACGACGACGAAAGCAAACCACTGTGCGCGCGCCCGCAGTAGAGCGTTCGGCCGTTGTGGTTCCACGACAAGCAAATCTAATATGTGTCCGCTCTTGAAGAGCACACAACGCGCTGAGCAGAAGGCCCTCCCGTAAGGCAGGTTGGGGCCGGCGCAAGCGGCGCCAGGGGAAGGGGTTGCCCCCGTGTCAAAAGTGGGATTGGCATTCTGGGGTGGGCCAGCCATGCCGGCCATGCCAGCCAGCCAGGCCAGGCTTGGTCCCCTACCCCTTTGGCCGCATTGTTAAGCGGGATTGTTGGTCGCGACGCCGCGACGTCCCCGCCGCGCCCGGTCTGTAGGGCATGCAGCTGCCGGTGGGCGGACCGGCTGGGAAAACCCTGGAAGACTCGCTTCGCTGGTAAGCGGGCACTCGCGCAGAGCAGTGGCGCGGCCAAGGACAGGAAAGCCTGGAGCGGAGCCTGGTGGCGCCCAGTGGCGCCGCCCCCTAGCGCCACATTGCGCCATCTCGGTGGATTGTTGAGACTGCCGCGTAGCCCCCGCCCCCGCGGACCGCGGTCGGACTGCACCGCGTTACCTCGCCGCATGCCTGTGGCGCCGTGGCGGTGCCGGGGCGCCCACACTGCGACCTTTCCTGCGCGGCTACGCGCGACTCCTATGGCATTTCGCGCGCCACGTCCTCCTGACTGACAGCGTCGCGACGGCGTGCTTTAGCATTCCGAGAGGCGAATGTAGTGGGAGGGGACGGGGTGCCGTCGTCAAATCTAATTTCTGGCGGAGGACGGCGATGACGCGGCTGGCTCGCCCCCGCGGCCCCCGCGGCCCCCGCCCTCCAGCGGTGCGGTACAGTGGCGAGCCCGGCGGGAAGGAAAGGATTACTCAGCGGGGCCCACGCCCCACGACGCCCCACGCCCGGACGTGCAGACCCGCTGCCGCCGCGCTGCCGCCGCGCTGCCGCGCCCACGTTCCGGCCGCCACGCCGCACCGGTCTTGTGACGCTCGCTGACGGCCGCGGTGGTTGCAGTGTAGCGTGGACCCAATCTGCTGAAAGCCTAGCCGGGGACTGCGGACCGGACGGGGGCCGCGGGACGGCCACGGCGGTGGCGGTGTTGATGTTGGTGCGGGGAAAAGTTGGCGGGGAAGTCCCGTCGGGAAGGCCCCTTGCCGTCCGACGCCTTTCTCCCCCAGGCACCTGCGCGCCGCGCCGCAACGCGCCGGAACTGAACAAGCCCCGGCGGTGTACTACTGTACCTGCAGACTTGCCAGCCTTGCCCTTTCCCTTGGCTCGGATGACGCAACTCGTGCCTTTGAGGTCGTGGTTGCGCAACACTGCCGCCCTGCCCTGCCGGCCTGCTAGGAGAGCACAGCCAAACAAGGTCGGCCTGGATGCAAACTGCGCAAACTGCCGCCGGTTGCGCAACGCCGCGCCTTGACTGCTGGAAGCGTCGAGAGGCGCCGGGAAGGGCCTAACTGTGCGCGCTGTAAAGGTCGCTGACGTCACGGGGTAGCGCTGGTGCCGCGGCTGCCGTGGCTGGTGGGGGGCGCCTCTCACGCCGCACACCCACGACCCACATCGGGGAGCGGGTTCGCATCATCGGCATTCCCGCTGCAACAGGAAGGCTGCGCCACGCCGCGCCACGCCGCGCCACGCTGCACGCGGGGCGGCGGCAGGCACGGCGGCGCGGTGCAGCGGATGGCGTGGGTCGCATGCAGAATGCAGGCAGCGCAGGCAGCCGAGCCACCGGGAGGGAGGCTTGTCGCTCTGTCTCCCTCACGCTCTCATGGGGAGCCCCATGAGTGCGACAGAGAAAGGCGTCGCCTTCCTCGCTGCGTTTCCGCCCACTCGATCGATGTGTGCGTCGTGTCGCCCGGAATAGGCCGCACCGTCACCTGTTTTGTCCCCCGCTTTGGCGCCTTGGCGTCGGCGCTATTTCGGGCCGTGCGGGGCCGTGCGGGGCCGTGCGGGCATCGCCGCGGCCCGGTGCATCGCACGCAGCCACGCAGTGCATGCCCATACGGCCGACGGCGACCTGGCCGACGGCGACCCAGATACCAGACGGCCTACGCGACGCTGCGTCCCTGTCGCCGCACAGGATGTGCGCGGTGCTGCAGCAGGATGCGAGAGGACGTCTGGACGTCCAGCCACACCTACGTCACACCTACACTCACACTCACGCACTTCCGCCTACAGTACTGCCGCCGTTCGGCCGCCCCGTTGCTCGCGTCTGGAGAAGTCTGGCGTGGAGCTGGCGGCATGCGCGGCGTGCGTGGCAGAAGGGGCTGCATTGTTGGAGCTGCGCTGCTGCGTACTACCTGGAGCTTCCTGGAGGCCGGCCTTACACCTGGCTGTGCACTGTACACCTGGAAGGTCCTGGAGGGTCCTGGAAGGTAGCCACCAGGTGCGAGGCGAAGCAAAGGAAAGTCGGGCTGCGCTGCTGCGGCTCGTGCGCCGCGCACTCGTGCCCTTCGCTCTGCTGCACTGTGAGTCGTTTTTGTCGCTGTCTCTCTCGCACCTGTACGAGACAGTCCATGAGAGCGAGGGAGGCCGCGGCGAAAACGACTCTCGGAATCAGTCTGCTGCACTCGACGTCGTCTGCTAACGAGCGGCAGGACCCGTCCCGCAGCAGGTGGCAATGCCGTGGCAACGCCGTGGCAACGCCGTGGCAACGCTGTGCTTGTTTACACCCCCCTCCCCCTCCCTCTTTTCTCTCTCTCTCGCACACACACACAGCGGTGAGGCTTGTTTGTCGCAGTTCGGAGAAGAGGCCGCCTCCGGTGTGGGCCAGTCCCGGCTGCGTAGTGCTTGCACTGTACTGTACTTGGACACTTTCCGTGATGAGGACGCCCTGGCGTGGGCGCGGGGGCGGCGGGGCCGGGGAGACGGGGCGCTTAGCACGGGGCCAGTCCCACCGGTGCCACCTCACCTCAGGGAGCCACACACACGGGCCCGGACGGCCCCGACGGCCCCGACGGCCCCAGGTGCACCGGAAGCAGGACGCGTTAGCACGGCCTTTGTCCCTGCACCCTTTGGGCACCCTTAGGGCACCCTTTGGGGCCGCCGGCGTGTTTGATAGATGGCTTGCACGCGCACGGACTCGCACACACACACAAGTGCGCGCTCTCCCACGCACGGACAGCCTTTACAGCCTTGGCCGTTTCGATCTTTGACGAGGGCCCGCAAGCCGTGTGCGCATGTGCGCGCACCCGACACCGCTCCCCACCGCACCGCGTGGGTGGTGCGTGTGCCGAGGTTCAATTTTTCCAAGTCTCATGTGTCCGCCTTTCCAATTTTTCCGAGTGTACCGACCCCCACCCGAGGAACCCAAGGTGCCCCCTCCTTTGGACCCTTCGGGACAGATGCACCCACTGTACCTTTCCCGCCCTTTCCGCACACAATGCGTTTCTGCCAGGGGCACGGCCGGCACGGCACGGCCAGGGGAGGGTGGCTGCGACCTGGAGCTGGGCGTCGCAGCGCCAAGACATTGTCCTTGGCAGGACCCAGGTCTAGACCCAGGCTGCAGCCGTCTTTGTGGTGGCTGTGCTGCGCGGTGCTGCGCGGTGCTGCCGGCTGGAGTGCTGGAGTGGTGTTCTGCCAACTTTCGCTTTACACTAAATCTGAGGAATGCGGCCGCGCCGCTCGCTGCTTTCCCAATGCCCCGATACCCCCCCCCGCCTCGCCCCGCCTCGCCCCGCCTCGCCCCGCCTCGCCCCGCCTCGCCCCAAAGAGCCCGAAAGCCTCTATTATTACCATCGAACGCGTTTCGCCGCCGGTGCCGCCAGGCTTTTCTCTGCCCCGTTTCTTTCCTTTTCGCTCGGCTCCGGTCGGGGGAGGGAGGGGGCGTCGAGGTGTCACCCGGGGGCACCCGCTCCGCCTAGAGACCCTCCCGTCTCTAGCTCCGCCCCGCCCCGCCGGCGTGCCCCGAAAAGAAGCGTCGGGGAGGGGAAAGGGGGGGGGGCAGGACACGTCACACCTGTCCCGCCCGGCGCGGGGGGCGCGGGGGGCGCGGGGGGCGCGGGGCGGACGGCCATATCGAGGGCGGACGCAACATCTGCTCTCCGATTATCTCTCGAGGACTATCGTCTGGTTCGGGCCTCCTTGCGCCCACCCCACCCTCACCCCGCCCCGCCCCGCCGCGCCCCTGCACTCGAAACTCGGAGACTGGAGTGGAGTTGGGGGAGTCTTGGCGCGCTCTGATTGTTTGTTTTGTGTTCCAGGTGAGTTTGGCCTGTTTGCCGACCGACCGCCGACTGGGCTGCTGCCCGCCTCGCCACACTGGAAGGTGAACGGTGTCTCCAGCTGCTGGAGTCCAGCACGCTCCAGGCCGCGCTGTCTCTTTCTCTCGGCGGACGTCGCGTGGGGGTGCGAGCCGACATTGAATCCGCGCGGAAACATTCCGCCAGCGCCGCTTATTGGAGCAACCGCACCGCGCCACCGCGGCCAAAATTCTAGACGCGTTTTGAGCTGCAGAGTCGCTAAACGGGACTCGAACCGAGCGTGTGACCCCACCAATGGAATCCTCGTTCGGAGAGCAACTCAGTGATGGGGTCATACGTTCGGCTCGAGTCCCATTTAGCGACTCTAGGGCTCCAAAACGCGTCCGGAATTTAGACCGCCTCCGCCGGTCTTATGGCAAATCCGCTGTGCGCCAGCCGATCGCCCAGGTCGGCGTGCGTGTCAGCGTGTCCACCGACATGACAACGCGACACGGCTGCAGTGTGGCCCTGCCGGGCCCTGCGCCGGACCGAAGCCGAGGCGAGCGAAGGACGAATTTCGAAAAAGAGAGAGACGAAAAGTTGGCAGGAAGGCTAAAGCAGCGAATGAATGGGCAGATGACTGAGTGGCGAAAGCCGCCGCTTCTGCTCGCAGCCTGCTGTGTTTGTGTGTGTGTGGGTGGGTGATGTTGCATAACGGTGGGGCTTTCGCACGCACCGACGTGCTGGTACGCACACACAAGGCTGGGACTGCGGGGACCTTGTTTTGTGCACGGCACGCCGCGCCACGCCGGAACAGCCATTCATGGGCCGCGGCGCCGCGGCGTGCCGTGTCGTTTGATTGCGCTTCCCCCTTCCCCTCTTGGCGTCGAAATTGGGTGAATGGCTGGCGCCGGTGTTGTGCCTCGGAGTGGCGGGGCGGGGCGGGGCGGGGCGGGGCGGCCGGACGCTGAGGCTGCGGCTGTTGCTCCTCTGGTGACGCAGGGCCGCCAGGGCCGCGGCGGCGATACCCCGCGGCGGGGCCGCGCTGCCGCTTGGCTGCCGCGCTCTACCGTGGCGCGGGGTAGCGCCGCGCTGCGGCATCTGGGCGGCTACAAATGTGCTCGCAAAACCAGAGGTCCAGAGGAAACCCTCACTCGGAAACAGGACAGCGGCCCCCGTCTTGCAGCCAAGGGTGGACTTCCGAAGTGTGTCTCTCTGCCTACGTTGCAGGCCGCTGTGTAAAGCCTCGCCTTCCCCCGAAGTCTCAGCACACGGCGCGGCTGTCGCCAGGGCCCAAGCGTCTTACTGTACCGCGTTGAGAGCAGTCTGGAGGGACTGGAAGCCTCTCGAATGCAGCGGCCGGTCGGCGAGGGCGACTGGAAAGGTCCAGCCGAGCCGAGGCTAGCGGTCCGAAGCCTCAAAGCGCTTGTAGATAGCGTTACGTCACATGTGGCAGGCGCGGCCCGCGCGGCCCGCCACCGAGGCTGTGGCAACGTGGCGCAATTTCGGAAAGTCCTAGTGGCAGTGTTGCGTCACGGCGGGGGCCTCGGTGACGCAGCGGGGTGCCCTTCCAACCCCGAGCAGGGCCCCAGCCTCAGCGCGGCCTCGGGACCAGGATAGCAAGCCATCGATCCGGGGGACGTCACCGTACAGCTGGACGCTCGCGCGCCGCGGTGGGGCGTGGCGCCGCGCCGCGTGGCTCGGTGACGACAGCGGGGCGCGTCAGGGGCCGTTGCTGCGGCCCTGTGCCCTCTGCGGTGCGAGTGCAACCCTTTGCGACCCGACCCTTGGGGGTGAGGCTCTTCAGCCGGACGCTGGATCGCTCGAGGCCGCCACGCCGCCACCACACGCCGCGCCCAATGGAAGGCTGCACGGACCGCGCCGCCACTCTCGCCGCGAGTGCGTTGCAGGTCTATCGTAACGAGACTTCTAGGAATGCCGGCTCGACACGGCGCAGCGGGCTCATTCCGAGAGTCGTTTTCTTCGCTGTCTCTCTCGCACCCGTGCACGAGGCCCTGTGGGCGACGAAAGCGGCTCTCGGAATGAGCTTGCAGGGCGCAAGGCGCCTACTGCGCGGCGCGGCGGCGGCGCAGCTGTGCAATGGACACTGCCCATGGCCTCTGGTCCCTCTGGCTGGCGGGGCGGGCTGGCCTTGCAGTGCCCGGCCCGCCCTACTCCGCCTGCAGGCCAGACTTTGCAGGCGATGACCGGCGTGGTAAACAACACAGCGGCCGCTCGCGCAGCAACGGGCAGCACGCGCCCGCCCCTCGCTCTCGGAGGCCATCGAGGGCCTCATCGAGGCCTCATCCGGTGGAGAGCTCGCATCGGAAGCCTCGATGCTCTGTGCGATGCGATGTGCCGTGTGCCGCGTGCCGCGTCGCGGTCCGCCTCTATGGAGCCTGCACTCAGAACAAACTGGGAAGAGTTCCGAGTTTTGGCGGTCGAGCACCACTTGCCTGGCCAGGGCCGTAGAGGCTTTCGACCGCGAAGACTGAGAGCTCTTCCCAGTTCGGTTGGAGTACAGGTCCTCTAGGTGGGTCTTGCCGCAGTCAAGTGGAGTTGGACAGTTTGGCGACCAGCAGAGCGACTCCACTGCGGCCGCCCCATGAGTGCGAGAGAGACAGGCCCTGCTCGGATGGCGAGAGAGGGAGAGCGGAAGGGCCGCCACACCGTTACGTGACGTTGATCGGATCGCCGTCCGGAAGGCCCAACTGCCCAATGGGCTTTCCCGGTCTCTCCTGGCATGTAGATGAGAGAGAAAGAGACAGACAGACCTCCGCCCTGCCGCCTGGCTGCTGCGCGCTGCGCACTGCGGCCCGCGACCCGCTAACTAGTAGCAGAAGCAGGCGGAATTGAGGGCATGGCCGAGTGACCCAGTGGCGCGGCACGGCACGGCACGGCGCGGCGGTACGCTACGCGGCTACGCGGCTACGCGCGTAGTGCCTCCCCCCTGCCACCCCTGCCTGGCCTGCCTGTGACTGGGCCGCCGTACGTCGAGCGCTGGAGCGCTCCACCCCCTGGAGTTCCTGGAGCAGGGCGGCAGAGAGAGGGCAGCAGAGGGGTGGCGGGGGTGGGGCTACCTAGGGCTTCCCCGACGGGGCGCGGGGGGCGCGGGGGGCGGGGCGGCTCTCAAGAGTCAAGGTGCAGAGCTGTGAAGCTCGAAGGCCGAGCCCCGCCAAGGGGCCAGCGCCGCCGTGGTTGGTTCTGTTTGTTGTGTGGCATCCGTTACATTGCCGGCGACCGGGCTGGGCCTGGCTGGGCTCGGCGCGGCGGCCGCTTGTCTGGAGGAGGCGTGCCCCGGCGTGCCGTGGTGTCGGCGCGGTGTGATGTAAGTCCTGGCGGCGGGACGGCGGCGCGGTGCAGCGAGCGCTGCCGACGCGGCCGCGGCGAATGTAGGTCACCTGGCAGGGCGGCAGGGGCGGCGCCTAGCTGGCCGTCGTGGCGGCGCGGGGCCGCGGAGCCACATGTAGGTCAGCGGCCCCCTCCCCGCCCCCGCCCCGCCCCCGCCCCGCAATGGCGGCCGCCCAGCCCAGCGCGGCCCAGCGCCCCCGCGGCCCGGGCCCTTCATAACAACTGAAGGGCTTCCATGTGCCACAATCCGGCAGCGTGTATAGCAGGCTGATCCCTGGCCCAGACAGTGCGGGTGCGTCGCTCTGTCTCTCTCATGGGGCGTGGCGTAGGGGAGCGAGAGAGACAGCGGGCAATTCGCGGCACGCGGAAACAGCGGGCGTGGCGGCCAGGCGCGGTGCCGAGGGCTTCGAGGGCTTCGCTGCGGCGCCAGGAGCAGCCGCGGCGTTGCTCGGCGTTGCTCGCTGCCAAGGCGGCCGGCTTTAGACACCCCCCCCCCCCCGGCCCCCGGCTTTAGACGCGAACAGCTGTTTGTCTGGCGGGCCCCACACTGTGTGGCCTGGCGGGCAGTGCGACTCGGCGGGCGCGGGGCCTTATCAGTGTACAGCCCGGTGGCGCCTTTGCAGTCGAGTCGGGATGGACCGAGTCCGAGTTCCAACGAGCGCCGCACAATGATTTTCGCGATTGCGGCCGTCGGCCATCGGGCACCGCTCGGACAATGTAGGATGCGCCCCGTTTATTGGCGCTTGGTGACGCGCGTCGCTGGCGGAGCTCCGTCTCTCTCGCTCTCGTCGGTCTTCGGCGCGGCCTGCAGACTGATTCCGAGAGTCAGTCTCCCTCGCACCCACGGGGCGTTCCCTGTCGGTGCG
Organism: Thrips palmi; assembly: GCF_012932325.1. NCBI lineage: Eukaryota > Metazoa > Arthropoda > Insecta > Thysanoptera > Thripidae > Thrips > Thrips palmi. The sequence continues at coordinate 14,868,171 of NW_023144632.1, read as the reverse complement.
AGAGAGACGGAGCGACGAAAACGACTCTCTGAATGAGTCTGCTGCGGTGGCTGCGCGAGGCGATGCCCGTGACCCGACCATGGGCATTGCGTCGCAGGGTTGCGGCTCCGAGTGGATGCAGGACGGCCTTTCCGGCCTGCCTTCCAGCCTGCCCGTAGTCGGAAGTCACCCGCCGCCAAGCCTCGCAGTGTAGTGGCGCGGCGCGCGGCCTGGCCTGCGCCAAGGCGTGTGCTGCTGCGCCATCGCCCCGGCGCGCGCCGCGCCGCGACCAGCCGCGACATCCTTGGCGAAGGTCGTCCAGGTCCGGTCGTTGGCCCTCCGCTCCCCTCCACCTTTCGGTTTTTCTGCCTTGTCGTATCGTTTTCTGATGTTTTATTCGTGGCCTGGCTGGGCTGGCTGGGCTGGCTGGGCTGGCTGGGCTGGCTGGGCTGGTGTGGGGCGTGGCTGCGCGGCCACCGCGACATCGATACACGTGAAACGCACGGCGACGAGCACGAGGCGCGCGGCTGTCTGCAGTCTGATGTCGTCGCTCTGTCTCTCTAGCACCTGCACAGCGCGACGCTGCCCTCGACTCGCGAATTAGAGTTGTTGTGTCCGGTCCGCCGCCACCCAGCCAGGGCGACGGCGTGCCCGCGAAGGCCCGAAGTCCAAGTCCGCGGCGGGGAGGTGCCAGAGAGGGGGCGAGCTGAAGGGAGGCTAAAATGCCGCACTTGGCCCCCCGCGAGGGGGTGGGCTTTGTTACGTGAAGCCTGCAGCCGCCTCCGGATCAGAGTGTCGCGCCCTTGGACCGCCAGGGCCCGCCTTGGCCGCGGGGACAGCCCCGCCAGCCCCGCCAGCCCCGCCACGCGGCCGAGTCGTGGTGAGACAGCGCGGGGCGGTCGCGGGGCGGTGGCGGTGTCCCCCACCCGCGGGCCTGGCCAGGCGGACCAAGATTTAGGTTCCCGATTCGGGGGGAGGGGAGGGGAAGGGGCGGACGCGGACCGGTCTGTTTTGCGATGCGGGCCGGGTTCGCGAGGCCCAGGCCCGCGGGCCGCGGAGGGCGGCTGGGGAGATATCTCATCTGGGCCGGCCAGACGGTACGGCCCAGACGTGTCAGGGCGGGGCGGGGCGGGGCCCTGTCCGTGACTCGGCCTCATGCGGGGGCCGCGGCCCCATGGCCCCATGGCCCCATACATCGACCACCCCGCTGGAGAGCCTCGCAGGGCGTCCTCTCGTTGTTCGGGGAGGTCGAAGCCGTTGTTCCCCCTTCCCCCTCTTTCTCCGTGGACGATAGAGAGACTGAAACGAGAACGGCGTGACGGCCTCGTTGTCGCTCCTCGGCAGATGCCGGCCCGGCTCTGGAGTGGAATGCTCGCTGGAAGCGTCAAGACAGCGGTATGCGTGCTGCCGGCACTGCGGACAGTGGCACCCGCGCACCGGTAGCAGCCCTAGCAGCCCCGGAGCGCGCTGAGGGTGGCGAGCGGCGCGCTTGGCGTTCCTTGACCGCTGACTCGTCGGCTGCCGTCGGCCCGTCGCACCGCGCGCTCCAGGCGACTCCAGGCGCTGTCAACGACACTGGACCTTGCGGGCGTTGCCGGGCGTTGCCGCGATGCAGTGTTGTGGGAATGTTTGCCCCGTCTCGCGTCGCATCGCGTCTCGCCTCGCATCGCGTCTCGCCTGTTAGCGGATCCTGCCAGTGGCCAGTTGGAGCCGGCCAGGCCGGCCAGGCCAGCGAGCCCGCGGTGCCGTGCCCTCGCCTAGGGCCAACGCCGAACCCCACTTGGGGGACCCTCTCCCTCATTCAGCCCAGCGTTGGCATTTTCCAGGACGCCTAAGGACTTCGTTCTTTCATCCCAGGGCGATCCTAAGAGCGCAATCGCACGTCTCTGCGTGATTAGATCTGCAAAAAGCGCGAAACAACGGGACTCGAACCGAACGTGTGACCCCCACCAATGGATGCCTCGTTCGGAGAGAAATCCATTGGTGGGGTCACACGTTCGGTTTGAGTCCCGCCCCGGTCCCGCCTGGTGCTCAAACCCCGTCCTAGATTTTGACCGCCTACACTGGTCTTCTGGCAACTGCGCCTGTCTGGGTCGCGCTCTTCAGCGCCTGCGAGGCAGGCCAGCGCTCGGCCTGCATGGCACGGCAGGAGAGACGGTTGCCTACTTCGCCCCTGTCGTCTTCACAGGGGCGAGGCAGGCCACCGTCTCTGCAGCGGTGTGTTGCGGTACGGGCCGGCGGGCTGCCTCGCAGGCGCTCGAGTCCTCTCGCCACTGGCACCAGACGGCGCTCAAGGCTCAAGGATGTGAGCGACGACACGACACACAGTTTGGTACCGGATTCAGCCGCCGGGCCCCGATCCGGGTCTAGAGCCTACCCGACGGGCCGAGGGGCCCAGGGGCCCAGGGGCCGAGGGGCCCAGGGGCCGAGGGGTCAGGAACCCCGCCGCGGCTAGCCGGCTCGTCTCGTCTCCCGGCGTTCACTTGACTCCCCGCTTACCCGTGTGTCTGGCTGGAGATGAGATGTGGCCGCGCCACGCCTGCCCTGCCCAAGCCGCCAAGCCGCGGCGGCTGACCGGTCGGAGGGCAACGACGTCTCCGGGACGCGCGTGGGGCCGTGGGCCGGGCGTCTCGTGTAGTGCCTGTCGACGTAACGTAGGCTGTATCATTGAGGTATAGTATCCACGCCATGACAACCTCGCTCCACCTTCTCCCTCCTGGTTCACTGTAGGTTTCCGCAAAACCTAAGCTTTTTTCCGCGCGGCGTCGGCTTGCGTTGGCGCTGCGCGCTGCGCGGCTCTGCCGGCTTCTTTTTTCGCGTGCGTCCGCGTTGCTGCTTGCCTCGCCTTGCCTTGCCTCGCCTTGCAGCGCGCACGGCGCCGTGCTGCACGCTGCACGCGCCTGTCCGGTCCCAATGCAGTGCAGCCTTGGCTGCTCAAGTGCATGTTCATGGCCAAGCCGCCGAGCCACGTGCAGGGGCAGGGGCAGGGGGCGCGGCGCGGCGGTCTGGGCGTTAGGACACCCTGTGAGCCCGTTCACTCTGGGTGCCCTGGGTGCTGGCGTCGTGGCCTGGCGCCTGCCCCCTCTCCCTCTCTCTGTCTGTCTCTCTCTCCGCGAGTTTCGCGCATGCGCTTTGACGCTGACGTCAGCCGCCACGGCCATGGTGTGTGGCGTGCTGCTGCCGAGCCGCTGCTCTTGAGCCGGCTGGGCCCCGCCCCGCCTCGCCCCGCCTCGCCCCCACCCCGGCCGCGGCCTCCGCGCTCCGCGCAGTCCACGCTACGACCGACCACGCCACACCGCGCTCAGTGAGACGGTAACCTCCAACGCGAACAGGGACGGCAAGCCGACACCGCGCCCGCGCCCCGATTGGCTACGACTCGCCGGTTCGAGCGGTACGACGCGCCAAGTCGCCGCGGGTTCCTGCGGCCCTTTGACGGCGTCCCTTGACGGGGCCTGCCTCCACCCCGCCACCCTTGTCAGCCCTTGGCGCAGCCCTTGGCGCACGGATCGCGCGGCCCGGCGAAGTCCCTCCCGGTCGCCGTCGTCGCCACTCGACGTGGTGCACCTGGCCGCCAGCTGCGTCTCTGCGTCCGTGCATCGCGACTGACTTGCCGCCCTCGCCGCACCGCGACTCGGCGTGCTAGAGTGCGGGAGAATGTAGGTTAGTCTGCCACGGCGAAGGGGACCGAAGGGAGGGAAGGGCTGGGCCGGCGAGTCCGCCCGGTCGATACCGGCCCCGCAGGGCTGCGCAGGGCCGGCTGGGCCGCCAGGGCAGGGCGCGATGGGTCGGGCCTGCCGGGCGGCCCTACGCCCACGCGCCCACGCCCTGCAAGTGTTGGCGCGTGCACCGAGGCGCCGAGGCGCCGTTACACAACCGGCCCTCCGATACTCTCTCTCTCTCTCTCACACACTCACGAGGCTAGGGGGGCGTTGCAACGCAGAGCGGAATGTGTCCGCAGCCTCGCGGCGTCACAGACGCAGGTGTCGGCGTGTCACGGCGTGCCACGGCGTGCCATGACGTGTCGCCCCGCGCGGCGTCATGTGAGTGCACGGCGCGCGGCGGCGTCAGCTGGGCGGCGCCGTGCCAGCGCCGTGCCAGCGCCGTGCCAGCACACTGTGAGCCGTTTTGGCCGCCCCGTCTCTCTCGCACTCACGTAGCGTTCCGTAGGTGCGAGGGAGACGGGCTGTCGGAACCAGCCTGCAGGCCGCCGGGCCCAGTGGCAGGAAAAACGGCCCCGCCGCGGCCCCGCCCCGCCCCGCCCCGCCCCGCCTGGCTGTGCGCGCTGCGACTAGGCGCGGCGGGGCCGGCGGCTCGGCGACACAGCGACAGTCAGGCCGCCGCGTCCGCCGCCGCGTCGGACGGAAGGACGGAAGGCCAGGGAAGGCCACGGCTGAATTGGCCGGCTGAGCGACTCCGCGCAGCGCAGCGCGGACGTCGTCCCTCTCTCTCGCACCCACGGGACGCCCCGCGAGAAGGGCTGCGGTGTAGCAGTGCCGTGCCGTGCCGTGCCGTGCCGTGCCGTGCGTGGGCGGCGCGACGTCCGCCAAGTTGCCGGTCCTTATCGCGGCCCGCTCGCCGTCACCGCCGGAACACGCCCCGGCCACGCGCCTGGTCGTCGCGCTGGCGTCACTCCGAGACGTGACGCACCACGCCGACGTCGCCGGCACCGCCAGCCGATGCCCCGGCTAGCCCCGGCCTAGCGCGACAGCTCGACCCAGCTGACTTTTTCAGCGTGACGTTAGACGTCACAGTGGAGTGGCCGCGGCTGCAGACCGATTCCGAGCAGGCGTGCCATTCCCTCGCACTCGCACCGGGACGTGAGTGCGAGAGAGACGCAGCGTGCGCTCGGCGCGGCCGTTTTTGCACCGTGGGATGCTGCGCCGTCTGCGCCCCTCGCCCCTCTCGTTGCGGCCGAGGCGCCGTGTACCGGGCACTATAAACGGCGCGGCGTCCGGGCGCCGCTCGGCCGCTGGGCGAGAGGGGGGAGGGGGAGGGGCATTGAATGGCGTGCGCGGTGCGGCTCGGCTCTCGGCCCATCCCGATGAATGGACGGGCGGCACGGCGGCGGCATGCAACGGCAGGAGGGGCGCTGATAGAGCCTGCCGCTTGGACCTGGCGGCCCTGGCCCTGCCTTTGTCAGGTGCGCATCGCGCCGCACAGCGTTGCTCGGTGCTTACCAGTGTCGGTGTTGCTTTCTGCTCGCCGTTCACCGCGCCGCACAGTGGATTTGCCGGAAGACCGGCGCAGGCGACCAAAAATCGAGACGCGTTTTGAGCTCCGGAGTCGCTGAACTGGATTCGAACCGATTGTGTGACCCCACCAATGGATTGCTCTCCGAATGAGGAATCAATTACAGTGGAGTCACTCGCTCGGTTCGAGTCTTGTTCAGCGACTCTGCAGCTCAAAACCCGCCTAAAGTTTTGGCCGCTTCTGCCAGGGACCCTCGTCGGGAGGCTCAAACTCTGCCATCCCCTGCTGGCTGGGCTGGGCTCAAGGTTTAAGGATGGACGTCCAACAAACGGCTCCGTCAAGCTGTTACTTCCAAGATGAGGCTCGAGCCGCGCTTGACCTCGACTTGGCCATTCCACGGCAACGGCGCGGCCAGGGACAGGACGCGTTGACGCGGTGCGGCCAGGACGCGTCGAGGCGCTCCAGGCTGCTGCCGCGCTGCCGCTGCGTCTGGTTTCCGCACGCGAAATTCCAGGGAAGAGGCCGGACCGCTCGGCTCGGCTTGGCTCCGCGGCGCACGGCGCACCTCGCCGGCCCAAAGAATGTGGCGCGCTCTGGAATGCGATTGGAATGGCGGCAGGTGCCACGCCCGCCGTGCCCGCCGTGCCGCCCTGCATTCCTCCTACCCCGCGCCACGGCCTCCCGCTCTCGCTGGGCTTCCCCGGCACAGCACGGCACGGCACGGCACGGCCCCGTTCGAAGATCCGCTGCTGGGCACCGTGTTCACAGTGACGGGGCCCTGCCGCCCTGCCAGTGGGCCGGCCAGGGTTGCAGCGCTGGAAAGTCGACGACTTTCCAGGCCACTCTGGCACGTTTGCGTCCGTGTCGCCTGTCACGTTGAGCGAGGCAGCGATGACCCCTTGCGAGAGCATTTCTGTGACTTTCCATCGGAGTGCCTGGATTTTCAATGCGGGCCGAACAGGCTTCGCGGCTTTACTCCGCGGCGTTGCCCCGATTCCAAAGCGCCGAGTCGAAAATGGAGTTTGAAATGGAATCCAAGACGCTTGTGTGAGTGCAGCGTGTGACCGAGTGCTTTTGTTTGTTGCAGCACGTGGTAGCCATCCAGCAGCCGGCCGCCCCGCCGCCCCCAGCCGTCGCGGCCCCCGCGGCCCCGCCCCCGGCCGCCGCGCCCCCCGTGCCCGTAGGGCCCACCCCCGCTGACCGCATGTTGGTGCCGCTCATCGCCATCACCATGACTCCGCCGCGCGGCCCGACGGCCGCCTTGGAGAGGACGGCGCCGCCGCCGGCCAGGACGGAGGAGGCGCCCCTGGCCGCGGCCCCCGCCGCCGTGGTGCCCGTGGTGCCGGTGGACGTCGTGGACGCGAGCACGCCGCCGACGCCGGCCTCGCCGTCCTCCACCCCGGGGCAAGCGCGGTGCTACGGCATGCAGCACCGGCGCCCGCGGAACGGCCTGAGCAACGGGCAGACGACTGCACCGGCCGCACCGGCCGCACCGGCAGCCGCGCCCACCGCCACGCCCACCCCCGCCGCCCTCAAGCGCAGCCCCAAAGACTTCATCTTCGGGAAGGCCATCGGCGAGGGAAGCTTCTCCATGGTAAGGGCTTTGCTATGGCGGTGCCCGTTCTCTGAGGAGGCCGCTCTCTTTTCAAGGGTTTATGCCTAACGAGCCCCCTCTTCGTGTTACAGGTCTACCTTGCCAAAGATATACATACCAACAAAGAGTATGCAAGTAAGTAGTAGAGCAACTTGAGTTATTATTGATTTCCGCATGGCATATCATTTTTCTGATTATATTAATTGTGTCGTTTTTGTCCTCAGTCAAAGTGTGTGATAAGAGGCACATAATCCGCGAGAAAAAGACTGAATACATAAAGAGAGAAAAGGAAGTCCTGAATCGCCTGGGTGCAAACCAGAGCGCTGCGGCCCCTTTCTTTGTGAAGCTCTTCTGCACGTTTCAAGATGCAGATAGGCTGTACTTCGTCCTGTCCTATGCCAAAAGAGGAGAACTGTTACCATATATCAATAAAGTAGGATCATTTGATATAGAATGTACTAGATTTTATGCGGCCGAAATTCTGGTTGCACTAGGACATTTGCATAACTTAGGAATAATTCACAGGTTTGTTACAGATTTTTTGTGTTTTTGTGTTGTTTTTGTTTTTCCCCTTTTTGAAACATTCGTTTAAAATTGTTTAATTAATTTTTTTCAGGGACCTTAAACCAGAGAACATTCTTTTAGATGAAAATATGCATATTCTCATCACAGACTTTGGCTCTGCAAAAATGTTTAGTGAAGAAGAGAAAGAGTCTGAAGAAGAGAATTCCATGCGACAAAGGAGGAACAGTTTTGTTGGAACAGCTCAGTATGTGTCACCTGAGTTACTAAGGGACAAGTCAGCCTCCCATTCATCAGATCTGTGGGCCCTTGGCTGTATAATTTATCAAATGGTTGCTGGGCTTCCTCCATTTTGGGCAAGATCAGAGTATATCATTTTCCAAAAAATTTTGAAGTTGGAATATGAGTTTCCTGATGGTTTCTCTCCAAGTGCCAGAGACCTTGTAGAAAAGTTATTGGTATGTAAGGACTTTGGCTTCTTTTTATTTTATATGGCTTGGTGTGTCATGCCTAATAACTTTTTGGTTTAACAGGTTATAGACCCTAAGCAAAGATTAGGAGCAAATGACTGCCCTGGTGAAGGGTATCCATCAGTACGTGCCCATCCATTTTTCCAAGGAATAGACTTTAAAACACTTAGCGAAACCAATCCTCCGCCTATTTATCCATACTTGCCTGGAACATCTCAACATGAAGAAATGAGAAGTCATTACAGGGTGAGTACTTAAAAATATACTTGCAGGTGTCTAACTTTTCATAGATAGTTCTAACTTTTCTCTTAAATTATTTTTCAGGTACCTGATCATCTGGAGCCTGGTCTTGATGATAAGCAGTTAACAAGATTACTTGGACTGGAGCTTCAAAATAGCAGCAGTAACAGTGAACCAGAGCCTCAGAAACCCCCTGAGCCTATTATTCCCCCAGTGGTTCCTGAGCCCCAGAGAAAAATTAGTCATGAAAGAAAAATTAGTGTCACTGCAAGGCGAAGACATATTTCAATACTGGAACTGTCTCCAGAGGAAATTGCAGAGAGATTAGAAAAACAAATTAGAGAAAATCAGTGGCATCAGTTCACAGAAAATAATTTAATAATTAAGCAAGGACTTGTTGACAAACGAAAAGTAAGTTCCCTTTAAAAATAAATCTTTTGTCTTCCTGGGGCTGTGCTCTGATTACTGAAGTTACTGTTCCATCATTTATCTAACAAGTGTATTTTCCTTTAATTTTCAGGGTTTGTTTGCCCGTCGAAGAATGCTACTCCTCACCCAGGGTCCTCACATGTACTATGTTGATCCCGTCAATATGGTACTAAAGGGTGAAATTCCCTGGAGTCAGCAGCTTAGAGTAGAACCAAAAAATTTCAAAATCTTCTTTGTGCACACGGTATGTACAATGGAGGGCTTTGTTCTGTTAAAAGCTGTGATTGGCCTTGTCTTCCTAACTCTTATTTCTTTATTTACAGCCTAATCGAACATATTACCTTGAAGATCCAGAAGGTTATGCACTTGAATGGTGCAAAGCAATAGAAGAAATGCGAATCAATACCTATGGTGTAGATTGATATAAGGTATTGAGTAGCAAAACCTCCTTAGGAAAATTTTGTTGCCAACAGTTCTCTATGAATATATTACATATGATCATTTTGGACTGTTTTCATGAGTGATATTTTATTGCAATAGGCAAGTCAAATCCTATGTATTTCTCTCAGAAGTAATAATCTATTGTTTAGATAGTTGACTTCAAAGATAAACTTTGTGGTCCTAATCCTGAAAAATTTATCAGCTGAGGTGGAGATGATTTCCTTATGTACTTATGTAGTTCTTTTTTCTGCTGTCATGTATACTATAGTTTTTGTTTTTAACTGCTCTGTGTGAATGGACAGCGTCAAGCGTGTTGCAGAAGTAAATTAATTGTGTGAATGATCTGTTTGTGAATATTGTGTGAAAGGGAGCAAATTTACTAAGTACTGTGTGTCTGAATAGACACTAAGATATGTATCCTAGAGAAATTTACTGAATTTTGACGTGTAGTACCCTCTTGTGAGGATAATCAGTGATTATTCATGTATACAAGACTGCATTGTTTAACTGCCCAGATTAGGTAGAAGAAATAACATACCAATCCTTCTCCTAGTTTGAATGAATCAATATATTCATGTATTGAGCAAGAGCAGTGGTTTTGCTGCAGAGTTTGTTGCCCCTCCCTGATTTTTAAAAGACCAATGCAAAGTTACTAGCCAATTGATGTCAGTATTATTAAAATATTTTGTCAGTAAATGTTATTGTTAATTTGCCATGTATTTGCATTGTTGTATGTTTATTTATTTCCTTCATTGTAACTTGATCAATAATTTATTCAGGTTAAAATTATTAACATATTTGCTTATTTTGTGCTGTTACCATAATATTAGTAGCTGCTACACCTGTTTGTGTGGCTTGTAATAAATCAATTATGTATCTGTTATTCATAAAGAAAAATTTGATTAAATGCATAATTGGTAGATGTTACATTATAACAGAAAAACAAGGCATTTTTTCTTTTTTCAAACACCACCTGATCTACCCTTAAGATCCATTCCTATTAGAGGCTAAAAATTTTGGGGGGGAAACCAACAACAACAAAAACAACTATTAAAAAAAAATTTCAATTTTCTGTAATTGAAAAATTTAAAAGGATCACAAAGGTCTGAACCACAAGTCCTTTAATCATCAGCACGGCTAGCATGGCGGGCTAGGTGCTGTTTTAACTTGGGCATGTTGCTTATTTCTTCACCGCACTTGAAACACACCAAAGATTTCTTTAAGAGTTTTTCAGCTTCAGCATGTGAGACAGTGATTGCTTTTCCCGTTTTCTTCACTGACTCAATCAGTTCTGAAAATTATAAACAATCAAAGAAGAGCTGTGTTTAAAATAATTAATTAATATACAGAGCTGCAGTACTGCTTACTTAGAGAGTCAACAAAATGATCCGTTGTAAATGAATTGTAGTGCTTCTTGGTTTTCAAGCACTCTGAGCAAAAGTCGTCACTTATCAAGTGCAAATGCAAATGATTCATACTAGGCTCTGCATGATAGCCCATTCTAACAGAAAAGGACAAAAGACAAATTATGAGGTAAGAAAAAAATAATAAAACAAGACAAGATAGGACTTACTTGAATGTAATGTTTTTATGCTCTTCTTGTTGAGCAATGTCACAGGCAACATGATGAATATGTTCTAAAAGATCAAGATGATCTCTATTTATTGCCTTCAAACTTGAAATAGATTCTTTGGGCAAAACAAGGTAGTGAAATCGTGCTTTCGGATATTTGTCTTTAATGACAACAACCTGACTATCAGTATAAATTCTTAGGTTAGGGTCATTCATCGCCCCCAGGAGTCCATTCGCCCAGTGGCTTGAGGCAGAGGCAGGTTTCTTCGGTGGGTTGCTGGCTTCCTCGTCATTCTTTCGCTTAAAGGTTAAAGACATGAGCGTTGTGAAAGTACTAAGTGATGTGAAGAAAGTGGTACAACGTTGACAGACACTTTTGGAAACGCGGCTGTTCAAAAAGTTCATAAGGGCAAACCAACCAAAAGACGCACGGGTAAGCAGAAGCAGACGACGTTTTCAGCCAGTTCTGCCAACTGTGGCCACTAAAACTATCGCCCTGCCCTCGAGAGGGAATTTCGTTAGTTAAGGATTTGTGGAAGAGAACCACAGTTTTAAATCAAAGAGTGAAAGTAATCAGAAGTGCAAGTTTAATGTTTTTACAGATTTTATGCCATTTAATAGGTCATTACACTTCTTTACATTAGGCTGAGCAAAATGCAAATGTACAAGATATTTTACAGAACAGCAGCTGACAGGCAAAATAAATGACAAGTGAAATATTAACAGATAAAAGCATAGCATTGATTTTAATGAAAAACTGAAGCACAAAATAATAAAGGTGACAAGAGAATACCATAATATCATACAAATGTCATCGGTTTCTTAAATACACTTAATAACAATTATTACAACGCCACATTTTCTATCCATTTGTTTTTTTCTGATAAAAATGTTTCCTGGCACAATTAAAGTTTGAGTAGAGGACACACTTCTATTACTTTAGTGCAATATTCCAGATAGCTAACAGTTCATTCAATAAAAACAATATTGCTCAGCTTTTAATACAGATGATGTAATTTTAACGAACAGTACCTGCTGTGTTGTCCCAGTTCTCTTTAAAATTGCAATGTGATAGAAAATAGCCAGCAAACATCACATTAAAATTTGTAACTACACAATGATTGGAGAGGGACAAATCCTACATTGTGAATCATTTTGCTAGTACAGCCTACAGTTTTACAATTTCTTTCTTGGTACATACAAAATCTTTTCCGACTTCAGTGATGACCACACATGCCTCTTCCAGTAGATAGAAATGGCCGTAAAGACGGTCAACATCAAAAGAGCCTGATAGGAAAAAAATTTACAGAAGTATAATATACACGCCAAAACAGAAAAGAAACAGAAATAAGAATAGCAATAGACAATTACCTTGAAACCTGTCTTCTTACGCTCATCATGCTCAGGCTCTGAACACCACCTAAGGAAAGCTGAGACATCTTTGGCAATTTGACTCGCAGAGGCAGGAGTTCCATCACCAAACTCAGCACTCTAGAAAACAACAAAATGGGAACAAATGAGCACGAATAAAAAACTTGAACAGACTGCACATTAGCTGCAAAGAGATAACTTGCCTCATTGTAAATAGCCTGCGCCATACCAATGGCACCACCCATGAAGTAAGGATTATAATGCTGACCCTCCTGCAGTGTCACACCAGCTGGAGCCTCAGAGTAACCAGTCAGTAGAGCAAATACGTAGTCCTCCCCTCCATGGCGAGCAGCAGTAATGTAAGACAGATCAGGAGGGTATGCTCCGTTGTTAGCAGCACGAGCAGCATTCTCATTGGGGTAGGGGCTTGGGAAACTGTCGGCAGGCTTGCCAGGTCTCTTAAACATGTTTCCGGCATCATCAGGCCCATCTTCCACCTAAAATAGAACAGTGCCATCCTTGTAGATAGGAAAAATATGTACTTGTTAAATATGATAAGTTCTCCACAACGCATGTAGTACATACCATGCACTCTGCTGCCTCCGCCTTCACTTCATCCTCAGTGTGTGTAACACCAATCAATTCTCTGAAGCGAATGTACTGCATGCTGTGGCAAGCAGCACACACTTGCTTGTAAACTTCATAACCACGGCGCAAGCTAGAAAGATAACAGCACAGAAGTTAAGTACAATATTTACCAAAAGAAACTATAATTAAGATAAAAGTTCAATTTAATGCGTTTTTCCATTTGTACCTGGCATGGTCAAATGTTGACAGAAGTCCACTGTGCGGCCAATGGTTTTCTGGAGGGTGAAGGATAAGATCTGCCGCCTGGACAGAGCGATCGAGGGTGTACCACAGGGCAGCTGCTCCACCGGTCAAGATACCAGCTGTTGTGCATAACTGAGGGGGCAAACACCAATTAAAATATTTCCACATGACAGTGTGGAATAATAATAGAACTGTAATTATAATGTACTTACAGCTTTCTGACTCCTTGTCCAAGAGCTGCTAGAGGAGAATTTGTTAACCTGAAAAAATAGTCAGATGCAAGTGAACAAGGAGACAATAAAATTCATGGTTGATATGGCTATTTAACAGGGTGTTGGTTACTTAACCATCATGTAATGCCGATAAAATTTCCAAAACAGAAACCAGTAGCTTCCTTTCCCCCAAAAAAATTATCTGACTACGATTTTAAATGTCACTGGTGTTGTCAATAATAGAGAAATGTAGTAAAACAATGTTTCGAAATCAATGGCGTAATACACATTGAAATTGTGTTATGAGGGGAATGAAGGACAAACTGCCAGACAGTAGACCTAACCCTACGGAAGGCTGCATAAGATAAATCAGTCACATCAAGAGTCCGAAAGAACGGTACGGAGAACAGAGATTTCATTACTGAAATGAAAGTAATTTACTGGCAAAATTAATACAAATATAATAAGATTTACAAGCGAAATTTGTAAGAGAAACCTAACCTATACTTTGACCTCCTGAGTACCTGTGATGCAGACAACCGTCATCAGAATGGTTTCCCGTTTAAATAATGAGGACTGCCAGGTAAAGGGAGTGCATCACAAGGGAGTCAAGAATTAGAACAGTATGAAAGAATGTTCTAAAAAGTGATTCGATGGTAGGAATCGAAGAAAATTGGCAAAAGTTTAGAGAACTGGAGACAGATGAGGGGGCACCTACCGACCCATCCGTTTCGGGGTAAACAATGCAGGAACGGTGTTCATACTGCCCAAATTTATGTAATACCCTAGAAAAGTAGATTAGGTGTAAACAGAATTCACTATACCTGTTGCAAAACAATTCCATGGTTAGATTTTAGCAGCCCAGATCCGCAAATTCGTCTCATACACGCCGCCATCTTGAACAGAGGGTGCAGACAGAAGGGTCAAAGCAGGAACAAGTAGTAAGTATATATGATCACAAGATAATGTCGATGTTGTGAAGAAGATATTTCTTCACTAAAAATGATTATTACGTTCAAAATTCAAGGTGCCAAGTTGAAAATACGACGATTTGGTGGAGAGATATGGTGTCAGAAAAACTCTTGGCACTCGTTTGATGTTCCGAGTCCCACTTTCCGACGTTGCCAGACTTCTTTCTTTGGTGCCCTGTGCGCAGTTGCTTACGACCCCTTGTCGGTGTTTTAGTCGTTTCAGCGTCAGCTACAAAATAATCTCGAAAAATCTCTGCGCACATCGCACTGTTGTTAACACTGAACAATTTCTGACAGTGGCTTTGTTATTTTTAATCGTTCCAAGCCACAAATAGTCAAACTAGCTCGGGGAAGACACATCAGGACATATTCATTTTTGAACTTGCCGCCAATTTCGGACAGTCCATTTTCTGCCTGTGAAAGGAAAACGAATAAAAGCAGTGATGGCGCTACTTTTATCCCGAAAAAAGGGGAATATTCTCCATTTCTAATTGCCGTTCTTGTTCAAGGTGAAAATATTGATGACCATCAGGATCAGCTGATCGCCGCACTGGCGACTCGTGTTGCCGTTTATCGAGAGAAGAACAGGAAAGAAAGGGGAAGAAGAAAGCACCAAAGCGGCAACGTCGCATCCTGCAGTTTCAGTCGTTCAGTCGCTTGTGACATCGGCGAGAAGGCTAAGTTTAGGTCGAATGTAGACGAGCGACGTTATCCGCCGACATCAGAGAAATCCTGCGTAAAATTAACTTTCATCAAGATGAATTCGGGAATGCCCGAGCTGGGCAGCAAAATCAGCTTAATATCGAAAGCTGATATTCGGTATGAAGGACGCCTATTTACTGTGGATCCGCAGGAATGTACTATCGCGCTGGCTAGCGGTAAGTTTCGGAGTACCGCCTCTCTCCTTGGTTTCTTTAGCTGTAGTGTCTTTGGTCCCGTTTTAAAACGCCACGTGCCTTGCCCGACAAGCCCCTTCAAACGTTGGTTCCATTTGAGGTGAAATGCGCACTTGGCTGTGTTTTCCGGCGTAGGCCTACGCTCGGCTTCTGTCAAATGGACCAGTGTTGTTTATGTCGCTTAAGTCCGACGCTTCGTAGTTTCAACTTCTGGTGACTTCACCAAACCCTACTTCAGGCGCGTAGCCGCTCCATGTAGTCAACGGCTTTTCGGAGAGCATTCTGACAAATATTCAGGTTGGATCCACTCTGCGTCGGTACTTGTCACCCCCCCTCCCCCTGCCCCCTCATCTGCCTCAAATTTAGCGTCGGTATCAAGTCTTCTTCGAATCGATGGCATTCAGTTATTACCCCATTAGCCTTTCACGGTTTTCTATTAGCCCTGCCATATTTTAATGAGCCTCTTACTGCCAGGTCACAGCTGTGTTAAAATATGTTGTTTCCATTTAGTTGTGCTTATGTCCTGAACTTTCTTTTGCAGTTCGTTCTTTCGGAACCGAAGAGAGGGAGACAAAGTACCCCGTTCCTGCTCAAAACCAAGTGTATGACTATATCCTGTTTAGAGGGTCAGATATCAAGGATATTAGAGTTGTGAATACACAGCCTCTCAATGACCCTGCTATTGTCCAGGTGAGATGTAACCCATGTTGTTTAATTTGTTATACCAAATTCGTGTCATTTTATCCTCAACTTTTCACTTGGCTCACTGTGGCTTGCTCTCATTCGCTGGTGTGCATCCTCTAACACACTCCTTAGAATGCTACTCTGATCTCTGCTGACCGTTCCCGATCTGAAACATTTCCGCATTTGTATCTTACCCTTTTACCGGCTGTAGAGGAAGAACTGTCTATTTGTAAGGTCATCTTTTACCCCTCCTTGGATCATTTCTCAATGAACATACTGAAGGTTTCCCCATGCTGGTTTCAATTCCCTCATCCTGCTGGGCTTTTGGTGTATTGTATGGTGCCTTTTAGATCCTAATTTACTAATGATGTTATTTCTTCCCGGATTGGCTTCATGTAATTCTTCGCTGCGTTGAAAACAGTCCGAGGTAATTAAGTGGTTTTTGTTGACTATTTAGTTTCATGGGTTCTTAGTTCATCTGATTCTGCATTTCACTTCACCTCTCACCTGTATCTATCTTGATTGTGATGTGTTTTCCTTCAAAATGTTTCATATTTCAGCTGTCCGTGCCTCCCAGCATTGGTGGTTCGGCCAACTTCCCCGGACAAGCCTTCCCTCACCCCGTCCTGGGACACATTGGCGGGCCAGGACCTTTGGGACCCTACCCCCAGTCGATGGGAGGTCCAATGGGCGGTATGTCAGGCATTGGTGGCAACATTGCACCGGGTGTAGGTTTGGCCTATGACCCTCGATTGGGCAAGCAGCAGAGTGAGTTGGGTGCACCACTACAGTTGGAGCCTCTTCAGGCAGGCCCTGCTCCTGGTGAGCAGGAGCCTCATGGTATGTAAATGGTTTAGCTTTGGCATGGTTTTGCACGCTTCTCAGCTGCCTGGTATGTACCAATCTTTTTGGAAAACTTTGGTATTTTCTCTTCTGTTGCCTTACATTTGCTTCTTAAGGAGCTTGTCTCTTGTCAGTTTTTGTGGCCATGCTAAAACAAACTATTTACAGCTCTTGTTCTTTTCATTTATTGTCATTCTGCATGCTTGCTCAATGCTTCTTTCATTTGCCTGATTTTGTTTCATGCTTTTTACTTGATAAGAAATTCTAGAATGTTCAGACTCAGATTCTGTCCTAGATCTCATCAGCGGTTCTCGCTCATCAACCCCTGGACTTCTTTCCCGCAAGTCCCCAACAATGGATGCTGGAGTTCAATGCACCCAGCCCAAAGATGACAAGAAGCACCCCCAGAATCGTGCTGTTCAGCCTCCCAACAGGGGTGATGGAAGGTCAAGTCAAAACCGAGATAGGCGAGGAGATCAAGAGCAGAGGCCTCAGTTCAGGAACTACAGAGATCCCCAGCAACAACACAGGGACCAGAACAATGACTACCATGACAGGAATCAGGTTGGTCCCTTTGATTCCAGATTGCCTGTGGGCAGGGCAACTGTTGTGCATTTTATGTTGTAACCCTTTACTTTTGCATTTATAGAGAAACCAGCACCAGCAAAACCGTGGTGGCTGGGTCAACAACCGAGGAATGGTACGACAACGGGGTCGAGGCCGAGGTGGTCAGAATCCCAACTTCCAACGTGCCCCTGGACAACAGTCAGGCCAGAACCAGCAACAACCTCAGCAAGCAGCACCAGGTGCACAGAGAGAAAAGAAGACTCTGAAGTTTGAGGGAGATTATGACTTCGAACAAGCCAACACTGAGTTTGAGGAGCTCCGTAGCAAATTGGCCAAGGCCAAGTTAGGTGAGTCTTCAAGCCTCCTATGTGCTTCATAATTGTTCATTCAGGTTTGATGATGTTTCTTGACCTTTCCTCTTTAGATGCAGACCAGGCTCAGACTAAGGTAAATGGTGAATCTACTAGTGAGAAGAAGGATGATTCTGGAAACGAGACTGGGGTGGAAATCAATGAGCCAGAAGAGGATGATACCGGATTCTATGACAAGGCCAAGTCTTTCTTCGACAACATAAGCTGTGAAGCTGTTGAGCGAAGTAAAGGGTAAGTGTGATTTTGCAGTGTGGACTTTCTTTCAGCAATCCTCCTCACTCATTTCTGTTCTTCTTGCTTTGCAGACGCTCCCAGCGAACTGACTGGAGAATTGAGAGAAAGCTGAACTCTGAAACCTTTGGGGTTGCCTCTGCTAGGCGTGGCGCCTACAGGGGCCGAGGCTACTACCGCGGCGGTATGGGCGGTGGTAACTACCGTGGTGGCTACCGCGGAAACTACAGGGGAAACCGCGGTGGATACCATCAACGAAACAACTCCGGTATCCCCAACACGACACCTGCTAACGCACAGGCACAGCCAACAGGTTAGTCCTTTGCACCCTGAACAGTCTGCATTAAGTTGATGTTCTTCTGTTCACTGTTAATCTTTTTTTTCTTTTCTTTTTTTTTTCATTTTAGGAAAGTAATATCCTGAAAACACCCAGAACTGCTGAATGAGAAGTTTATTTGCTAGAGGCATATCAAGTGGAATGGAGCCAAGGATGTTTTTATTTGTGTATTTGACTGACATTTCCCGTGCACTTGATGAAGTAAGCAGGGTTGACTACAAGTGGTATGAACTGTGTTGTATCCTATAATGGAAGAAAGTATGTGGTGCAAATGGAGAAATAAGGTTGGTCCTCTGATGTCGGCTCATGAGTTTTTTAATTTTATTTGATTGTGATGATCCTGATGGGTTCCAGCAGTTAATCTGGGTGTTTGTAATAAGACAGAATAGATGTAGGGGTGGGGAGCTCTTGGGTACTAGACTGTACAGGTTTGTGCAAAGATCTGATGTTAAATGTTTTTGATTAATGAGCTCCCTTGTGCCTGTGACAAATCATTTCATGCCTGTCCTAAATAATGGCCTTTTATTTCGAAGGTAGCTGTCATATACGTACCTGGTGGCATGGTATTTATCTAGCCTTGCCTGTGAACAACTGCCTGCCTGCACATGCTAAATGTGACTTCAAAGTGTAGGCCAAGTCTGTAATTAAACCTGTCAATTTAGAGATCCCTGTATAGATCAAATTTATTTAGGCCAAAGACGTTGTGCTTGATGTAAGAAAGGGAATTTTATGTTATTTGTAAACAAATGAAAGTGTTTTAAGACCATGTGGACAGGAACTTCTTGGAAAATGGAAACTTATATTGAAATGTAAGAAGACTACATTTTTGCTTGTAGATGCAAGAAATGGTTCATGTAGATATATTTTGTTATTTTTTTATGTACATCGTGGATTTTGACACCCAGGGTGGTGACTTTCGTGAAACGGTTTCATTTTTTGATTTATTTATGCCAGTCAACATGTCGGACCGTGATGGCGAGACGCACAGTGTGATACTAAATGAAACGAGCTATTGTATTTATAGAATTGGGTTACTGGCACGTGGCTCATTTGTTTCTTTACTGAACTTTGCTAGCAAGAGATTAAATAAAAGATGTCATTGCTTAATGCTTTCCATGTTTCTAAGCTTATTACTTTCATTTGTCTTTCAATCTAAATTTTGACTGATCTCGAAGTTTCCATTTGGTACAATTCTAGCAAGTGCTGTTTTAACTGTGTATTTAGTGGAGGAACTCTTCATGAATTGAGTATTTAACATTGTTGCACATGAATTAGTGTTTATTACCTCCTTTACCTAAAGTTCAGTTCCTTGAGTTTATCTCAAGTCTCATTTATTTTCATATCGACTTTGACTTATTGATCAGTTTGACTGAATTGTGCCAGGTCGTATGTATTACTGTAAGTTATCTGAATGTGTTGCTGTGCAAGTGTTTTTTTCTGGAGCGGATATGTCAAAGGTATATATTGTAAATTTTCAAAGTTTGTTGCATGTGTTGTATATGAATTGGTCGGTCTTCCTGACATAGGATGTCATACTTCACATTTTCCTGGACCATTGCAGGTTTAGAAGCCTGCATTTTGTTGGCCTATTGTTGAGCTGTTGAGGCAGTTGTCAGGGATTTTAAGATTTGCTGTTTGAATACAAAATGTTCTTCTGACTCCATCTGTTAAGGGCTGTGGTGTGTGCGGTGTGGATAGAAGTGACTCCATACGCCTCGTGGGCTTCCTCTAAGGTTGCAATTGTACTGACTGCATGGAAATGGGTGATCTCAGTGTGGAATGTTTCCCAAGGTAGACGAAACTGCAGTGGTTGCTCTTCAAGGGTCTAGTTTAAGATTTAGAGTGTTGTTAGTGTGCTGTTTCGCAAATCTTGATGTTCAAAATTTGAGAAAGCACTCGCAGTGTAATCCCTCAACACTTGCGGCACATTAGCTTTTTAATTTTCAATCAAGTATTGTTCATCTTAATCTGTCCTTGTAGTGCTGAGGCCCGCACAGTGGGCTCGTGAGCATGCAGTGAGCCATTGCCTAATCAGTGAGCAATGTTACTTTTGGCCATCAATAAATAAATTATCTGAATCAATCCCTTCCGTTGTCATTGATGTTTACCTCTTATTATTGAATCCTACACGTACTTGGTGACAAGTTTTGAGAAGTGAGCCCGGTCGGGAATCTGCGCTGCGAACAGCTCGCCGGAATCCAGAACCCATATGGATCCTGCTGGGGCTCTCTTGACCATGTGGAGCACTGCCTTGGACGCTGCCCGGGTCCTGCGTGACGTGGAGGGGTTCCTTTGACCTAGGGCTAGCAAACCCTTAGCTTCGAGTCCGAACAGAGCCGAGTCGCATCCTCTCCTCTCTGTTCCCACAAGGCACCGCCGCCGCCACCCCGAGTGCGAGAGAGAGCGAACTCAGCGAGACGTTGGTTCAATGCAAAGAGGCTTACGATTGGCGCGGGGTGTCGCCGCCCCCGCCCTTGGCCTGCTCGCTGTCTGTCTGCCCGCAGCACAGGCTGACCACCCGCACGCCCGTCCTGGCGAAGTGGTCCTTGAAGCTGCGGGTGGCGCCCACCACGCCGTGCTGCGCCGCGCAGTGCGCCGGGGAGGCCCCGAAGGGTTGCAGCCCCGCCACGCCCCCGTTGTTGACCACCACGCCGCCGCAGTGGCCGCGGTCCCGGCCCATGTACTCCATGGCCAGCAGGCAGCCTCGCAGGACGTTGGCCTGCAGTGGCAGAGTCACTGTCGTCGCGTCGCGTCGCGCGTCGCTGTCTCTCTCGCTCGTGGGGGCCACGTCTGCGTGCAAGAGAGAGAGAGTCCCGGACCGGTGGGCGAGCTGCGATCGCCTTGCGGGTAGGCCCGCCCGCCGAACCGGTGCGTGTCGCGGGCCTGCCTATTCACTCTTGCCAGGCGCTCTGCGCTCGCTAGACTCGCTAGGATCTTGAACTAGAGAGGCCGCGCCACGAGTGATGTGCCGTATGGTCTCAGGCCTTACGGGCTCACCAGGTTGACGTGGAGGTCGTGCTCCCAGCCGCCGCCGCCCAGCAGTCGTGGGTTGTTGAACATGATGTCGACACCGCCGAAGCGCCGCACGGTCTCTTCGAACACATCTGTGAGGCAGCCAATGGCAGCGGCGAGCCGCGCCACGTTAGCAATACCGGGCCGGGCCTCGCTCCCGGAGGACTCGCGGGGACTTGCCTTTGAACTGGTTGGCGCAGGACGTGTCGGCCTGCATGAACACCGCCCTGTCCGCGCCGTGGTGCGAGCACAGCTTGGCCGCCGCCTCCAGGCCCGCCTCGCAGTGCGTGCCCGTGATGACCACGCTCTGCGGCACTCAAGGAAGGCATGAGCCGAGTCGGGCACTGTGTTATCGTTTTATTATCAGAGAGGGAGCCTCCCCTCACCCTGCCTCACCTCGGCCCCCTGGCACAGCAGCTCTTGCGCCGCGCCGAAGCCCACGTTGGTGGTGCCCTCCGTGACCAGGCCCACCTTGCAGTGCGGGTCCATCAGGTCGTTCCTATCGGCACCGCTGTGGCTGCGGGACGGACCGAAACGTCTTGGTCGGTGGTTCTGCTTGACCGCGAGAAGGACTCGACTCAGTCAACCGACTCAAATGCGTCCAAAAGTCGCCTAAATGGCGTGTTGAAAAAAGTTGAGATCGCCGGCCCATCTCTCCTGCCACTATCACTCCAACAAAACACAGCACAGCATGCGGACTGATCTGATTCTGACCAGTGCAGGGGCGGGAACAGGGCGCGCGCACAGTGCTGGAGTCTGAGGGCGGTCTGAAGGCAGGGGCCATGGCGGAGCAGGTATTTGGCGGGCCCCACCAAGGGCCCCACCAAGGGCCCCACCAGGAACGCCGCCCGCCCCAGCTGCCCCAGCATGGCGGCGGGAATGACTTTCCACTGATAATTTGGTTGAGTTCGTCAGCCGAATTGCGATGATGTCCTGAAACGGTTTCCATGGCGCCAGCGACAATGTTCATCACCTCGCGGTGTTCGGCTTCTTGCAGGCGGAGGGCGGAGCGTCCCTTTAGCGTCTGAGTCTCTCAGTCTCAGTCGTCGCAGAGGAGCTTCTCCCGGAGCAGGGGCCTGCGGTGTGGCGGCACGAGCACGCTGAGCGCGGCGACCAGGGCCTCCCTGGGCAGGCGGGGCCGGTGCGGCAGGTCGCCGAGGTGGTGCACCCAGACGTGGCCGGCGCGGTCCCCCGACACCAGGCTCAGCCCGTCGCGCGCCCAGTCGACGCGGGTGAACCTCTGGGCACGCTCGTTGACCACCACGGCCACGGGGCGCGCGGAGGCGGCGCGCCGCGCGATGTCCCACACCTGCAGCTCCTTGCCCGACGCGGTGGCCAGCAGCGTGGCGTGGCACGGCGACCAGGCCGCGGACTCCACGGCGGCGTTCTGCGGGCTGCACAGCTTGACCAGCGGCTCCTCCCAGCCGCGCAGCCACAGGCACGCCGTCCAGTCCGCGCCCGCCGTCAGGTACAGGTTGCCGCAGAAGGGCGACCGCCGGATGGCGTAGATGGGGCCGGCGTGCGCGGCGCTGAGCACGGGCCGGCTGGAGCGGCGGTGCACGTGGCACTCGGCCACCACGCCCTCCTTGGTGGCGACCAGGTAGCGCGTGCCGGGCAGCAGCGCCACGCACAGCGCCGACAGCACGCGCGGCTCGCACGCCCCGGGGTCGGCCACGCCCTTGGCCGCCTTGGGGCTGGACCGGCCGGGCTCCGGGTAGTGCTGCACGCGGCACAGCGGGTACGACTCCCAGTCGCGGTCCAGGTTCCACTTGCACACCCAGCCGTCGTCGCCCACGGCCAGCACCTCCTCGGCGCTCGCCACGAAGTCCGTGTACGTGAACCACTGCACGTCCCACACGGGCGCGAAGGCCGTGGGCGCCTTGCCGCTCTGCAGGCGGCGGACGGCGCGCGCGTCCTCCACGTGCAGCGACACGTCCACCACGTACACGTGGCCCGCCTGCACGGCCGCGGCCAGCAGGTTGGGCCGGTCCGCCGAGAAGCTGAGGGCCGTCACCGCGCTGGAACAGAACAGGGCAGCCGGCATCGATCGTGGAGCGTCGCCAACTACGCCAACCGAGCGAGGCGGCGAGGGCTTTGCCTGGCCCTGCCTCGCCGCGCTCGACTGCGAGACGGAACGCATTGCCCGTTCACAGTGGGTCAGAAGACTGGAGCCGGTGGCCAAAATTCTAGACGCGCTTTGAGCTCTAGACGGACTCGAAACGAACGTGTGACCCCACTAATTGATTCCCTCGTTCGGTCGGAGAGCAATCCTATTGGCGGGGTCAGACGTTAGGTTCGAGTCCCATTTAGCGACTCTGGGCCTTCACCGGTCGTCTGGTTCACTGCGACTCCCCAGGTTCTCCAGGCCCTCCAGGCCCACCCATACCTGTCCAGGCGGTAGATGCGCTCGGGCTGGAAGGGGTTCTTGATGCTCCAGCAGCACACGAGTCCGCGCGCCGGGTCGTCCGACAGCAGGTAGCAGCCGTAGCCCGCGGCCAGGATGGTGCGGTCCTTGCCGTTCCACGCCACGCCCGTCACCGTCAGCCCCTCCGTGTCCGGGTTGTACAGCTCGAACAGCCGCGTGACCACGTACCGGAACTCGGAGGGCCTCTGCCGCGCCACCAGCCGGGGGTGCCCGATGAAGATCTCCTGTAGAGAGAACGCAGCACGCCAATGGCAGCAGCGGCGCCGAGTGCTGTCGCGGCACTGTCTCCCTCGCACCTCGGCGAGACGCCCCATGAGTGCGAGAGAGACGGACGTGCAACAAGGGCGGACGCACCTGGCGGCGGCGGTAGCTGTTGGAGGCCAGGAGGCGCTCGCAGATGGTGGCGGCCAGGCGGAACTCCCTGGACTCCAGCAGGTCCTGGCTGGACTTGAGCAGACGGCGCCGCGGAGACACGGGCTGCTCGCCGATGCGGATGATGGTGGTCCTGGAGGCCGCCTCCCTGGCCGTGGCGGCGGCGAGGCGCGCCCAGCCGCTGCCTCGCACCTTGGGCCTGTCCGGCCTGTCCGGCCTGTCCGGCCTGTCCGCCGCGTCCACGCCGTCCTTGTCGCTGCCGTTGCCGGAGCCGCTGGCCGGCGTGGCGGAGGGCGTGGCGGGGGCGGTGAGCAGCGACCGGCTGGAGGACGCCGGCGGCGCGTCCTGCCGCGGGGCGACCGGGGCGATGGCGCCGGACCTGGCGCCGCCGCGGCCCGCCAACCTGCTGGCGATGTTCACCTTGCGGAAGGTGTCGTACAGGTCCCACTCGGTGGCGAACAGCTTGACGCTGCTGCTGTGCACCGCCATGGTCTGTGTGCGCTGCTTCTTGGTGAGCGTGACGGCGGTCTGCGCCTCGGCGTGGTGGCGGTGCCGCAGCCGGCCCTCGGCGTACGTCAGCCAGAAGTAGTGGCCGTCCTCGCGCCGCGACCGCGCCGCCTCGTCGCCCGCCTCCGCGCCGTGCCACGGCAGGCACTTGCTCACCAGCTCGAACAGCCAGAACGTCCTGGTCTCCTGCAGGAAGTACGTCGTCCGCGGCTCCGGCGGCGGCTTGTAGTGCCGGATGGCCTGCAGTGCCTGCAACAGGACCAACCCGATTGCCGAGTCTCGCGAGTCCCGGACAACGCCCACGCGGTTCGCGGTACGCGGTGCTGACCTGCAGGATGGGCGTCGGGATCCGCGGCGGTGGCGTGGACGCGGTGTCGTCGATGTCTCCCTCGCCGCCGTCCTCGTCCTCGTCGCCGTCCTCGCCGTCTTCCCCCGCCGCCCTGGAGCCGCCCCCTTGGCTGGCCGCCTCAGCGCCGGCCTCGGTGTCCTCGTCGTGCCGCTCCGAGCCAGGGCCGCCGCCAGGGCCGCCGCCAGGGCCCGCCCCGGAGGAGGGCGTCGGCGTGCGGTCGTCCGGGAGGGTGGCGATGTAGCTCTCGGTGGTGGTGCGCACCACCTTTCACAGTGACAGTGAGTAAGCTCTCGCCGACAGTCGGTTATTTGCCACGCACAGCCGGTTCACCTGGCCGAAGTCTTGGAAGCTGTCCACGATGAGCGGCTCCTCTTCATCGTCCTTCCCCTCCTCCTCGAACCCACTGAACACCAACGGCTGCGGGGTGACGTCCTCGTCGTTCTCGTCGTACAGGCGAATCCTTTCGCTCCTGAATCCAACATTCACAAACAGGCATGGCGAACACCGCAGGGAACAGGGCAAACAGATTCAACGTGAATGGAGCCCCTGTCCTGCCGGGGAGATAAAAGGTGCCGTGCTGGCCCTCGGCGCCTCAGCGCAAGGCGAATTACCTAACCGCGGGATGATGGGTGGGAGGGGGAAAGGGTGTGTGCTGTGTGTGCTCTGCGGTTGGGGAGGGAGTGCGTTTCCGATCGGTGGCTCTCGCGGCCACTCGCGGCACTGGAGACTGGATCCGGAATGAACGTGCCAAATGCGACAGGCTCTAGGTGTTCCTAGACGGCAATCACACGGCATCTGTGTGGGTGGCAAAGTGCGAGCAGTTCCGAGGTGCTTCACTCATTGGTCCATTTTGCTTTTTGATTCCTACAGTGCCGGCGGCCGCGCGGCGTGCAGTCCAAACACTCCCGAACCATGCATGGAGAAGTACCAAAATTGGTCACGGTCGAAGACTTTAACTAGCGACCCCATTCAAGGCTCTTTCGGCGAAGTTCGCCGATGCGTCACGAACAAGGTGGAGAATGCACCAGGGGCACAAACAAGGCGTTAGTTACAAAACAGCTGACCAATACAGGAAAGGGAAGCTGTTCGTCCCAGGCGTCCACCACTCCCGACATTAAACTGGTATTTCGGGGAAAAGGCAGAATGAAACTATACTCATAAAATGATTAGACTTTCTATTTGTTTCTCAAGTTGATGTTGCTTGAGATGATACAAGTTGACAATGCGTGGCATGGCGGCTTGAAAAACGTTCCAGCTGTAGCGTCGCTAGTTTGGCTACCCTGCGTATCAAAGTAAACTTCGGCCAACGGCACGGAGCCTGGTTCGCGGGCCGAGGGTGTGTTTTGTAGACAAAATTATCTGATCTTCCAAATCCGCTATGCCACCTAAAAAGCGAGATAAAGAAGGAGAAACGTCCAAAACCCAGCGGTCCGATGCGGCGAAAAATGACCACGACCTTTTCCTGCAAGCATTTGAGAGTGAGTACTGTAAAATGGACGTTGAAATGTGGAAGCGGCCGCTGCGCTACGCCCGGCCATTGCCTAAGCCCAAGGCCCAATGCAAAACAATAAACAATTCTTGTCGAATTATTGCTGTTGGGTTTCCGCCCAAACGCCCAGTCCTGTGAGGGAATCGTCCGTCTAGGTTTCCCGTTATAATTGGCGTAAATATTGCCAGCCTCTGCTATGGATGGGAGGCAGAAGGCCTCTCGCCCGTTCCCTCCACTTATGTACAGGTTATGCAGCCCTTTCATTCCGGCATTCCGACACAATGTTTTTTTTTATTCAAGTTGCACTCAGTTAAGGGTTGGAGTGGTACAAGAAATACTCAATGGGATAAGAAATTTTCGTTTATCTTCATTATAAAAGTCCCAGCATCATTTCCAGTAGTTTTGTTTATAGTCTTTATTTAAAATTTTCCTCACTTTGTTTCCTTATTTCAAACGTTCAAAACTACTAAATTATCATTTCTGTCCCCTCTTTCTTTCTTCCAGAACCTACACAGATTTATAGATACCTTAGAGTCAGGAATGCAAATTCTGTGAGTATTAATAATTAAAGACACCCTTGTTGCTCCGGCATGTCAACCTCTCATTCAACAACATTTTTGTCTCTACTCAACAGCCAATATTTTTACAACGCAATCTTAGTTACATGCAGTACCGCATGTCCAGGAGTCATAAAAGTCGAAGAAATTTTGAGGTGGATTCAATACTAGAAAGAGTATCAAAAAGTCTTGTTCCTGCTGCTCTCAGGGGCGGTTTTATGACCATTACTTTCCTTGGGTTTTATGACAAGAAACCTGGTATGTTTAAAACTTTGGAAATCTCTTACTAAGTTCATGCCACTCACTAATAGAAACTTTTAAAATCAGTCCCTGCCTGTGAAGCGCCCAAAGAACCTGTAAAAGTTGAGACACTGCTGTTAAAAATATGCCACAAGAAAAGAAAGGACACCACTTCACCAGTTATGTCTGTAAGTAGAAGAAACTGTTGTCTCTGAATTTTATATTGTGTCATTAGACGCTATTTCATTGTATCACATTTCATTTAAGGTAACTGTTGGGACGAGTATTGTCCCAACTAATCCATCAGAAGAATGTCCTCCTCCCAAAGCGCCAACAGTTTCAATTTCAGTCGATGAATTTTGTGAGGATCCAGGCGAAGTGAAATCGTACCATCTACTTTTGAGGGTGTATAATGCCCCAGTCAATGGAGCAAACGGCAGTGATCAAGAATCTGGTATGTTCTACTGCAGTTTTGTTAGGGGGTTGTTTTAACTCTTTGGATAGTATGATATACTAATGGTGACCTTATTTACCTTCAGTGGAACCTGTTACCAAAAGACGCAGAACATCAACAAGCCGTGATGAGATAAAATTATTTGGGACAGACCTTGTGATATATGACAAGCAGAAGCAGTGCTTGTTGGGTGATGGTGATTATGAGTTACTGATGGATGAGCTGGTGCAACCAAGAAATTTACCCAGGAAATTTCCATCCTGGGAGCCAATTGGAGATCTCAATGAGGTAATTATGTTAGAACACAATCCACTTTTTTCCCCCTACTACTCAATGTTACTTTTGAATTCTCTAAATCAATCTTTTGGATGGTGTGCTTTCAATTGTATTGCTTGTGAGTGACACAGTTCAGTTTGTGGGTTGTTGGTTGATATAGAAACAATGTAAAAACATTAAGTTGTAGGCATTTTTTTCTAAATTAATTTTGGGAAAATAGATTCAGAATTGATTTTGAAAAGTAAGAAACTTTAATTGTTTATTAGCTAGTTCAGGAAAGCTGCATCGGTATAGTTTGGGTTATGTGTCTTCAAGTCAGGTGGCAAGTAGAATGATCTCAGATCCAAACAAATTGTGTCCTCCAACATATTTTTATTTTGTGTACTGCATAAACATGTTGAGTGTCAGTGCCTAGACAGTCTAGACTACTTTTCACTTTGCCCTATTAGCTTGCTCCTCTGCAGCGTCTGCGAGAATTCGCAGTTACAGATTTTATGGTAAGTGCCAATTCAGCATGTCTTGCTGGTTGAGCCACCAAACAATTCCTTGTGCTTCACATAAGCATATTCTAGACTTGCCCCCCTGTCCGTGTCAAGCTTAAAATGCATCTTTCCGCTAAGCTGTCAATAACTGAGAGCATTTGAACTTAGAGACCCAACTTGATGTCTGTTGTACATAATTTAATACATCATTCTATCATTAAAACTAACCTGGTTGATAATGGGTTGATGGAAGTGATCCTGCTCCTTTTCCCTTCTTCAATAAGGAAGTGTCTTATATTTTACATCAACTTGTTATCATTATTAAGATAAAACAGCTTAAACGTCACATGTTGACAAACGTACATGTGTGTAACAAAAATAATAATAAGAAAGTTTAGAATCCCTTAGTATATACTTTCAACATAAAGTTTGGCCTCTGACTACCATGCAGTACATGAATTGGCCAAATAATTTGCCTACTAGTCTTCTTTTGCTCCAGTTGATTTGGAGAGGACACCCTTTGGGACAAGTTAATGTACATTGTTTTCCTTGCCTGGAATCCTGTTTGTTATACCTATATGCTTTATGGCTTGTTTTCCCTTCCCTCTTGTTGATTGGTGGGTTATGGGTTTGTGTTTGTCTAACACCCACACCTAGCTGAGCTTGTTTGGTCACTCACTAATTTGTTTTCGTGATAAGGCGCACGGCACTCCTGTGTTATCTTACTCCAATAATATTTTGTTCCATAATTAATAATAAGCTGTTGCATTTACGCTGACAGCGTGTCTTTCCTCCTCAGGATTGCAACTCCTTTGAACTCTTTTCTAACGGACCTACCCTCAAGTTCAAACTGGAATGGTCTAGAGAACAACGGAGCTCCTTTGTAGACCGCCCTCGCCTCATGCCATCCCGAGAGGAAGAAGTTCTGGATAGTAATGGAAATAAAGAAAATAGACAAGGTAACAGCTGATACTTTTTGAAGCTTCTGTGTATCTACTATTGAGTCTTCTAATTGCTCTGTATGCTGTTTGTCCTTTTATATCAAGATCGGGCCGCTAAAAAACAAGTTGGAGACAAGAAAGAAGAAGACAAGAAATCTGGAAAGCCTGTGATAGTGTATCAGTTCCACTACAACAACAATTCTCGTCAGCAAACTGAACCTTGCAGTGACCTGCACTGTCCATGGTGCTCATTAGATTGTGGCTCTCTTTTTTCTCTACTCAAGCATCTCAAACTTTGTCATGCTAGGTTTACTTTTACATATACTGTAAGTTGCAGTTTTCTGTTATCGAAATTTTAAGTTTCTTTTTTCCTCGTCCTTAAGAGAAAACACTTTGTTTTACAGCCCTTACCTAACATGGCTCGTGTTGATGTAGCCATAAACGAGTCTTATGACGGATCTTACACGGGATCTCCTCATGATGTGATTGCTCAGCCTGGAGGATCTGCGTTCTCCAGAAATGGTCCGCAGATCCGCACTTCAGTGTCGAATATTCTTGTTTGCCACCCAAAGAGACAAAAGCCATCACTGTCTGAATTTGTGGAGTTAGAAGAAGAATCCGGTGACTTACAGCGATCTTTTATCACAGGACACAATCGGTAAACATTCACTGTGACAGGTCTTCATAATTTAAAGTCTGTTTTAGAAATGTGCTTATAATTTACGCAAATTTCTTGTTTAGTCTGTATCATCACACCGTAACTTGTCTACCTGTACATCCGAAAGAGATGGACAACGACTCGGAGGGTGAAAATGACCCTAAGTGGTTGCAAACCAAGACAATGATGATGATAGATGAATTCACTGATGTCAATGAAGGTGAAAAAGAGCTGATGAAGATGTGGAATCTTCATGTGATGAAAGAAGGGTAAGATGCAAAATGATGATCAATTTTCAATTTGATTGATGGAAGTGAGTTGTTAAACACATATTCTGCTTTGTGTTGTTTAGATATGTAGGTGACTGTCAAGTACCTACAGCATGCACTAAATTTCTTGAGAAGAAAGGAAAGGAATTGCTGGACAAGAACTTATATCGAAATTTTATTGTCCATATGTGCAGTTTATTTGACTATGGACTGGTCAGTCCAGTGGCACTTTATCAGATAGTCCAACAACTTCACGAGATGGTGAAGGACCATCATGCTACAGCCATGCAGGGATCATGGGAAGCACAGAAAGAGCATTGGATCAAATCTGGTGCAAAGGAGAAGCAAAATACTCCTTCTCATTTCAAGAATCAAGCTCCCTCTGGATTGAATGTTGACCCAAGTGCTCGCCGAAAGCTTTATAGTCCGGGATCATACAAGAGTGAAAGTCCTAGTAGACGCAAAACCCAACAACAAGATGACGATGATGAGGAAGATGATGAGGAAGATGAAGAAGATTATGAGGATGAAGATGATGAGGATGATAATGAAAAAGCTGGTAACCAGAAGAGTAGCTGTTCCAGTTCATCAGCTTCATCCACTTCAAGTGATTTTGTCACAACAAAGAAAAAATGTGTTAGTAGTAGCAGTAGTTGTAGCAGCAGCAGCAGTGATCCCGATAAAAAGAAAATTGTGTCTTCTAAAAATGGGTCTTTTCCTCCTAGTATTCATTCCCAGCAGAAGGGTCCACTTATTCTAGGGAAAGCCCAGTCCACTCAGAGCCAGAAACCTTCATTCAATCTAAACTCAAAACCTCAGCTAGCTGATTCTGGCAGTGCTGATGCTCTTAAGAGGAAGTCACCTTCACAAGGGCTCTCTCCAAGTCCAAGTCAGAATAAATCAAAAAGTATGAGTGGTTTCTCAATTGAACCACCAGTTAAAAAGAAAATAGTTACTCAACCAAATGGCAAACCTCAGGCAATGTCCTCCCAACTTGGAACTGTGAGCTCTGAGCTGAAAAGAAAACTGACCTCATCCATCGGATCAACTGTATTCCCAGCCGGCTCTTCCAACATAAATGAGTCCAAAAAAGTAGTTGTAACCAGTTTGAGCCAGCACATGCAGCCAGTGGGTAATAAAGGCACTTCTCAAGGTGTCAGCGATCCCAAGAAACGAATGTCGCTTCCTGCTATAGCTACAAACGGAACAAAACCTCAAATTAATTGTGTCACTAATTCAGCTGTGCAAAATAATGAATTTAAAAAGAAGCCCACTATTTCAAATGGTGTTCCTCTATTGGCAGATGGAAAACTTATCTCCAACTGTACTGTAGAGGTGTCACCTCTTGTGGAAGAAATTGTGTCTGCAAGCGGCAACAAAGTCCCTTCTACTACCTTTGATCTAATTGATACAAAACGGAAGCCTAGTCTTGGACCGAATTCTATTGGAATACCAACAGATCTGGAAGAAAATGCCATACAGCGAAGGAAGTCCATATGTACTGATTCTCCATCAACTCAAGACAGTAGTTTGGTTTTACTTAGAAGAAAATCATTTTCCAGTAACCAAAGCTCTGAACCCAGTCCGATTCAGACTGTTCCTTCCAAAGGAGTTACCAGCTAGTTGTTAACCCTGATCCTTTGAATATGTGGTCTAAAATTTTGCTTTGCTTTTCACTTAAAATGGTGAATTGGCTTGTGTGATATAAAATTCCTATTTTCCATGTGTTCTTTTCTCCACACTGCCATGGAAGCACTATTATGCTGCTTTCATCCTAGTACTGTGCCTTTGGCATTTAGTCAAATTAAATAGCCTAGCACCTCAAGTTAAAAGGAAAGCAAGGATTATGTCAACTTTTCAGAGGCACAGGCACTGAGGTGTCCTTATATATATATGTATACACGTATAATAAATATGGAAGTGGTAGCGTGTGTATGTGTATGTGCGCCTTGTGCCTACATATGCACACGCCTCTCACTCAAGTCTGTGAATATGTAGTATCCAATGCAATATTTTTTAGAATTGTTATTATGGACATTTGACATGTACCATTGTAATTCGTGCATCACTGTCAACCAAGTGCTCGTCTACTGCCACTCAACAGAGTCTGCTTATTTATTCTAATGAGAATTGAACCTTTAATGTGTGGAGTAAACAAGCCACAGGTAATAATTTGTAACCTGACACTATTTTTGAGTCTTTTGACCATTTTTTCTTGTTCCAATACATGTAGGTTTGTGTCCAGTACAATTTTCAATCTTTGATAAATATTTAAAATTTGCAGCCTGTGTATGGTTTTTTGAAGGGAGTCGGATTCATTAGGTCACCTTAACCTGTCTTCTTTAAGTACTGTTTATGTATTTGTGTTATGGTCCTTGCAATGGCCTTTTAACTTAGCTGCAATTTAATTGTATGAACCATTACCATTTGATTTAATGTGTGATTTTTTTTTTAAATGTGTGAATGCTGCAGTTTTCGTATATAGTTTACATAGTTGTAAGATGTGAACATATTTTACAGATCTAAAGTCTTAAATGAAAAAACGTCTTACCCTTTCCTGGGTTTACTTAGCCACTGATCTGAGCAAATCTTAAGTCAATAAATGAATTGTTATGAGAAATCTGACTGAGAAAGCAGGTAATTGTTATGAAAACCACTTGCTCTGCTATATTTTCCTTTATGAAGACTGAAATCTTATGTTTACCTTGTATTTAAATTTTAATTTAACAGTGGAATTTCATGCTCATACTGTCATAGAGTATTTTTTTTTGATGATGTTCTCTTCTAACACTATTAAATTGCATGCAAATGGAACCCCTTTTGATACACAAAATTTTCTTAACTGTCAAATATTTTGTTAAGTGGCTGATTTTACAGAACTATCAATCTTGGATGCAGAAATAAAATTGTACATTGTATCTGTCATCATGGTGTGCTTCATTGACTTGTACAATTGTATTTTCCCCATAGCTATTCTTATATTTTTTATACTGTACATGTTATTTGATGCAGCAAAGTTGTCATGCAATTGCAGAATATAAATTTATTCACTTGCTGCTCAAGTTATTTTTGTTGATTACAATAGCATATTTTGAAGTGTTGTTGATATGTGTGCAATGTACGCTGAATTTTCCATATTGGATTTTTAAATGTTTGTTTCCAAATTTGTCTTTTTTAAAGGAACTTTTGACTCATGCTCCTAATGGTGTCTGCCAGTGTAATTTTTTTAATCTTATTCTTTTTGTTTTTACTTTATTGCTGTCTGAAAGAAGTGTTTGATGTGACTTTTTGAAATCAGATTGTATGATTTCAAACAATGCGGTTTGGAACATGATTTCTTGTATCTCATCGAGTTGCAAAATAAAACAACAGGTATTGGTGTACAATGTTAAAATTTATAACTTGTATGTTTGGATTATAGTCTTATGTATAACAGGAAACCAAAGATTGGAAGTGGAAGTTCCCTTAGAGCAATTAGTACTGTTTTCTTTCTTAAATCTTACTTTTTAAATGACAAACTAATATTGATTAGTAGCACTGTTTTTGTTACTTTCTTGAAAGAAAGCAAATTAAACTGGAACTTTTCTCATTGGGTTTTTAATTCTAATGCTTGTTGCATTATTGGGTGTGTAACTCCTCATCTGTGAATCTTAATGTCTGGGCCTTCACAATTGATGTATTCATTTTCCTTTTATATCCAGGCATTTCCCTTGAATATGCAAGCAAGTGGGAGAGGAATATTTATTGTTTTGATGGTTGGAAAATTATGTTGTTTTATGGTGAAGTTGAAGCCATAGCATTAAGTGAGATTTTTTTTTTTTCGTTTTCCTTTTTGTTGGACTGTTAAGGTTACTTTACTCTCCTAATCTTAATTTCTAGAATTGTTTCCTCCTTGTTTCAAAGATTGTGATGAAAACAATTTTGTGTACATTGTGCCTTTCTTACTTTTAATGGTCTTGTAGATCTCTATGCAGTAGTCATGTTAATCAATACAGGAGTCGGTCTTTTCACTTTGTTAACCAATACTTAAAGTGTGGAGATGTTTGTTTATCCAAACACCATGCACTCTATTATATGAATGCAACTCCATCTTTTATGTGTGTGTATGTTCACATTTAACACTGCCAGAATGGTGTCATTTAAGTTTGTCCTTGGGTATTGTATCAAGACCTGTAATAAATCAGAATTCTTTATACTTGATGTGTAAATTCCTTTATTCAGAATGTTCTCACAACAAACATCAAATACTTTTGTTTTGAAACAGACTCAAGTTTTTAAAATTCAGGACAGATAGTGCACCTTGAGAGAGAGACAGAATGGCCTTGGTGCAGTGCCTGTGGAAAGTGCTGTTAGAAGTACACTATTTCCCACCTTTTCCTTTCCCAGCGCTTTCCGGCCCGGGAACGTTAGAACTCTTATAGAGTCCCTACGGCTCTAGAACTCAACTCTAGTCTAGGACAGTAAAATTTTTCATCACCAAATCTCAGAAGTGAACTAACGTGAACGTGAATCAGGCCCTGCCCCTACCCGCGAAAGCATCCCAGGCACAGGCCTCCCATGCATTCCCTCTCCCTCCCTCCGTCCCTCCCTCCCCCTTCCCTCCCAGTCGTTTGTCGTTTGCGCTTTGGCTGGCTGCGCTCGCGCTCGCCGCTGGGCTCGGCTCGGACTGGACGGACTGGACTTGGACGTAGTGGCGTAGCCAGCGAGAGAGGTTGTCAAGTGACGGAACGGCGGGGAGGTCGCAGCGGTTGCGTCGCGTCGCGTCGCAAAGGGTTCATTCATTGGCTTTTGGCCCGCATCGCATGTTCGGTGCCGTGAGTCATCAAGGCGCAGTGTAAGGTCGGTGCTCTGCGGAACGGAACGGAATGTCTCAAGACAACGACAAGAAGAAGCAAGTGCGTGTGTGGTGCGATGGCTGGTAAGTCGAATCGGCCCTGGCCCTGGAGGATGTTGGTCGGGGCGAAGCAGTGGGCAGTGGCAGTAGGGGGCGGAAAAGCACAGATCGCCGTGCAGCCGCAGCCAAGGCTAGGGGCACTGACACGGACACGGGCTTAACCTGCCTTGCCCTGCCCGCGGCCCGCGCTCGCTGTCGTCATGAAATAATGTTTAGGTCGCAGTCGCTTCATCGTCCATCGTCCGCCACTTGGCTTGAGGCCGCGGGCCGTTCTGCGGATGCGCGACAATGTGGCGCGGCAGGGCGCCGTGGCAACGCAACGTGCTTAAATGCGCGCGTGCGGTTTCCGCGAACGACAATCTAACCTTGAAAAACACTAGACGAATCATTCGACATTTATTACTTGTTTAGCAATCCCATTGCATGAATAGGGCTCCTCAATTAATAATTTAAAAAATGGAGACAGAAACTTACAAAACAAAAACAATGACACATTGAATTGGTGTAAAAATAAAAATGAATGAAAAAAATAGACAAAGTTAAATTTTTTAAATAATTTGTCACAATATTAATAAATTGATGAATTTTCTGTTTTCTGTACACTGGAGACATTTGATTTAACCACTGTCAACCTGTTTGCTTTGATTACAGCTATGACATGGTTCATTTTGGCCATGCCAACTCATTGCGTCAAGCCAAAGCTCTTGGAGGTTACCTGATTGTTGGAGTGCACACCGATGAAGAAATTTCTAAACACAAAGGACCACCTGTGTTCAGTCAACAGGAAAGGTGAGTGGCTCCTGTTCCTAGTTCTTGTTATAAAATCCTCCTCATTATTATTTATTATTTATAGACTTTAATAGTAAAGTAGTTGCATGAATGTTAAGTGATTTAAGTTTAACAAATAAAAGATATGAACAGAAAGAGGGTTGGATGCAGCCTCAAAACAGAATGGGGGAATAAACCATACATGAATAATAATAAAAATAAAAGAAAAAGATGTGATTGTATTATCAAAGGAACGGCTGATAATGCTTTCCTGCAGCATGCATTCTGGGTCAGAAAATTATTTTTGTGGTCATTTCACTCCTCTAATCTAGAAAAGTCATGTTTACTCTGCACCACTCCATTTGAGTTACCTCTCAAACTCATCTGAAAACATGTAATTTTTACATTTTGTTGCTTGCAAAGTGTGTTAAAAAAATTTGAGGTCTGCAAATTACAATTTGAAATTTTTGATTGCAGATATAAAATGGTGCGAGGCATTAAATGGGTGGATGAAGTCGTTGAAGGAGCACCCTACGTAACAACACTTGATACCCTTGACAGATATGGTTGTGACTTTTGTGTACATGGAGGTAAGTTCCAGCAATTGTTTAGTTTGAAATTGTGCCAAACTAAAGCACTTCACATTGATTGATTTTTGTGGTTTAGATGACATAACCATGACAGCGGATGGGGTGGATACTTATCACCTAGTCAAGAGTGCTGGACGATACAAGTAAGTACTTTAAGAAAAAAAACACCCAAATTGTTTTAGTGTTTTGAAGACTTTTTGATCATTTTGTTATAACTTCTTTCACCTTTCAGAGAGGTATCAAGGACTGCGGGTGTGTCAACAACTGATGTTGTTGGACGAATGCTGCTTCTGACAAGAGAACATTTCCGACAAGGTGAAAGAGAGTATGAAGTTAGCCGTGAATCTTCCTCTACTATGGGTCTTGACTCTACTGCACGTAGCCCGTGGACTCGGTGCTCTCAATTTTTACCTACTACCTCAAAAATTATTCACTTTAGTGATGGCAAAGAGCCTAAGGTATTGATTTTGTATGAAAACTGAATCATAATTTAGTATAATTAAAATAAAATATAAAATACTATCATTTTATTTCTTTTGACATTTTTCAGCCAGGAGATAAAATTGTCTATGTAGCAGGAGCATTTGATGTTTTTCATGTTGGTCATCTGGACTTTTTAGAGCAGGCTCGTAAACTTGGAGATTTTCTCATTGTTGGTCTTCACACTGATCCAGTTGTTAACAGATACAAGGGTAGTAATTATCCTATAATGAATCTTCATGAACGTGTGCTTAGTGTTCTTGCGTGCAAGGTATAACCAGTTTTATTTAGTATCTTTTACTTCACTCTACTGACCAACTAATAATTATTTGATTTTAGTATGTTTCAGAGGTTGTTATTGGTGCTCCTTATGCAGTAACAAAAGATCTCATGGAGCACTTCAAAGTTGATGTAGTTTGCCATGGTAAAACTCACATTTCACCAGATATTGATGGGAGGGATCCATATCTTGAGCCAAAAGCCCAAGGTAAATTTGTCACGATTGATTCCCAAAATGATATGACAACCGAGAAGATTGTGAACAGAATAATTATGCACAGGTTGGTTCCTATTGCTGAAAGGCTTTACTCTTATTTACTTACGTCATTACTTACTACTACATTGCACTCTGTCTTTCTTTTGTAGACTGGAATATGAAGAAAGGAACAGGAATAAAGAAAAGAAAGAACTTGCAGCTTATGAAGCTCACATGAAAAATATTCAGAGCAAAGTTCCCTGCAGTAACCATTGCAGCAACAGCAAACTGAACAGCTCTATTGGAGGTTCACAACCTACAAATGTATCAAACTAGACATTTTCTCGTTTGAAAGAGTCTCAAAAGGGAGACAATTGCATCCCCTGAAAATGGTCTTAAAATGTTATTGAAAATATTGATAAGACAGTCTTCTTGTTTTAAAATACCATTCAGCGTCTAAGTGCATCTTTGAATGTCAAAATACTATATAAGTCAGTTACTCAAGGAGATGATAACTCTTATGGATATTGGTCTCTACCTTTTCACCCTGTATGTAGTTTCCAACCTGTAAAAAAAATCATATTTGTTGGCTTCTTAAAACTTCATCATTCCCAATCCATTGGCTCTCACTGGACCGTGTAAATTTGGTTTTCTGAATTTTCATAACCTTTTTGTTAGCTTTGGTTCCATTTTCCATTTCCATTTTCTTTTTGTTTTGCTTGAGGTCATTCCTCACTTGAGTTTAAAAAAACAAAAACAAACGAAATTGCCCTTTAACACTCATGCAAGGCATGTCTCCTTTTTACTGTTCCAGGGTAAACCCAACCGTGAATGGGTCTTCCTGTGAATAGGTCTTCCGCAATTTCTGCTTGTTCTGAACTGTTTTCCAACCTTGTGCTAAGTTTTTCTCGGTCATGTTATTCCTTATCACTTACACTCTTCTCATGTGATAGATGAAAATGTAATCCTTGTACCCTGTAGGAGTGATAGTAGGTACGGTTTAGTTATTGACACTGCGGCAGGTAATGTTGGAAATATTACTACGCTTCATTGATTGAACTCATGTATTGTGTTCTTCCTTCTACAAATAGGTTTTTTTTTGTTTTGTTTTTTAAAGTGA
Organism: Thrips palmi; assembly: GCF_012932325.1. Taxonomy (NCBI): domain Eukaryota; kingdom Metazoa; phylum Arthropoda; class Insecta; order Thysanoptera; family Thripidae; genus Thrips; species Thrips palmi. The sequence goes on along the minus strand of NW_023144632.1, from coordinate 14,830,062 downwards.
AAGTTTCATTTATGCTTCCAGTAATTTTAAACTATTTGTTGCTGATTGACCTTTTGAAATCACTTATTAAACAAATTTAAGTCATTTGAACAATATGTTAATTTTGTTCATTTTGATTGACTGAACACTAAGTAGCATAAATTCCACTCTTTTGATACTTTTTTCAACCAAAACTTTATGCATTGACAGCTTTGTCCTGCAACAGTCAACCAGTACACATTCACTGTAGGTTTTGAGTGCTAGGCGAGCTGTAGGTGCATAGTGTGTTTGTGATTTTTAATGATCATGGAATGAATGGACATTCCATCCATGCAAAAACTTTAGATTTATGTATTTGTGTTGTACTGTTGATAATGTTTAAAAATTGTTTTATTTTGTATTGGAGCTTTTAGTGCCATTTGCTGGAAAGTTTAACATGCTTCTCATGATCTTCTGGTATAAAAAATGATTGATGGAGTTCAGTGTTAGAACCCTGTGATTTGATTGCTTTTTCTTAGAGTTTGATTTCTGGCACTGTAGTATGTTCCTATATTTTTTCTTTGACTGTTGACAGTTAATGCTAGTCTAACAGTTGAAGGAAAGCATGTGGCTCAAAGAATCTTCCTTAACTGTCAATACCATGCTCATCCTCTCATCAATTTCCTATTACTATTACTAATTAATTTTGAGATCCTGGACTAGTCCTATTTTTTGTTCTGTGAGTCGTTTGATGTAAATTATTTTTTTTTATGTGGAGTGTAGATCGTAGTACTTGAGCTGTGGCGGAGTTTTGATTTTAGTGTGTTTTAATGCTGCCCATTTTATTTTTTTAATTCTCTTGAAGATGGAAGCAGATTTCTATTTACCTTTTCTTAAATGACAAGAGAGAGAGAGTGTGCAATAACTTCTTTAAAGTATTAGATTAATATGCTTTAGTTAGAAGAGAATTGATATTGTATTTTGAATTAGACTTGTATTCCAAGTTCAATTAGTTAATTCCACGCATATGCCTTGTTTTTGTCACTTTGTGATCAAATTAAGATGAAGTGCTTCAAGTTTGTCTTCCACTCCTAGGTTTTTGTTTTTGTTTGTTTTTCTTTTTTTTCAATTTTTATAAGGAAGTCAGTGCTGCTCGCAAAATTGAGACTCTTTAGTCTGTGAAAGTATAAATTGCTGGCATGTATTCGTAGTATGTTTTGTGCTGGTGTGTATATGGGTGTGTGCACTGGTGCGTTTGTCTCTGCGTGCATGTGTGTGTGCGTGCGTATGTGAGCGTGTGTTTGCAAGTGTGTTTGTGTTGGTTTTTTGAGTGAATAAATTTTATGCTATAATTTTCGCTCAAGGGCTCAATTTTCTTGCAGCTTCTCAAGCACATCATGATAGAAAATTTTATAAGGATTGGTATTTTTACTATGCTGCTCTCTACTATAATAAAACTAAATCTGAAGCCATGAAGTTGAGTTGCTGCCATGTTTGTAGGAATAAATTTTGTGGATAGCTAGGATCTTACTGTTTGCCTGTAATTTGCATGAAGTAGTCAGTTTACCTATTATTTCAGATTAGTTTCATAGCATGTATTGTTGTTATTATTGCTACTTCCTGATTATATTTAAACCTTTTTGTTGTGGACGTAACTAATTGTATGTGTTAAAAACAATTTTACATGAGATGATGTATATTATTATTTGGGTTTATGTTGTTTTTATATCTTCCCATTTATTCCAATTTATGGTTTAAGTGAAATGAAAGTTATTTCTGAAAAGCTGCTTGTTTATGTGCTTTTTTTCTCAGAGCTAAAATTTTACAAATCTTCTTACTCTGAGCAACAACAGTTTACAGATTTTTCTTATCCATGTATTTTTTGGGTTTCCTTTTTTTTGCATCCTATGTCTAATGAATAATTCAAGAAAAAAACCAGAACATTACGACACTGCAGTGTTTATTGTAGTACACTGTAGGAAAATGTAAGTTAACATTCCATGCATTGTTGTTTTGTAATTCTTATACTGGGTCATTCTGGGTAATATTTGTTGTTACAATTCTATATTTGAACGAAAAGTAGATGTAGTCACGATTGTCCCATGACATTCTTTACACTTTTATCCCGTTTTTCACAATGTTGGATGACTGTTTTGTCTTTCAAAACAGTAGATCTAGTAATTTTGTGTTCTGGCATAGGTTTAGGCCAATATATTTCTTAAAGTTTTACCCCAACACCACTTACCTATACACTATTGTTCTGCTATTCCAAGTGAAATATTTTTCCTCTTTTGTGGAGACCTTGTATTGTTCACAAGTTTGAATTGTAGCTTATTTCTCAAATTGCCTTGTTCTTTGGTCTGTTGCCTAGTCATATCACCAATGTAGATAATTGGGACCTGATTTCACACATCTTGTTGCTATTTTATCGCCTAACGGATCGTCAATGGACCAAACAAAATAGTTGAGACATCTAAAGAAATCTTAATTAAGTTTACTTTGTTCAGTTCTGTTTATTGTATATATATAAAGGTACTTCATTTAATAAATGCAATTGTGCTGTTAAATGATATGTTGTCTCTTATCACATTTCACTCAAGCAGAATCCAAATGCTGCAAAATTTGGAGAGCCAACATAGGGAACTCTTTAGCCCATACCGTGAAAAAAGCATGAGGTATGTAGCTTTCTTTTGACAAAAAGGGTTTACCACCTCAGATTTGTCTGACATTTATACAGAACGTTGCTACGGGTCTAAGAAACAGATGCACGGTGCCCAATGGTCTTTGACACATTCTATTTGGTGTGGAAATGACTTCCTGGAACACAGGTTTAGTTGAAGAAGCTGGGGAGAATGGGCTGTCTACCTACGCGGTGCATGCTCAAAGCTTAAGAGCCTTAAATCCCCAGTACAGAAAGAGAAGCCCTTCAGGTTTTGCTTTGCAGGCCTCTTTGCCACAAATGTAATGCCAGGTAAAGGTGATCCCACAATGGGTCGGTCGGTCGCAGACGGTCGGTCGGACGGTCGATCGGCAACGCTGTGGAGGCTTATGTGTCTCGGTGGCTCCGGGCGCAGGCGCAGGCGCAGAGGCAGCGGCCGCCTCGAATGAGGATTTGGATTCGAATCCCAATGACAAATTTATTTTCTTTAGCTGGCCTGGGTTCGGCTCCCAGGAGTGAATCTTTTCCTAAGTTTACTTCTTACATCCGGTACCATCACTCTAAGATTGATCGCGTTGCATCTCAGTTGCTAGTTGGCTGATATGGTAGAGGTGTCAGCTGGCGGGAGGAAGTCCTGGGTTCGACTCCCAGGTGGGTGAATCTTTTTCCTCAGGTTACTTCTCAAATCCGGTACCATCACTCTAAGATACATCGCGTTGCTTCTCTGTGGCTGGATGGTCGATATGGTAGAGGTGTCGGCCGGTGGGAGGAAGACCTGGGTTCGATTCCCAGTTGAGTGAATCTTTTCCTCAGTTTACTTCTCAACCCCGGTACCATCACTCTAAGATAAAGACGTGTCGCACAGGTGTGTTGTCGTAGCTCAGGTGGCAGAGCGATGGGCCGTGGAGGCCATGCGGCAGCACATGTTTCCCGTTGGACCTGGTTCGCTACCAGCCAGGTCAGGTTACTAACCCTTTATGATTGCCCCTACTCCTCTCTCCTTCTGGGAGGGGGGGTAGGGGGGGTGGGAGCCGACGGCGGGAACTCTTTTGCATCCTAGAGGTGATATACAGAGAGCAGCGCCACCAAGATAGACCACCCATTTGCCACGCTGACGGAGGCTGACGGCAGGAACTCTCTTTTGCATTCTTTAACAGCCAAGATTGTTTGGAAGATATCTGGCCTTTAATTCAGTGTATGAGCCGCGCCGTCAAGGTAGGCCACCCATCTGACACGCTGCTGCAAAAGCAGCACCGCGGCGGAAAACATGAGCCACACTCTTATCCGGGATTCGAACCCGAGTGCTTCTCTCTACGACCAACACCTCAGCCCCCTGAGCCACCGAGACTCTCCTCAATGTGGAGCAGTCTGAACTTGGGCTAATTGTACCGCATTCATGCAGTCAACTGAGAAAAATGTTTCGGTACCCGGGATTCGAATCAAAGTCTCTCAGCGCGAACACCTCCTCTGCGCTCCCAGCCACCGAGACGATGAAAATTCGCTCGCCAATCTTGGAAGTAATGGTAAGTTACCGGATTCGAGGTTCAACAGAGGAAAACATTTCTATACCTGGGATTTGAACCGAACTCCTGCGCCACCAAATCACCCGGTGTGTCTCCGCCCAAACTCAGACCCATGGTTACCTGATTCTTCGGGTTCGTGAAGTGAGGTGAACTGAGAGTTTGGGAACCAAACTCATGAAAAGATTTGGGCGACGCTCTTGCCGACCAAGCCACTGGTTAGTGATGTTCCATGTGACCGTTCGACCGACCGTGTGCGACGGACCGACCCGTTGTGGGATCACCTGAAGGGAAGTAACAGAAACACACATTGAAGTAGACAGCCTCCCATGTTTATTGTTCTGCTTTTTTTTTGTCAAGCTTTGAAACAAATTACTGCAAACAGTAACATTATAAATAATTAACACAATCCTGTACATTTTAGCTAATCGTATACAGTTGGTCGGCAAATGATGGAACAAAGTCCACGCCAAGGTGCACCAAATCACATCCCTTTTTTTGGCATAATGTAATTATGACAAGAGAAAAAGCAGTTCCAAAGGTAATTACAAAGCTGAAAATCTTAAATATACAGAATCTTGATATGTCTGTCAAGCAAAATAGATAAAACGCAAGGAAAAATGGAAAATAATGGCACATTGAAAAGAGGTATAAATATCACAAAAATAAAGGGTCCATGCTTTGAAAATCACAGATCTTTAAAAGCATTTCAAAGATCAAATAGTAGCTAAGTAATTGCAGATGCAGAACGAACTGAGGCAGGTTGCATCATATACATACTAATGTTCACTATCCACGATAATGTAACGGAATGTACACACAGAGTTACAAAGGACATCTTGTCGTGCAACAGATCTAAGCCAACACGTCTAAAATATGTCTGGTCAAGAATTCAATTTCACATGTTATAACTTGCCACAGCTTCTCTTTGTGTGAACTCACAAATACATTAATGTATTTCTAGTTAATTAACTAAAATTTGGGGTATGAAAAAAAAGAGAGTTACGTATTGAAGGTTGTTTAACTGATCTCAATGAACAAGATACGACAAAAACCCTGTTGGATTATTCAATCTTACCACTGATTCTGCTCTATGTTACATTTATAATGTGACTAAATGAAGAGAACAATTTAATTGCAATCAGCTCTAATCAGTATCATTATGCCCCGCTACCAGATACATAATATCAGCTACTTACTGACCTCTAAATGACTACTAGAGAAAAGATTCATCCCCTTAATCCTTTTATCTTCAGTGTTGATCTTTAAATAAACTGCAGATAGAATGTACCAAGAAAACTAATTTCGAAGACACATATGCATAGACATCCAGATAAAAGAAGACTGAATGGTGAGAATAGTCCATGTTCACCATCATTCAGAGCTGCAAGACCAGACTATTAAAGTCACAAAAAAAGAGCAAGAAAAATATATTACTTCTAGATGGAGAAGGAATAAATTTGTCTTACAGAAGAGAAGATGAACAAGTCAAGGTGACAAGCCAACTCTATATCGCAAATTAGGAGACTAACTCTCAGCAGTTAAAAGTTCTATCACACTCACTTGCCTGGACTGTCAAGGGAGGCACACATAATCAGTCTGGCAAATATTTATAGTGGTAAACTACATTACTATGACCAGTCATAAAAAATTTCATTCCTGGATCTGGGAGACTTGTGTGCAGTAATTAACCAATCTGTTCTGTACTATTTACTATTGCTATCCAAACACACAAAGAATGTACAGTAATAATATACTATGTCCTCCGCACACATTCATATATAGATAAATCTTTCTTTGAGTATTTACAAAATGTACATAATAAAAGAAAACAAAAATACATAAACAGATAATGAAAATTGAGTCAACAAAATAAAAAGTGAACTAAAGTTTTGTTTTTACATGACTATTGCACTTAGAAAATGTACTTCTTTCTAATGTGCTACTTACAATAACATTAACATGTTACTTCATTTACAATTTGTACACAATATAAAAGAGACGCGACTGAGCATTGATTGATTATGCAGTACGATTGTGGGTAATCGCTGATACCAAAGAACTGGAGTACGGCAGTTGTAAGTGCAGCAAATGTAAGTTAAAAGACTTCAATCTTAAAACAGTTCATTGGTCGCTAAATGTAACGTACAGTTCAGAATTCTAAACACTGAGCATTGTATTAAAAAGCTCCTGTTCATAAAATAAAAAGAAAGAAAAACAGACACTAATAATTTAACAATTACTGAATGCATGTCAACAGTGAGACTTGTTCTCACTTTTCACAGGAGCACTCTTTCACTCTCAGACACACAGAGACAGTCACACACACACAGACACACACACAGAGCTAATTTGACTATAAGAGGGTCAGTATGGGAAATCAATTGGTATGAAAAAAAAAAATAAATTGAAGACACTTTTTCGCTTTCTCCCAGAGAGACTCGAAGCCGGTGGCGTTGGCAGCCTTCCCCTCGATTCGATTCGATTCCCCACACTGACCCTGGACTTCCCCTTCGCTCCTCTCCAGAGATCAGCATCAGCATTAGGTCCATCGGGCGGCCGGGCAGCAAGGCCTCCGTCCCATCAAATTGACTAGCAAAACACGGCGTGACGCCCTCGCGACGGCCCGCGACAGAGTGGACGTGGCGACCTAGATGGGCCCGTAGTTGCTGAGGGGCCCCCTGAGGCGACCCTGGCCCTGGGCGTGGCCCTGGGCGTGGGCCTGGGCGTGGGCCTGGGCGTGGGCCTGGGCCCCCACCGGGCCGTGCCGGACATCCTCGACGTCCGACTCGGCATCCTCGTCCCCGTCGACGACACTGTCGGGCCCATCGGGGCTCTGTCTCTGTCATACGTGGCTGAGCGGCTGCTGCTTGAGGTACAGCGAGCTCTGCACGCTGGGCGCGCCGTGGCCCAGGCCGCCGTGCGCGATGTGCACGCTGGGCGCGCTCAGCAGCGACGACCCCACGCCCATGCCGCCCATGTTGGCGTGCATGCCGTGGAGGTTGCTGTGCAGCGTGCCGTGCGTGCCGTGCAGGTTGCCGTGGCCGGGCAGCGGCAGCAGGTGCGGGTGGTGCGGGTGGGGCTTGGCGATGAGGGTGCCGTGCGGGGAGTGGCCGCCGCAGAGCCGCGCCCACAGGCGGCGCCACGAGTCCAGCGTCTTCCCGGACCAGATCCACACGCCCGACGTGATGCCCACGGCCAGCGCCATGAAGTACTTGAGCATCAGCACCGAGTACAGCGGGCGCGGCGGCGTGGTGGGCGTGGCGCCGCACGGGCAGGCCAGCGGCTGCATCCAGTCCGTGAAGAGCGAGCTCTCGTACAGGTGGCAGCCGATGACGATGGTGGCGGGCACGGCGTACAGCACGCTGAAGATGCCGATGCGGATCATGAGCTTCTCCAGCTTGTACGCCTTGCTGCGCCCGCCCACGCCGCCCTGCTGCTTGATGACGCTGCGGATGCGGAACAGCGACACGAAGCCGCCCACCAGGAAGCTCATGCCCAGCAGCAGGTACACCAGCAGCGGCGCCAGCACGAACACGCGCAGGTGGTCCGCGTTCTGGTTGCCCACGTAGCAGATGCCCGCCACGGGGTCGCCGTCCACGGCCGCCATCACCAGCACGGCCACCGTCTGCACCGTGGGCACCAGCCAGGCCGCCAGGTGGAAGTACTGCGAGTAGCCGGCGATGGCCTCGTTGCCCCACTTGAGGCCCGCCGCCAGGAACCACGTCAGCGTCAGCACCACCCACCAGATGGACGACGCCATGCCGAAGTAGTACACCAGCAGGAACACCACGGTGCACGCCACTGGGCCCTGGCCCTGGCCGTGCGCGTAGGGGCCGTGCGCGTGCGCGCTGTACCGGATCATGGCGCCGTCGCAGGCCACCTCCTCGTGGCCCAGCCCCACGCGGATCAGGTAGCCCACGCTCACCTGCGACAAAGGACAAAGGAGTGTCAGGAACAACACTACATTCGCTGTCGTCGCGACGACTCTCTCGCACTCCTGGGGCGTCTTTTACAGGTGCGAAAAAGACAGCGATGAAAACGACTCTGTCATCAGTCTGCTGGCGAAAGCGCAGACTCCGCTCCGCGCTCCACTCACCATGAGGTAGCAGGCCGACAGGAACACGATGGGCCTCTCCGGGTACTTGAAGCGCTGCCGGTCGATGAGGAACGTGGTGATGGTCATGAAGGTGGAGAGCGCGCACATGCCGGACCACAGCGAGATCCACACCTCGGCGAACTGCTCCTCCTCCTTGGTGAAGAAGACGCCGCGGCACGGGAAGGCGCAGTTCTCCACGCCCGCCACGCTGATGTTGCGGTTGTACCACGTCGAGTTCCTCTCCAGCGGCACCAGCGGACGTCGGCACCTGCAAGCACCGACACGGTAAGCCTCTCGAAGCTCCCTCTCAGTGGGAAACGGCCAAAGGGCCCTGGCCCTGCAGACGCATTCCGGAAGTCGTTCTCTTCGTTGTGTCTCTCACACCCGTGCGAGTGACAGAGAAAACGACTCTAGGAATCTGTCTGCTGGCGATACTCCGCGACGAGGCGGTCTCTCGCGCGTGGCGTATCGCCGCGGTTCGACCGTCACGTGCAGCGCGTACTACCGCGTGGCGACGACTAGGTTCCCAATCAGGGAGTCAAGGACACTGGAACGACACCCACCTGCACGGGCAATCGCGCCCCGGCGCCCCGGGCACCAGCCCAGTGTTCCTGTCGCGGTCCCGGTCGGGGAACACTTGCTGGGGGCAGCCCTTGCCGTTCTTGCCCGGCTTGCACTTGGTGGCGGGCGTGGCGAACTGGCTGGGCGGCCGCTTGGTGGGGCCCGGCCCGGGGTGCCTGCCCCCGGACCCCGACCCCGCCCCCGCCGCGCCGCGATCCTGCTGCTCCATGCACAGGTGCTCCGGGTCGCCGCTCTCGGGCAGCTTCTCGCAGTTCATGCGCTCGGGCCACTGGAAGCCGTACTGGTGCATGAGCGGCTCGCAGCCCGAGCGCGCGCGCTCACACACGCTGCGGCACGCCGGCAGCGGGTGCAGGTAGTCGGGGATGCACAGCGGCGCGTACAGCGAGCACAGGAAGAACTTGAGGTCCTCGGAGCACTTGATCTCCACCAGCGGCCAGAACTGGTGCACCTCCAGGCCGGCCTCGTCCTGCAAACACGACACCACACCAGGTTAGGCGACCGCGCCAACACCCTTCCCGTCGGCGACGTCGGCGACGTGCTGCAGCCCTTACCTGGGTGTCGTGGTTCAGCTCGTTGGGCATGGACGTCAGGTTATACCCGATGCCCCTGCACATGGGGATGGTGATCTCCTCGCAGCGGCCCAGGGCCGCCGACGCCGACCCCACGCCCCCCGCGGGGCTCAGTCCGGGATGGGGGCCCGGGTGCGGCCCGTGGCCGCCGAGGCCCTGCCCCAGGACGCCGCCCAGCGCCGCCAGCAGCACGAGCAGCAGCATGGTCACCTGCAACAAGAGGAGTCTCATGAGCACGGGCAGGAAGGAGTTGGAGACCGCGGCGATGGCCCGGCCCACCCCCATGGCCGCCCCGCCCCGCCCCGCCCCAGCCGGACAAGCCGAACCGAACGGCCGGAGTACGTGCGATCGTGCCAAACACGTCGCAAGCACGCACGCTTTGCAAGCTGCGCGGTGGCGGGGCCACGGCGACGGCCACGGCCGCCATAAAACGTGCCCGCTCACTTACGGCCGGAGCAGCCAGTCGATGCCAGACTCAACAAACGGCGGGGCGACGCTGGCGACGCCGAGGCCAGGCTCAGGCTGCAGGAGGCCAGGCCGGCCAAATCACGACTGAACCCCGAATCACCGCGCCCTGGCCACGCAGCCGCGCAGCCGCGCAGCCACGCACGCCGCCGCCCCGCGCGACGCACTGTCAATTTTAATTCCGCTCCCCTGCTGCCCCTCGCGCGCCCTCACGGCCTCGCGCCGCCACCGATGTTCGGCTTCGTCAGGACTCCGCTTGCGTGGACTGACGCGGCCGCCGTGGCACCCCTTTCCGCCCCGCCCCTCTCCAGGCGCCCCGCCGCGCCCCGCCCCGCGCTCGGGCACATCAAGATGGGAGTCAGTGACGAACAACGCGGTGCCGATCCATCACCGAGCTTGGAGGGGAAACGACACCACTGGGTGCACCCGGCAGCGGTGCAGAAGCTCGGCGAGTCCACGTTCGGCGACGTCGGTGGCGGGGGCCGCGGCTGTCAAGTGTCACGCCTCACGCCACGCCGGCGGCCTCTTGGCCTCGACGGCACGGCCGGCACGGCCACCATGCGGGCCCCGGGGACGGACCAGCGGGAGGGTCGCAAACTGCGCACTTCCCGCCACGGGCCGCCCCGGCCGGCTTGCCGCCAGGACGTGTCAAACCTGTCACACGACAAGCGACGCGGCGACGCGGCCAAAGTGACGGCGGGACGGACGGCAGCGACGCGCCGCCACCAACAGCCAGCCCCTACATCCGGGCGATCACGGCACAGCGAGAACACAGGGAGAACAACGGGACGGCGGGATTCGAACCCAGGCCCTCGACAACGCACATGTGGCGTTGTCTCCCAGCGGTGCAGTCATTTGTCCGCATATTTGTCTGCATCAGGGTGGAGGGACGCCAGACGCCACCGCGCGCCGCAGCCACAGCCACGCAGAGGGTGCCAGGCTGCGCCGGCAGCGCTAATCCATGTCCCTTTGATCGGACCTCCGGGGCGGGCTCAACCGCGTCGGCGAGAGAGCCAGCAGGCGTGAGTGAGAGAGCGCGAGAGAGGCAGAGGCGGCGCGGGATAGGGGATACCGTACTGGCGCCTGTGGCTAAAAGAGAAAAATGAAGGCGGGCAGAGGGAGGAAAAACGGCCGGGTGACGGTGCTCACATTACTCGGACTGGCAGGGCGACGTGGCGGGGCGGGGCGGGGCGCCCACAGCTCACACACACACTCACATGCTCGCGGCGCCTGAGTCATTGTCCCTTTGCGACCCCCGCCCAGCGAGCCTTGCGGGCCTTGCGGCACCTCGAGGGCCCCGTCTCCATCCCCGGCACGTCACGCGGCGCCACTGTCACTCTCACACCCGTGGGGCATGCCGGACGGGTGCACGAGAGAGACAGCAGGTCAAGTCAAGTCTCGAACAACGCCAAGCCCCGCGGCACGGCACTACGGCACGGCACTACGGCACCCGCTTGCTTGCGTGCCTCACGTGCAAGAGGGAGAGGGAGATAGGGGGCCCCTATTTGCACGCGGGGAGGGTGGGGAGCAAAACAACGCCCTAATGAATCTACACGCAGAGCAAACAGGGCGCTGCATGTGTGTGTGGAAGGGGGAGGGGGGGCGCCTGATTTGGGGAATCACCCGAGAAAGCGGGGGCGGCGCGGCGGCCCGGCACGCGGGCGGGGCGGGGCGGGCCAGCCCAGGGCAAGCCCCAGACCTGCAGACCGTGCCCCAGGCGCCACCGGCAACTTCCCTCCGTAGCAAAATTCCCGCCAGGCTGATTCCGTACAGTCGCTCTGTCTCTCTTGCACCCGTGAGGCGTTCCGTTCCGCGCGTTCCGTAGGGCCGCGAAGAGAACGCCTCCCACCACCCTCCGGGCTTTCGTGCGTTCGGGCCTTGGGGCCCCCGGGCACGGGTGCTGGATTGGCGACGCCACTCTCGAGGGGCGCAGGGCAGGGCACGGCGCTCGGCCCTGGGGCTGGGGCAGACGCGCGCGGCTGGGACGGACAGTGGATGCTGCGTGAAACTTGGCAACCCCTGGTCAATAGAGGGCGCGCCAGCACGGCCAGCCCCGCCAGCAGGCCGACTCCGAGGGGGAGGCCTCTCTCTCGCTCTCGCGGGGCGTCGCGTCAGGGTGTGAGAGAGACAGACTGACGAGACCCTCCCCCTCGGAGTCAGCCTGCAGCCCCGCCGCCCGATCGCACCCCTTGCGGCAGTGCCGGCACTTGCGGCAGGGAGGGGAGGCTGTCCGTCACACAGGCCGCCAAGGGGTTGTCGCCGCTGTCGCGCGGAGAGAGTCAGAGAGAGAAAGCGAGAGCCCGATCGGAGGCAGAGCAAAGCGCTTGCGGAACCTCGCCGCCGAAACCAGAGCAGAAAGCGAAGCAGTTTCAAGCCACCCTGGTCTTTCCAGCGGTTGCGCTTTTTTGGGGGTTCTTTCCTTGTTTGTTCGCGATTCACGCTAAGCCCCAGAGCGGCCGGCATGGCGTGGCGGGGGCGGGGCTTTGGTCAAGCAATTGACGCGAACCAGCCTTCTGACGCCCACCCCGCCACCGCAAGGGTGTCGCTCCCGGCACACTGCAGGGCTTCTCCGGAAGACCCCCGCCCGGCCCTGCCCCGCCCCGCCCATCGTGAGAACCCACTTCCGAGCAGGTGACACCCCGACGGCACTAGAGTCAGCACCGGCGATAAGGGAGCCACAGCGTCCCACACACAGTCGGCCGCCATCGATTTCTCATTACAAACAGCAGTCGGAAGTAAAACAGGAAGAGCGCGGCACGGCGCGGCGCGGCAAGGCACAGTTGTTGGCGAAAGGAGGCGAGAAACGATTTATGCGCGCGCACACACTGGAAGGGAGAGGAAGGGCGAGAGGGGAAGGGCGGTGGGGCCGCTTTGGGCGAGCAGCGACCGAGCACCTGGTGCCTGCGACGGGGAAGAATGGATTCGGAGGGGAGGGGGACGGAGCGAAACGTCGCGTGTCACCCTCTCTCTCTCCCCCTCCCCTCTTTTGGCAGGACAGTTCATCAATCGGTGTAAAGGAGTGTTAGCCCGGCGCGTTAGCGATGACGCAATTTGTCACCATTGTCCCTCTACTCCGCGCCGCGACCAGCCGCGACCGCCGGCAACCCTTCATGCCCCCTCAGCGTCCCGTACTCCACCGCTTTACGACCACAATTAAAAGAACGTAAATCTCGCCGATTGAGACGTTATGTCGCAGCGGCGGCAACAACACACCATTATGACTATGACATGCAAAGCGGTATATTGGCCCACAGACCAGTACGGAGTGCTTCCGAGTGCTGTATACAGTTCACAAGTGACGTGAGGGGAGAGATCCACGACTTGTACTATATAGTACTCTTCTCGTTTGGCTTCAACTCTAGCCATAAGAAACCAGGACCGTTCAGTTGCCGTGTCTCACCAGAGCGAAAGGCGGAGAAATCTTTGGGAATCTCGTCGACGGAGTCCCCTCCGACTTTCCGATCACAGCGCTTAGGCGCGTCCCCAGGGCCCAGAGGGCCCAGGGCCGCCGTGATCACGCTTCACACCTCCCGTGGCGCGGCGTGGCGGCGCGGCCTAGGTAAACAAACCGGCCAGGCTGGCCAACAGCGCCTTCACTGGATAAACACGACGCTGTCCGCGCAGCCCGCCCCGCCCCGCCCCGCCGTCTCCCAGGACGGCGCGCGGACGCCGCGGGTGCGCGTTGAGATAACACGCGGAGTCCGCAGCCCCGGCGCGGCGCGGTGCGGTGACCTTCGCCGGCGCGCCGCGTCAAACAGTCTTCCCTTACGCGAGCCCCTCGCTCAAGGCGCCTCCTTAGCTCAGGGGTTAGAGCACTGGTCTTGTAAACCAGGGGTCGTGAGTTCAAATCTCACAGGGGGCAGAGGTTCGATCCGCTTTTTTGGCAGCAGAGACTGGGCGCTCCCGATCCGGCTCGAGTCGGCGCGGGCACGGACGGCAAGGCACTTGGTGGGCGGCAGTTCCCGGCGAGCCAATCCACCCCGAGGCCCAGGCCGCGTCACCCTCGGGGGTGGGCTCCGCTCGCTCCGCGGCCTAGGCCCCTGCGCGCCGGTGCTTTTAATGTGATGGCGCCGGGGAGGCGGACCTGCACTGCACACAGACCGGACGTGATTCACATCGCCAAAGTCAAGCCGACGGCGACCTGGCCGCCACGGCCAGCCACTGTTCGTCTTGACGCGGACTACGCGGACACGCAAGCACCGCCACGGCGACGCCATGCCGACGCAAGGAAGACGTCAGCGCGTCTGCAGTCCACGGCCGTGCCTGGCCGTGCCAAATAGTGCGTGGGACCGTGTCGCTACCGTCCAGAAAGCGCCAGCACTCAGGCGGGGCCAGGACGGCCCCGTCTCCGGGACGCCTGGCCTGGACGCGACGCAGCGCGCGGGGCAGGGCAGGGCGGCCACTGGACGGGACACCGTACACCGGCCATCCGGTGCCCTTCACCGCTCCCGCTTCACACCACCAGCCAGAGAGTCGTTCTCGTCGCTCTCTCTCCCGCACTCACGGAGCGCGCCGGAGAGGTGCGAGAGAGACAGCCAGCCGGCATGGAGGTGCCAGGCTGCTTCCGAGCGGGACTTCGTCGCTCGCGTTGTCTTTTTCCTCGTGGGTGCGAGAGAGACGGAGTGACAGACGACGCAGCAGGCCGCGGCGCCGGGTCGCGTGCCCACCTCGGCAGCGGCTGCGCTGGCAGTGCGTAGCAGTGCGTGGACAGAGGCGACCGGATTCGCGGCGTCATGAATTTCGCGACGGAAATTGTTTCTAGCCAAGACAGAGACGGTGCCGGACTGCCAGACGCGGAGAGAGGGACATTTCGTATTGCGGGCCATTCTGCAGTCCAGCCATCCTCGTGGATCCCCCGCCATCCCCCGTCCCTCTCGCACTCGAGCGGCGTGCCGAGGAGGTGCGAGAGAGACAGCGCGACGCCGCGCCCCATAAAGACGGCCGTTTTATCGAGGCAATATGACGATATGAGGTGACTGGACCGAGCCGAATGTCGCGCCGGCGCGCCAGCCAGCGTGGCGGCAGTTTCTCATACTCGACGAGCACAGCGCCGCGGAGGGCGTGGCGGCGTGGGGCTAGGGCGTGGGGCTAGGGCGTGGGCCTAGGGCGTGGGGCTAGGGCGTGGGGCTAGGGCGTGGGGCTAGGGCGTGGGGCTAGGGCCCGGCCAGGCCCGGCAGGCAGCAGCCCCAACAAAGCCCTGCGCCGCCCTACGCCGCCCAGCAGGGCAATGCTCACAGGTATCGATCCGGCGCGGCGGCGCGCGGCGACGCTGTACAGAGTGTACGCGGCTACGCGCACTGAGAGCGGCGCGGCCACTTAGGCCCTGTGCTTGCCGGGGCTTGCCGGGGCTCGCCCGGGCCGGCGGCGCTGTCCTGCGAGTACCCCCCGAGCGACTTGAACCTCCTCGACGGGCGCCGAGAGCCCCTTCAGCGACGAGCACCGCGAGGACCCTCAAGGGGGCCGAGGCCGAGGGCCCGCCCCGAGCGAAGGGCCGAGCCTTGGGCCAGGCCCGCCGCGTTGTAGTCCAGCGTAGAGTTACGCTTGCAGATAAAACGCTCCAACAGCAACTACCCCATGCACAGTGGATTTGCCAGGAGACCCGAGGAGGCGGCCAAAGCTCTACACGCGTTGAGCTCCAGAGTCGCTACAAAGCACTCGAACCGAACGCGAGACCCTACCAAAGGATTCCTCATTCGGAGAGCAATCCATTGGTGCGAAGGCGGTCACACGTTCGGTTCGAGTCCTGTTCAGCCGACTGGAGCTCAAAACGCGTCTAGAATTTCGGCCGCCTCCACCGGTCTTTTCAAACGTAAGCTGATTAGTGTGCGCCACAAAACCAGGAAAAACTAAGTCAATTTGGACAGTTTGAACGAGCGGTAGTCAGTCTTATGCACAGTTGTCAGGGTGCACAGCGTCGTAATGCTCTGCAGTCCATTCAAGAGTGCCAGGCGAAAGTTTCCCGAGTCCCGGAGCATCATTTGCAGAGCAACTATACAGTGTGCAGTGCACACTGCATGCCGCCGACCTGCCGCCGACGCCCAGCCCAACGCGCGTTTCCAATGGCTTCACTCGATCCACTCGTCGGATTGGCCCTCGCAAGCGCGAAGCGCGCGGGGGCCGCGGGGGCCGCCCGCTCACTCACCGATTGACCCGATTCTCCCCTTTCATCTCTTTCCGATTCGGGGATTCGGGGGTTCGGCCGCAATCCTCATCTCGAACCGCAAACGGCGCAGCCAACTCACCTCTGCAGGACAGAAAAACAAACAGTCAGGCAAACAGTCGGGCAAATCGTCAAGTCGGCGTGGATCCCTCTCCGGGATCCAGCGCTTGGTCGCTACGTCTCTCTCGCACCCTTCAAGAGCGCCCCACGAGTGCGAGGGGGAGGGGGGGAGAGGTGGTAGGCACCGATCAGCCCGCGACAGAAATAACAAGGCAGCAGGGTGGAGTGGTGCATTCCAGCACGACGCGCTAAACGCGACGCACTGCCGGGAATCGAACCCGCGACCGCCAGAGACCGGCGCACCTCAGCGCGTCATTATTCAGGCGCGGCAAAAACAACAACAAGCCAGTGTTTTTGTTTCCGTCCTTCCATTGGCCTGGCCGCCCCACCGCGCGCACGGCGGCCCGGGCTAAAAGTAGTGAGGTTAGTTGATGTTAGCCCGGCCAGTGATTGAAGCATCGATGTTTGCCCTCGGCTGGCTGGGCGGCTCACACGGGGCGGCTCGGTGCGAGGCCCAACCGAAGCACAGTGGGCCAGAGACCGGCGTAGGCGGCCAAGACGCGTTTGGGGGCTCAGAGTCGCTAAACAGGACTCGAACCGAGCGTGTGACCCCACCAATGGATTGCTCGTTCGGAGAGCAATCCATTGGTGGGGTCACACGTTCGGTTCGAGTCCTGTTTAGCGACTCTGAAGTCCAAAACGCGTCCTGGATTTTGACCGCCTGCACCTCCACCGGTCTTCTGGCCCACTGCGCGAAGGGGCCGAGACAAGCAGAGGCCGGCCACGTCCAGTCCAATCCAATCCAACGGCCAGCGCGGCGCCCAGGCCCCGGAACCCCGCCGGAACCTCCACCGGGGAGCGGGGAAGCGAGAACACGCGTCTGGCCCCGGGCCACTTCATCAAGGCGCAGCCCTGCGCAGGCCCGGGTTCGATCCCCGCCACCGCCCAATCGCTCACGGAGGCAGAAGCTGGCCTCCTTCGGATCCTATTTCTGGGCGGGTGGCATGTGAAAAAAAAGGTAGGGTTGAAGGCAGCACACTGTCGGGAACGGCTTGTCAAGTGCGAGAAAGAGAGGCGTTTACCCCGAACCACATTGTCACATTGTGCGCTTTTTGTCAGTCAGGTGCGAGAGAGGACGTGCCCGTCACTCAGCGACTCATTTATTCCTTCACATGAAGCGAGACAACGCAACGAAAGCGTGTCCGGGAACGGGGACTTCCTTTGTGTCCTCGGTCCAGCCGAGGGCAAGCCGAGGCCCACCCTGGCTGAAACAATATTCGTGCGTTCGTGGAGCCATTGACTGGGCATTGACGCGCCCATTGTCGACGCAAAGCGGGCAAAGCAGGCCGGGGATTTATGGCCCCCGTGTCTCATCAGGAATTGGCGGAGACAAAAGCGCGTCGAAGTCACCCCGCGTGCACCGCGTGCTGGACGAGACTATTTAGAAAAAAGAGATTCATTCGCGGAGACTTTAGCGCCGATCGGAGCGCGTCACCACGGAAAAAGTCGGAACAATCAAAACCAGGACCAAAATTGAGCTGGGTGAACCCGAATTTGTGAAAGGAGACCTTTCCACACTCAAATTTGGGCGATAAAATAATCCTCTGCCAGGGGTCATGAACTATACCTAGCCCCGTATTGATCAAGACTCTTGCCTCATCAGTGTTCCCAGCAGGACTAGACAAATTTGGAACCGTCCCAGTTTTGCGATGCCTTACCTACAGAAAACGGTTTGTATGGCCTGAAAAGCGCACAGCGCAGACTTTCCAACTGTTTCCGCCACACACTTTTTGTCGCGCTGCCGTCGGACAAACGCGCAACAGGCAGCCAAAAGGACACACCTCGGACCCACCGACGAGTCACAGCGCATCCCTTTATTCCACCACACTGCACTGTTTGCTTATCCGAAGCGCAGCATAATGGGGCCAGGCATGGCAAATTTCACGGAATCGCGCCCCCGTGTCCGATACAGACCTCACTCAATGGGCCTCCCGCCCGGGGGCCCAGAGGCTGCACAGTGACAGGCAAGGCCGCGCACTGGCCGTGCAGGTATACAGCCAAATCGCATCAATCGCAGTGAGCATCTGCAGTCGTCGCTGCAGCACCCTGCACACTGAATCCGAGAGTCGGGTAGTCCCTCTCGCACTCACGGAGCGTCCCGTGTAGGCGCGAGAGAGACAGAGCGACGACTCTCGGAATCAGTCTGTCGCAGTCGAAAGGGCGGCACCCCGTGCTGCGCTGTGCCATTGGGTCCCCCGTTTGTGTTTGGCAGGGTACTGTAGCAGCAGAGAGACGCTTCTGATGGCCCTCCACGCCACACACAAATGTCACAGCAAGATTTCAAACAATTTAGCGTCGGCCTCGCCCCCCCAAGACAAATGCAGGGGTCGTGTTGGGGACGGGAGAGAGAGGGGGGACAGTTGCCGAGAAGTATCGTGTGGCGTCTTTGTCTAGGCAATGGGAGGAAATCTGAAAAAAAAGAGGAAAAAGAAACGAAAAAGTACACGACGCGAGGTGGAACCTCCATTTGTCTGACAGCGTTTGTACCCGTCCAAAACGGAGGGGGGGAGGGAGGGGGCGAGGCCCAGCACACACACACACACACCGACGGGGTTCCGGGCGCCGGATGACAGATTGGCCGAGCAGGGCCGTTGGCGCGGCTCGGCGGCTTCCAATCCCAATGCCGATATGAATCTGCGCCCCCGCCAGCGTGAATATGAATGTGTGCGCGCGGCGAGGGCGTACTGGGCGTACCACAGCGGTGAGCGGTGGCGGCGCGCCTTTCAAACGCGCCGACGACAAACTGCACATTGTGCGCGGGGACTCAGCACACTCCAAACGGTTCGCGGCGACGCGGGTCGAGAGACCAATGCCGCCGCGACGCACACACACACACACACAGTCACACACACAGCCACACACACACACACACACACACAGCCACACACTCACACACGTGCAAAACGGAAGACAAACGAGAGACCATAAAAAAGTTGGAAAAAATTGTGCACACATTTCCGCCATGCGGTTGTAAGACGAGACCCCCTCCGCACAATGACGTCTTTATTGGATTACGATGAAAGCTGGCCACGTCATAATACACTTATTGAAATCCCCCCGAGCACGCACAGGCCCAGCCAGGCCCAGCCCCCCGTCCGTCCAGGTCAGATGACAAAATTGTGCGGGGAAAGCATTCCCTGGGATGAAAGCAGAGAGCGGGGGTGCAGGGACACTTTATCGTGGATCGCCGGGACCAGCCAGGCTCTCCGTCCCTGTACGATGCTATCTCCGTCCCCCTGTCCGCCACAAAACAGTCCCCGACACACCGACGCGGCGCCACGGACTCGGCCGAGACGAGACATGTTCACTTCCCCGACGTCAAAGCGACCCCAGGGCGACCCCAGGGCGACCCCAGGGCGGACGACCCCCGCCGCCAGGCCCAGCAGTCAGGCAGGACACCCAGAGCCCTTGCCGCCCAGCAGCCCGTCGTTGGAGGAGCGCCGTCGAAGCTCTAGACGCGTTTTGAGTGAACTCCAGAGTCGATAAATGGTAAAGAGTCGGTAAACCGAACGTGTGACCCCACCAATGGACTGCACTCCGAACGAGGTATCCATTGGTGGGGTCACACTTTCCGTTCGAGTCCCATTTAGCGACTCTGCAGCTCAAAACGCGTCGGGAATTTCGACCGCTTCCTTCCACCCACCTCCACCGGTCTTCTGGCGAGCCGCGGAGCGCCCGGGAATAAGGTGACGCACTCCATCCAGGTTGGGATTCGACAGACATTCGCGCCTTTGCCACGCACCGCGGCCCACGTGCAGCGCGACGCACACATGCGCAATCTGCGCGCACACACACGGCGAGTACGTGCTGCCGAAGTGAAAAAGAGAGAGAGCCTAGGGCACGGCGCATGGGCCTTACTTCGGTTGAAAGGGCTCGCCAACATCAGTATGCACGCGGCGGCGCGGTAGGGGGACGGGGCCGGCCTAGGTGCGCACGGACCGGGGGGGGGGGGGGGGAATCTCGCCAAGGCGCTTTTATTCCACGTCTAAATCCAGCCAACCACAGTAGGGGCCCCAGGAAACAAAATGAGGTGGGGTCCAAAACTATGCGGCACCCGCCCCGCTCCGCTCCGGACAGCTAAGCCGGGAGTGAGGAACGCCCTGGGCACACGCGACGGCGGACAAACTCGCGTGGGAAATATGTTTGACGACGGCCACCACACCCCGCCCCGCCCCGCCCCGGCTTCCGCGTACAGGGCCGCATCCTCCGGCCTGCTCCCCGTCGTGGAGAACCTGTTCGTGGCGAGCGCCAGGGCCGGCCGGCCCCCCGCCGTACGACGCCCGACGCGACGCCTCGTGGAGCCCCGCGCCGCCCCGGCCGCCAGCAGCCGGCAGGTTTGCGCCTTATTTATTGGCTCTGCTCGCACGCCTCCTTGGGCCGCCTCGGCCGCCAGGCCCGCCTCCCGATTCGCTGTCGGACCTGTCGGCTTGACGAATTGAGACAAGTGCATCGGACAGCGCGAGGAGAGAGCGGAGAGGGGGCCATCGTTCCCCCGCTGCACACCGTCGTGGTCGTGGGGCCGGACCGTGTCTCCGTCGCTCTGCCCCTCTCGCGCCCCCACAGAGCGCCGCCCAGCGAGTGAGCGAGAGAGCGAGAGAGATCAAGAGCGAGAGAGATAGAGAGAGACTGGCCGTGGTGTCGTAGGCGCCGACAAAGAGCCCCGCTGGTTGTTCGTCACGACTTCCCGCGCGGCACAGCGCGGCGCACCGCGGCGGCGCCTCAAATTGTGCAGCTGAACTGGCAAATCTCTTTAGCGGCTCGCGGCCTGCCGGGCCTGCCTCTCGCTGCTCCGCGCCGTCTCTCGCTCCACGGGCGTGCACAAGGGGGGGGCGGAGGGGGCGATCGCCCCCCCCGAAGGACCCCAAAAGGTATACTTTTGAGGCAGGTTTTGGCGTCTAACTCCTGGAAGTTAGGCAAAGTTCCTCAAAAAAAGGTTCCACCGCCCCTCCCGAGGAGGCGACCTGTGCACGCCCCTGTCTCGCTCTGCCGCGTCACCGCCGTGACCATGGCAACACGAAAACAGCCTCCAGCCTCCGGCAGGCCTACGGGCCGGGGCGAGACAAACTTCCCCCAACGCCATCTCCGAGACGAAGGAACAGCCTTCCAACTTGGTGCTGTATACGCACACCTTCGTGAAATATGACTGCCTTCTCGCTGAACTCAAGCCTGCAAAAAGACGGCCGAACAACTTTTTTGAGGGGGATGGGGGACTGATCAGAATTCATGCAATTTTACTTGAATCGTCTTGTCCTGGTTGGTACTATGTAGTAATGTACTTTCGTTTCCACCGGTCTTCCGGCCCACTGTCCGTCCGCTTCCCCCGCGGCCCGCCGGGCCCGCCGCGCCTGCACTGCACTCTTTGGGCGCCGCGGTCGCCCTGCCACGGCCCTGCCACAGCCCTGCCGCCGTCTCCCCTCGGCTGGCTTCGGCTGGTCGATAAGGCCATCACCGCAAGGAACACACACAATGACTCACGCGGGGGAGGTCCTGCAGCCCTGGCGGCCCTGGCGGCCCTCGCAAGGTGCAGGAACCACCCTCGGTGGCAACAATACCCCGCGAGTTGTTCGCCTCCTTCGCGAGGAGAGAGCGCGGGGTAGAGACGCGGTCCTGAGAGACGCGATACAGTGCTAGCACGTCAGGACGGCCAGGACGACGTCCGGCGAGCAGTCATGAGAAATTGATGCGTACACTGCCAAAGGGCCGGAGGGAGAGGCGGGGATTGCCGGAGATTTATCATACGGCAGGGCCAACTTTTTCGCTCACACGGCGAAATCGAGGGGGGAGGGGGGCCGTGGCCGAAAGCCAGCGGGGGGTGCAATGTGCGACGCCGTCTCGCGCGTCTCGCGCGGCAGGAGGTGGCCGTCGTGGAGGCTCCAAGTCCCTCGGAAGGCGCGCTGGGTGGTGCGCGGCGCGCGCACTGCATGGCTGTGTGCGTGGGCGGGCAGGTGGCCGGGAAAATGGGGGGGGGGGGCGTTCTCGCGAGGCGGCGCGGCAAGGCACGCACGGGGCGACGAACTGTCAAAGGCACTTCCCCGGAGTGGAAATCCGACGTGAGCACGGGGGCTCCGAGCCGCTCCGAGCCGAGCCCCTAAGCAGGGCCAAGCAGGCCCCGCGCCACCACGCCGGGCCACCAAACGGGCCTTTCGGGCGTCCTTCTGGCGAGGCGGCGCCAGGCAGCGCGGCGGGCCGGGTCGTCACCACGTGAAATTCGAGTCCCGAGGCGAAACGACGGCACAGCCCCACCACCCACCAAAATACACCGCCAGGCAAGTAACAGTGAGAGGCCCGTGCTTCACGGAGCCGGTGTTGGAAGTCGTCCTCGAACATCGAACCCCGGGCTTCAGGCCTTCGGGTCCGGGAGAAGGACCCAAGGGTTACACTAAATTAAACTTCAACTTATACACGGAGCGCAGCGCAGTGGCCGTGCGCGAGAGTTTGCCCACATTCCGTGCGCGGATCCCGTTCCTGAGAGAATGATGATTGCAGTTTGAAAAATTGGAAACAGCTTTCCAACTTCCGATGCGCCCACGCTGAGGGCTTTGCTACGCTTCTGTACGCTTTGCTCGGCGCGTTGAGCCGAGCCGACGAGCCAGACCAATCAAAATACAAGTACTGCATGGAGCGTGCCCAGTGTAGCCGGCGAGGGGGCGGGGCGTGGCGTGGCGGGGCGTGGCGTGGCGGGGCGTGGCGGGGCGTGGCGGGGCGTGGCGGGGCGTGGCGTGGCGTGGCGTGGCGTGGCGGGGCGTGGCGTGGCGTGGCGTGGCGTGGCGTGGCGGGGCGGGGCGGGGCGTGGCGGGGCGGGGCGGGGCGTGGCGTGGCGTGGCGTGGCGTGGCGGGGCGTGGCGTGGCGGGGCGGGGCGTGGCGTGGCGGGGCGTGGTGGCTGCGCGCTGCGCCTCGCCACGGACGGTTTGAGCCCTGTTAGCAGCAAGAGTCCGCACCGCAATGGCACGCTGCCCACCGCAGTGCACCGCGCCAGCGTCACTCACTCACACAGGTTATCGTGTGCATTTCCCGTCAGACAAAAACTCATTCGTCAATATCTCGCGCGTCCCCACCAAAGAGACGAAAACAACAACAAAATAACGAGAAATCTGTGGCCGCTTTATCGCCCCGTTTCCCATCCCTTTCCATTTCCTCGAATAATTGACAGGGCACTTGACACAATCTCCGTCTGCTAGAGGGGCATACACGGTTGACAAGGGCTTGACATGTCGTTACGCGCGATAAGCTTAATCTATCTCCCCCCCCCCCTTTCCCCCGCCGCGAGGTGGTTCGACCTTTTCATCACGGCGGGATTACCGGCCGATAGCGTCATCCAGGGGATCCAACGACACGCGGGGATGGATGGATCGTGGGTTCGAGTCCCCGCGCCGCCGAAATGACACGCACCACAAATAAACACAACGTTTCGACAGTGTGTGGGACTCTGTGGGAAGATTTAGCAGAACTTGTTCGTGTCGTCCGACCGGCCTTCTACCTGCGCGAGGGAGCGTGGGTGCGCCCCACTGCCAGGCACAGGACCTGGCTCAGGACCTGGCACAGGACCTGCATGGAATACTGGGAATGACGCCACTACACTGCCAAACATTCCAGTTCCTAATGAGCATTGATTTCGTGACGACAGCGAGCAAACCGCTCGGTATTCTCTTCACAGTCCTTCTCAGCAAATAATTGCGTCACAAAGACGCATGCTTCTGCCACGGATTCTGCACTGAGAAAACCTTACAAACTATTTTAGGCCTTACAAAGAAAAGTAGTTTGTATAACAAAGTATTTTGAGCATACATAAGCTAACAAAGAAAATACTTCGTAATTTACGAACTATTTCTTCGTATAACGAAGTATTTTAGTTTGTTATATGTATGCTCAAAATACTTCGTAAGGTTTTAAGAGTGTGCGTTTTTGTCAAATCAGTTTAGAAAATAAATGTCGAAGTGTTCTTCCAGATATCCGGAAACTTGGTCGCGCCCGGAGTTGTGCAGTCTGGCCGAGTATGCAGTGTAGTTGCGCGAGGCCCAGCGAGTCCGCCTCGTGTTGGTGTGCTGTGCGCTGAGGAATGTCACCCACCTCCCCCGCCCCGCCTTGGCCCGCCTTGCCCCGCCTTGCCCCCGCCGATCCCGCCCGTCCCACACTGGAGGGAGAGGGCGCTAGACACAGCCAAATGGACTTTTCTCGTCCAAGTCGCCGCGCCAGATGCACCGTCCCCGCGGCGCCAGTGTAGACACACCCACACACCAGTCCCGTTGATTGGAACAAGTAGAAGCGTTTTTTCGAATCACGGCCTGGACTGCACCCAAGGCCGTCCCCGACCCGCCTCGTCTCGCCGTTATCGCGCGACTACACTGTAGACACGGCAGCCCGCGCGTCGCAGCACACCGCTCCCGTCGCTCTGTCTCTCTCTCTCGCACCCATAGGGAACGCCTCACGAGTGCGAGGGAGACAGAGCAGACTCTCGGAGCCAGTGCCCGCGACAAGGCAACGCGTCCTACGCTCCGTTCGCACCGCCGTGCAGCACTAGAAGTGCGGCGTCGCTTTCCCTCGAGAAGAAGCGCGTCCGGTCTTCTTTCTTGCAGCATTCAAATGAATGAGCTCGCCGCGACGCCAGCCCTCAACGTGGGCAAAAAGGGCACTGGAGGCAGGCACAGGTGTGGCATACCCCCTCCGAAAACAGCCCTAGATCCGCCCCTGCGCCGCACTGCCCCGCAGCCCAGTGGGCAGAAGGCGGTGCAGGTTGCGAACTGGAAGTGACGTCATCGAGGGACGCATTGGGCGGAACGGCCGTGCGTTCATCATAGTTGGCGGTGACAGGGCCCTTGTGCAGGACTAGGCCACGACGTCGGCCTGTAAGTCAACTGAGGGTCGTTTTCGTCGCTCTGTCTCTCTCGCACCTGTACGGAACTCCCCATGAGTGCGAGAGAGACGGAGCGACCAAAACGACTTTCAGCCTGCTGGATAGGACCGTCCTCATTCGCTCGTCGAGGCGACGACGGCGAAGGGCACGGCGTCGTGGCCGAAAAAAAGCCAAAGCCTTCCATTGCCAAGTCAAATGAGGCGAAGCTGGCGAAGCAGCACGCCCGCCAGGCGAGCGCACAGAAGACCGTGGAGCCCGTCAAAATACCGGACGCGTCGAGCTACGTAAATGGGACTCAAATCGAGCTTGTGCCCCCACCAACGGATTGTTCTCCGGACGAGGAATCCATTGATGGGGTCACACGTTCGGTCCGAGACCCGTTCAGCGACTGTGGAGCTCAAAACGCGTCTCGAGTTTTGGCCACCGTCGTCGTCGGTGTACTGACCCACCCGCACGCCGAGCCACACACACGGCAGGGCGGCGGTTCGATCCCCGGCGGCGCGGCCGCTGGCCGTGCGTGCACGAATTAAGCCCAAGTGTTAATTTATCACGTCGCCCTGATGTAAACGGGCCGCGCGACGACACGGCGTGACACGGCGTGACACGCGTGTGACACGTGACAAACGGCCGCGGCAGTCACGGTCGCGTGTGTGTCGCGGTGGCGTGACGCCGCGGAGGGCTGCGTGCAGCAGGCCGGGAGTCGTTTTCGTCGCTCTGTCTCTCTCGCGCCTATGCGGCACGCCCCATGAGTGCGAGAGAGACAGCGACACTGACGAAGACGAAAAGCCAATCGCCGTCTTCGCCATCTTCAGCATCGCGCATTCGCCTCACCTGCAGGGCGGCAGGCATATTTGACGGCGGAGGCCCCGGAGGCCCGCTCGCGGGTTCGCATGCCAAGTGCAGTGCCTCGGGAAGGGGGAGGGCCGAGAGCCGTGCAGGGTACAGTAACCGACAAAAGCCGCCAGGAGAGGGCGGGGTAGGAGACGTGCACCCCCTGTCAAATGCCGTCGAGGGGGTTCCGAGAGGTACTGCGCGCAGTGGGCCACAAGACCGACGGCCATAGACGGGTTTCGAGCCTCAGAGTTTGGGACTCGAACCGAACGAGTGACCCCACCAATGGATTCCTCGTTCGGAGGGCAATCCATTGGTCACTCGTTCGGTTCAAGACCCATTCAGCGACTCTGGAGCTGGAAACGCGTTCGGGATTTTGACCCGCACAGCCAGCAGTGTGCGCGTCGACCGGCGTCGACCCATTCATTCGTCGTCTGCGAGTGGCCCGGCGCGACCGGGCTCGGCACGGAAGGCGACGGGACTTTCCAAAACTTGACTCAAATTCCGGCAGTGCCAGAGCCGCATCCGTAAATCACAGCGAGGCGGGGCGGGGCGGGGCGGGGCGGGGCGGGGGGGCACGCGGAGCGCGAGGCGAGCGAGTTGGGTGAGACGACGCCGCGCCGGCTGTCAGGCGCAGTCACAGCGCTCACAGTGCGCCCCACGCCGCGCCATCCTTCTTGGTGCCTCCGGACGCCCCTCCCCCGCCTCGAAAAAAAATTATCAATAAGGGGCCAGAGACAATCAATTACCGAAGGCAGCCTCGCCTCGACGGGCAGCATGGAGGGGGCAGGGCAGGCACGGCCCGGCGGGGCGCGCATAGCCAGGCAGGCAGGGCCCAGCAGGGCCAGATAAAACAAACACCACGACGCGGACCTGGCCGGCCGGCCGCCCGGACCACTCGGGGAGCTGCGCTGTCTGCCCGGCGTGTGTACACATCGTACACATTGGCCTGCCTGACGGCCTGCCGTGCTGGTACCGGCCGTACAAATGTTCCGAGCGTGAGTAGTAATAAATTGTGTCTCCAATTACGAGCACGGCGGGGCCGGACAGGCGGACACGTGCTGCATCATGCACTGCATCATGCACTGCATGGCGTGCAGGGCTGCGGGGCCGTGGCAAGGCTTCGCCAGGCTTCGCCAGGCTTCGCGCAGCTGTCACCGCGAGGCGGCGTCGCAGGAGCCGCGCCAAGCGACAAGCGACTTGGGCCACTTGGGCTTGAGTGCCATCCGAGCCGGGCAGGAATCGCGCTGCCCAGCCCAGCCGGGCCACGCGGACGGCGCCGAGCCGAGCCGAGCCGAGCCGGGGCGTAGCTGTCTTGAGCTGTCTCCAGCCAGGCCGAGGCGCGAGGCGGCGCTGGTTGACTTGGCGTGAATCGAATGGAGCCGTCGATGTGGGCCGCTGATGCCTCTGCTGATACCGGACCGGGACGGGTTCCTCTCCGCGTCCTCCGCACTCACCGTTCGGAAGAGCCGCGTCGAGGCGATGGTGGCCGTCTCAGCCTTCGAGCCGCCGCGGTATCCTGGCGGGCATTCCTGGCCGAGGCGACGACGGGCAGCTCGGCGACATCACTCTCTAATTCAGCACTAACACTGTTTCACATGTCACTCGCACCCACACACGCACAGGCGCACACACGCGTAAATCCAGGGGCGTAATCCAGTGGCGCTGGGCCGGTCCTTGGCCAGGTGGTCGGGTCGTAGCGCGGTGACCGGGCGGCGAAGCGAATGTCACTGTTTGGGGTCTTCGACGTCGACGAGCGTGCCGGCAAGAGCGCGATGCGCGAAGTCGTCCGCGGCGGCAGAGCTCCTGCGTTCCGCGTGCTCTCTCGCCGGGCGCTGCGGGCAGACTGGCTGGCTGCTGGCGGGGCGGCGGCGGCGCGCGGCGCATGGCTGTCTGCCTGCCAGTGCGGCGAGCCGGCCGGGCGGCGCGGCGGCGCGCGTAGCGTAGGGCCCGAGTGGCTGGCTCTGGGCTGGCCGCCTCGAGGGAGAAGGGAGCCGAGACGGAGGCGGAGGCGCCGCTCGGCTCGGACGCCACGGCAGGCGGGGGCGGGGGCGGGGGCGGGGAGTCCTGGTGGCGCGGCGTGGCGGGGGTGGCGCGGCGGCAGCGCGGTGGAAGGGCGCCTCCGCCGGGGCGGGCCGGGGCGGGCCGGGGGTTGCAGCGGCGCCGGAGGCCCGGAGACAGTGGCGCTGGCGCGGCGGCGCGGCTGGCGCTATCCGCAGAGGGGAAAATCACTATGGGAAATGCTCCGAGAATGGTGTGCCACGCGACGCCGGGCGACGCCGCGCCGCCCCCGCCAGAGAGGGAGGGAGAGGGGCGTGAGTTTTCACAGGCAGGGTGGAGGGAGAGGCTATTGCCCTGAGTTAGAGAGAGGAAGTAGTTATGCAGTGCGACACCCGGCGGCACGGCCGGCGCCTCCGTTTATGACCTCCCACGGCGACGCGTGCGCGGCGCGTGCCGAGCCGTGATAAGTGTTGAAGGGCAATTCGGCAGTCGTTAGCCGGGATGCCGACACGGGCAGAGGCCCCGGACCACCAGGACGACCTCCAGGATGCCGTCGAGCGGGAGGGGAACGGAGCGAGGGCGGTGGGGGCGGGGCGTCGCGGAGCCAGATTAGCAGAATTACAGCATTCGGCAATCTGCTGATGTCGGCCTGTCGGCCTGTCGGCGCTAACGGGCTCCGCGATGACGCGTCGTCGGCCCGCCCGGCCCGCCCGGGGCCCGGGGCACGGGGCACGGACTTCCCCGCGCTGACAGTGGAGGGGGAGGCGCCAGCACTGCGAGGGAGCGAGAGGGGCTCTACTCCGCGTGCTCCGGCCTTTCCCGCACTCCCGCGCGGCACGGCACGCCACGGCACGGCACGGCGGGATGCACGCGCGCAATTAAAAATACACAACGAACGGGCGAGCGGCGTTTCCACGGCAAAGGGGGTGGCTAGCTGGCCGGCCAGTGTAGGGGCAGCAGGGGCGGCTAGAGGGTTCGGCTGGCATTCATTATTGAGGGGAGTGGAACGGCGAGGCCCGGCCCGGCCAAGTTGCCTAACTACGGCCTGACCAGCCTGTGGTGTTGCCGGGCGGGGGGAGGGGGAGGGGAAGGAGGGGAGGGGCAGCTCTCTTCCTCACTTCCTCCCTCCGGGTTTACGGGCTTTGGCCTATGGAGTTCAAACCTGCAGTTCCGGATCTTCCCGCGCGTAGGTTCTACGGCAGCGGCGGCGACGGCGTGTGTGTGTGTGTGTGTGTGTGTGTGAGCGTGTGTGTGTAAAAGGGGGGGGGGGCTAAGTGGTGGGAGTGCAAGTTGTGTCCAGGTTCCAGGACCTAATTGCGCGGCGTGTTTCGGACACACTGTTTGCCCCCCCCCCCACACACACACACAAACACACGTGCAAGCGAGCATGGCGCGGCGGCCCTTTTGGCCGCGTTCGCCGCGTTGGTCCCTTTGATGCACTCAAAGTGAGTTTATGCAGTGCAGCGTCGTGCGTGGCGCTCCGTGATCGATGTGCATCGGAATGGTGTTTACCCCGGGCCCCCGGGCCAGCGTGGACGCGCGCGCGCGTGTGTGTGTGTGTGGGTGCCTGTGATCATTAAAATTACATCGTTTGCTTTTCGGTTCGTTTACTCGCGTTTGCCTCGCATCGCCCCGCCGCCCGTGCTTCTCCTGCATTTTCACCCCCGACCCCCCTCTTCCAGTGTGTGTGTGCGCGTGTGTGTGTGTGTGTGAGCGTGCGCGCGTTTATGTGAGTGTGTGTGGGAGGCCGGAGGCAAAAAAAGGGGGGTTGGTTGGATTGGTGTTGGAAAACGAAGTGTCGCTTCAACACCTCATATTGATGCCAACATTGCGCCTCGCCACGCCACGCCGTGCTGGGCGTGCTGCACCACACTGCCCTTCCATCCGCATCGCAGCCACAAACGCCGATTGATTCAATTACGAGTCCATCACGCGGACAATAATTACAGCGCCACAACGAAGCGCTCTCTGTCTCTCTGTCTCTCTCGGCAAACAGCAGTGGGGAGGGCCATGGAAAATAATTTCGGTATTTGTTTCCGATAATACGGACTCTAAAAAAAAAGACATATAAACGGAAATGAAACCGATGGGCTTTGGCGTTGTTCGCCGCTGAAGTGCGCAAGCCACCCGATTGCCCGCCGCACCGCGTCCGCTTGCCCTCGACCTCTGTTTTAAAAACAAAACACGAAATACTGAGCATGACGGGCTTTGCGATGAAAACGACCTTTTTATTTGGCATGTATTAATTGGGATGAACGGCCCAACTCGCTGCAACGAGCACGAGTCGCAAAACGACAGCTCGGCGGTGGAAAGGCACGTTGATGGACCACTGCACCACTGGGCCGACAGGGCTGCCAACCCAACAGGAGCAAACCGCGAGGCAATAAAACACCGAACTGCAGATCGCGCGCGTCACCACACGAAGCGTGTTTTGTTGTGGTGGTGGGCGCCACCTTTTTGGCCCATTTTGGTCCTCTTTCGGGCCGGGGCGTTGGCACCTCGCCCTTGTGGAGTGGCGCCCCCTGAGTGCAGAAAGCCGAAACAACGAAGCGGAGAACCAACGAATTGCGCGATTTACGAGCGACGGGGCACGATACGTGTATTCACGTGTGTATCCACTCCACTGCCAGCCATATTTCCTTGCTGGGGGTGGCTCGCAGCTCCGGAAGCAAATCACGTCCTGGATGACGACCTGGATGATAAGCTGCAGGTTGGATGACGTTCTGGATGATGAGCTGGACGACGACCTGGATGAGGTTCTGGATGATGACCTGGATGACTCTATGACCTGGATAACGACCTGGATGTCGTTCTGAATGATGACCTGGTTGACATTGACGTTGTGAATGACGACACGGATGACGTTCTGGATGACGACCTGGATGACGTTCTGGATAATGGACGGCGACCTTGATAGCAACCAGGATGACGAGTGTCCCCACGCCAGGTTGGCTCTTGGTTCGTCCGCGCCGATTTTGGGAGGCACTGTCCTGCGACTGGCTGTGTGAAGGCCGTGATGGATGTGCTGCTGCCGACACGGCGCGCAGACTGTCTCTCTCGCACCTATACGGGTCACCCCATGAGAGAGAGAGAGAGAGAGAGAGAGAGAGAGAGAGAGAGAGAGCAGAGAGGAGAGAGAGAGAGAGAGAGAGAGAGAGAGAGAGACACAGAGAGAGAGAGCGACAAAACGACTGTGCGGAAGCTATGCTGGGCGGACGGACCTCCAGGCGGCACGGCCTTAGGCACGGCCGTGTCGGTGCAAAGCGCCAATGCCAATCTGCGCTGGATTAAGTGATCCATCAACGAGGGCTTTGCTTCGGCTCCGCTTCGCAGCAGAGCGCGGCAACTCCCAGCGGGGAAGCAGGAAACCAGGAAACCAGTGCTGCTGCTCCCTTGCCGCCGTTTGCGCGCCGAAGCCCAGCACGGCCCAGCGCACAGAGGGTGGGCATGGGGTCGCACAGTCAGTCCGATGCGGACGACACGAACGCGGTAACCGACGATGAACAACGCCTCGCTGAGCATTGGTCTCCTCCGGTCACCACTCTGCGAAGCCATCCTCCGATAAAGGTTTCCTGACCTTTCTCTTAATTCATCCAACGCCAGACACGGTAAGACGACATACCATACCGCGTCCGATTTCAAAAACACACTTTCTGGCGGTGCGCAGCCGCTGCTTTTTACTTTATAACGAATTGCCCGTGTGAGTGGTAGGTGTCACGGGGGAAAGGGGGGAGGGAAAAGGGGGGGGGGGCGTGATTTATCTCGGCGTCAAAGCCAGCAGGCGACGCCATGTTGCTGGACTGCACCTCTCCGCCACGCCGCCCCCTGGAGGGCACCCTTCTCATGGACCGGGCGTACCGCCAGTGGCGTGGCAAGGGCGTACCGCCAGTGGCGTGGCCAGCAGTGGGACCCAACTCCATGGAGACAAGTTGATTACGGGCAGGTGGCACCTCACCGTGACGATGTGGACACAGCGGGATCAGGTGTCAGGCTAGAGAAAAGGGGGCGGGGGACGCGAGTACACTAGATGTTTGAAACTGATAGTGCGAGAGCGTGCCTTGTATTTTGATACGCCGTGAGCGATGCGGTGCGCGCACCCATTTTGTACCAACTGCACCGTACTTCTTTACTCCTGTTGTCACGAGGATCAAGTCCTTGGCGGGCTTGCAGCAGCGCGACCGTGGGCGTGAAATGTCACACCTTGTCTCGCGACTACCAGTGCACTGCGCGTCCAGACAGAATGGCAGAATAATGCATCCCTGCACTGTGAAACCAAGAACGCCACTTCCTGGTGCGGAGTTCAAATAGACCTCGAAATAGACCCCCTATCTTGGCATGCTGCAAACGTGGAGAACACCTCACTTGGAGTGCGGAGACGGAAAACATGGTTTGAACGACTCCTTTTTGTCGATGGAAGGCGAGAGCGTAGAGGCGTTGACACCTTCATGGAGCGCCCCATGAGAGCGACGGAGACAGCGCGACAAAATGGCCTTCCTGCATCGGCCGCCAATTCCTGCCTCCGGCCTCCGAGCCACAATGGCCGCTGGAAGAAAACCACGGCCCCAACGAGCCGATAGGCCAAACAAGCGAACGGCCGAAGCCAAAGGCCAAAGGCAGCCTAAGGCGCCACGGCCAAATTACGGCGCTGTCGCTGAGAACGAGACCCACTAAAGCGCCAAAGCCTGTTCGCTGCAGGCCCGCTGCAAGCAAAGAGCGTGCGCTGCGGCAACGAGGGCCGGGCCGGCCGGGCCGGGGCACAGCGGCACAGCCTTTGAGCTCGAGAGTCGCTAAACAGGACTCGAAGCAAACGCGTGACCCCACCAATGGATTCCTCGTTCAAGGAGCAATCCATTGGTGGGGTCACACGTTCGGTTCGAGTCCCATTTAGCGACCCTGGAGCTCAAAACCTGTCTAGAGTTTTGGTCGCCGGCACCGGTCTTCTGGCCCACTGTGCGGGGGTTGGATCACTGCGACTCCAGACTGCCTGCGGCCACTGCGGCCACTGGCCTGGGGTTGGCAGGGCAGGGGCCTGGAGCGCGGCCAACTAGGTGAGCGGGGCGCGCGGGGTCCTTCGAGCTGACCCCGCCAAACCGAGGGGGACGCACCCGAGCCCTCCGGCCCACCGGCCCACCCACATCCCATCAGAGAATTGACCCCAATATGGGGCGAAAGGGAAAGAAGTGGGAATTTATGTGCCTCCCGCTCTGCCTCTCTCTGTCTCTCTCTCTCTCGGCCAGCGAGCCGGCCTGGCCTCCCTCTCCGTCGCTCGCATTATTTAATTTGGCTTGGACCGCCCCTGTGTGCCGCTGGGCTGGAGTCCGTACGTAAGCATATTAGTCCCGGCTGCCCCGCGGTGCTGGCGCTGCCAGTGCCCCCCCCCCCCTTTCCCACTCTCTTCGGGGCAGGTGCGCCGAAATCGCGGGGGACGGCGTGGAGCACGGGCACATCCCATTATGCTGAATTTCACCCATCGTGCGGACTGCTCGCACTTAATATTCATTCAAAATCAAGAATGTCACGTGCCTGCAACTTTACGCGCTTGCCAATTTTCATTTTGTTATGAAGCTTTCTTGTTTTAAATAAGAATTTCATGGATATGCAGCTCGTTCGCTGCATTTACCCCACTGAAATGAATCAAAAGATTTCTGCCCCAATTTAAAATATTTATTCTGCGCGGCGTTTGCGTGCGCAAAAACTCGTGCCGAAACGTTTAGTGCGCGGCCGCCTCCCAGCACGGATCACGGAACGGGCGCGGCTCTGGGCGTGACATTATTTATTGCGGGGCACGGAGATAAGCAGCGTAGCAGTGCGCCCCGCGCGGTGTATAAGTTTCGGGGGCAGCGACCGACCGCCCCCCTCCCCTCTCCAAGGGGGGTTGGACAAACAGGGCCAGCGCGGAGACAAGGACAGAGTTGGCCTGGCGGAGTTTGATTTCTCCCTCGAGGTATGGAAATGTGTCCAATTTCAGCACGCCAGCGTCGCTGGGCCCCACCCCACCCCACCCCGCCCCGCCCCGCCCCGCCTCACCCCGCCTCACCCCGCCCCGCCCTTCCGCGAGGCGAGGGCCGTTTCTGGCAGAGAGGAGTGTCGCTATCGGGCGTGCCGGCGCTTCGGCCCGGAATAGGGGCAGCAGGCCCCGCCGCGCCCCGCCCCGCCCCGCCAGGGCTGCTGGACAGTGTTCCAGGGTTCGGGCGAAGGGAAACGGAGGGACAGTCCGCCATACCCGGCCTTATCTGTCTTCGCCACTCCAGACTTTCCAGCTCCCCGGGCTTTGCAGGGATGCTGCGCGCGGGATCGGTCCTCCAGTGAGTCTCTCCAGCTCCAGGCTCCAGGCCCTCCAGGCGCGGCAGGCCGAATCCCCGATTGATTCTGGATCCAGGCTTCCCCAGGCTTTCCCGCCGCATGGCTGTTCGTAGTTTCCGCGTGGACAGTGTGGCAGTGTGGCACTCCACCGCAATCCTCAAGTGGGCCGTCGCCGTTTGGGTGGAATGCTGCAAAGCGCGTGTTCGTGACGAGGGCCGCGACCGCGACGGGGACGACGGACTCCAAGCGACTCCAGCGCTGCGGTCGCGGCGCCCATCCTCCTCAACCAGTATCTCTGCGCGCCAGCCCGCCCGCGCCCCGCTGCTGAAAAGGGGGCGGGGGTAATCGCCCCTCTCATGTGCGCCACTCTCCGTCATGCAGCCCGGTCCCGGGGGCGCACTCGGCGCGATGTCGGGGGGCGCGGGGGTGGCGGGCGCGCCAGGCCACGCGGCGGCGGCACATGTGACAAACACGTCACAAACTTGGCCACTTGGCCCGGGGGCGTGCGCATGCGGCGAGGGCCGCACGGTGGGCCAGAAGTCCGGTGGAGGCGGCCAAAATTCTTGACGCGCTTGAAGCTCCATAGTCGCTGAATGGTACCCGAACCGAACGTGTGACCCCACCAACGGATAGCTCTCCGAACGAGGAATCCATTGGTGGGGTCACACGTTCGGTTCGAGTCCTGTTTAGCGACTCTGGAGCTCAAAACCTGTCTAGACTTTTGGCCGCCTCCACCGGTCTTCCGGGGCTGCGGCGGGCTCGCCCTCGGCGAGCACAAGCAGCACCCCGAGTGCGACCCCAGCCAGACGGCGCCGGCGCCCCGGGCCGAACTTAAGAATGACCCAAATGAGGACGAGGACGGCGAAGTCCCTCCCTCCCTCCTCAGCCCTGGCTCGGCCCTGGCTCATTCCGGAAGTAGGTCGCCCAGAAGACACGACGAAGGGCCGCCCGGCTGCGGCCTCCTCAATGAATGGCATGTTAGTTGACCCGGGGTTGGGGTCGGGGGTAAGGTTGGCGCTGGGGTTGGCGCTGGGGTTGGAGTCCGGGTCCGGCGGCCTCGGCCTGCATGAGCGGCCCGCCGTAAAGCACCAACTGTAAACTTAACATGCAGCCCTCCCGCTGGAGAAAATTGGGCAAGTTGTGACGCCGGCTCGGAGCACGGCGAGCGTTCCAGCGAATGCTCCAGCTTCCAGAGAGACCCATTCCGAGGGCGAGGCGGGCTTGTCCAGTCTGCGGTGCCCCGCGGAGTAGGGGGGGGGGGGGGGGGGGGGGGGCACGCGGTGGCAGTGGTTATCCCTGGCCATCCCTGGTCATCCCTGGCATACCTCCAGCGGTACCGGCAGACTGATTCCGAGTGGTTTTCGTCGCTCTGTCTCTCTTGCAAGTGTACGGGACGCTCCATGAAAGCGAGAGAGACAGAGAGACGCCTCTCGGAATCAGTCTGCTGGAACACCGCCGGCCCGTAAATCCACCCCTCCCCTCCCCTCCGTCGCCACTCTGCTGGAGGGACCGACGACCCACCGCGCGTCCTGGAAGATGGAAGCTGGAAGCATCCTCGCTGGAGTCAGCGCCGCAAGGTAATGGATCCCCTGCTCGCACACTGGGCGGTGGAGGCGCCCGGCCAAAACTCTAGACGCGTTTTTTGAGCCCCAGAGTCGCTACAGGACTCGAACCGTACCGTGTGACCCCACCAATGGATTCCTCGTTCGGAGAGGAATCCATTGGCGGGGTCACACATGTTCGGTTCGAGCCCCATTTAGCGACTCTGGAGCTCAAAACGCGTCGAGAGCTTTGGCCGCCAACACCTGTCTTCTGGCCCACTGTGCCTCGGCCTCACCAAAGTTCGGCGGCCTTTCGCGCCCTTGGGCGAACCGATATAAGCACAGGGTGTGGGAGGCGAGGGCGAGACCAGCCCCCCCCCCTCCCCCCGATCCGACCCGTTTTTCCAGCCCCGCTCTCTCATTTCCGCGACGACGAATTTCTCATAGCACGCTTCATTTTGCCGCGAAAACGCGTTTCGGCTGCGCTGGCAGTGCTGCTGGCTGTGGGAGGGCGAGGCTGTCCGGCCGCTGTGTCAAGCCGGAAAGGGGGCCGCGGGAAGGGGCGTTTGCAAAGGTTTCGTTTTCTGCTTGCCTCCGCCTCGCCAGCCTGCGAGAAGCACTTCCGTCGCTCCTGTCTCTCTCGCACCCCAACACGCAACACCCCCGCGTGCGAGAGAGACAGACTCCCCGAGGGTGTAATTGGAGGAGTCGCTTTGAAGACGCTTGCAATTTGCGACTCGATCCGCAATCAAAATTTCCCCGCGTCTCGACAAGGCAAACAGAAAAACAGCCCCTTTGTCTTGTCATTGTTCATTACTTTGGCAGGGCCCTCTCCTCGCGCGGCGCGCAAGGCTGGTTAGGGCTTTCGTCGCTCTGTCTCTCTCGCGCCTCTGGAAGATCCCAGGCGTGCGAGAGAGAATGAGCGACGACGTCAGCCAGAGAGGCTGACGGGCTCTCCGCCAGCGCCGCGTGATTACGGCCGTCATGCTGCAGACTGCCTCCGAGAGTCTCTGTCTCTCTCGCACCGCGGGACGCTCCAAGAGCGCGAGAGAGACAGAGTAACGGAAACCACTCTCGGAACCAGTCCCCAGGTCTTCGTGTTCGAGCTCCGCGTCAACGCCGACCTGGCGGCGCTGACGGCGTATACTGCACCAAGAAGCGACGGCTGTAGAATCTAGGAAGAGATCCTTCTACGATGAAAAATCCTTCGCCACACCTTCATTTCCTCCGTGAAGCAGATGGCGCGTGGGCTTTCTAGAGTGGCACGCGATGCGCGCGCGGTGCCGATGGGGCGTAGCGAGGCCTGCATGCAATATGCGCGGTGCGGCGGTGCGAACGGCCAGCTGCATGCCGTGTCGCGCTAATGGTGTGGTGTACTCCCCCCCCCCCCAGCCCCTCGCCACAATCACCCCCAAATCCGCGGACCGTGTTCCAGTGCTCCAGCAAGCTCCAGGGCTCCAGGCTCCACTTGTGTACCGTACCGCTCCAGGCCGCTCCAGGCGGGTGCTAACCAAAGCCGTTTGCCACTATTGCGGTTGCGGTGATGCGGTGGGCGCTGCGAACGGAGTCCTTGTTTGGGAAATGTTCGGATGGACGGCACTGAGAATAAGGCTTGACCGGCAGGGAGTTGCGGGGGAGTGTGTGTTGCGTGAATTTCGGCGGGCAACTTGGAGGGGATTTGGTAAGATTCAAGGGACACGCAAGAAGAGTTTTGCGGATGGCGGTGATCGGTCTTGCCTTCACTGGAGACCTTTCTCCAGGACTGGAGAGGAGAACTCCACACGTCCACGGGTGGAGAATCACTCCGCACTCCAGGAAGTGAGGGATCCACACTTGGCTTGATAGTGCTCCCCCGGGCGGGACTCACTCATCCTCCAGCCCCAGTGCGGCTGCCGGCGACTCGGCAAGGCAGGCAAGGCTCCAGCCTGGCTCCAGCCGCGGGCCGCTCGCCCCACTGTGAACGTGAGCAGCTGGAGCTCCATGGAGCGGGCCGAGCACGCCCTGGACGGGCATCGACGGGCATGGCTTGGGCACTGTCAAAATCAGCTAAAATTGATGGTTTCAAGGAGCAGGCGCGGATCTGGAACAACAAGTCGCACTTTGCCCCTTTTGAGCTCCAGAGTCGCTAAATGGAACTCGATGCAAACGTGTGACCCCTCACCAAAGGATTGCTCGTTCGCAGAGTCATCCATTGGCGGGCCACACGCTCACTTCGAATCCTGATCAGTGACTCTGGAGCTCAAAACGCGTCTAAAGTTCGGGCCGCCTGTGCCGGTCTTCTGGGCCACTGTGCGTCCCGCAGTGGCCGAGAGGCACGACCTCATGCCGATACGAGAACTTGCAGCAACATTGTGCTGAACTTTGTGCCGTGGCCTGCCGAACGCGGAGAACGCCATGCACCCCTCCAGGCTCCAGGACTCCATCCCCCAGTCCCCGGGGCGCCGTGCCAGCGTGGACCGGCTCGAACGCCATGCAGGCTGCTTGCGCTTTACTTTCTGGGGGCCCCGTTCTCCGATCTCCATTTGTCATCATTGAGTGGGAGTGCACGGCGCGGCGCGGCACGGCAGGGGCCCAAGGCGGGCTGCGTTCGAACGCAAGGTGCGATGCGCACTCTTGCCTTTCGGACTTGGTAGAAGTGTCATCAAACCTCTTGATGGTGTTGTTGTCACACCCATGCAATAGTCAAGTAGTGCTTGGGTGGAAATTTTATCAGCTTACGATGAAATTATCCACGATGACTTCACACAAAGCGACTCCAAATTTTGACAGTGTGCGCGCCGCTCCAAGCTCCGAGGCCCCGAGGCTCTCGCCCTCCACCAAGGCCCTGATGACGAACGCGGGTGCGGGTAATCTGGTGTCGCGAGGAGCAGCCTCCTCAAAGCGATCCCCCATCTCTGTCTCTCTCGCGCCTCCAGCGCACCATCCTATGAGAGCGCGAGAGAGACAGAGCGACTTCAGTCTACTTCAGTCGGCCTGCCGGGCCGCCTCGGGCAAATCTGCACACGTGTGAAGTGCGGTGAGTGATCACCCACGCGACGCGCTGCAAAACGCCCCAGCAACCCCCCTCTCTCTCTCGCTCTAAACTCATTACTACCGTTCGGAAATTCGCGGCGCGACGTTGTCGGCGGGAACATGTCCCCCCCCCCATCCCCCAAACACAAATGCACTCTCGAACGGCCTTTTCCCAGCCAGCAGCCCGGCCAGACCCTCACCCACGCACAGCCTGTCTGTCTGTCTGTCTGTCTGTCTGTCTCCTCGCTGTGAGGGAGGTGAGTGCAGCCCTGACAAGCGGGCGGGTTGCTGGCGGGGCTGCAGCCCGATTCCGAACGGGTCGCCCTTTCTCTCTCGCACTCGCGGCCCGTCCCGGACAGGTGTGTGTGTGTGAGAGAGAGAGAGACACTGCTCGGAACAGTCCGCTGGCGGGGCTGGTGGATAAGGCCCTGCATACTGATGGCGGGGCGCGGGGCGCGGGCCTAGGCGCAGGGACTCCACAGGGCTGCCTCGCTCGCCTCGCTTGGCACACCTTCTCCACGCAGGGTTGCCAAATGGGCGGCGCGGCCAGTAAAGCCCTCGGCGTGTCTGTCTGGTGCGTGGGGCGTGCTGTCGCGTGCTGCCGCGTGCTGCCGCGTGCGTGTCAAACGGCCGCGGCAAACGGGGCGAGCGTGCGTGCGAGCGTGCGTGGCACTGCGTGCGAGCGGCGGGGCGGGCGGGGCAGCACGCACCCAGAGGGACCCCCGGACCCCCGCTCACCCTCCACCCCTTCGCCTGCTCGCCAGCGGTGCTCCGTGCCCCTCTAACATGAGCCGATCCCGGGCCGAGAGTCGTTTTCGTCGCTCAGTCTCCCTCGCACCTATTCGGGACGCCCCGTGAGTACGAGAGAGACAGAGCGACGAAGCCAGGTTCGGGGCCTGTCCATGGCGTCCAAGCCCCCTCTGTTCTTCTGGTCGACCGGTCGGCCCGGCCGGCGTCGTCCTTGTGCCCCACGGCCCCACGGCCTCGCGTGCCCGCGTACCCCCTCCCGAGGAGCTAGGGGGCTGCCCCGCTGCCCCAGCTCATTGGGAGGCTCCGCGCGCCCTGCCACTCGCAGTGGGGCCGAGGCCCCCTAAAAAGAAAACAGATCAAATAGTTTAGTTAGTTTAGTTAGCTCGGTTTTGGAGTTTATCTATCGACCACCAAATAATCGCAGTGAGATTCCTACCGAAGACTCTGAGGCTGGTTCACGAGGGCCAAGGGGTTGCGGGATTGGGGGGGGGGGGATGGGGGCACCAACCGGCCTCTCGCACGTAGCAACGCGCCGAAACGCGCCCAAGCCCATCGCGCTGTCAGACTTGGACCAAGACTAAGCACCACTGCTAAACCGCAAGGGCATCAAGGACAGCCCAACGAGGGCCTGGACCGCGTCTGCGCAATACTACGGGATTACGGCCGAGACTGGGACGTACGCTGGAAGGGCGGAGAGGCGGGGGAGGGATAGACACGGAGGCAAATCGGACAGCAGGGAGAGAAATGTAAGTACATCAAATTGTCCGTTCCCCTCTCTCATTCGCGCCTCCCGCGCGCCGCACTGCGCTAGAGAGAGACGGCGACTGGTTTGACCTGCTGCACCAGAAGAACTATCCGAAGGCGTTGAGTGTGGAGTGCGTCAAGTCCGACGGGGCGGTCATCGGGTCCACGAGACTCTCGTCCCCCGACGAGGCCTGGGTCTCTGCCCCCCCCCCCCTCTCCACTCGGCGCGCTACTTTTTGCCGGGAAAACGGCAACTTTTCGGGCGTTCCATTTATTCTGTTGCCTTGCTTGCCGCCTCGCGCCTCGCGCCGCTCGCGCCGCCGCTGCCTGCACACAGCGTCGGGACGAACTAACGCCCCGCGCCCCCTCCCCCTCGAAGCCAGCCCACATAAATTCAGTTTAGGCGATCAATCACCCCCGGGCCTTGCGGGCCTTGCATTGCACCGCCTCCCTCCTTGCGGCGCCTTGCGGTGATGCCGCGCCGGGCCTGGAGGGGCTGTGCACGGGGCTTGGGGCCCAACGCGGGGCGTGGCAGAGGGGTGGCTCGGCTGCTCGCGGTGCGTGGGGAAAGTGCATCTAAAGGCACTACGGCCCCACGGCCCCCGACCCGCCAATTCTCCGTCTACACTCGAAAAAGAAGCGCTTCGTTCGTCCTGCGGCCGTTCGCAGTCAATGGCAGGCCGCACCGCTCCACCGCAAGCAGTACCGGTCCAGGAAGGGGTGCGCGGAGCGCAGTGGCGAGCCCCGTGCGCCCCGTGCGCCCCGTGCGCCCCACGCCACCACCGTAAAACAAACAGCCGGAACAATAAAACTAGAGAGCCGTCGCTAAGCGTTCGTTGGCACAGGTGGCGCCCCGCCCCGCCCGGCAGTGCGGTAATTAAGGGTGTACGTGCTCGGCATAACGTGTTACGTAATAACGAATAACGCGTCGAGTGTAGAACGGTCACTTTTACGGCCGGCCCGGCTTTATGGCCGCGATATATCACTTCTGGTGGCCGCGCGGCTTATTTCGAGACCGCGGACAACGCGGACCCTCGGACAACGCGGACCCTCGGACAACGCGGACCCTCGGACAACGCGGACCCTCGGACAACGCGGACCCTCGGACAACGCGGACCCTCGGACAACGCGGACCCTCGGACAACGCGGACCCTCGGACAACGCGGACCCTCGGACAACGCGGACCCTCGGACAACGCGGACCCTCGGACACGCGGCGTGTCGCGGCGTGTTCGAGTCACGCACGCACGGCGCGGGCCCTGCTGACCGTGCGTGGTCCCGCTTGAAGTCGGCTCCCACCTTTTGCAAAAAATATGCCATGTTGACATCGTCTGGGACGCGTCGCGCACGTCTCAGCGCGAGAGGTGAGTCTGATCGGGTGTCATTTGCGTAGATGGCGCGTGGCATCACCCCATTCCCTTTTTTTTTGTTTGCAAAGCGTGGTGCTGTTGCTGGATGCTCTCGTGTGACAGAAGATTCCGGGCGGAATCGGGCCAGCGTGAGTGCGGCGGTTCAGTCAGTCTTGAGTGCAGGTCTGCCACCACCCAGCCGCCCCGAGAGCCACCCGCACCTCGCCATGCAGCTGGACGTCGACGACATGTACCGCGACATCGCGCTGCTGGCCCACCAGATCGACGCGGCGCTGCGGCAGACGGACGCCGCCACCGCCCTCAAGTTCATGTTCCTGGGGCTGTGCTGCGACTCGTGGGCCGCGGACGTGCTGGAGAAGCGCGCCATCCCGGACGACGACAAGAGGAGCAGCGTCGTGCTGCACCACCCACCGAGCCAAGGTGAGTCCGCTCCGGTCCGCGCAGTGGATGCGCAGGCGGCCCAAATTCTAGACGCGTTTTGAGCTCCAGAGTCGCTGAATGGGACTCGAATCGAACGTGTGACCCCACCAATGGATTCCTCATTCGGGGAGCAATCCATTGGTGGGGTCACACGTTCGGTTCGAGTCGCATTCAGCGACTCCGGAGCTCGAAACGCGCCCGGGATCCTGGCAAATCCACCGCGTGTTTCGTCCTAATGGAGCCTTGCCTGCACGCAGCACCGGACGACCCCGTGGACGCGCTCCACTGCCACCTCCGCGACCTGCACTTCAGCCTGGAGGTGGTGGCCGTGCTGCTGCGGCCCGGCGTCGAGCGGGACGCCACGGCCAAGCTGCTGGAGCTGGTGCGCTGCATGTGCCGGCAGCGGGGCGTCGAGCTCGAGTGAAGCCATGCGATGAAAAGATTTTTCCATATTTTACGTGGTGTTTTAAATGTTTTGTTTTTTGTGCTCCTGTTGAATTTTTCCACAGTTTAAAATACTTAGAGGAACACAGTACATATATTTTTTACCTCGTTATGTTATATGATGTAGTGTGTTGGTAACACTGCAAATATTTTTCCATATTTTACATGGTGTTTTCTTTTTTAATTTTTTTGTTGTTTGTTGTTCTTGTTGAATTTTTTCACAGTTTATAAAATACTTAGAGAAACATAGTATATTTTTTACCTAGTATGTAGTGTCTTAGTATGGTGCAGTGTGCTGGTAACACTGCAGTATTTGTTGTTTATGGTTCATGATAATTAGAGCAATCTTTATTTATTCTCGCTTTGGTCGTCTTTTTCGTCATCCCCTACTCTACACTAACGCTAGCGTCAACCAAATCCAAGGTAAAGTCAGTCTGCGGGAAAAGGAATCGAATAGCCCCCAGTTTTGTATCGGGGTGGATATTCAAATATAGCCTATTTCTCAGCTCGGTTCGGTATGTACCTTGAGTTGTTTTCCTTTTCTGCTGCGCAAATTCTACAGTGCAATGCAACGCGTAGTACGTACTGGGCGTGTCGTTGTGGGGGTCGGCGCGCACGGTGCGCACACACAGTCATGGGGCGTCCCTGTGAGTGCGAGAGAGACAGAGCGACGAAATCAGCCTGCCGTCGGGACGGGAGGCGCGGGGCATTCGTCGAGCCAGGAGCAAATAAGGGCCGCGAGACGCGCTTCACGGCGTAATTGTGTGGCGCGATACGCTGGAAAAGGGGGGGGGGGGCTTGCAGTGTGGCCGCAGTGGCATTGTGCTAAGTACTCCACGCAGCACTGCATCGGGCTGCCTATCTGCAAGGCGCAGGCCGGGGGAAGCTTCAACAGCGAGGCCCACCGCGAACACCGCGGAATGGTGGCGCCAACTTCCGGCGTGATAATGACCGTGTAGTTGACGGAGCCTTGGCGGAGCCCGACGCTACCAGACGCTACTACACTGCGAGGCGTCGAGGGGGCTTCACCCTCTGCGCGCTTGCGAGGCTTGCAGGCAGAAAGCGCCGAAAAGTTGCCGAACCATCCGGCGGAGCGTTGGCGGCGTGCGCCTGTGGGAGAGCCTGTGGGGATAAATTGTGGGGAGAGTCTGTGGAGAGACCGGGAGAGCTTGTGGGGAGAGCCTGTGGGGAGACCTTGTGGGGAGAGCCTGTGGGGAGGGACTGTGGGGAGGGCCTGCGGGGAGAGCCTGTGGGAAGAGGAAGAGCCTGTGGGAAAAGCTGCTGCGGAGAGCGGGACGGAAGGGAGCGAAAGAGAAGAATTCATCAGGGAACAGCGCCTCGCGGTGGTGGAGCGGGGGAGCGGCGCCAGCCTCAGCGCCAGCCAGGTTTTACCCCCCGCGGCGTTTACCTTAGCCACATTAACACCCAATTCCAAACTTGAACAAATACGGGAACCGCAGCGAGCTCTGGCTGGCACACTGCTGCTCGAGCCAGCGCAGCCAGCGCAGCCAGCGCGCACAGAGGCGTGCGGATTTACAAATCGCTTCCTGGAAGACATTCGTCTTCGCCTACAAAGCGCCGTTTGTGTACACACTGCTGGGATTGCTGCGATGGTTCAGCTGTACAGTCCGGATGCGGCTCGTGACCCTCCAGAGCCCTGCGGCTGCCTCGCCTCTC
The DNA here is from genome assembly GCF_012932325.1 of Thrips palmi. Lineage (NCBI taxonomy): Eukaryota > Metazoa > Arthropoda > Insecta > Thysanoptera > Thripidae > Thrips > Thrips palmi. The sequence continues at coordinate 14,785,986 of NW_023144632.1, read as the reverse complement.
CGCCTGGAATGAAAGACAGAGAGTTGGTTTACACGTAAGGTGGGAGCTAACGGCCGTAGTAACGGCCTTGATGGGGGCGTCGATGGCGGAGAAGCGCGCCGCGCCGTGTGTCCGTCATGGCACCGCTTGGAGTGGAGCGCGGCAGCGCGGCGACGGCGGTTCGACATCACGGAGTGCATCAAGGCGTTGCAGGGGCGTCTACGGGTGCCCCTTCGGACTGGGCACTATAGAACCAGCGCTTAGTGCACCAGAAGTGGGCTAGAAGACCGATGGAGGCGGCCAAAACTCTGGACGCGTTTTGAGCTCCAGAGTCGCTAAATGGGACTCGAACCGAACGTGTGACACCAATGGATTGCTCGAGGACTCCATTGGTGCGGTCACACGCTCGGTTCGAGTTCCATCGGGCGGCTCTGGTGCTCAAAACGCGTCGATAGAGTTCGTAGGGGCCCGTGCGCTTCATGAAGGGCCCCATGTCACGCCTCTTCGTCAGTGCAATGCCCGCGTCGCGCTCACGCCCTCCACCGGGCCCACGTCGATGTCGACGATGATGCCGTTACGAGTCCAGGGTCGGGTCCGCCCGGATTACCTCACACACAGTGCAGGCGACAGCGGTCCCCGACTCCGGGCTCTTCGATGTCTTTCGACGCCTCACCTCGCTTCTATTCTGGGAAGCGATCGAGTCACACGAGTCCATGCCTTGGCCGGCCATGGCCACAGTGCGTCAGAGTCAGAGACTTTTCGCATGGCGCGTCGACACTCTTTGTGTGTGTGTGTGTGTGTGTGTGTGTGTGTGTGTGTGAGCGCACCGGGACGGGGATAACACCTGTCTCTGTCCCACTGACGGGCTGACGGCACTGACCGCGTGCACGCGTGCACTCACAGTGTGCACTCCGCGACGACCTCACAGTGTAGGCTCAGCGAGGCTCAGTGGCTGGAGGCGCCGAGGCATTGACCGCTCCCTCCCACACTGCCAAGACAAGACCGCCAACGAACTGACGAAACGACAGGGCAAGGGATGCCCCATCCGCGAAACTCCCGCGCGCGTCTCCCACTGCCATTCAACGGATTTGACGTCAAACTGGAGAAATTATTCAAAGCGTGATTGAAATGAAAGTTGTCCTTTCGCCAGCTCTGCCCGCCTTTCCACCTCGATGAACCTCCTCCCCCCACTCTCTGGGATTACTTTAAACCGCGCTTGGGCGTGAGTGTCACGGGCGTACCGTTGACAGGGGGACGCGCCCCGCCCCGCCCCACCCCGCCTCACACCTGCGACGACCACGGGACAACGGTTGTTCCCCTCACATGGAATCGGATAACGCATAGCGCCCTTCGCGGCGAGTGGAGGGCTTTCCCAGTTTTTCCCGCCTCGGCACTGCACCGTAAAGCACCTTCACGGATCCTCTCCTTCGCGATGCTCCTGTCCGATACTGGAGCTTGGCAGGCAACCGGCCCAGGCCAGGCGCGTAGGCAAAGGAAGAAGCTGGTTCCGATGATGTTTTGGAAATTGCATTTCGACGCTGTATCAAATGGAAGGGAGATCTGATGGAGTGCGGATTGGGCTGACGCGCAAGGCGTTGTGCGGAGTGGGGTCTCACGCCGCGGACAGAGGGGGTGCAAAGAGGGGAAGGAGGGGGAGGGGAGGGGGGGAGGGGAGGGGAGCTCCACATCTAGACAATGGACGCTGATTGGCCCGGGGGCTGTTCTGTTCATTTGATTGCGAGAGGCGCCAAAGGCGTTGGGGCGCCAGCGGACTGATTCCGAGAGTCGTTTTCGCCGCTCTGACTCTGTCGCACTCATGGGGCGTCCCGTATGGGCGTGAGAGAAACAGAGCGACGAAAACGACTCTCGGAATGAGTCTGCAGGCGGCAGGCTCAGTGACCCTCGCGGCCTGGCACGCGAGCATGACCGCGGCCGGCGGCGGGGGTGGCTGGCCGAGGCCTACGAACAGTACCCTCTCCTCTTTCCTGGAGACAGTTCGGACAAACCCGAGGACAAGTCAGAGAAAACAAAAATGGCGATGCAAGAGAAGTCTAGGTCGGAGCTGGCCGGGGGTGGAGTTCGTTCGCGCTACCCCAGTGTAAGTGGCAGCCACCTGTCTGTGCCGCGGACAGGTGCAATCAAAAGCAATCACAAGCAATCACAAGCGGGAAGGACTTACAGTGTCAGGTGCGCGTCTTATCGCTGCCCGCCCGTCCGGTCCGTTCGGCGATAAGCTGCGTGCCTTATCCCCGCAGCCTGATTTCCACCAGCAATCTGTGCATCGGAAAGCCCCGGCTACACTGCTAGGGGAGGGAATGGGTCACAAAATTCTCACCCTTCAATTTTTAGTCGTGTTTCTATTTTCGCGGCTGTCTGTGAATTCCCTTTTCCATTCCCAGATAATGATTGAGTCTTGCGCCGTCTCTGGACAGTGCGGGTGGCCGAGGCTGCCAAGGCCGTGCGCACGGTGGAGCGGCCGCCGTCGTGCCGGATGTATGAAAATTGTAATTTTATGCCATGCATACGGAGCGGGCCATCGCGGCCCCATTTTCTCCCGTTGTCCTTTGTGCCGTGGCGTGGCGTGCCGCGCCGCGCCGCCGGACGGGGGCGGTTTGAGGTTTGGGGCGGTCAGTGGGCGGTCAGTGGGCGGTCAGTTGCCGGAGGGGAAAGGGCGTACACCTCTAACGGTGTCAGAGTCACACTGGAAAATAAATGAAGACCAAAGCCACCCACCTTTCTAGAACGGGGTACAGGTGGGACTTTAGACCAGCATAGCGCTTCCCCGGTCCTTGCCGGGTGCACACTTGCTGCCCAGGCGATGGCCGGGCCGACCAAGCCCTGCAGCTGGCTGATTCAGAGAGTCGCTGTCCCTCTCGCACACGAGGATGCCCCGAGAGTGCGAGAGGGTCAGAGCGACGAAAAGGACTCTCGGAATGAGTCTGCAGAGGGCGGGATCGGCTTGCCGCCCATTGAATGCTTGGCGGTGGACGGCGTCGCCGGGCACGCTGGTAAAATAAAAGAGAGGGGGGGGGCCTTATCTGGGGCCTATCCCACTCGACCGGCCCTTGCAAGGGTCCGAGAGGGCCCCGGCAGCGAACGCTGGAATAGGAAAACGGACCGTGGGGAGAGCGGGGGACAGAGAAAGGGAGGAGGCACAACTTCTCCTTATGTCTCGCCGGACATTACACAAGGTTGTGTGTCGCTCTATTTCCCCGTGCGTTGCTCTCTGTCTGTCTGTCTGTCTGTCTGTCTGTCTGTCTGTCTGTCTGTCTGTCTTTGTAGCAGGGCCTTTAAGGGCGGTCCCTGTCTCGGCTGCGGGGCTGGCTGCAGGGGGCCAAGCAGGGAGGCGCCGGGAGGGTGTTTGGGTTACGTCAGTCGGTCCAGGGACTAACCCAGGGCCCGCCCGGGGCCTGTGGACTGATTCCGAGGGCCGGTTTCGTCGCTCTGTCTTTCTCGCACTCATGGCGGTCCCTGTAGCTGCGAGAGAGACAGAGCGACGAAAGAGACTGTCGGAATCTAGCGTCCCCAGCAAGGGCCTACCCTGCACCGCCATCCATCTGGCGTGTCACACCGGCTGCAGGGCCTCCGCTCGCTCGACCAGCAGACTCATTCCGAGAGTCGTCGCTCTGTCTCTGTCGCACTCATGGGGCGTCCCGCCAAGGTGCGAGAGAGACAGAGCGGGGCCGGCTGCGTGGGGCCGCCGTGCACGGCCGTGGCCGTCATGGGGTGCAGCGGGGTGCTGCTGCCCCGGACGCCGCCGGAGCAAGTTATCAGTGTGTCGGCCGGCGGGGGACAAGATGGCGGCCGCGATAAGCAGGCCCGAAAAATGAGCCTCACACAGACCTCGGTCCTCAAGGGCTGGGCGACGCCTGTCCTGTCCAGCGGTTCCGCTATCCACTCTCCAGGCAGCTGCTCACACTGGAAAACTCACGCTCGGCTCCAGACGTGCTCCAGGCTCCAATCTCAATGTGTTTGCAGTGCAGCGACGCGTCGCTCGCAACGAGACACCGAGTGCGCGAGTGCGTGTGGTCGCGACGTGAGAACTGCGAGGGCTGCGAGGGACAGCCGCGGTGTGCCTCGTCGGCCATTCCGAGGTAGGACGCGGCCTTGGAGCCCTTCCCGCCGCACGGTGGCCACCGGTGAAGCCGCTCAAAGTCCCGGACGCGTTTTGAGCTCCCATAGTCGCTAAACTGGACTCGAACCGAACGTGTGAACCCACCAATGGATTGCTCTCCGAAATAGGAAGCCATTATTGGTGGGGTCACACGTTTGGTTCGAGTCCCAGAGTCCCTTTGGCCGCCTGCGCCGGCCGGCCGGTCTTCTGGCCCACTGTGCGCTGTCCTTCGCCGCGCCGCCACCAGCCGATCCATTTATTTCAAGGACTTTGCATCCCTCCCTCCACGCCCCTCGCGCCGCGTCGCATGATTGAGGGATTTGGAGGCAGGCAGTGCGTCGCGTCGCGTCGCCGCGGAGTCTCCGAGAGTCTTCCGCCCTTCGGCCTTCCCTCCCTTCGGTTCGCGCTAAGTACCTCTCGAGTCTCTCGAGTCTCTCGAGCGCCCGCATTGTTTGTTCGATAAATGTTGGTCCAGCCCGCCTGGCAAGCTGGCAGGCAGGCAAGCTGGCAGGCAGGCAAGCTGGCAGGCAGGCCGCCTGGAAACACACGAGGCGGACGCGCAGTCTCCAGACACGCGCGTCAAAAAACGGAAACAATAAAAACACAATCGCCTCCGGGAGAGCACTGCGCAGTGTAGGACCGTGGGGCCGTCTCGCATCTAATCCGGGTCCGCCTTTTTATTCGGATGAGTGTCTCTGCGACGACGGTTCAGTGCTCCACTGTTTTCATAACAACGCGCAGCAGACTGATCCCGTCTGTCTCTCTCGCACCTGTGCCGGACGCCCCATGAGTGCGAGAGAGACAGAGCGACGAGAACGACTCTCGGAATCAGTCTGCCGGGACGCCAGGACGCTCGTCCCCAAAACAGGCTAGAGCTCCACCGCGATATGGAGCATGTCACCCGTCGCGTCGCCGCGTCCTCGCCCCGTGTTATTCCACGTTTCCCCGAGAAACTGAGGAGGGGGTCCAGCAGAAGGTGCAGGAGAGTGTTGTTTGGTGCGCGCGGTGTCCTGCGCCCCCCGTCGAGCCCCTCGAGCCGCACTCAGTGTCTTACAGAGAAAGATTCACCATGTTGTGGTGAAGGTGAAAATATCCAAAGTGGTGACGTGGCCCGTCGCTTTTCGTCATTTTCGTGGCGATGGTTCACTGCTCGGCCGCGTGGCCCTTGCAACAGTTGTTGGCACAGTGCCTGCAGACTAAGAGCCGGTTTCGTCGCTCTGTCTCTCTCGCACTCATGCGGCGTCCCTCGTAGGTGCGAGAGAGACAGAGCGACGAAAACGACTCTCCGCAGGCCGCTGGTGAGGTGGTCCGAACGCGGACCCTCCAGAGCGATTCGTCAAAGGGGAGTGGCACGGCATACAGGACATGAGCCCCGTCCCGTTTGAGCCCCGATGGTCTGAGCCCCGACCTGAGCCCCAACCTGAGCCCGGGTTGAGCCCCGACTTGAGCCCCGACCCAAGCCCCAATTTTCAGAGCCCGGATTGAGCCCCGACCTGAGCCCCGTTTGAGCCCCATTTGAGCCCCACTTGAGCCCCGTGGCAATGAATCATGCCAAAATGCGTGATTTTAGGTCGCGGGGCTCAAATGGGGCTCAAATGGGGCTCAAACGGGGCTCAGGTCGGGGCTCAATCCGGGCTCTGAAAATTGGGGCTTGGGTCGGGGCTCAAGTCGGGGCTCAACCCGGGCTCAGGTTGGGGCTCAGGTCGGGGCTCAGACCATCGGGGCTCAAACGGGACGGGGCTCATGTCCTGTATGCCGGTGGCACTCCAGTGGACCGGAGTGACTGGAGAGGACTGGAGAGGGACGAAGGTTCAACTTTTGTTTCATTTCGGGGACGCTGCGCTGGCTGCGATGGCTGCGTCTGCCCTCGGCATCTGTTGCCTTGGAGGGCCGCGGCGCTGCGTGCCAAATTGCATCGTCACTTTTCCGAGCGTCGGGTAAATATTTGGAGACGCGGGGCGTTGGCCGCTCGGCTGCAATTACAGTGGAGGACCTGCAGAAAATCGGAGAGGGAACCTCGGGCGAAATGAAGTGGAGGGAGCAGCGCGATTTGCATCACCGAGATGACGTCACTCCCTTTGGCCTCCTGCCGGAGGGAAATTGGGGTTCTCCTGGAGAAGTTTTGCCGCTGCTGGAGCGAAGTTCCAGTCCCCCTGGAGAAGTTTAGCCACTGCTGAAGTGAAGTTCTAGTGCTCCTGGAGAAGTTCGGCCAATCCTGGAGTGAAGATCCAGTCTTCTTGGAGTTTGGCCGCTCCTGGAGCAGAGCTCCAGTCTTCCTGGAGAAGTTTGGCCCCATCCGGAGCGAAGTTGTAAACTTCCTGGAAAAGTTTGGCCGTTCCTGGAGCGAAGTTCCAGTGCTCCTGGACAAGACGAGGGCAGCGCGCGACAGGGCGACAGCAGTCGTTTCCTGGGAGGCCCTTTTTTGCTGATAGTCGTTGTTGTCCAGTCCATCCTCATTCCCAGCTGCCAGGGCCAGGCCGGCCAGGCCAGACTGCCGGGGTAGGGGGTCCGGGCCAGTCTCGTCTTGCACAGCCTTGCAGTGCAGTGTCTGGTCGACCCTCGGGACGACCTCCACGGCGGAGAGGCGTGTGGGCCAAACATTGTACATTTCTCCAGGAACACACCCCGTGGCGCATCCGGCCCGTCCCCTGGAGGGAGCCCCCCCCCTCTTTTGTCCAGCGTCTTCAACGTCTCCATTCCGAAGGCTTTTATACCGTTTTCGCGCCAACTTTGCTGAATGGACCGCGGAGTATCTCTGTCACGGCCCGCGCACACTTCGCGCCACCCACAATGACGCAAGATCTCGGAAATACAAACAAACCCGAAACCCGAACGTGTTTGCACAAATGACCGCGCGAGGCGCTGCGAGCGAGGGGCCACGCCACTGTCACCTCGACGCACCAATGAGAGCCACGAGAGTGCCGTTCGCGCCGCAGTCATTCAGAACACGGCGCGCGCTTGTTATGACTCGGGATAAATATAACGCGATGCATGCCATTGGGCCCGACGGACGGACGGAGACAGACAAGCAAACGAGGGTGCCTTTTGGGGGGGAGGGAAGAGAGAGAGGGGGGAGAGAGAGAGAGAGAGAGAGAGAGAGAGAGAGAGAGAGAGAGAGAGAGAGAGAGAGAGAGAGAGAGAGAGAGAGGGGGGGGGGGAGGAGGAAAGAGGGGCGGGGGGTTGCATTTTGAAGAAGACTACGTGAGTCAGGTACAGAGCGAGTAGTGCAGTACGTGGAAGCGTAACGAGTTTTAAAACTGAAGGCAAGGAAACGCACCGGAAACATAAATTCGGATCCCGTGCCATCCCACACATGGCGAGGGGCATGCCCGGCCCCCGCCGCGCCCCCGCAGCGCCCCCGCCGCGCCGTCGAGGTGGAGCGATAGTCACACTGCTCATCCGCCCCCTGCAGGTCGCTCCGTCTCTCTCGCACCTGTAGGGGACGCCCCACGCGTGCGAGAGAGGCAGAGCGACGAAAGCGACTCCCGGTGCTGTCCCGCCGCCGGGGAGCCGCGTCCCACGCCCGCACGCGACGAGAGATTTGTAAATCTACGGTGCCGGTCCACGACGGTCGACGCGCCGGGATCGCGCCTCCCCAGTCCTCCACTGCCATCACCGGGGCGCGGGAAGACGATTTCAAATTTCGAGTTCTCACAACGGCGTGGGGACGCGATGTATACTGCGGACCCACACACACATTTCACACTCTTACACACACAATACTCGCACAGACACACACGTAAAGACACACACACACACAGAGGCACCAGACAGCCAGTCCCCTCCTTCTTCATCTCCCCGGGGGTCCCTCGCGTTGTTGTTTCAGGCGTAAACGACAGCCCTGCTTCATCAAAGTCATCATGCTCGGGAGGGGGACGGGAGGGGGACGGGAGGGGGCGGGAGAGGGACGGGAGGGGGCGGGAGGGAGAAAAGCGTCCCCCCCCCCCTCCATGCCGAGGGGGCTTTGTTTTTGTCTCCCCCAATTGCTATAGGCCTGCTTATTATGTGTAACACCAGGAGAGGGCCTACATTCGCTGCTGCTACGAATTTCGGACCATGATGGTGGTAGTAAACGTTACTTTGGCATGGCGGCCCCCTCTGAAAAAATATTGCGGTTGAGTTGAGTCACTCGATTCTGACTGAGTCCGAAACTACAACACTCTGCGTTGAATTATTCTACTTTTTCAATTCTGCAATTTTTCTATTCTGCGATTTTTTGAGTTTTTTCATTCTTTAATTTTTTAATTCTTTGACTTTTTCATTCTTTAATTTTTTTCATTTTTCGATTTTCTGATTTTCCCGACTATTCTTCGATTCTTCAATTCTTCGATTGTTTGCTTCTTAGATGTTCGATGTTTTATGTTTTATCTGGGTGGACGAGCATCCCTCGAGGTCCTCGAGGCTGCCCCGCTGCGCGCAAGGCGAGGCACAAGGCCACATGCGCCGCGACGCCAGACGCGCGAGTTCATAAAAATTCCACGCGTGCGCGGGGCTGTGAAAGCAGCAGTGACTAAACATCGTAAAGCGGGTAGTTTCCTCGTTTGCCATCGAGTTGAGGCGCCCGACTCTGGGCTGCACTGCTGCACTGTGCTTGTCTGTCGATTTGAGACTTCCCGCGGCCCACAGTGGGCCAGAAGGCCGGTGGAGGCGGTCTGAATTCCGGATGAGCTCCAGAGTCGCTGCATGGGACTCGAACCGAACGAGGAGGAGTTGCACTTTCGGTTCGAGCCCCATGCAGCCACTTTGGAGGCCAGAACCGGTCTAGAGTTTTGCCCGCCGGTATGTCGTGCCATGAATGTACCATTTGGAGTACCCATAACCCGGGCCGCACATCGCATGGTTAGACTTGGTCCTGAAAGATTCAGGATTTGGCGCGTTCTTGAGGTACCAGGACACCCGTTTCCAGGATGGGGGTGGCGAAATTCAACCAGTTTGCCGTTTGGTCCTGGAAACGAGTGCCATTGGCGACGTTTGTCACTCGGTTCCAGGACGGTTCGGAATGTTTGGTGCTCTCGGTCCTGGAAACGAGTCTCGGCGGACTATTTCAGGCTGCAAATTGATTTTAAGTCTCGTGTTTGATACGGATCCAAAAGTGAGGAGAATTACTCCGCACCAGAAAGAGAGAGGAGTTCTCCCTCCACACTGGGTTTGACAGTGCGGGGGAACCTATTTTACAGTGTGTGCGCGTTTACCCCAAACTCGGTAATGAAGTCAATTATTTACCGCGGCTGCGTTACTTGCCCACACCTAGAGGCTCCAGCAGGCTGGGAGTCGTCGCTCTGTCTCTCTCGCACTCCTGGTGCGTCTCCTACAGGTGCGAGAGAGACAGAGCGAAGACTCCCGGAATCAGTCTGCTGGCAAACAAGGCAAGCACGGAGGGTCGGCCGCCCCCGCCGCGAGTTCCCGCCTTGTTCACGGAAAGTCAACACTTTTCCACTCTCCAGACTGACGCAGAACGCGTTTTTTTCCGCTCTTTGGGTAGCTTTGAATGTTTCTCTCTTGGTCCGGGAAAATGGTTCGTTTTGATATTCGCGAGGAGTGAAGCGGTTTGCTCTCTGTGAAACCAAGTGAGGAGAACGCCGCTGAGGTGTGGAATTTTCAGTCTCCGCCCTTGGTCTATGTGGATAGTTACTCCACACCAGGAAGTGAGGAGTTCTCTGCACGGTTTGGCAGTGCTGCCGTGCTTTCCGGTACGTAGTGGGTCAAAAGACCAGGGGAGGCGGCCAACTGTTGACACGTTTTGAGCTTCGGAGTCGCTAAACAGGACTCAAACCAAGCGTGTGACGGTAGCACGCTTGGCTTGAGTCCTGTTTAGCTACGCTGCAGCTCGCAAAACGCGTCTAGAATTTTGGCCGCCCCCACCACCGGTCGTCTGGCCCACTGCCCAGCCAGCATAGTAGCGAGCGGGGCGTTTTACGGTTTTCTCCGATTGCTCGCACTTCCTCATTTTACGTTTCAAGACTTTCCGAACGACCGCCGCACGCTGTTTACTCGACGATGGAGGCGAGGCGGCGGGCTGGCCGCGCTGGCCGCACAAAGGAAACACGTTCAATTGGGGGAAACATGTGGACTGGTCTCGAAACCCCTGTGACCCCGTTTAAAAGCCGGTGGGCTTGCACTGTGTGTGATAATCGATAGATCAACATTCATACTTCAAGGTAAACTAAGGTACCCGGGTGGGGTGGGGGGTGGTGGGGGGGTGGTGGTGGGTGTCCATCAGGGTGCTCCGTGCTCCGCATCCTCAAGGGCAAAGCCACGTTGTCTCCGACGGGTCGGCTGGGATAATTTTTTGGAAATCGAGGATGCATGCCTAAAAACTTACCACAATGTTTTTCGAGAGTGCACTCTGCACATTGCGCGAATGCAATTCGGTGATTCGGAGCCCCTCCTCCGCCGCGCCCAAAATAAAGCCCTCAACGTGGCGACCGGAAGGAGCGTCGCACGCGTCACTCTCCGCTCAAATTCGTTTCCGTTTTTGTTTTTTCATTTTTTTATTATTTATTTTTTCGCGTGCGAATGCGCGGCCACGCTCGTGCGCGTGCCGCGGCGTGCCCCGGCATCGACGAGGCGGGCGAGGAAAGCGGCGGACTCTCCGAGAGGCGACGTGCTGTCTCTCTCGCACTCATGGGGCTCCTCGTATAGGTGCGAGAGAGACAGAGCGACTCTCGGCTTGCAGTGGAGGGACGTCGCACTACGTCGCGCCGGATGGGATGGGGCCGTGACACTGCCGTGACGGGCGGCGAGATGCATCGCTTCCGGATGGATGGACGAACCACTTCGTCGCACTGTCCCTCTCGCACCTCTACACTGCGCTACGCAGCGCCGCCCTGTGAGTGCGAGAGGGACAGAGAGTGCTATGCCCTGCACGCGTGCGCCCGTCGCACCTGCAGTGGGTGCATACGGCCCAACGGAGAGAGAGAGGCGGGGGGTGGGAGAAAGGGAAGCTTGATGACATTCTCATCGCGTTGCTGAATGTCTGCTCAATTTGTCTGTCTACGGCTTCGCATGTAAATTATGCAAACTCGTACTTTTCACTGTACACCAAGAAATTTTTAAATTTTTAAAAAGTGCACTCCTTGCTTTAGGGCCTTGCCGCAACTTGTCTTGCTCTCTTGTCATTGCGGCCACTCTGCGATGAAGAACCCCAGGCACCCTCTGAAGGCCAGACACTGTTTTCACAAATTCACAACTTCCCACAAAAAGCCTTCTGCTATAATGGGAGACGCGTTTTGGTAGGCCCCCTACCCTACCCCAACCCAAGGGGGGCCTGGAACTCGTCACAACTTGCCGACATTTTGCGATGCCTCTGCTGCCTTTGCTGCCTTTCATGTGCGATGATGATGGTTCGTGTGGGGGGGGGGGGGCTTCAGAACACCACCAGCGCCCCCCTCGAGGCTTGAAGCCCCCCCCCCCTTCCTGGGAAAACAAAACACCGGCCGGCTCGGCCCCCGTCCCCTCGAGCTCGGCTCGGCGTTCGGCTCGACTCGGCTCGGCTCGGCGTTCGGCTCGACTCGGCTCGCGCCTCGACAATGCAATCGCCAACAAAGGCGTCAGGACCAAAGGACCAAAGGATGCATGGCGGAGTCAGAGACAAGTTGACAACAGCCAGCCGCACCGGTCTTTTCCTCAAACTGGGTGTGTGGTGTGAAAGGGGGAGGAGGGGAAGGGGGAGAGAGTTAGTGAGAGAGAGAGGGGGGGGGAGGCCCTCTTTGAACCGCATGCACCCCCGCCTTTGTAGAGACTCGTCTAGAGTCGCATAATTTGCATCCCGAGTCGGACGTCCGGGCAAAAAGAGGACGCGCCGAAATCTTCCTTTGACAGAAACAAGGGCCCACTGCACTGGCTTGCCTCACACACACTGTAAAGCAGGCCCTGCTGCAGTCAGCGCCCTGAATCACGGCCTGCTGGCGTGTCCGTCCCGGTCCGTCCCCAGAGCCCCCCGTCCTCCTTGTTGTGATCGTCAGGACTAGATCACAGACAGATTAAACTCTACTCCCCGAAGACGAGACTCGGGACGTGTCCGGGCGCCGGACCCCCCCCCCTCTTTCACCTTTCCTCTCTCTTACCAGGAAGGACGATACGTGATAGTCACGTCGCGGGAGGGGGAGGACGGAGGGGGGATCACGTGGCCGGGACAGGGAGGGACGGAGTGTCGTCCATTCGTGACTGCTCACGGAGAGGAAGCTTCAAAATTACGTGTCAAACAGTTTCACTGTCCTAGTGCGAATTAGTGAGTGGCAAAGACGGTGGTTCTCGGGCCATTGTCGATCACGGTACCAGGGAGGGCACAGGCCGCCCTCCCCTCCGGGTGCCCCAGGGTGCCCCAGTGTACCCACGGCGACGACGGCCGGACGGGACAAGAAGCCTTGTTGACGTTGACCATTGACAGGTGGTCGAGTCCGCTTCCGTGAACTTGGAGTGTGTACCGCGCACTCCACGTACAGTACGCCCTCGCCAGCCTCGAGAGCCGCGACGCCCTGCCCTGAAGACTGATTCCGAGAGTCCTTTCCGTCGCTCTGTCTCTCTCTCATCTGTACGGGACGCCCCGAGTGCGAGAGGGACAATGCGGCGGGAACGACTCTCGGAATCAGTCTGCTGCCATGCAAGAGTAGCGCGCTGCTTCCAGGGAACGCGCCGCTGGGTGTCGCGGCCTGTCTTCGGCCCGCGTCTTCGGCCCGTCTTCGGCCCGTCTTCGGCCCGTCTTCGGCCCGTCTTCGGCCCGTCTTCGGCCCGTCTTCGGCCCGTCTTCGGCCCGTCTTCGGCCCGCGCCTTCACAAACAGTGGCTGGAGGCTGCTGGAGACGCGGCAACACGCACACACACATTCGCTGTCACTCAACACCGGCTCGGCTAGCCGAGCTGGGCCCGGTGCACTCCCTCGGGACCATCCCGCCACCGTTCTGGCGAAGGGGACGTTCATGCTCTGTGAACCCTTCTTCGGAGAACTTGGAACGCGGTGTGCTGCTTACTCGAACCTCACGGAGACCCGGAGACCTGCGCTTACTTACAGTGATGTTGGACGGGGCGGGCGGGCTGCATTCATGCAGGATGCAGGTTCGCTGCCCCTCAACTTCGCATCAGCACTAACACGTTTCCTCGGGATTCCGAAATGTTACCACACCCCCCGAAAGCTGATTTAGCTTCAGCAAGACCCGCCACCACCCGCACTATGGCCCGGGTGACCGGCGCAGGTGGCCGAAACTCTAAACACGCAGCTCCAGAGTTGCTATAAACGGGCTCGAACCGACCGTGTGACCCCCCAATGGATTCCTCGTTTGGAGAGCAATCCATTGGTGGGGTAACACGTTCGATTCGAGTCCCCTTTGGCGACTCTGGAGCACAAAACGCGTCCGGGATTTTGGCCGCCTCCGCCGGCCTTCTGGCCCACTCGAGGGCCCACGTCACTGTGCGCCGAATGCCACTGGGGAAAGAGGGTGGGGCACCGGGTCCAGCCCTTCCAGCCCCCTGGCGGGTCAAAGGGCAGCGCGGCCCTGATGAGTTCCGGTCTGGATTAGCGCAATCGGATCACGGTGATTGCGGGCTTCAATCACAGAGAGGCGAGGGGGAGGGGGGCCTCCGGGGACGCGCGGCGACGCGCAGCCTTGGCGGCAAATCACGTCAGTGACGCGGAGCCAAGTGGCGGCGAAACGGAGTGAAATCACAGCTCGCCGGAAGTGGAGAGAGAGAGAGAGAGAGCGAGAGAGAGAGAGAGAGAGAGAGGGGGGGGGGGGTGCCGGCGTGTGCGGGTGTCGGTGAAGTCAGTGGCGCAAACAGCGAGACGCCACCAGTAAATTTGCACGCCGAGAGGACCGCGAGAGGCTGCCGAACTCACAGCAAACTCAGTGAGAGAGAGAGAGAAAGAACATCCGACAAGCGCCGCTCTGCGCCGCACAGTGCCTGCAGGCCTCAAGTTCCAGTTGAGGGTGCAGATGCGGATTGTTGGTTTTGTGGTGACTCTGACTGGTAATTCCCTCTGCCTCTGCCACCCCCGCCGGGGCCCCGGCGTCCATTGTCGCTCGGAGTGTGGAATCGCTCACTTCGCCGAGGCGAGGCGCTTGGCCCTCGCCGTTCCGCTCAAGCCGTCTCGAGCAGCGTTGACATCGTTGACGTCGGACAGTGATTTCGGTGTTTATTTTCGCAGCGCGTTTTTCCAGGCCGGCCGCGCCTCGGCTGTCGGGGCTTAATGGACTTCCCGCCGCGAGGCGCTCCCTCGGCCCCTTCGCCAATGGTGCGATTTCGCCCCGCCCCGCCCCGCCCCGCCCCGCCCCGCCCCGCCCCCGCCCCGCCCGCCCCGCCCGCCCCGCCAAGCCCTAAGTGAACCGGAAGCGGAAAATGGGTTTCGCAGAGCAATTCGCGCAAAGTTGATGAACAGCTAAGAGTGCGGGATGGACTTCTTGGAGACCTCGTCCGCCTCGTCGGCGACGCGCGCCCGACAAACTTTGGCGCGACGCGCGGTGCGGCTCGGCCCCCTTGGCCGTGCAGCAAAACTGAAGCGTGTGCGAAAAAAAAGAAACACACTGGCGGGAAGGCTTTCTTTGTTTTCTGGACCACAAAAATGAAAGCGTTGGCAAAGCATGACCCCCTCCGTCTTCGAGTCTGGATCCGCGCCTGCCTTTGGAGCGCCAACCGCGCGAACGGATGAGATTTCGCGAGACTTCAGAAGAGACATGGCGAGATTTTACCAGATTTTGGTAAGAATTCTTGAGATTTCGCCAGATTTTGAAGCGGGATTCCACGAGATTTCTACCGATTTCACGCAAGATTTCAGCCACTCAAATGTTAACTGCCCGCTTCTTCTTCTTCTTCTTCTTCTTTTCTTCTCTCCTCCTCCTCACCGGTCCTCCCCACTCCCTTCTCTCTTCTTCTCTCTTCTTCTCTCTTCTTCTTTTCTCTTCTTCTTCTTCTTCTTCTTCTTCTTCTTCTCTTCTTCTTCTTCCTTCTTTCTTCCTTCTTCTTCTCTTCTTCTCTTCTTCTTCTTCTTCTTCTTCTTCTTCTTCTTCTTCTTCTTCATCTTCTCCTTCTCCCTCTTCTTCTTCTTTTCAGCGCTGCCGCTCACTCACCTTGCAGGGAGGCCCGCTGCGCCGCCGCGCTGCGTCCGCATCCACAATTAAGCGCACGCGTTTTCCCCCTTTTTGATTTAATGCCCCAAGTTGAGGTAATTCCCCCGCCCCTCCGCCCCCAACCCCATCCCGGCGTCAGGATGCGTTTGGAAGCAGCAGCGGCGCCGTGTCCCCGCCCCGCCCAGCCGAGCCAGCCCAAGCCTCCCGGGGCCTTGGCCGGGCTAGGCAACCCGCATTACACAGGCAACACCCGAATTTAATTAGAGCATGCAGCTTGCTGGCGTGGGGGCCGCAGTGGCACGGGGTGATATATGTAGGAACAATGCAAGGCAGCGATTCTAGCCGGGCGGGGAGGGGCGAGGGGGGTCGTGCCTTACCCTGGGCCCTCCAGGACTCTCGGATTGGGGGGGAGGGGGCACGCAGGCAATCTGGCCGGTGGGCCTCGCAGTATTCCCTTTCCAATCCGCACCGGACTTGGCCGCGCTTTGCAACAACAACTCCAGCCGTGCCCGGACTTCCGGTTTGATAAACTGCCCGTCCCCCGCAGACCGCGGCACGGCACGGCACGGCACGGCACGGCACGCGGCCACGCGGCCGCAGCGGGGAGCGCGCTGCGCGCACCGCGGCCTGCCGCGGCCAATCCCGGGGGCCCCGTGGGTCCGTCGCGGTCCGCAGTGGCCGAGCTGTTATTCGCAGAGATTCCGACCAGTATCTCCGCCAGTGGCGTGCCGGCAAGCGGCGTGTCCTGACGGGCAGACGGTTCTCTTCTTTCTCCTCCGGCCCTTCGCTGCGGCGAGGCGAGCTGTCGACGCTGTGTTCAAACCGGGCGACGAGCTGGCGAAGCCCTCTGGACACGAGCCGAGACAGCCAACAATCGGCGAAGCTCGTTTCGACAAACCCCCAGTTTGCCACTTCTGGCGCCTTCTGAGAAAGGACAGCGGAGCGCCAACGGCAACCTGTCGGAGGGCAGGCAGTCGAAGTGCGGGCGGCTGGCCGCGGCTGGATCGCTGGGCGACGGCTGCAGCCCGGAGCTTGGGCTGCCCGCGGCGCGCGAGAGCACGCTTGGCTGCCTACCCACACGGCGGCCGGTGGGGTGCGTTTGGCGCTTTGTACAGCAGCAGCGATGCCGCTCGTGTTGGAGCGGCCAAGCGGCGTGCCAACGCCCGTTCAACTGCAGCACCGCGTCTGTGTCAACACCGCCCCGCCGCGGGGATGCAGGACGGGGGCGTGGCGGACAAAATGGCCGTTTCGTGTTTGCCGGGGCGGTGCGGGGCGTGGCGCCGAGTGGAGCGCAAATACCGTGAGCGCCGCGTGATTGCATGCCATGCAACGCGTCACTGTCTCACGGTGAAAACGGTTCCTGGTTTTCGCAGGAACTCCCTGGAAATCGTACATAGGGTGACGGGGTGGTGCCTAATTTCTGGGCCTTATGGCGGCGCTTAGCATCTCATTGCGGGAAATTGCAGCAAGGTGGGGGACTGCAGGGGAAGGGCGCCAAAGAAGCGGCGCTCTTTCCTCGTTACGCCAGGCGGCCAAAGTGGCGAGCCCCCGCGGGGAGGCGAACCCGTGCCCCGGGCCGCGAGCCCTACCAGCCGGGCAATTAGGCCATTGCTTATTTAGCGCGCTATTGATGGGATGCAGGTGCGGCTGCGCACCGTCGCCAACGACCCCCCCCCTCCCCCCAAGTGGGGCGGCCAAAACTCTGGACGCGTTTTGAGCTCCAGAGTCGCACAAAAGGACTCGAACCGAACGTGTGACCCCACCAATGGATTCCTCGTTCGGAGATGTCGGCAAATCCACTGCGCCCCGGCCCACCCCGGCCCGCCGCAGAGTCCTCGTCGTCGGCGCCTCTGCGCCCTTATGCACACCTCCCCCAACCCTTCACCGCGCCGCTCTACAAAAGCATGCTCGCACGGCCCTTGCCCCGCCCTCCATAATTGGGTCGCGTAGGGCCTGTGTCTCTTCCTTTTTCTGCAGGGCAAAACAAGGCGGCCAGGTCAAGGAGGCAGGGCCGGGGGCTGCGCCGGGGTGGTTGGGGGCAGCCCTCGGGGCAGCCTGCTAGGAGTTTGCCGGACCTCACACCGTTCTCCAGCGGCGAGGTCTTGCTCACTGAGGAGCTGGAAGAGCGTTTGTATCGTCACTCTGTCTCTCTCGCACCTCCTGCGGGACGCGCCATGAGTGCGAGAGAGACCACACGTTCCGAGTTTGGCGTGATCGGCAGCGCATGAGCGAGGCGGTGGAGGAGTATTTCTGGTTCAGCGCGATGTTCACTCCCCGCTGCACATCGCGAGCACCGCTTGGAGCACCGCGACAAGGAGCATGCACGGTCCACCTCCCCCAGCCCTTTGAGGACGGAGATAGGCGGCGGGCTAAAACAGGCTAGTACAGGCCTCGCCTCGCCACGCCGGCTCATCGCTCAACGCGCGCCAAACATTTTTCCGGACCTTCGTGGAATTTCAGACCACAGGACATTGACCTCGAAACGACCGGACATTCTTACTTGATTTTGTCCTCCCTGCTCTACGTGGTGCGAACCTGTAACTGGCCTCCCCTTTGGCTGCAGTGGGCTTGCAGTTTGACCGGCAGTACACAGCCGGCGGCGCATGCAGGCAGGGCCGGCAGGACCGCATGGGACAAAGCGAGCACGCCGTGGTAGAGGAGGTGCGAGGGCGGGGAGAGTGGGCCAGGTGGGGCCACTGTAAGGTGCACTGCCCGGGGCAGCGGCAGGGGCGACCCAAGACACTCGTCGCATTTGGGTCACGGCGGGCCTAGAGCGCGGCAGGGATGCAGTCACAGAGAGAGAGAGAGAGAGAGAGAGAGAGAGAGAGAGAGAGAGAGAGAGAGAGAGAGAGAGAGAGAGAGAGAGAGAGAGAGAGAGACAACGCGACGCGCAACTCCCGAGACCTCTTTTTGCGGTGCAGCAATGTGATGCAAGTGCTCCCGCAGCATAATAGCGCAAAAAGCACCTTGTTGAACCCGGGCGCGGTTGGAGGGGCGTCGAGGAGGCGGTTATACACTACAAAGGGGTGGGGGAGAGGGAGGCCGCCTTTGGAAGTTACCGCTGCATGCTGCGGCAGCAGGGTCGTCCACGTTCGTCGTTGGCAGGAATGAAAAGGCGATTCCAAATTAGGGGCTTAACTTATTTGTATTCCCTGCGCGTCGGTCTGCTCGCGCCGATGCGATTCGGCGGCTTCTCTCCTCTCTTTTTGCAGTGTGGCAACGCGCGGCACGCCGCAAAAGGGGAGGGATTCCCCGTGGGGTATCGACGGGACAGGGCCTTTTGATGTGCTTATATGCCCCGACCGCGGCGCCCCCAGCAAGCTTTCAGAGAGCTTTCAGCGAGCTTCCTGCAAGCTTACGACGCGATCTTGAGTCAGACGCTATTCTGGCGTTTCGTCTCTGTCTCTCTGGCTCCCTGTCGGCACACCCTTTGAGTGCTGGAAGTGTGCGGAACAGTGGTTCAACACGCGTGGCAGTGGGGGGGAAGGTGCCACCCCCTTCCCCCCACCCCTTTTTGCCGACTCGTGCGCATTTGTCATTCATATGTAAGCTTGCAAATACGGCCCTCCTCGCCCTCGGCTGCGGCTTGCCGGGGCCCAGGCCGGGGCCCAGGCCGGGGCTAGCTGGCGCGTGACAGGGGTAACTTAGAGGCGGCGGGCAGACGCGGTGGGACAGACAGACAGGCGGCATGACCAACAACTGGCTCGAGGAGAGAGGCGCTTGAACGGGGCCGGGCGATCGAAGGCACCTTGGAAGTCACCGCGACCGCGACACAAAGACAGACCAACCGAGAGATAGGCACCACTGTCCGAGTGCGACGCCAAGCCATCGCATCGTTGAATAGCAACACCAGTGAATAAACCACCACGCCAGCCTTTTCATCGGCCAAGCCGGCGGGTCGTTCGACGCAAGTCGCTTTTTCCATACCGACGACCAGCTTTTCCAGTGTTGTGCCCACTTTTCAGTAGCAACGCCTGTGGTTTCGAGTGTTGACGACAGAAGGAACAACAACAACAACAACAACAACAACAACAACAACAACAACGCGGGCGCCGCACTACCTTATCGGGACAGGAGCTGCAGAATTATGGCCCGGAGGGCATAAATGAGTCGAGGACTTGGCGGGGCGGGGCGGGGCGGGGCCGCTGGACACGGGGAGGGCACGTCATGGAGGCAGAGGCTGATTTACGACTGTTTGGACTGAATTATACCGAGGCGCGGACGGGCCTGCAAGGGCTGCAGCTGCGCGGCTGTCCCCGCCACCCCACTGCCAAGCCTCTCGCACCCCCAGTCGCCCCCAGCACAGCGAGCAGCAGCCAGCAAAGGCAGCCACAGGCAGCCACAGGCAGCCACAGGCAGCCACAGGCAGCCACAGGCAGCGAACGGCGTGGAAAAGCACAAAGCCCATTAAAAACGCGGCTTTATCTTGGGGCGGCAGGCTGGCTGGCCGCGGACCACCTCCGCCCCGCCCCGCCCCGCCCCGCCCCGCCCGCCCCGCCCCCCCGCCCCGCCCCGCCCCGCCCCGCCCCGCCCCGCCCGCAACGCCACATTCGGCTGTGATTGTTTCTAGAAGGGGCCTAAGTCCGTCTTATCCCGGCCATTATCGCGGGGCCGACGGGCCATCGAAAAGAGAGAGAGAGAGAGAGAGAGCCATGGCCTTTGCCGACCGCCATCGGAAAGAGAGAGGAAGAACCACGGTCTGTCAAAGGGCCCTTCGAACTCGAGCGGGTCGCGAGGACGACAGGCTGATGGCCACCGCGTACGTGTCGGGGCTCTTGTCGAAAAGAATCTTGAATGTCCTGGGTTCATTCACTCGTCATTTCGAATGAAAATTTGCAGTCCTGGAAAATGCTTGTCCAGGAAAGAACTTTGTCGCTTGTGATGGAAAAGGCATGCCCCCCCCCCCGGGGGGGGGGGCTTGACCTTTGGATAGCCGCCTGAAAGGTAGCCAAAAAGCCACACTTTTGCCCCTGCAAGGAGGCAAAAAGTCACTCTTTTCCCTCCCTGGGTCCGCCACTGCTAAGCGTTAGCCACCACTCTGCGCACACCGCACCGAGGTGCTGCTGACCGTTTTGTAGTGCCTCGCCTCGGGCCGTTCCAGTCCTGCAGGGCTCCCCTCTTTGAGCGCCCCGCCCCGCCCCGCCCCGCCCCGCCCCGCGGCTATGCGCCCTGACGGCTTTCCGATCCGCAACCCTGCTTTGCCCCGCGCGGCTTACGCCTCGCGTACGGTGTGCAGGCCGGCACAAAGGAAACCCCGCCTGGCAAAGGCGACTTCTTTCAGAACCATAAACGATTTGCATCAAAGATAAAAGAAAATCCCCGATACGCAACATTGTTGCGGTTATTTCAATTCGGCTGCTCTCCCTTTTTAACATGGATGAAGCGGTCGCTTTCGAGATCCATCATGCCGCCGCAGTCGTGCGTCCGTTCGTGGTATGAACGAGCGGCTGTCGTAAAATCCAACTGGTTTCCAGTGCTGCCATCGCGTGCCATCGCTTGTTGGGGTTCCTTTGAGAAGGAGGCGGTCGGCCGCCCTCGCTGTGCTGGCTGTGCTACCGGCATTGGCTGCCAAACTGACAACGGCTACACCAAGTTTCCAGGTTCGGAGTGATTCTCTATACACGGTAAAAACGGAACCTGGTTTTCCCAGGAAGCCAGTGGTGAAGGCATAGGCGATTTCCAGGGAGTTCCTGGGAAAACCAGGAACCGCTTTTACCGTGTACCCTTGGACGCGTGTGGACTGCAAACTCCACTCGTCGAAGTGTGGAGAATTATTCCGCATCAGGAAGTGACGCGACGCAAAGTCTGAAATTGACACTTCGGCGAATGACGCCACCACGCTGCAAGTGCAAGGCGTGCCTTCCGCAGCGCCACCGCCCCTCCTTGCGCCGAGCCTTGCGCCGACACTGCCAATCCAAGTGTGAGACAGTCTCACCCTGCTCTCCCGTGTTGCCAACATGGCAGCCACGTATTGGTGTGTTGCCTTGCGCCGAAGCGCGGGCCACCAGAGTTCTACGAAACCTTGCGTTGAGGGACAAACTGTGCGCCAATGCTTCCAAGTGAAGACCACAGTGATTGGCGGTGCTTGCCAGTGTGAGACATTGTGGTTACTCACCTCGTCCTGGTTTTGCAGTGTACGAAGTGATTCTCCGTATAGCTAAGTTAGTTAGCTTGCACGCCTTACAGAAACTACTCCGTCGGGCTTTTGCAGGGCCTAGTTCGGCCACGCTAGCGGGCAATGGCAAACGAGTGCAGTTTTACTTGATGTTCCCGGATTGGATCCGGGTCGTCTCGGCTAGAGTCTCGGCTAGAGTCTCGGCCCGTCGCCGACCTCTGCAGGGCTGGCACCCCTTGTATTGCGCTTTGCGCTGTGCCACTGGAGCAAGCGGAGCCAGCGTGCTGAGTGGAAGTGACGCTGGCCCGGGGTGTGGCGTGCAGGCCGGACGGACCACCCCGCCCCGCCCCGCCCCGCCCTCTGTCTCGGCGTATTGACTCCCCGGGTGCAGGGACGGAGAGCAGGGCCGGCAGGGCCGAGGCGAACCCTCTGCCGTCGCGACAGTCGCAATAATTCCCCCAACACCAAAAGCCCTATGATGGCACGACAAAAAATTTCTGTAAAATTGAAATGCGTGCATTCAAATAAAATGTGAATAAAGTTGAACGTTGAACATGTGGTTGCCCTCTGATGCATAATTGACCAGACATCCCGTGCCGTTTTCTACCAGTGTACCAATCAGGGTGACATTGGCGTCGCTCCTGGCCCTGGCCCTGGCAGTGTGGTGGGCAGCGGCAGGGCGAGGGTGGCGAGGGGCGAGGGCCTCGACTTGAGGTGGGGGACGCGAACCAAATGAAGCAGCACCAGGAATGAGGGATGCCGACGCGGCGTCCAGGAGACTCACTCCGAGAGTCCTTTCCGTCGCCCTGTCTCCCTCGCACCGACACGGCGCGCCCCACGAGTGCGAGGGAGACAGGGCGACGCAAAGGACTCTCGGAATGGGCCTACTGGCGGCGTCCTGGCGGCGTCCTGGCGGCGCAGGGACGTGAGGAGAATGCCGGAGGCTTGGTGGCACTGCGGCCCGCGCTGCAGCACAGCAAGCAGGCCGAGCCGAGCCGAGCCGACCGATTGATAGATAGATTGATTGGAGGCTTATTGATAGAGCCCCGATGCCTGGCCCTGCCCTGCCCGCCGCTAGAGGGCAGCTCTACTTTCCGGTGGACAGGGCTGCCTCTGGCCGTGCCTCCGGCACAGCCTCGTGCAGGACGCGCCCCCGGCCACCCTGCCGGTGACGTTCCAGGAACGAGGATGTCCTTACCATTCGACACTTCATCGTTTCGCTGAATGACGACTTTCTAAGCAGGGAACATCGACCGCCATGCGAGTCGCCGGCAAACGTGTCGCTCTCACTCTCGTGTTGTAACCCCGCAACACAATTTCGAAAACGTTTATTGGTTTTTCCTCGACGGCGGGGCGGGGCGGGGCGGGGCGGGGCGGGGCGGGGCGGGGCGGGGCCGTCGAGGCCCTTTGTCCCAAAGCCACACCTCGGCAGCCTCCAGCAGCACCCTCCCTCCTGCCTGTCAAGTTGCAGTGGGTGGACTCGCCGCCTCGCCGCCCGCCAAATGAAATCGCCACTGCGGGAGCGAGGACGCATGAATGAACCCCCAAACCTTGCAGCGCCTTTCAACTCCGCCCCTTGGCGGCACTGAGTGACCTGTCGACGCCAAGGGACGTGGCGGGGCGGTGGTGAGGCGGCAAAGCAATGATCCGGTGGTGAAGCGGCGAAGCAGTTGATCCAGTGGTGAAGCGGCGATGCGGTGAAGCGGCGTTGTTGCCATCAAAGATTGGTTAGCGAAGAGGTGGTGCCGACAGGCCGTCTCTCTCTCTCTCTCTCACACACACACACACACACGCACACACACAAACACACTCACACGCCAGCACGCACCTTGGCGTAGTCGAGTATGTCTCCGAGAGTAGCCATCTGAGGCTGGCGAAGCAGTTCTGCCAAAGCCGCCGGCGATGGCGCGCTGTTACACCGGAAAGGCGCCTTGCAGGTGGGCGAAGAGGCAGGGCGGAGCGGAGCTGCCAGCCATCAGGCAGCCATCAGGCAAAGGGGCAGGTGGGGTGCTTGGGGCCCGGCCGGGAGGGGATGCAGCCCGCGAAACGGCAACGGGAGTACCCATTAACATACGTAATGGTCCTTAGACTCGAATTAGAGCACCGGCGGGATGGCCTGCCCTACCCCGCAGCAAGGGGAACCCCTGCGACTGGCAAGCAGGGCCTGAGTGAGTGGCGACGAGTGAGGAAAAGTGGACCGCCGCACTGCAAAAACGGATTCTGAGCAATAAGAATCGAGGGTCGCCCACGGCATCGGCGTGGCCTCAGCCTCGTGTCATTGCCCGGAATCGGGATTTTCGGTTTGGTCTCTCCAAAAAAAGCACAGGGAGTCTTCCTCTACCGTATGAATAATCTAGGCCGAAATGCACGAAATGAACAGGATTCGTTGTTTTTTTCCTCGCAGTGGCCGACAACAGATTCACGTCACCACAAAGATCACTCCACGCCTTTGTTGCTGCTGCTGTTGTGTTTCGTTGCTGGCTATACGGCTTTGGCGGCGCAACGCAGCGCTTTTGTTTCTGATGGCGGTAGAGTATGCAAAACACGTCACGTCGCTGGAAGCTGAGCCGCCCTCGGCCGCCCTGGCTCCACCCTCTGGGCCTCTGGGCTGGGGGGTGTTCGCAAACAGCCCCTCCGCCAGGCCGTCGGCCCGGCAGCCCGGCAGGACAGAGCCGAGGCCGGAGAGGGCCGCCAGCCAAAAAAACGGGCAGAAAACGCGCCAGACGAGCAAAACCGGAGCCGAGTGTCCGTTTGGTGTGCTCTGTGTGCAGTAACCCCGATAGCCGTGCTTGCCCGGCTTGCCCGGCTTGCCCCCACAGCGGCGTCGCTTTGGTCTCGGTGTGCATGCGAGTGGCCTGGGGCGCCGCCGGCAGGGCGATTAGTGCCTGAGCCTCTCCGGGGAAAAGGGGGGTGGGGGATGTGCACCCCCTTCCGACCCCTTGCACTCATTAGTACCCTCGCAAGGGCGGGGCGGGGGAGGGGGCAGCCCGGGTGGTGACCTCCACCGCCACCACCACGACCCCCCGGCGTGCGCACCATGCATCACAGGGGCGATCTCGGCGAAAACAGGGCGCCCTGTTCCACCCCGGGCCGCCCCGCCCAACACCTGGGCTCTCCTGCGGACGAGAGTCGTTTTCGTCGCTCTGTCTCTCTCGCACTCATGGGGCCCGTGTATGTGCGAGAGAGACAGTGCGACTCTCGGAATCAGTCTGCTGGTTAGAACGAGACTGTATCCTGCTGGGAAGAGCAGTCACCTCCTTCGGCCTGCTGTGGCGCTTCGCTCCCTCTGCCCCCCCCCCCGGCCCCAGCCGTGCCCTCACTATCTCAAAACCACTCAATTTGATAGCCAAAGTTTAACGGGGCCCATTTTCCTTCCGCACTTGACTCGCCATCCCTCTCCGCAGCGCGCCGCACGCGCTGTCTCCCTTCCACCCAATCTCCACCACGTCATTACCCCCATTTTTCTCTCTCGCTCGTTTGGGTCGCATCGAGCCTCAGAGGGTATTTGTCCTTGTCGCGCTCCGCCGGGAGGCGGACGCCTGCCGGACGCGGGGCACGGGCAGGCTCGACGGACGGACGGGCAGACAGACAGGTGGATAGACAGGCAGACAGACAGACAGACAGACAGACAGACAGACAGACAGACAGACAGACAGACAGACAGACAGACAGACAGACAGACAGACAGACAGACAGACAGACAGGTGGATAGACAGGCGGACAGACAGACAGACAGACAGACAGACAGACAGACAGACAGACAGACAGACAGACAGACAGGTGGATAGACAGGCGGACAGACAGACAGACAGACAGACAGACAGACAGACAGACAGACAGACAGACAGACAGACAGACAGACCGGTGGACAGGAGCGCCTGCGAGGTAGGCGCGCCAGTGCGCTGGCGTGCTCATCGCGTTGCCTACCCTCTCGACCACAGGGGCGCCGCCACGCTGCACTGTGCTGTGCTGCGTGCCTGCCTGCGTGCCTGCCTGCCTGCCTGCCTGCCTGCCTGCCTGCCTGCCTGCCTGCCTGCCTGCCTGCCTGCCTGCCTGCCTGCCTGCCTGCCTGCCTGCGTGCCTGCCTGCCTGCCTGCCTGCCTGCCTGCCTGCCTGCCTGCCTGCCTGCCTGCCTGCCTGCCTGCCTGCCTGCCTGCCTGCCTGCCTGCCTGCCTTCTGCGTGCCTGCCTGCCTGCCTGCCGCCTGTCGAGTGTCTGGCTGCGGGCCCCGCGGGCCCTGCGGGCGCGGGCTTACTTGGACGCGGAGCTGCTGAGCCAGCCGCAGCGCGCAGCTGAGCCGGGAGGGATTTAAGGTCTTTAATTAAAGCAAATTGGAGGACGCGTCAAAGGGACGCGGCCGTCTCGGTCTCCTTGGCCTCCTTGAGACGCTGCGGCGGTGCTGCTTCAAGCAATTTCCAAGTGAGGCCGCCCCGGCGCACAGCGAGCGCGGCGAACGCGGCGCGTTGACCCCATCGCTCTAATCTGTTCAGTGCGCGGGAGGAGTTGCCGGGACGCGCGAACCGCGGCAAAAATGCGCTGAGGTTCTACTCCGAGTGCTGCCTCCAGGAGCCTTCCTTCCTCCACTCCAGCTCGGCCTCCGCTCTGGCTGGAACGTCGAACGGCATGTCGTCGCCCCGGACAACTAATCTCCAATGAAAACTTTCCTACGAAAATTCATCTCCATCGTTGGCTCGGCTCGGGGCCCTGGCGCGGGGAAGGTGGAGGGGGTCGCGGCACCCCACTCGGCCCCACTCGGCCCCACTCGGCCCCGGCCCCACGCGGCCCCTCCGGCAAAAAGAAAGCCTCGCTCGCTCTTCACTTTCGCCCCGTTTTCATTGCCCGACCCAGCCGCCGCCTCGGATGACAATCCGAGAGGCCGCGTCCAAAGTTAACGCAAGTTAGCCCCTCGTAGGGCGGCGCGGCGCGGCGCGGCCCGGAACTCATTTCGCCGGCCCGAGCCGCGGGGGCCACGGCGACGACACTGCGAAAAAGAAAGCCAGCGACGGGCCTGCTTTGAAATTACGACGAAAATGATGGCACGCTTTGGGTTACGGTCAACTTCGTCTCACGATTTCTTGGCGGGCTCGTTTTGTTTGTGTTGCAAAGCTTCGCCGTCGTCCAGAACGGAGGCGGAGGCACGACATTGTTTTTGCACACTCCATCCGAAACAGTTTGGTGATGGTTCTGAATTTATCGCCTCCCCCTTCCTTTTTCCCTCTAATAGAAGCCTCGGGCAGGGAAGGGGACGGAGTCCATTTGGCACCGGCCGACCCGTTTTACCCTGACGGTGTCCGGGTCGTGGCGCACCGCGCTCGCCGCGCTCGGTGGGACAGGTTGAAAGCCCCGGCCCTCCGCCGTGCCCTGCCGTGCCCTGCCGAGCCGTGCCGAGCCGCCTCGGCCAAACCGCGAGGCTTTCAGCCGCTGTCAGCGGTCCTCCAGGCCACAGGCTCGAGCGGGAGTACACTGTACTTCATTCCCACCGAATGACATGTCGTGTGCTTTACGTTCATTGGAAAGCACTGGCTTCACCTGCATAAGTGTAGCTCAAATAAAATGAAACTCCTTGTGCTTGGTTCAGATAACGTCTCCGGGAATTGACTGACCAACACGACAGATTTGCATCAAGCGTTTAATGCACTGAGCAGAGGACTACAGGAACTGGCGGAACATGAAATGTCACTACAGAAGGAAAACAATAAGGAGACAAAGATTATGACAGGAACAGGTTGACGACTATCGAAGTATACATGTATGCAAACTAAAAACTTCACAAACTGACGAAATACATTATTATGTGGCCAAATCAAACGAGGCATGGTGCATTTTTCAACGACCCGTCCTAAGGAAACTATCCTTACTCCCGCGGGTGCTAGGAGGCTATGGATGCTAGAAAACGGTCCTAACTAGTCTCCCAGAACGAGTATAGGATAGTTTTCTAGCGCCGCGGTGAGTTAGAATGGTTTCGTAGGTGGGGTCGATTCCTTGGTCATGCACTGTCGACAATAATTTTGAAGTCAGTGGGCAAAAAGTACATTGTTTTTCAGCGAGTGTGATTTTTACTCTCAATCGTTCATGATGTCTCATTCGTTTCTGACCACGCCTAGCCGAATGTGTCAGCCTCGTTCCAACGGATGTACCTTAAGCACATCGCTAAACGAACGTAAAAAAAAATCAAATTTGAACAAGACGTTACATTCGCAAAACCCCTCAGCCCGATTGGTCGAGCCGTTCACGCACTCACACAGACAGAAAAATGTTTTGTACCCCACCCGAACCGGGTTTTTACAATCAGACATAAGCGAAAGATTGAACTCTGGTCCAAACAGAGCCTCAGATCATAACCCAGCTTAGCGGCTTAATACGGCTCTAATACTAGAATTAAGTGAAAAGGTACTAGTTTAAACCGAAATTAAGGGCAACTGACTGCATAACCTTTGTAATGCCTAAAAGGGAAACCGTAAAGGCTGATTCAAACTGAACTGAGTGCCTAAAAAATGGACTACGTGAAAAGCGGCCGATGGCGTTAGAGCGACCAACGTGGATTTGCAGCCGGAGCACAGCCCTGGCGGACTTGCGAAGCACCGCTAGTCGTAGTCGCGAACTTGCCTAGACACTGCAGCACCTGAAGCGACGGTCCCCAAGGCGCCATCCGTCGAGATGCTCTCCGTCGAGATGCTCTCCGCCATGGTGGTCTCCACCGAGGTGCTCTCCTCCGCGGTCTCCGCCGAGGGGGTCGTCACCAAGGTGGTCGTGGCCGAGGTGGTCGCCGCCGGCCCCGGTTCGCCCTCCGGGGTTGCCCTTGGGAGTGCCGGCGCGGACGGCTCGGCAGCGGCGTCGCTCCAGCTGGGGACACGGCCAGGGGCAATGCCTTGGCGCAGCCGGCTCGCACGGATGACCAGCAAATGGAGCGAGTTGTCCAGCATGTTGACGTCGTCGGGGCTCCACGTATCGTTGTCCAGGATGCCGTTGATGGCGTGGACGTGGGCAGTGATCATGCCAAGAGCCGCAGCGAATACTTTACCTGCAGACAAACAACCCACGCTAAATGTTTGCGCAATTTGGTACGTGGTGTTACATGATTTTAAATTTGAGCAACGTTTTGCATGACATTGAGCTCAAATTTGCATAAATTTGCGCAGGTTCAATGACATGCAAATTGCATATGCACAAAATCGTGCAAGTTACACGTACGAAATTCTATATAAACATTTAGCGTTGACGCCGCTCATTTAACAAGCTACCTGCAAAGGGTTTTTGTGCAAATTTGTACTCAGTTCCTCACGAATTCGTGCGATTCTGCGTAAAAAACACTTTTGCAATGAAAATTTTTGTATGCGGGAGTTTGCGTGTAGCTACGTCAAAAATCGAGAAAATAAATTCACTGTGCACTTCCGACAAACGCCGAACTCAGCGCTCAGCTGAATGACGTTGGCTCACCCGTGCGTAGCGGTCTCCCGGTCTCCGTTCGCGCGACGGTGCGGCGCGTGGCCGAACAAGTGTATCGAGCCGCATTCCAGGATTGACGCAGTAAACGTATTTCTACAATTTCGTACGGGGCTACACGTGCATATGAAACTTTTCCTACGAATTTGAACCGAACCGCAGAAATTTAAGCGAAATTTCGCACCAATTTTAAGCAATCATGCGCAAAATTGTGCGAGATCATCCTAACCTTCAAAGGTTGTAAGTACGCAAGTCTTTACGGGTGTTGGGTTCACGCTACTTACGCAGAGCGCTCCTCTCGTGATCGTCAGTGTGGTGCCCCGAAGAAAGAGGCGACCTGCAGAAGGGGCACTCCATCTGGCTTGGCTTGGATGAAGCCATCTCGTGGGTGCCGCTGGTGCTGGGCCGGTGTGCGACTGCCGGTGGCTGGCCTCGGCCTCGGACTGGCGCTCCCAGGCAAAACCACGCGTCGCGACAAGCCACCACTAGATGAACCCCCGACCCCCTGGCCAATCCCGCTTTGCCGCGGTGCTTTCATAAAATGATTGAATTTGCCTTTGTCGTGGTTCGCAGCACTTCGCGGCATCCCCTCTCCGCACCGAATTAGCCGCGGTGGAGGTTCAGCCCGAGTCGGACTGCCTTTTCCAGGCGCAGCTTTTAGTTCTGCACGCGGGGATCCAAAGTGGGAACCAATAACGCAATTTTGGCGGCCAGGAGTTCGGCTAGAAGCGAGCGGCGAGCTAGCTGGACATCCGGCCGAAAATGCAGGAGGGGCGCGCTAGCCCCGTGCGTCAAAAAGCAATAGACCAGCGGTTCCCAACCTTGGGGTCGCGATCCCAAAGGGGGCCGCGAAAAAAATTTCGAGGGGTCACGGCGAGGTGGTTGGGGTCGCCTGGGGTCGCGGCTGTTTCCCGGCTGGCAGAATTGTTCAAAACAATCGAAAATGCCTTTGAAAACTCGTGTTTTAGGCCGACTTTAAGCTGCAACTGCGTCTGATCCGAGGCGGTATTTCGTCCTCCCTCAGCGGGCATTTGGTCTTTGGACCTTCCTTTAGAATGCCTTTGTTACGGAGTGCGATTATCTGCCTTAGTTTGGGAGCAGTATTGTCTCAAAGTGGATCAAAATGGCATTCAAAGGCATTTTTTACTGTTTTCATCAGCTTTGAGACAATACTGCTCCCAAACTAAGGCCGATAATCGCACTCCGTAACAAAGGCATGTAAAAGGAAGGTCCAAAGACCAAATGCCCGTTCAAGAAGTACGAAATACCGCCTCGGATCAGACGCAGCGGCTGCTTAAAGTCGGACCAAAACACGATTTTTCAAAGACATTTGTGGCCGTTTTGATCAACTTTGCGGCAATACTGCTCCCAAACTAAGGTGGATTATCGCACTTTGTATCAAAGGCATGCTAAAGGAGGGGTCGCGTGGGGTCGCAAAATTTTTCCTGAAAAAAACCTTTTGCTCACCTGGAAATGGCGAATGAGTGGGCCCCTTGCCCCTGCCTCTGCCTCTGCTCAACCCCGAATACAGTCACACTGTGAAAATTTCATGACTTGATCACTTGATGATAATTTCAGGGCTACTTTCCTTAATGTCATCAGACTTTGTTGATTACATTGTTGTCAGGCCAAAGTACGTGCGGGAAGCTGTTATGGAAATTTCATCAATTTGTGTTGAGAAAGTCATCGTTTTCAAGATGACATCCACGTGTTGTTCAAATTTTCACAGTGTAGCGTTGAGTGTGCATAAAACGGGCCCGCTATAGCAAAAACTGCGTCGAACCCTTGGCATGTGTTGTCTACCACCCCGCCGCGCCACACCACTGCGAGCCGCGGCCCGGGCGAGCTTCTGCTTCTCCTCTGCCTGTTTTTTTGGCGGCGAGCGTGGCGGCGGCGGGGCCACGGGGGCGGCGGGGCCCGTCTGGTCCGGAGCCGAGGGCTGCACCGCGAGGACCGCGGGTCGCGCCGCGGCCTGTGGCGCGCTGGCGCGCTGTGGCGGCAACCAAACGTCCCGGCCGCGGGGATGAAAAATTTACGATGCCGTTCGGCGGGCGATCTATAGGCATCCAGACGGCGATATTTCACGCGCCGCCCCATCGCGGTGTAAGCCGGCGCGCGTACCTGGGCGCGTTGCCCCGCCTTCCCTTTGGCCTTCCCCGTGTCACTCCCGGCTCAGCCACACCGTGTGCATTCCCCCACCATCAAAACCCTTCCAACCCCTCGAAACCCGCACGCGCCCCGCGCCGGCGCTGTTCGCAGGGGCTCCTCGAGACGGCAAACCCGGCAAACCCACCCCGCCAGTCTAATTTCCCCGCCGTTTCTCTAGAAGTCGCCCACCCGTCCCTTCTCCCTTCCTCCCTTCCGCCTCGCCCAGCGCGCCGCAGCGCCGTCTCTCTCCACTCTTTATTCGAGTTAGGGACGTCCAGCCCCTTGCTCGGCACAATAACGCCCGACAAGATTAATCCTGTCCCGCATAGTGAACCGCGAGTCCGCGACGGACGAGGGACAGCAGTGGCGAGGACATGCAGTCTGATCCAGAGAGTCCGTCTCTCTCGCACCCGCACGGGCAGCCCCACGAGTGCGAGAGAGACAGAGAGACAGTCTGCCGGTGACTGGCAAGGCCGAGGCAAGGCAAGGAGCGCGCGCTTCCAGAAGACGTGGCCAACTCCTCGGGCCCGAAAAAAGAAACATGCCACACTGAAAACAAAATACGCGAGCTCAAAATACGTGGCAAGGCTTCAAGCATGTGAGGACCGGCGCGGGGTGGGGGTAGCGAGGACAGAAATTGCAGCCAGGTATATTGCGGGCCTGTCGCCTCTCGTTCCTTTTCTGGGGCCTTTCCCGATGACGTCCCTGCGCGTCCCTCGGCGTCCCTGCCTCCCGCCATTCCCCGCCGGAACGCCTCCGCGGCGCGGGGGGCGCGGGGGGCGCGGGGGGCGCGGGGATCGCGGCATCCTCCAGGCCGGCCAGGTGGTTCGCCCGCTCAGTCTTCCCCTTTTACGAGGCTCCGCGCTGGCGGGGCAAGGGCCGATCCTTCAGCCGCATCCGCTGATCCGCCGGGACAGCAGCGCACGGTGGGCTAGGGGACCGGTGGAGGCGGCCAAAATTCTGGACGCGTTTTGAGCTCCAGAGTCGCTGAATGGGACTCGAACCGAACGTGCGACCCCACCAATGGACTGCTCTCCGAAAGACGAATCCATTGGTGGGGTCACACATTCGGTTCGAGTCCTGGCCTGAAGCTCGAAACGCGTCCGGGATGTTATCACGGGCTCCACCGGTCTTCTGGTCTGGCCCACTGCGTGCCTTGCCAACCGTCTAAATTTTTCATATGTAGAGGGAGCGCAGGACGAGGCAGGCAGGCAGGCAAACAGCCAGACAGAGGGGGAGAGCGCGGGGGAGAGCAGGATGGGAATGGGAATTCATTCGCCAACACACTCTACTCCACTTCATATCTTCTGCACAATGATTTGTGGCGCGGTAGCGCTGGCTGGCGACGACGGCCCGGGGGATGCAGCGCGACGATAACCCCGTTGTCCCTAATTCGTTTGTGACACGGGTCGAGGCTGGCAGACAGGGTCGCCGGACGATGTCGACGCGGGCGAGAGACAGCGAGACAGTGTCCTGGCCGTGCCGCCGTGCCGGCAGTCTGGCGGCTAACTGGACCAACGCAGGTGGCGTGCCAGGTGCAGCAGCACCGTACAGCTGCGGCACGGCACGGCACGGCACGGCACGGCACGGCACGGCAGGTGCTCCAGGTGCGAGCAGCGTCTTGCTAGCAACAGTGAGGGTGCAATAACGAATGACGGCAGCTGTTGCTGGGCCCGGGGCAGCCCGGGGCAGCCCGCCAGCCTGGGGGTGCAGCGCACGACGATCAATAGAAGGGTGCGGAGGGCGCGGGGAGAGAGAGGAGGCACCGCCAAAGGGAGGCACCGCGCCCTAACGCCCCACGCGGGGTGCGCCGCGCCGCCCCAGGCCGCCCCAGGCCGCCCTAGGCCCCGGCATGCGCCGCCAGCCCCGCCCCGCCCCGCCCCGCCCCGCCCCGCCCCGCCCGACGAGGGTCCGACGGTCCGACGCCCTCCGCGTGGTACCCGTCCCCGCAGCGCCATCACATGCCCCACGACGTCAGCGTCGTCGTCCCCGAGGCCGCGTTCTGCAGACGGATTCCGAGAGCCGTTTTCGTCGCTCTGTCTCTCTCGCACCCATGGAGCATCCCATCTATACGGGGTCTGTCTCTCTCCGTGCGAGAGAGAGAGAGAGAGAGGGGGGGGGGGTAAAACAACTCTGGGTATCAGTCTGCTGGGCCGACGGGCGGCGTCGGGCGGCGTGCTCCGTGGCGCCCTCGACTTCCATCCACCGACTCGCAGTGCAGTCTCGCCACTTGGATTTGAAGCGCTCCGCTTCCACCCTGGCTTCGCCCCCGCGCCCCGTCCGTCCGTCCGTCCGTCCGTCCGCTTCTCGCCTCTCGGCAGGACAATGCGTTACTTTGCGTTGCTAATGGGACAATGAGCGGCTGGCGCGGCTGGCGGCGCCGCCGGCGAGAGGAGCGAGAGGGACTTGACGGCGGCGGAGAGCCGTGGAGAGGCGCGGCGGCCGCGGTGGACGGGGCGGCCGGGCCGGCAGGCACAAAGAACGTGCGCCAGGCTGGCTGCGAGGCGGGGCGAGGCGGGGCGAGGCGGGGCGGGGCGGGGCGGGGCGGGGCGGGGCGGGGCGGGCGACCACCCCTTGCGCGCCCCGCCGCCCGCCGCCCCTCGCCGCCACAGGGAGGGTGGCGTTCACGGCGTCCCCACGCGGGGCGTCGGGCGGGCGGCGCGGCACGCGGGGCGGGCCGGGCCGGGCCGGGCCGGGCAACCAGGTGGGGTACAGTACAAGTACAGGCCCACTCAAAAGGGCCGGTGGAAACGACCCCAGCCACGAGCAGCCTCAAAAGCCCGTACACACGAGATTTCTGGTGAACTGTGTCGACTGTCGACGCGTCAAGGACCGACACGACGTGTACCTAGGTCGTTCGTTTTGTCATCCATCCTGACCGGCCAAGAGTCGAGAGGCGGGATCGCAATTTAATTCGACTCTCCATCAGCCTGGGCTGGTATAATTGCCAGGGAGGCCTGGCCCGACGAAGGCCTGGCGGAGTGGCACTCTCCAGCTTGCGGGCGCCCCGCCTCAGCCTCGAGCGTGAAAGCGTGAAAGCCCGTCGGCGAGGTGGGTGGAGTTCGTGGAGTCGGAGTGAGTTACCCGGGTAACGCTCCGCCGACAATCAACAACTTCCCCCTTTCGGTCCCTCTAGGCCCGCAGGCCCCTTCGGCGTGGCGGACAGGTTGTGCGGCCAGGCACATGCTGGGGCCCCGGCACTCGGTGCTCTCGGTCCCGACGCACCGCGCCCCGTAGCTCGGCCTGCAACGCCTGCAACCGGCACTGTAGAGGTGAGACTATTGCTGGGTGCGCTGCGTCAGTTTCAGTGTTTTCAGGTTTTCAAGGTTTTCATTTTCGCAATGGCTGTAAAAATGCGCACATTCTTAGTCGTTCTGTTCTGCCCGCGCGGGCCTCAAGCAACTCTTAACATATTTTCATTTATTTTTGTTCATTTATTTATCCGTGTTTGCTATTAAGTTACTCTAGAGAGCAGGCCCTCCTAAATCGGAGGAGTGTCGTGTTTACAATGTGGGGTGGATTGCCTCCGGGAGTAAGCGCCAAGGGCGTGGAGCTCGGTGGAGCTCCTCCAGGACGCCGGGCTGGGTAGGCAAGCCTGGCCCGGCGCGCGCACCGGAGTGCGACGGGACTGCATCGCAGCGGCGGCAGGCGCTCCTTGAGCCACACTACTTTTGCTGGAGTCGCCGCACTTGCAGTGTGGGCACCGCAACCTCTGCACTTGCAGTGTGGGCACCGCAACCTCTGCACTTCCAAGTGCGGCGACTGCAAAGTCCACACTTCCCCATTAAAATTTCAAGCGTCTTCTTTGACAGTCCTGGCAGTGCCGGGCAGTGCCGCCACTGAGTGTTTTTCCCCGGCCTGCCCAGCAGGACTCGCAGCCCCGCCGCCATGATGTCGACGCAGCTGTCGCTGTCGTCGCAGCAGAAGCCGCTGCCGCACCTCAGCAAGGCGGACTGGCAGGCCGGCGTGTGGGCGCTGCGGCAGTGCGGCCAGACGGCGCGCGCGGACGGCTTCGCGTTCCGCAACGAGGCGCGCACACTGCGAAACGAGACGCGCGTCCGCACCAAGTGGGACAACTACCACAACGAATGCCGCCTGGCCGACCGCGTCACCGAGGTGCGAGTACACTGTGGTACACTGCGAGGCGCCACGGAATACACTCTCAAAGTCCCATCGTGAGGGCGAAAATTCTCCTTAATATGGTGAAAACTCCCCTTCACATTAGGGATGTAAAGGCCGGTAATATTACCGGTAAAGAACGGTATAATACGGTAAAATACGGTATTTTACGGAGACCCCGGTAAAATTGGTATTTTTCGGTAATTTTGAAATATTGACTTATTTGCCCTTCTTTTGCTTCCACACGACGAATTAGGACGTAGGGACTGAAAACAGCGCCTCTTGGGAACTCTTGGTTCGTATCTGCCCCTCGCGCTGCCCCATGTACGTGTAAGACATCATCTCTGGGCACTTAAGACAAAGCAAGAAGTCAATGTTCTCTTCTTTTGCAAAACTTGTGGAAACTAAAATTTAACTACACGAGCCAAACCAGAAACTTCTTTGTTGCCAAGATAAGTATAATGTAAACTAACTTTAAACAGAAAATAGGAAGAAATAGAGGTAGATACTTGTTAGTTATTCGAGCTGAAAAATTCAATGAACATTGACATGATTGGACACCATGGGGTCGCCGATGCCTTTCAGGAAAAAGAGTTTTCATGAAATTGAGCCAACTTACATGGACAACGATAAAAAAGGCAACATTTTTGCACTTCAGTATATTTGGGCTGTTAATTTACGGTCAAAAGAACCAGGCAGAATCAAAATTTATTTACAAAAAGGGAAAGTCCTCAGACATTAGGGGGAGGGGTCAGTAAGTCAGATAATAGTTCATATCTTTAACCCACACAGTGTTTGGTCCTTGTCTTTCAAAATGCTTCATTGTTCTTAAGTCATGTTGGCTTGGAAGTATGTATGAAACGATTTTACCGATACACCCTCACCTAAACGTACCTTTTCCCCCCCTATTTTCACGAGAGGTACCAGAATTACCCATTCGACACCTCCTAGGAACAAGCGGCTATCTTCCAGGAGCTTCCAGACACTCGGCTATCTCTCAGTAGCTTCCAGACACTCGGCTATCTCTCAGTAGCTTCCAGACACTCGGCTATCTTCCAGAGCGCTTCGGAGACTCGGCTAACTGACTTCTGCGGAGAGGTTAGGGTTGTCCTTTCGATAGCGTTTTTCTTTGTTACCCTTATCAAGACATGCTCACGCCATGATTTTAATCTACTCTGACAAACTTTTGACACATTTTGGTTAGGTCCCGGTGAGGGCATTTCAACTGGTTTAAAATATATACGCACCCAAACTCGGGAAGTGGGAAAAGCAGTTAGCCGAGTCTCCGAAGCGCTCAGGAAGATAGCCGAGTGTCTGGACGCTATTGGAAGATAGCCGAGTGTCTGAAAGCTACTGCGAGATAGCCGAGTGTCTGGAAGCTCTCGGAAGAAAGCCGCTTGTTCCTAGGAGGTGTCGCATTAAAGTCAAGAAAAATCAATTTTACCCAATTTTACCGTACAATACGGTAAAATACCGTATTTTACCGTATTTTACGTAACTTTAAATCTTACCGGTATTTTTGCATCCCTACTTCACATGGTGAAAATTCTTCTAAATATGGTGAAAATTATCCTTGATATGGTGGTGCAGCTGACTTTGTAACATACCGCTAAAACTGATTTCTTTCGCATCATCGAGAAAATGGCACTGTCCTGAGGCCTTGCTTTGTCCAGGTCGGCCGATGGCAGGAGATCCTGCGGCGCTGCTTGCGCCAGGTGGAGGCGGAGCAGCGCGACCTGGCCGCCGAGAAGGAGGTGTGCGAGCAGGAGCTGGAGAACATCGCCACGTGCTTCCTGGTGGAGGCCGAGTGCGCCGCCATCATCGACAGGCGCGTCGCCCCGGACCTGGTGGACGCCGAGCGCGAGCAGGAGCTCAAGGATGTGCGCATGCCTACACTGCTAGAACTAACACTGTCGAGTGTGTCGGCACGTTCTGAGTGGTTGTGCCGCCCTCGCAGGAGACCGCGGCGCTGGAGGCCCACAAGGCCATGCTGACGGAGCGCTGCCACGCGGCCTTCGAGCAGCACAACCGGCTGGAGGAGGCGGCGTGCGCGCTGCGGCAGGCCACGCGCGACCAGGACGACACCCTGGAGATCGACCACGACAACCTGGCCAGGGACAGGCACTGCGCCAGCATCACCTTCAAGCCCGACCCGTGCGAGACCGTCAACAAGTAAGCCCCGGCCCAGCGGCGCCCGGCGCCCACCAAGCCACGTGCTTTGGATACGCCAGCGGTTCGCAACCAAATGGCGGCCGAAATCAAATACTCTTGGCCTGACAAATACACCCCGCGCAACCCAAAGCCGCAGCCCTTAGAAATTTTTCGGCGACCCTTAGAAATTTTTCGGCGACCCTATAGTTGGGATCTCGATCCGAAGGGTGGAGCCGCTGGGCCACGCCATGGCTGCGCTGCTCCACTGCAACTGCAAAGCCTCCCTACAAGTGCCGCTACAAGTGCCGCCTGTCTCTGTCTGCCCCCAGCATCGTGCCCTACGAGTCCTGGCTGGAGCACTGCCGCTGCACCAAGCTGCGCGGGGACAACGAGCTGGCCAGCAGCGCCAAGCTCCGCGAGGCCATGCAGGTGCGCGTCGACGAAGCCGCTTCGGCGAAACAAAGGCATTAAAACGACGCCCCCGCCCGGCGTAAGCGGTTCACGCCTTTTCCAGAGGGGGGCGTAAGACTTCCAGGTCAAACTTGAATGCCCTTCTGGGCCTGTTAATGTCCTTGAGGGCGTAGTTTTAATGCCTTTGTTTTTACCAGTGCATATCCGAGAGTCGTTTTCGTTGCCCCTCAAACTGGGAGCGAGACAGTGAGTCTGCGTCCGTCCATGCAGGTGGCTCGCGCCCGCGCCAGGAACGATCTGACGGCCCACAAGGACGCCACGGAGTTCGCCATGCGCAAGTGCGTCTACGAGACGCAGCGCGCCAAGAACGAGCTGGAGTGGCAGAAGGCGAACGTGAGTCGGCCCAGTTTGGTCTCAAGCAGTCCGCAGTGGGCCAGAAGACCGGCGCCGGCGGCCGTAACTCTAGTAGACGCGTTTGGAGCAATGGGATACGAACCGAACGTGTGACCCCACCAATCGATTGAGCTCAAAACGCGTCTAGAGATTTGGCCATCCGCGCTGTTCTTCTGACCCACTGTGCAGCCCTCCCTCCGCCACCTTGCCATTCTCACGTTTGCTCCGCTCGCAGCTCAAGGAGGCCATGGCGCGCCTGCACAAGGAGATCGAGGACCTGACGCGCGCGCTGCGGGACAAGACCGAGTGCCTGATGCTGGCCGAGAGTCGCCTGGACAACCGCAAGTACCGACCCGGCCTGGAGCAGGCCCGCGACGAGCCCATGGTGGGGCTGTGCGACGAGGTGCTGCAGGTGCGCCGCACCATGCAGGAGCTGCTGGAGAAGCTCAACCACGCCAAGTAAGTCCTCAGCATGGCCTCAGTCAGCCCAGCGACGAGCCTCCACTGTCTAACCAAGTGTGGAGCTGCTCACGTTGAGAACTCCACACTTGGCGTGTGCAGACTGTCCTGTCCAAGTGCCGAGACTGGAGACTGACTCGGCTCGCCATGTTGTCCGTGTCCCTCCAGGGCGACGTACAACGGCATGGAGGACCTGCTGGTGGCCACCGACAGGGACCTGTCCGGCAAGATCCTGGCGCTGACGGCGGCCATCCACTGCCTGGACACGCACAAGCGCTTCGCCATGGGGGACGCCGTGCCCTTCTCCACGGAGACGGCGCGCAACGTGGCGCTCACCAGGGTGGAGAACGAGGTGCCGCGCCACTAGGACCGCCACTGGGCAGCCAGCACACACTGCAAGCTTGCAGCCAACTTCACACTTCAGGCGCGCTCATCTCGTCGAGAACGCTTCATTTTCATTTGCCCTTTCCTGATTTCGTCATCTTTTGCACAATGCCAGGAGCGCCCACTTCAAATGAGATGTACATTGAAAATATAATCGATACTTTACAACAGTATTGTTAGCTGAGGTGTCTTGTTGCTGCAATGCAGTGCACAGCTTCTCACA
The DNA here is from genome assembly GCF_012932325.1 of Thrips palmi. Lineage (NCBI taxonomy): Eukaryota > Metazoa > Arthropoda > Insecta > Thysanoptera > Thripidae > Thrips > Thrips palmi. The sequence continues at coordinate 14,746,989 of NW_023144632.1, read as the reverse complement.
GAAAGGAACCGTTTCAAAGCGACCAAGTGTGTAATTAATTCTAAAAAAAAAAAATAAAGACAAGCAATGTGAGGCAGCGGCAGCCCTAGGTCCTCTTCCTCTCCTAGTTATTTTCTGTCAGTCGCTTTGAAGAGCTTAATGGCAAACAGGTAATGATGGAAGTAAAAGTAAGCTAGTTATAGTTCATAAAAATGTGCTTTAATTTTATCGCCAAGTTGAAGTTGAGTGTTGGTATGGTAAAAGGTAATACAACATAGTAACTAAATATACTATGTGTTGATAAAAACTTAAAATAAAATAATTAACAAACCAATTAATACTACAGTACTTTGACTTCCTTGAAATTGCTTTGGTGAACCTGTAATTCCTGTGTACCTCTGAAACCTATGTACAGTAATCGCTATTTTAAAAAGAAAAAGATTTGTAAATTGATTACTACATAAATAAACAAATCTCACTTTGTATTGCACAGAGGTCCACAGTGTTACCAGCCAATTGATCTTAAGCAATTTAGAGAGGATGTCATATTTCAAAGCAGAAAAAAAGGGCAGGTCCTTTACCGTACCATCACTTATCAATACAATGGCTGATATTACAAAGACTCTTTGATTCCTCAAGGCATTCATTTACAAAAGGAGACTGATTACAGAAAATAATCACTTTGACGGCAGTAGCAGCAATACACAATTCACTCAACTACGACTAAATGCAAGATAAGAGCCCCGTACATGACATCACAAAGCACAGCAATAAAAAAATATACAAGTATGACAACCAATTCTCTGTAAAATGCAAAAACAAACAAAAAATTATTCAGAAACTCGAGGTAGTACCTTTCAAGATGAGGGAAAATTTTATGGTACAAGTAACAATTCACAAAATTTAAAATGGGTTTTTGACCACATGCTTCTGTGTAACTAGAATTCCAAATTCCAGCTTCCAAATCGTCAGGTACTGTACTTAAGTATCTAGATGACGACCGGTTTAATACAAGGCTAATAATATTACTTGCAAGTAACCAAATTTATTTAACATAGGTACTACAGCTGTCACTTTGATACCAGTCTGAGGGGGCACAAGAATTCTGGTTAAACAGCATTAAGCATAAATTCAATGCAAATTATTAAATAAGAGATTGAGTCAGATCACAGAAATGTGTAATTTAATAAAATGACGACTATTCACAAAAGTGACTTTTTCAAGAATCACTTAAAGCCTCTTGTAAAGAGAAGAGACATGCAAAACAAAATTGATGAAGCATATCATACTGTTACATGAAAATGAACACGTAACAATGTAAGTTTTAAAACGATACTAAGCCTAATATACAGTACAATGATCAAAATTCAGACCTAATCCTATTTGAATAACAACACCAACTGTACACGGGGAGATCACATACTCAACTCACACACACTGGCACCGACTGAACAATGCAGTGCCAAGTGCACATGGAAGAATTTTCCATGAGAACTTTTCAAATGGTGAGCATTGTATGGTAAAATTGATTAACTGTATAGGGTCTCTCTCCACACAGGAAACCTCAATCACACTATCAACTGCATTGAAGAAGTAGGTCACGATGCACTCAATCCTTCTTGTTAGGAGTCAATACTTTAGATAAATAACTTGAACTTAAGTTGCATTAGATGAACATTCACCCAGTACAACCAATGTTATTTGGCGCAACAATGGATGAACAGAACTTGTCTGATCAGTGGTAGTTATGAGCAGGTACTGATGAAAGAAGCTTGGCGAAATCAGAATCGCCAAGACAACATGTGTCCACTACCACTGCCCCCGAGTCTATAACTCGGGGAAATTGAATCTCATGGATTCGGAGGAGTCTCTTTTTTGGATTCATCGTTTGAGGACACCTTGTCATCCTTTTCTTCAGCTGAATAAAGAAAAAGATTTCAATAAATACACAATTTCAGTGAGCAGACTTTCCTTTACCAGTCAGGTGTGGCAGGCAGATGGTATGTTACTTACTCTTGGCTTCTGGTTTGGCTCCATCTATCTCTGTCTTCAATTTATCCTCGCTGTCACCTGCGGGCTTGGTGTCTAACCGCGGCCTCTTGCGTCCCTTGAAAGAGCGCTGGTCCCTTCGCCCACCCTCACCTTCATCTTCCGAATCGCTGAATTCATTGTCCGGAACAATACGCTTATCAAGGGCTATCTGGGGGAGTCTCTCGTCAGGGTTTGCTTTGTCGTCGTCATCAGACTCCTCTCTAACAGCATCCTCAGGAATGGCTGCAAGAACGGGTAACAATGGTAAATAAGGATTCTGAAAAAACATTAGAACAGCAATACCATGGATGGAAGTCTGCAAACTCACCCTGAACTTGAACTCCTGGGGCATGAGGCAGCATCCGCAAGTTCTCAAACAATCTTGTCCTAAAAGGAAAATGAACCATTAGAAAAGCTTTCAGTCATAGAAACAGAGACTTATTGATTGAGAGGAAGTATCACTAACTTTATTTTCTCAAGGTACTCAGGAGTGTTCTGGTTTGCCATATTCGAGGGACTAATGTGGAGTTTGAAATCAGGTCCAAAATATTCAAAGTAGTCATTGTATGGCAACTCATTTGCTATTTCTGTGCCAAGTGCCACAGACGTTTCATAAGTCCAGCACCTGGAGACATTTCTGATGGTATAGCCTCCACCGCCCACCATGAGGAATGGCATGCCATATTTCTTCACAAAGTCTACACATTTACCATGTCCTGTAAAAATGTTAAAACATATAATTTAAAAGTGCACTTACAGACACATTACATTGAGGAAGTATGAGGATTCCAAAAGAAGTGACAGGAAAGAAAATCATGGGGAAAGACACCATACCTTTGACAGTAAGATTAAAGCAACCCAATCTATCTCCAGTCAGTGAGTCAGCACCGCACTGGAGCACAACTGCACTAGGTTGGAAGGTCTCCATTACTTTAGAAATGATGGGAACAAAAATAGATTCATAGCTGTCATCATCCATGCCATCTCTAAGTGGGATGTTAACAGCATAATATTTTCCTTTTCCAGCGCCAATGTCCTGGAAGATTGGTACAAATTGTTATTAAAATACAATTATTTTTTTTTTACAGAACTATATAGTACTAAACATTTAGACAAATATCACCTTACCCTAAGATCACCCGTTCCTGGGAAGTACTCTCCATATTTGTGGAATGAGACTGTCATAACTCTGTCGGTTGTGTAGAATGCTTCTTCAACACCGTCTCCATGATGAACATCAATATCAATGTACAAAACTCGCTGATGATACTTTAGGAGTTCCAAGATGCCCAAGACAATGTCATTCACATAGCAGAACCCTGATAACAGGAAACAATAAAATTATTATCCAATGATTAATCCTCCCTCAAAAAAAGACACCTACCTCCCAAAATACAAGTATCCTAACATCCTTACCTGAAGCTTCACTTTTTTTGGCGTGATGAAGTCCACCTCCCCAATTGATGCAAATCTCTGAGGCCTGCTTGTTGAGTTTCACAGCAGCAGCAACTGAGCCACCAGCAGACAACTGACAGAACTCATACAAACCATCAAACACAGGGCAATCTTCTCCTACATTGACTGCAAGAGAAAAATACTGTTAGTGAATATAAACATGACAATGCCTGAGGAATGTAACCACTAGCTTTCAACTTACATCTCTGCATTTGCTTGTTGTAATCGGACATGTTGTCAGGCCTGATGCTACGCAAGAATCTGACATATTCGTCACTGTGAAATTTAGTCATTTCCTCAGCAGTAGCTTTGTGGGGTCTCTAGATGATGAAACATAATATTTAGGTAAACCCGTGAAAGAAATTTTTTAAAATCATGTAGCAATGAGTATTATGAAAGGCATCACAACACTTACATAGATTTCCATTTTCCTGTACAGTCCATAGTTCAGAAGAAGATTGTGTGTCATGCGTATTCTGTGTGGCTTCATGGGGTGGCCTTGGCCATAATAGTAATTGCCTATGTCACCTGAAAACATTGCAAGGAGTTAGAGCGGGCAATCATACATCAAGCAGAATATTACATGAAAGCACATAAGATGTTAAAGAATGCACAGGATATCAATTTAAAAAGAGTGAGCAATATCCACTGCAGAATTAAATAAGAGTAAAATCTAAAAAAATAACTCAAAACAAATAGAATATTATTGACAGCACAGTGCTGTACCGGCAAGGCTGGCAAGGCAAGCAATGCCGCCCCGGCACGGCTAGGCACGGCAGCCCCGGCCAAAACAAGGCTTCGGTGAACCGTACTTCCGCCCCGAATAAATGGAAATATAACGTCAAGTCCGGCCGTAAACAACAAAACCACTGCATCGAATGGACGGAAAGTGTGCAAGACACGGTTGAAACCACGAATAAGTGGTGAAATTGTCATCCACCATGACATAATGACCAAGTACACACGAGATGCCGACTAACAATTGCACAAACCGCGGCAGCCAGAAACTACGGTGCTCTGAGCAAGATGGAGCCGGGAACAAGTGATGATGCGACGCCAAAAACAGTCCCCGACGATCACACATCACAATAGCTAGATCTAACGCACAAAAATTTAAACCGAAATGAATTAGATTAAATTCGACCATAATACTAGATTCTACAGTAGGACAAAAAGGTACATGCAGCAGAAAAAATGATTCTCAAGCGGGCCGAACTGAAATCACTGTGTGGGTTGGTTCCCGACTGGGTAAAACGAAAACAGACGACAAAACATTTCGATGTGTACTTACTATCATAATAGTAGCAAACGCGCTTTTTGCTGTGCGCCTGCATGATGACGGCAAACACTTAGATACCGCTAAAATTTGAGCAAATTGATTTTTCGGGCACTGATAACTGCACCCTCACAACCGGCGCAGCGTCCCAGCGCGTCGTCACTGCCTTCCAAAAATGGAAATGGCGTCACCGTCACACTGCCGGTTTCAACTGTTTCCTCAGAGCTGCCTAGCTTGAAGAAAAAAAACAAAACAGAATGTCTCTGCCGTTGTGAGCATAGAATTTTCGTTCCTACGCAAATAAAAGTTAGAATTTTCTCAGAAATGTAAAAGCAACTGTTTATAATCGCAAAGTATAGAGTCAAGAGCGATGACTTCATGTGGCTTACTTTTAGTGCCTTGGTACACTTCATAAACTTCCTGGAGGCCGAGTATAGTCTGCTTTGGTTCATGACAGCTAACAAAAAATGGGGTAAAGTGGATTAAAGGCGTAAAAGGAGATAAATGAGTTTATTATTGTTTCAAACAAGGAAAAGAGACAATTTAAATACAAACAGGAAATGTAGATTTACTGGTCATAACTTTCTGCATGCTTTCTGGAAACTTGCCGAATGCCAGGAGCATAGCACATTCAATTTTCTGCAGTTTCGTTTTAGTTTCAACAATTATGTAATTCCCGTCTGTTGCAGCACTCAACACCATCTGGTGCATCTGGTGTCGAATTTGTCCATACGGTGGCTGCGCTGGCTCCCGCATTGGTAAACTGACACTGAACTCCGAAGAATTCGGTTTGGCCTTTGGCAAACTTGAAATCCGAAAACTTGGCGGGCTTTCCACAGGCTTCTACAAGTTATAGATTTTTCTTGTCATAACGATGACAAAAAAACATCAAATTTTGTCGTCTGTGGCCAAGCGCAAGCGCTTATCAGAAGTCAAAGCCAGAGGGCCATTGGTGAAACTTGTCTTGCTTGCCTGTATTATTTCGTTTGTGTCCGGGGGAGTGATTGATTCAGGAGAAACCACTGACCATTCACGTTCCTACAACAGAACAAGCCTAGACATGGCAGGAACACCAGTCGTGATTGCAGCCACAGCCAAACACACAGCCACAGTGAGTTCCTTCATTTCGTCCCTTATTGAGTGAGACTACTTGCTATGATTCCTTTCGACTTTTGACTCATTGGTATGGAGCGAATTTTCGAGTATTCTCGTGCCTTATATGGCTACCAACATTGTTTTAAGGCTTTATTACATAATCATGGTGTTTTCGATTCAGCTGTTTAACTGTGTTTGGGTCTTTTTCACAACACAAATGTTCAAGTTTTCAGTTGATGCTCGTCTTTTCTGTTTCAGCTTATTTTTCTTCATGGTTTGGGAGACACAGGTCATGGGTGGGCTAGTGCCATGGGTGCACTGAGATCTCCGTTCGTGAAAGTCATTTGCCCCACTGCTCAGACCATGCCAGTTACGCTCAATTCTGGATTCAAGATGCCAGCATGGTGAGCTAATCACTGCTCTAGCTTTTTTTGTCTACAATGAATGTTTTGTCTCTTACAGTCTGAACTGTTTCAGGTTTGACTTGAGGTCGCTTGATCCCAATGGTCCAGAGGATGAAGCTGGAATCAAAAAAGCTTCTTTGCTCATCCATTCAATGATTGACTCTGAAATCAGTGCTGGCATTCCTTCCAATAGGATCTTAATTGGAGGTTTTTCTCAGGGTGGGGCTTTGGCCCTTTATTCGGCTCTTACTTACGCCAAGCCCTTGGCTGGTGTTGTTGCACTATCCTGTTGGCTGCCTTTGAACAAGAGCTTCCCAGATGTAAGCAACCATATCTTTCGGCTCAAGCAGGAATTATAGTCATGCTGGACATGCTCAACTTTGATTTTTAAACTTCATTTGCAGTATGTGATAGGCAACAAGGACACCCCTTTCCTGCAGTGCCACGGAGATTGTGATCCGATTGTGCCTTTCAAGTGGGGCCAAATGACTGCATCACTCCTTAAGAACTTCCTCAAGAGTAGTGAGTTTAAAACATACAGTGGTTTGATGCATTCCTCCTCTGATGAGGTAGGTTATTCTTGTTAAAATACGTTTTCACTCTAAACCATATCTTTTTTTTTTTTTTAATTTCATTGTCTAATGCCTTTTTTTTTCTTATTTTTTTTCAGGAAATGAAAGACATTAAGGACTTTGTGCAGAAGTACTTGCAAAGTGTTTAATCTCTACTTGTTTAATGAAGGCGAAACAAACAACCTCCAACATTCTAAGGTTAGATTTGTGCCATGAGAATTGGTTCCTTGGATAAACACTTGTACCTCACTGGATTTCTCAGATATATTTTAGATTCCCATAAAACTGAAACCAGTCAACATTTCCCCATTCATGTAATAATTCAGGTTTGTTCTATTTTTGAATCAAAAACTAGTGAAACAATTTGTAGAGAGATCCATCTAATTTAATTTTTTTAGATATTATTATTTTTAACTTGGAGGCAAAATGTTTGCCGACACCTGTTATGTCTAAATAACATTCCCTCTCACATTAGGTTGTCGGGCCTAGAGTTGTGTAGAGAAGATCTTATTTTCATCTGAGATGATGTGGACTAGTCAAGTTTCTGATAGCTCTGAAAAAGATGCAGTTACAATCTGGGTAGTTTTGAGTTACATGTACAAGCCAGTGGCAACTCACTTCACAATGAAATCTTTCTTGCAATAATAATCCTATTTATGCTTCTGTTCAAATCGGTTCTTAGGGTACCTGCCTTTGACAAGCTTCTCTAATTATTCATTATAGTGTTTGTTGAAGTGTGCCATGCTCAACCATTTTTTTAAAGTAAAATTTGTGAGAAGAGCAAACCTACGGAAAGGTGTCTGTAAAATCAATCAGTGACGTTTTCTTAAAAATTCAGCTTCATTTCAACATATTGCTTTTCTTCACTTTGCATAAGTTTTCTCTCGTAGTGCATATTAAAGAGTGCTACGATGCTCCATTCCACTCCTGAGTGTACTTACCAAGCCATACTTAATGCTTATGGTATCTTTTAAACCAATCTCACTTTGATCTGCTTTAACATCTTTGGGCACTTCTTAATTCCCTTTTTTTTTTTCTTAATTTTTAGAGCTAGATGTTTAAAGTCTCAACTGTGGTTTACTCTTTTTCTTGTATTCGTCAGTCATGACTGCTGTCATTATAGCTCTCAAACTTTACCCTCTTAATTTTGTTCTTTGGTTTCACTTTTCATTCTTTGAATTGTGGTGATATCCTTAACTGTTCCATTATGGATTTTAAGAGTTGTGCAATTAGAGTCAACTGGGTCCTTCAAAATGATATTAAACTATTATACTAAGTTATGAGATGATGTACTTAGACCCTCCTCATATGAATTGATTGTGTGTGAATTGTAATAATCTTGTTATGGAGACATATATTTCTTGTGAAAAGTTGAGTGAATTTTATTTTTGTGATAGCCAATTATTTTCTACAGAGAAAGAATTTTTGATCAGTGGGCAGTCTTGGAACAAAAGATTATTTTTTTCCATTGATAATTTGAAACTGGAACTTTTATTCATCTGGTTTTCTTCTGTACCCCTATATTCAGTTTGATATTGTTAATTAACATATATCACAAGAAAAAATTTGAATAAAGCAACAGAAGAATTCAAACTGTTACCTTATTTGATGATTTGATCATGAACTCATAAACCTAACTTGCCAATCTCTCAAGTTCTACAATTAGGTCCATATGTCTAAACTCTTCAGGCGAATTAGAAAATCTCGCAAGTAAATTTTGACGCTTGATGTCGTTTTCACCATAATATCTATGTATTTGGTTTGTCAAACACATAGCTTCTGAAATATTTAACACATCATCATTGAATTCACCCTGCATCAACACTATGTCTTTGTCATTGGCTAGTTCAGTGAAATGAGTCAATGCAAGACATTCTGGAGCATTCTCCTTGAAAGTTTGGTAATTAATGAGTGGAGTAAAATGAAATTCATTACCACAAGATTGACTAACAAAATATTCGTAACCATGCTGTCTTGGTAAAGGCAAGAGAAATGTTGGATGGTTAGATTTGGTGTCAAGAATCAAACTATACACTTTGGCTGATATGACTACAGAAATAGAATCTTTTGCAGATGCAAAGTGCTGCAACCAAATATCTGTGATTTCTTGGGGAGACTTCTTCTTTAAAAGGTCCAACTTGACAATATCATCCAAGCTCTTCTTTTTGGAGAATGGCGATGTTTCATTTGACGATGTGGCCTGGGACTCCCCTTGGCGTGAATTGAACGACTTCGCCTTCCTTCGAATAGCAGTTATGCGTTGAGATAATTCTTCTGGCGTTGATTTCTCAAGCTGAGAAATTTTTTGGGAGTATTTGTCAAAATAAGGATTTGTTTTGAGGGAATTCATGTCTTCATTGTCTTTGCATCTTATTCCAGAGACAGAAAACGTCTTACATTGGACTCTGCTAATAGGGGTGGACCTGATCATTGAACAGCCTCGATTCAACACTCCTCTGAAACACCACACCTGTTAGAAAAAAGGAAACAAACAACATTCAATCAAACTCTTAAAGGGTATCAGATAAACTGGTTATGGCAATCTTATAGCGTGTGGCAACCAAGTAAAGACTACAAGGCAGATGCACGAGCCAAAGACCATCGACAAGTCTCAGACATTTGCATACTCTACCCGCTACGATCACATCACAAAACAAAGCTAGAGGTAGAGAATCGCTAACCATTTCTAAGGTTAGACCGACACTGACAGCGGCCGCGGCCATGTTTGTTTGACGAGAGCCAGCTGCGCGAGGTTACATTGTGGCGCGAGATTTGAATTCGAAGTGAAATGAAGAACACGCAAATTACGTCCATCCCATGCTGTTTGGCAGGGACCATTCCCAAGCCAAGCCTCCCAATGAAGGTGTCAAACCTTCATTCGTTTGCGAGCACACCCGAACGTCCCTGTTTGTGGCCACAGAGATACTGTCTCAGGCATCCGTGCAGAGCGCCGCTGTGGCTTTGGTCTGGCCGCTCAAGTCACCTCAGGGGGCCTGGAGCGCCTGCGAGGTAGGCACCCATCCGTCCCGCAACACACCGGTGTGGAGACTGTGGCCTACCTTGCGCCTCAGCCTCACAGGGGCACGGTAGGCCACCGTCTCCACTCGTGTGCGTTGCGGGACGGATGGGTGGCCTACCTCGCAGGCGCTGGACACTTCCCAGCCAGCAGTCCGGATGGAAGGCAAACTGGCACTCGAGTGCGGCCACCACTTCGCGCACTTCGTGGCGGTGCTGGACGTCACACCCAGTCACACCACACCCGCTGACGAGCGATCGCCGCGGCCGATGGGTTGCCTAGCCACCGGGCGGACAAGAAGCGGCCAGGCTGGCGAGTTCCGAGATTCCTCAAACTGCGATCCAGAGTGTTGAGCGGATTCAGTGAGCGTGGCCGTCGTTATGGGGAAGTTCCACGAACCGGGGCGTTTGCGAAGGGTTGGTTCGGGTGGCGGTGCCTACATGTGGTGGGGGCCTCAGCAAAACCGTGGCAAAACTCCCCCATGGAGGCAAGCTGGTCAGGGGGTCAAGCCCCTGCCCCTTCCAATAGGTGAAGCGAGGCCGGGGAATGGACTGTACTGCACCTTCGAGGGCCGGGCCACCGCGCCACCGGGCACAACCCACAACCCTCTGGCACACTGCACAGCCCTGCCGCCCAGTGCACTGCCCAAGAGGCCGAGAGGGCGGCGGGCTGTATTCCCTAGGCTGCGGGCCCCCACAGTGTGCACCTGCACCGGTGTTGGCCTAGTCCCCCGCGGCCGTGCATCGACCTAGGGCCGCCCAGGGCCGCCCAGGGCTCACCGGCACGCGGCCGCACGCTGCAGCGCGCCGCGCCACCAGACTCATTCCGAGAGTCGTTTTCGTCGCTCTGTCGCTCTCGCCTGTACGGGGCGCCCCATGGGTGTGAGAGAGACAAAGCGACAGGAGATGTCCGCAGCTGCCCGCACTGCCCGTCGACCCGCCCGGCCGCCAGTGCCGTAGCCCGGTGTGCGACCGCGTCCGGGACGACGTCACCGTGGACTCCTGTGAGTGGTGCTGTCTATTTCGCTCTCGTGGGGTGACAGGGCGACAGAAGCGTTGTACGGAATCCAGGAAAACAATGCAGGCAGCTTGTCGGCCACCTCCGAAGGGCAAAAGTCATGCCCGTTAGTTCGCACTGTCGTTTCCAGTGCCGCATGCCATGCCTCGCACAAAAGGCCCTTTCTGGGAGCGTCCGCTGGATGGCAACACTTTGAAATGCTTCGCGCTGTACGTCAGGCTGATGACATAACAAAATGGCAGTAGTGAGAAAATCGCACGTAGAGAACGGTTGTGCACACTCACTCTGTGTGTGTGTGTGTGTAGGTGTGTGTAGGTGTGAGAGAGTGTCTTAAGTGTGTGTGTCTGGGGCGGGGGGCTCTCTATGCAGGGAACTGCGGGGCCGAGGTGCGGAGGGCCGGCGGCCGGGCCGCAGCGAGGGCGGGGCGGGGTGCGGGAGGGGAGTGGGTAGGGCCGGGGCGGGGCGGGGAGGCATGCATGACGTCGCGTCGCGCGTGGATTTAGCGTCTGCGTCGCGTCGCGCAGAGGCGTCGCGGAGGGCGGGGGGTGGCGGGGCGGGGCGGGCGTTGGTCGCTGGCACGCCGCCGGCACGCGGGGAGGGCCGGCACGCCGGGGCGGTGCGGCGGGTGGCGGTGCGGGGGCGTGGCGCGAACGTAATCGAGGGGGATTTAGGGGCAGGCAGGCAGGCAGGCAGGCAGGCAGGCACCTCGGGGCGCCGCGAGCCGCGCCGCCCACCCGCGAGCCCACCGAGTGCCGAGCGCCGCGCGCCGTGCCGCGCACCTACCCGCCAGCCAGCCAGCCAGCCAGCCAGCCAGCCTGCAACAAATCGGCGGTCCGCGGTCCGCGGCGGGCAGTGTGCCGCACCGCAGCGCCCTTGCCGCCCGCTCGCCTTGGAGACCCCTCCCCCTCCCCCTCCCCCTCGCCCGGCCCCTTCCCCTTTCCCCGCCTCCGGGGCCGGCCGCGCGTAGCCGCGCGCACTTTCGCATTGTCCGGCTTGCCCGCCTGCCCACCTGCCCGCCTGCCCGCCAGGACAAGTAGTACTCCTTGACCGGGCCGCTGCCGCCCGCTGCCGCCCTGCCGGACCCCTCGGCCGGCCCCCCGGACCACAGGCTGCCACCGGCTGCCACCGGCTGCCACAGGCCCCACCATCCATCTCGCCTCTACGGCGCGCGTTGCGCGTTTCGCGAGTGGAGTGTCGGCCTCCGAGTTGCGAGCTTGGCGCGCAGGGCCACCGCAGCGCGTCCGTCGGTCCGTCGAGACTTGACAGGCAGGACAGCCAGCCCACAGCCCAGCCAGGGCAGTTCGCTCGACACAGTCGCCACACCGCGGCACGCCGCCAGGCAGTCAGTCCGCGCCGCCGTCGCTCCCTCGCGCCCTCGGCTCCGCGGACGCTGCGGACCTCGACCAGACGCACGTCGCACACGGCACGCACCGCGGGGACGCGACGACGCGACGCGACGAGCACCAGCACGCCGAGCACCCCGTGGTCGCGGACGGTGGAGTGTAGGCTGGGGTGGATGGAGCCAGGGGGCGCCTCCCGCGTTGAGATCACAGCACTCGGAGGGGTAAGTGAAGTGAGCACCCCCGTCATGGGGCAAGGATGACAGCAGACTATGTCACCGTCGCCCTCTGGCCTTCGACGAACCCGGGACCTCACGGGGGCAACAACAATCTCCGAAGTGCAAATTTGTGTACAACACTGTACCAGGTGGGCTAGCAACCCCGAGACAGGATGAGAGGTATGCAGTCCTGCCAAACATACTCGTACCATTCCCCTCCGCCCCCTCTGGCCTGGGCCACTGCATACCTCACATTTTGACTCGGGGTCCTTGGCCCTCCTGGTGCGTGGCCTCACACAATTTTGAGCCCACGGCATTTTCCGGAAACTTTTGAACGCAGAATCACACAAATTCTTGCGAATTTCTGTACAAATCTGTACGAAAGATGCGCCCCCATGCTCGAAATCGTGTAAGAACACGTACAAAAATTGTATAAAGTAATGTAGAGTGCACATTTTATTTTGTCGGCGGGAAGGGAGGCCAACTGTCACCAAGTAAGGCGTGGACTTTTATTTTTAACTATCGGCAAAGTGACAAAAATTACTCGTCTTCCATATGAAATTTTTTCTATAACAGAAAACCAACAGCAATAAAACCCATTTCCATTGACGTATTTTTACTTTTTTCAACTTTTAAGGTGAAAAATTCCAAATCAAACTAGCAAAACGGCTTGTAACTGACGAAAGTTTGACAACAGTGTGGTTGGGCAGGGTTGGGGTTTGGGGTTGTCGCCAGTTCTTCCGCGTCTCGCCGTAGGAAACTGGGGCACCGCGGCACTGGTCCGCACTGCCGGCAATTGCGGCGACTTCGGCACTGTCTCCAGAACGACAAAACGCAGTTTGGATCGCTGTGGAACAAGAAGATGCCGATGCTTCCAAAACACGAGACGAGCATCGTGACGTGCGAGGTGATGTGGGTTAAAAGTGGTGTTGCAGTGCCTGTCGGCCAAAATCACCCCAGCTCACGGTACCCCTCTTTACTTTACGAAGGAATTATTTTGTGTGGCACGAAATGTGTGTCAGACACGTCAAAACGGGGCAGTCACCGCCACCACCGCCGCTGCAACACCACGCGTGGCGCGCCGCGAAGCGCTTCTGCCGTCTGAATGAATCAAGACCAATACAGTGGCCGAGTAACTCGTTCCGCTATTTTAATTTTAGCGCCGAGACAATGCCACGGCCAAAACTGCTACAGACTCAATACGAGTCCGGTCTATAGTTAGCCGGTGAAAAAAAAAACACGAATAAGGACAACAAAAAAGGGGAAAAAGGGGGGGGGGAAGCTGTGTACTTAATGTAGGCCGGTCTAGGCACACTAGCGGTATAGTACTCGCCGTAATTCTCCGAAATTTCTAGTTTAGGGTTCGTTTAGTGTGTTTTCGGCTAAATCCTGATAATTTTTAGGCATAATTGAGCTTAAAAGACGTTAAATACGGATGAAGGTTTTGAGAGTGCATTGGATGACGCACTCGGCAGGGGGTTCCCTGGCGGCGGGGATACCCGCGACGTCCGCGACGCACGGACCTAATTAGCATACCGATTGTCCAGCCAAACCCTCGCAACTGCGCTGCAAAATGTCCGAAGAGTGGAGATACTCCGCACCGTGCTCTCCACACTTGGTTGGACAGTGGGGAGGAGTGCGGACGGTTCTCGCTCCGTTGGTCGTCTCGGCGCCCTCCAGGGCCAGTGAGAGGCACTGCACTGCGAGGCCCAAGGCCGGCATGCACCAGGCCGGCATGCACCAGGCCGGCATCCTCAATGCCGCGAAAGGGACTCGCTGCAGACACTTACTCGCAGATTATGACACTAAGGAAATCGCTCGTTGGGGGGAGTAGTGAGTTACTCTGCAAACTGAAAACGTACCTATATCGTTGGCTCATATTGGAGTCAACCTGGACGCTTACTGTCATCTATTTAACGGGCATTCCGTAAATAAGTGTTAACATAGCAAGTAACTCATTGCCGGCCATCGTACTCCATCCAACAACCCAGGCGCATTGTGCACATGCGCACTCTTTTTCACAGCTTGCCCAGACGATAGTAAGCGTCTACCTTCAGTCAACGTGCACTTCACTCGCAAAAGAATTGAGCCGGGCTGGGCGAGTGACTGTCAATGCGGGGAACACTGTGAAAATTTGTTGTCACTCCATGACAAAATCGTCACTTTAAAATGATGACAATCTCATCACAAATTGATGACTTTTTAATCAAAGCTCCTCTACCTATTGCATGGGCATGAAAACAATGTCATCAACTGTCTTTTATGGCGTCGTTGTCAGGAAAATTACCCTTGAAATTGTCATCAAGGGACGACTAAAGTTTTCACAGGGCATGCGGCCGATCTCTTGCGCACGGCTCATTTCTCTTGCGAGTGTACACTCTTCCGAGTCGGCCCCGCGCTCGTCTGGTCGCCATTTCGAGGGAAAGCATGGCCAAGGCATGGCGCTGTTGGCAACAAGGCTCAAAAACGGTGTGTGTCCGCAGGTGCCAGGTGCAGCACACTGCAATCTGTGATCGCATGACGGATCGGACGGACCGCTGCTCCTCGGCCCGCCACGCCCGCACCTAGCGTCCTACACTGTGGGGCTCTACACTGTAGGACCCTACCCGCAGCCACTGCAGCCACTGCAGCCACGCAGCAGCTCGACACCCTCGACGTCGACGCGCCGCTGCGTCGCCATGTGCGCCGCACCGGTAAGCAGTTCGGTTCTGCCGAAGGCCTGCAAAGGCTGTCGGCCGGAAAGCCTACTTTGGACTCGAACTCGTCGCCGAGTGAAGAACAAAAGTAATCAAAACTCAGGGAGCTAGCAGCGTGCCACCAAGCTGCTGTTGAGACCTGTAGCCGTATGTATACGCCCGTGTCACGACCAATTGGGGATCAGCTGTTGACAGTTCCCAGAGGTGCTGCGATACTGATTCCTGGATCTCTGATTTTTTTAGCAGATGATACGTTCACGTATCAGCGTGCTTGTACTCTCGTGCAGAGAGTACCGAGTTTCCGGCTAGCCAGGCAGGAGTAGCCTCGTTGCCTGACTAGCAAGCCTAGAAGAGGCCGAGCGCCTCGCTGGCAAGGCAGCGGCTGGCTGGCCTGCCTAGAAGATTATGAGCGGAGGGCCCGCAGTCTGCCGCGCCGTGCCGCCCGCCGCACCATGAATCGGGGCGCCTGCGGGGCCTCGGGTTGCGCGCGCGGCGTATAACCTCGACACCCAGCTCTCTAGTACTCAAGAAGTGCGTCCCTCGCGTTGCGCGTCGTCACGAGACGCTGCTAGCACGCATCGCGTAGCTGCCCCCCTCGCCCATTCCCTAGCCGAGACGCCACGTCCCGCCGCGCCCCGCCACACCCCGCCACACCCCGCAGCAGTCTACACACACACGCACTTGAGCCTTGAGTGCGTAGAACGCGTAGTTCAGCGCCCCCCGAACCCCTGCCCCTCTCGAGAAGCGGCGCGTCGGCAGTGTGCGCCACTCTTGCTTATCTATCTTGAGGTCGGGTTCGGGTGGCGCGCCGGCCGGCCGGCCCCGCTTGGAGATGTGGCTGACACGCCGCGTGCCGCAAGGCGCCTTGCCCTAGTACCGAACACAACTTTTACGGGTATTGAGTATTTATGTGATTAGCCACCAAATTGTGCATCCTCGCGTTGAAACAACGAAAATGATACCCAACACAAGTGGTATCGGACATATGAGTGCCCCACCGTCATTGCGAACATGTTTAACACAAAACAATGGCACGTTAGGATATTCAAAAGTTATACTAAAATTGACATTTCCATGAATTACCATGTGTAACAAATTTTTCAAAAAAAGAGTTCCGAGTGTTTACTCTTTGAAATAAATTGACAAAATGTCACATTCATACATTGAAATAAACATTCTCATAAGTATCATCTGCTTTCACGTTAGCGTTAGCGTTAACGTTTTTTGTTCTTCAATTCACTCCGCGACGAGGAAAGGACCCATCCAAAGGTTAACAAGCTAGGGCCCACCCTTCCGTCGAACCGAGTTGCCAGCTTCGCTTCGCTGCGCCGGCAACTCGGTTCGACAGGGGGCTGGCCCAGCTTGGCCTGCCGGCGGCCTTTTCTCGGGCCTTCGGCCCTCGCATCAGGCCCAACTTGGCCAGTCGAAGGCCCGGGCCTTCGGCCCGCTCGCATCACACACACCGTGAGCGGGTAAAGCAAAGTTATCGATGTACCATCGTGACTTAGGCCCGCCCTTCTATTCACAATATGCAATAGTCCTTACACTTTTTACTCCAACTGTCCTAAGAATACGCCCATTTCATTTGTCTCTTCGCTCTCATTCCGAAAATACCCGTATTTGCCATGCTACTGCAACTCCTTGCAATAGAGGCACAGCAGGAGCGCAAAACGAGTCCGTCGCACTTTTTCCCATAACTCATGAAGGCGGGCTCCTGGACCCCCCTTCCGACCCCTCGTTGAAGAGGTCTTGCCAAGACCTATCCAAAACTTAAGTAAAAATTTTCAGTCGGTCGACCCCCTTTTTTCAAGATCCTGATGTGACTTATAGACGAAGTCGGGCTCCTGGACCCCCTTTCCGACCCCTCGTTGAAAAGGTCTTGCTAAGACCAATCGAAATCTGCAATAAATTTTTTTAGTCGGTCGACCCCCTTTTTTGAAGATCCTGATCTGGCGAACTTGTAAAAGCGGCCGATGGGGTCGGGACCAGGTCCATTCAACTTGTCTCGTCGCCCCGATTCCAAAAATACCCCTATGTGCCCTGCTAGCACCAATAATGGCGGAAATCCCCCTCCCGCTCATGTAAACCATGATGCACCTGCAGCAGCCCTTGTGCGACCCGGACGGGATTTGCACCCCCGGGATTATTTGTTTGGACGGTACTCCTGAAGTACCCTCCAAATCTGGTTACTCTAGCTCAACTCCTTCCTTGTACACAGACGCCAACACAACAACAACAACACAACAACAACAAAAACACACAACACAAGGCAATGCATAGGCCCTCCCCTATTTTTTGAATAGAAGGGCGGGCCAAAAAAAGGAGGGAGCGCATTATCTTTACGCACTTTCGTTTGACACCCAATTTCCTCGAGTAGGTGAGATAATCGGTTTCTGTGTCATCTGATGTACGATATGGCACCCAGGAAAAGGGTATGACCCCATCAATGGATTGCCCTCCGAACGAGGTATCGATTGGTGGGGTCTACGTTCGGTTCGAGTGCTGGTTTAGCGACTCTGGAGCGCAAGACGCGTCTGGAGTTTCGGCCGGCCCTTGGGCCCCACCGGTCTTCCGGCCCTCAGTGCGTTGACGAAGTGCACCCTTTGTGCTTGCAGCAGTGCCCCAGCGAGGGCTGGGGCGAGCACGCCCCCACGGCCCCACCTGCCCGCGGCCACGGCACCCTGAACGCGGGCTTCGTCATGGATACCGTCAAGTTCGAGCCGCACCGCGACGCCGGCCAGAATGGGTAAGGCGCCAATAAAGAGTGTTGCCAGGACATTTTTACACTGCCGCGGTACATTTCCACCCCGACCACGCCGGACCGTGCCTAACCAGCCCAACCCTCCGACTCCGCGGAGAGAATGTCGCCCCTGAGTTACCGCGGTGCTGCCGCTCGGGAGGGCCGCAGAGCCGGGCCTACCGCACACGGGCCTTCTTGGCGGCCTGCTTGGCGGCCTGCTTGGCGGCCTGCTGGCTTGGCGGCCTTCGCGGCCTTGAAATCGCTGCGCCGCGTGGCCGCCCACTCGGCGCGCTCCCAAACGGGAAACGTTTCGGTCGTAAACAGGCGAAACGCAAAAACGCGGGAAAGCTCGGCCATATTTGAACCACGCGGTGCGTCATTTATGAATGTTATTCATTCATTCATTCATTCATTCATTCATTCATTCATTCATTCATTCATTCATTCATTCATTCATTCATTCATTCATTCATTCATTCATTCATTCATTCATTCATTCATTCATTCATTCACTGCAGCTCAAAAGTTTTCTTCGGCACTGGGGGAGTGAGTCGCGAAGCCAATGACCATTGAGATGGCGGAGCGTTTCGCAGCCGCCGAGTGTACTGCCGCACAGAAGGCCAAAAAATCAGACTCGTTTATTCATGTGTGGAAAAAGCCGCAGGCAGTGACATCATCTTTATCTGTACACACTTTCTCCGATTGACGCTCTGCCCGGAGGTTTCCCTAACAAAGTGGCAGCAGGAGGTCCTGTAATGGTTCGAGTAAAATTCCGTGCTTTTGTACGGGAAATGTACAGAAGACTACGGAGCTAAGGGAAAAAAGCACGGATCGTCCGTACTTGTTCCACATGAGCTCGTGTAAACGGAAAAAATTACCGGACGGTCGAGGCAAATTGTTGACCAGACTTGTTCCGTACGTTTTCTGTCCTTTTTTCTGCCAGTGCGGCTGCGTCTGAGGAGGTGCTTTCGCCTGACACGTCGAGAGCATGTCAACGACACGGGCGGGTCCCGTGCGCATGTGCGAAGCCTACCTGGCGGGCCTGGCGGGCCTAGTGGCAGAGCGTGGCGTGCAAATGATGCAAATGAAAGCAAAAGCCCACCGCGCCGTGCCACTGGGTTTGCCAGAAGACCGGTGGAGGCGGCCAAACTCTGAACGCGTTTTGAGCTCCAGCGTCACTAAATGGGACTCGAACCGAACGTGTGACCCCACCAATGGATTGCACTCCGAACGAGGAATCCATTGGTAGGGTCATACTTTTATTTTTTATTGAATTGAGCTAAAGGTCCTTTTAAAATTTTGGAGCCTCCAGGTATTAAAGGCCTTATGGGCATTCCCCGGTGAATGTCCATAACATTTATAAGGCGCTGTAATTTTTCATTATTAAACTTATAATGACCGCTATAATTAATCAGCGATATGCATCGATATGGTTTTGGCCCGGTGGTCTGTAAGTTTATACAGGCGGAAGAAAAGGGTTATAAAAGTTTTCGAAAAGTTATCACGCGGTCTCTTATAATTTAATACTTAATTAATTAAAAGGCAATAAACATTTTAATGCTTGTGGAGAACCTTGGGAAAACCTTTTTCACCAGAGAGGGGGCATACGTTCGGTTTTGTTGCGACTCCCGGAGCTCAAGACCGTCTAGAGTTTTGGGCGCCTCCACCGGTCTTCCGGCCCACTGTGCGCGCCTCTGCCGCGGGTGAGCTGGTCCGAGCTGGCCTCGCTGCCTCTCGGCGCGCTGTCATTTCATTATTGCTTACTGGAATGACCCGCTATCGCTCTAATCGAACCTTATCGCGCGAAAGGTGTGGCCGGGTGGGCTGGCGCCCGCGAGCCGCGGCGAGCCGCGTGCATGCAACACAGTGTTCGAGATTACCACGCGGCCCATTATCTTTATTGCTTAAAAATAAAAATGGCAATGACAACATTTCCCCGGCTGCTTGTGGAGGACCTCCTCCCCGGGGAAGGACCTTGCTTTCGCACAGAGAGATGATGCGTTGCTGTTTTGTTGCTCTCCAGTGACGCGTGCGAGAGGAACCGGATTTCGGAGACGAACAAGGATGATTACGACCCGTTCAGCGACCGGGAGGTCAGCCACCAATACTCGTGAGTATCCACCGACCGAGACGTGGCATAGGCCGTTTAGCGGCATGCTGATGCCGAGACTCGTTCTCGTCCAGGGGTAACCAACTCGAGATAATCAGTGGACGTCTAGTTGGTAATCAGTATAGTCAACATAATCTGACACAACCACACTTTTAGAGGATTCAATCACTTTTTGACCAGCTTTGTGAGGTTACTGGCAAGCATCAACTCCGTCCACATCGAGCATCTTCCCATTGACGCGGGCAGGCGGCCAAAACTCTGAGCTCCAGAGTCTGTAAACAGGACTCGAACCGAATGTCTGACCCCACCAATGGATTCCTCGTTCAAAGAGCAATCCATTGGTGGGGGTCACACGTACACAAGTCCCATATTTAGCGACTCTGGAGCGCCAAATCCCTCCAGGATTTTGACCGCCTACTAAGTACTTGCGAGCGAGCTCCCCACACTGCGCACGTCGCGACACAATAAAAGTGGCCGTGTTTTCTTTTCGAGGTGTAGTCAATCCGCGCGCAAGCAGATAAGCGAAGTATGCATGCACCGCGGAGATAAGCCGTCTGTCGCAGACGAGGAATCTCGCAGGATGACTCGCCAGCATTTTCGCCAACGAGTGTGATTGGCAGGTCCAAAGCGGCCAAAGTGACCGTGTCCCCACACTTGAAATGCGGACATGTGGAGTTTGCTGTCTCCACACTTGCAAGTGCAGAGTTTGCAGTACGTTTGCACCATGCCAAGGATGGGGGCTCTGTGAGGTACTCACTTGCAGTGTGGGGACTGCGAACTCCACACGTCCAAGTGTGGAGCATCCTTCCTTCTCAAGGACTTCCTGAGCTCGGGCCGGGCTCAAAACTTCCGAAATGACTGACTCTGTTCTTCATCTGTCGCCAGCAACATGGGGGCCTTCTTCCACCTGCTCAAGGGCGGGCTGGGCTCGGGCATCATGGCCATGCCCATGGCCTTCAGACACAGCGGCCTCATCCTGGGCGTCATCGGCACGGCCGTCACGGGCTTCGTCTGCACGCACTGCATGGTCATCCTGGTGCGCTCGGCGCAGACCCTGTACTTCCGGATGCGGATCCCCACGCTGGGCATGGGCGAGACCGCCGAGTGCGCCTTCCAGTCCGGGCCCAAGCTGCTGCGACCCTACGCCACGGCCGCCAAGTAAGCCACGCGTCTGCAGACGCCGGGTGGAGGCGGCCAAGACTCTAGACGCGCGTGGAGCTGCGGAGTCGCTAAACAGCACTCGAACCGATCTGACCCCCCGTCAATGGATGCCTTGTTCGGAGGGCAATGCATTAGCGAGGCCGCACGATCGGTTCGGGCCGCCTGCGCTCGTCTACTTGCCCACTGTCCGACGTTCGGGTTTAGTGTATGTGTGGGTGTGTGTGGAGGGTGTGCTCACATTGCCTACTTACAGGGGGAAGTACGAATTTTAGCCTTCACCGCCTCCATGGGGGGTGACCCCGTGCCCCCTCCCCCCGATCCGCAGCGCCTTTTGGTGGCAGGGCGGCGTCGGGGCCTCCGCACTCCGCGCCTCTGCCCCTGCAGGGGGGACGTACCACACTTCAACTTTCGTTGTCGATACTGTATTGGTGTCAAGTGAGAACAACTGGGGCTCACGCAGTCTCGAGAGGAGCGTCTGCATGGCTATCCGCAACAGTGCGGCTCCTTTGGCTGGACGCTGACACAGATTCACTGCTCTCGGTGCCTCCCCCCTCCCCCCCTCCCCCTCTCCCTCCGTGGGATGCCGGCCCGCGTGCCCTTGAGCGCGCCCATGGCGCTGCGGCACTGCTAACGGCTAACGCACGGCAGGACGGAGGGCGACGGAAGAGCCCCGAAGTGACCCGCGAGCGTCGCGTCGGCCCACCGCGTCGGCGCGAAGGACGCCCTGCTCTGCTCGACAGTTTGGCAGCACTAGCAGTGCACTCGCAGTGGGCCGGCAAAGCCCTTTGCGGCTCGCGGGGCTAGCCGTCTAGCGGTGTGGCGGTCGCCTCGGCAGCACTACCTTCGCTCAGTATAATTAGATTGCCTTCCCTCCGTCGCGACGCGTGTCCCCGGCAGCCCGCCGCATCCCGGCGACTCCGTCGCCGTGCCGTCGCGCCCGGGCCGGCCGCCCCGTCAGCGCCACCGTCACCGCCATCGTCCTCCCCAAGGACACCGGGCCGGCCTCTCCAGCCGCTTCCTGGACGCGATAACACACAACATAAGCCGTCCTCTCTGGTTCCAGGAACTTCGTCAAGATCTCCCTGTTCCTCTGCTACGCACTATCCATGTCCGCCTACATCATCTTCATCGCCTCGTCGATCCACCAGGTGCGTCCTTCTCCGCCCCCTCCTTGGAACGAGCAAAAACGAGCAGCGATTCAGGAGAGCGGTCCGTCGCCCTGTCTCCGTCTCACTGCTACGGCGAGCGCTGTGAGGGCGACAGAGACAGAGCCACGAAGCTACTCTTCTGAATGGCTCGCTCCAGGTGTTGTGGTCCGGAGTCCCCGTGTCCGCGACGGCCTATCTGGCTCAACGCGTCTTAGGGAGGCCAGCAAAACAACGAAGACGGTGACGGCCGCGCCTCCACCGCCCCCACCACCGCCCGCCCGAAGACTCTGCTTTGGAGTGTACCTTTCAAAGATGTTTTACGGCTCGTATATCCCCGCCTTGAGCCGAGATAGGTGGTCGCGGACAGCGCCGGACCGCGCCAGTCGGTTGGGTGGCCTACCCAGCGCGGCGCTCGGGCCGCGGCGTCGCGCGAGCCACCACCGGGGCTGCCACTGTCAGTTGGGTGGCCTACCCAGACGAGCGATCACGCTGCCTCGTGGAGTGTGCCAGCGCACAGGGGGCCAGAAGACCGCTGCGGGTGGCCGAAATTCTATGCATGTTTTCAGATAGGCGTCGCTAAATGGGATTCGAACCGAACGTGTGATCCCACCAATGGATTCCTCGTTTGAAGAGCAATCCATTGGTGGGGTCACACGTCTGGTTCGAGTCCCTTTGGGTGGCTCCAGAGCTACCGGTCATCTGGTCCCCTGCGGCCGTGCGCGAGAGAGCCAAGCGTCACCTCTGTCCCTCCCTGCAGCTGGTGAAGCAGTACGCGGGCCACGACCCGGTCGACACGCGCGTGTACATCGCGCTGCTGATGGTGCCGCTGGTGCCCATGTGCCAGCTGCGGCTGCTCAAGCACCTGGTGCCCTGCTCCTTCATCGCCAACTCGTGCATCGTGGCCGGCCTGGGCATCACGCTCTACTACATCTTCCACGAGCTGCCGGACCCCGCCACCAGCGGGCGGCGCTACGGCGTGGAGAGCTTCGAGGGCATGCCCATCTTCTTCTCCACGGCCCTGTTCGCCATGGAGGGCATCGGCTCGGTAAGCGGCAACGGCCGTCCGCAGACAATCATTTTGGGGCAATAGCAATATGGCAATAGCAATATGGCAATAGCAATATGGCAATAGCAATATGCCAATAGCAATATGGCAATAGCAATATGGCAATAGCAATATGCCAATAGCAATGCAACAGGAGCTCCAGCAAAAGCAGCGGGTGGCCTACCGCGCCGACGGCAGGTGACTGACTGGTTCCGGTCCGTTCCGGTTGCAGGTGATGCCGATCGAGAACACGATGCGAGAGCCGCGCAAGATGACGGGCTGGACGGGCGTCATGACGATGGCCATGTCGTGCATCGTGGTGCTGTTCGCCAGCATCGGCTTCCTCGGCTACCTCTCGTTCGGCGACGCCATCTCGGCCAACATCGCCCTCAGCCTGCCCACCGAGGAGTAGTAAGTCTCACTGCCCGCTCCGCGCCGGGAAGTGAGGAGTTCTCCCCACACTTGGGTCGACACCGCAGAGTGGGCCAGAAGACCGGTGAAGGCGGCCAAAATCGAGACGCGTTTTGAGCTCCAGCGTCGCTAAATAGAACACGAACCGGACGTGTGAGACCCCCACCAATGGATTCCTCGTTCGGAGAGCAATCCATTGGTGGGGTCACTCGTTCGGTCCGAGTCCCGTATAGCGACTCTGGAGCTCAAAACGCGTCTCAATTTTGGCCACCTCCGCCGGTGGGCCTCTGTGCACCGCCATCCTGACCGACTCCGTCTGCCCCGCAGCCCCGCGCAGGCCGTCAAGGTGCTCATCGGCGTGGCCATCCTGTTCACCGTGCCCGTGCAGTTCTTCGTGTGCGCGGAGATCCTGTGGGACTTCGTGTCGCCGCACGTGCGCGAGGACCGGCGGCCCGCCATGGAGCGCGTGATGCGCGCCGCGCTCATCGTGTCGTGCATGATCGTGGCCGTGGCCGTGCCCAACCTGGAGCTCGTCATCAGCCTCATCGGCGCCATCTTCTTCTCGGCGCTGGGCATCTTCACGCCCGCCGTGGTGGAGACGGTCGTGGACTGGGAGACGAGCGACCGCGCCACGCGCTTCGGGCTGGCGGGCAAGAACGGCGCGCTCGTCACCATCTCCGTCTTCACCGCCGTGTCGGGCGTGTACGCCTCCCTGTACGACGCGCTCAAGTAGGGGTGTCGACGCGTCTCTCTCGCACCTGTAAGGGACGCTCCATGAGTGCGAGAGAGAGACCTTCGCCGTCGGGGAGGCTCGGCCACACTGCCCTTCCTACAGGAGGTGGGGCTGGTGCCCCTAGCGTCGCCACTGGTGTCGCCACTGGCCGGGAGGGAGGGGTCGGCGTCGACGGCGTGCCCCGAGCACCCCGTCGGTGCGACTTGGCGCGGGGCGCGGCGCCGCCAGGACTGTCTGCAGACGCGCAAACAGACGGCGTCGTGTTGCCGAAAGTGAAAAACAGTGATAACTACTGTGATATTCAGACAGGTTTTACAGCCCCTGCATCAGTGAGTCTGTGAGTCTGGCGACAATCTGTCATGTAAGCCGGGGGATCATCCGTGGTCCAAGAAAAGTACGAAGAGGGGCACGGCGTCACGGCGGGCCGCGCGGGCCTGGCCCTGTCTGCGTGTGTGTGTGTGTGTGGTGTGTGTGTGTGAGAGAGAGAGAGAGAGAGAGAGAGAGAGAGAGAGAGAGAGAGAGAGAGAGAGAGAGAGAGAGAGAGAGAGAGAGAGTCAAATCAATGATGATCTTCCCATGCATGGACGTGCCCGTGGGCGCGCACCTTTTGCTGCAAATCATTAAATCGCTACGAAATTGTTTGTATAGTTTTTTCACGAAGTAAAGAATATTTGAAATCTCCAGAGAGTCTCTTGTATTTCCTAGAACCACTTTGTCTACTTGTTCTCACACCTACATGCATACATATTAACAGCCACGCAGCCATTCTTCGGGTGATACGCCCTGTTAGCCGTGTTAGCAGTGCGGTGCCAGGGACGCCGGAAGTGGGGGCAGAGTGCCGCGGGGCCATGACGACGCTCGCGGCGCCACGCCTTTGATGGACCCATCGCGAGTAATTGGACTCCGATTGTTCACTTTGTAATGCTCACGCACAAGCGTTGCGCCGGACAAGCTTCCTGTCTTTCTGTTTTTTTCTTCTTTTTTTTTGCGCGTCGGCCTCCTACGTGCATCCTCCCTCCGCGGACAGGTCCGCCAACGTGATCACGGCTTGGAATCACCACTGACATCATAATGCCATCAAAAGTAACATTAGTTTACTTTTACGGATGCACTTTTGCTGATTGTCAAGGTCACACACGTTTAGGCCTGAACGGTCTGGAACTTGATGTCCATGCCTTAGTCCAAAATTTTGAGCTCATTTTCCCAAATAATGATCGTACCTTGCAATTGTTTTTTAGGGGTTCCCAAGAACCCCTATTGTCCGAGGTCCGTGGATTCCTTCCCCCCCCCCCTCTTCGATTTTCAAATAAACAACGCTAAACTATTTCAACTATTAAAAAAACGAAAATTCCAAATTTTTTCGAAAATTCATCGTGGAAATTTTCCGTAAACGCGAAAAACATAAATTTGCAACAATCGAAAACCAGAACCGTTCATGATATGAAAAAATGGTTCAAATAAAAAATGTACCACTCCTCAAAACTAAACCTCCTGGCTCATCAAAGTGACAAGAAATTGTCTGTGTTCTGAGAAAATGGTTAAAACATGAAAAAAAAAATCGCCATGGCAACGACACGACACCATCATGCCAACTGTCAAAATTTAAAGTGACCCATCAAAGAAATCAACACGCCGTGAAATTCGAAAATGCCAATGCTAGCGCATTGCACTGTGCCCTGACATTGGAACATCTTTGAAATCCGTCATTGGTAAAACGTTCGTAGCAGAAAAGACGCAATAAATTAATTTTCGTGGGTTGGCAACAATTTTCTCGGTGTCTGCGCCCTTTCAAAAATCGCGAGACTAAAAAAACGAGTAGTCGCGCATTGAAACTGCCCCTTCTTTGTTGCTGGGGTTTGGATTTTTTGGGCATGCTTCTAAAGGCTGCGGTTGACTTGTCATTTTTTCCTCAATTCTGTGACCAGCTAAACGGTTGGTTTGACAAACCGCACTCGTACTCCGTAACAAAGGTGTTCAAAAGGAAAGGGCCCCAAAGAGTACCCACCCGCGGGGAGAACGATTAGCCGCCTTAGATTAGTCGCAGTGGGTGCCTAAAGTCAGCTCAAACCACGATTTCTTCACATTTGTTACCGTTTTGACAAACTTTGCTGCAATACCGCCCCCAAACTAAGGCGGCTAATCGAACTCCGTAACAAAGGTGTTCAAAAGAAAGGCCCAAAGAACACCCCCCGTTGAGGGAGAACGATTAGCCGCCTTAGATTAACGCAGTGGCTGCCTAAAGTTAGGCCAAACGATGATTTCTACACATTTGTTACCGTTTCAACAAACTTTGCTGCAATACCGCTCCCAAACTAAGGCGGCAAATCGAACTCCGTACAAAGGTGTTTAAAGGGGAAAGGCCCAAAAGAACACCCACCCGTTAGAGAGAACGATTAGCCGCCTTAGATTAGATGCAGTGGCTGCCAAAAGTCACCCCAAAACCACGATTTCTTCACATTTTTACTGTTTTGACAAACTTTGCTGCAATACCGCTCCCAAACTAAGGCGCTAATCGCACTCCGAAACAAAGGTTTCTAAAGTAAGGCCCAAAGAACACCCACCCGTTGGGGGAGAACGATTAGCCGCCTTAGATTAGACGCAGTGGCTGCCTAAACTTAGGCCAAACGATGATTTCTACACTTTTGTTACTGTTTTGACAACTTTGCTGCAATACCTTTCCCCAAACCAGGACCCCTTTTTATGGTATTTCAAAACTTACTTTTAAACCAGTTATGAAACTGGGAACACCCTGCAATGCGATTAGCATTGGAATTTTTTTTATTTCGCATGGTTAGTTTGTTATACTATCTATCACACAGTCCGATTTCGTCAATATCTTGCCTGTGCTTGGATGCGTTATCATCGCTAATGAAGTCCCTCTCAACCACGCCACGCCACGCCACGCCACTGTCTTGGAGGCGCAAGGCACGGACACCCGCTCCACTGCGGCATGCTGTTCCAGCGATATGTATGAGTTGTTTGTTTCCGTTTTTTCGCTGCCGCGGGGCATTGTCAAAGGTGCGTCGTCTGAAAAAGGGCGCCGGAGTCGGGAGGCGTGTCGGCCGGAACACGACGCAGCAGCGCGATGAGGACGCCAGTTGAAAATAAGGCGCACCTCGACACGGATGTACTGCACGCTTTGGGGTCCCTCACTCTCCGCGTCTCGTGCGAATACACCGTCGCGTTCAGACTCGGCCCGAGGTACCGCGCGTCCTGCTCGTCCTCTGCCTGCCTGAGTGAGGGGCCCCGGCCTCCCCGACCCGGACATGGCCCCCCTGCTGCTGCTGGTGGCGGCCGCGCTGCTGGCGGCGTGCTTCGGCTGGGCCGTGGCCGCCAAGGCCGCCAGGACGGCCAGGATGTTCTGGATGGCGCGCAAGATCCCCGGGCCGCCGGCCGGCGTGCTCCGGATGGTCGGCCCCACGGAGGACGTGTTCGCGAAGGCCCTGGCCGTGCAGAGGGAGTACGGCAACACGGTGCGCTTCTGGGCCTGGCCCGTCGTCAACGTCACCATCTCCGAGCCCGAGGACCTGGAAGTGTTCTACACCAGCCCGGCGTTGCAGCACAAGCCCGCCTGGATCTGCGACATGATGAAGCCCATCCTGGGCGAGGGCCTGGTGACCCTGGACGCGGACGACCACCGCCGCCACCGCCGCGCCATCAGCCCCTCGCTGCACCTCGAGATCCTGCAGGTAGTGGCGCGCAGTGGCGGGCCCAGGAGCAGCCTTCAAAAAGCAGCACTTTTTGTGCACTTGTAGGGACAAGGCGGCCGTTTTCTCACCTCTCAGGCCGCCAAACTAGGTGCCAATTTGGGGGCCGGGGCTTTGCCTCGGTATTCGCGCTGACGCGCTGCTACTCTGGGAAAACCGAAACGCAGTTGTACGCCTCATTCTACGCTTGAATCAAGCGTAGAGAAGAAATTCTCACATGCATTTAGATAGGCGGAGCGAGGTGAAACGCACAACTACGCTTGAAACAAAGCGCAGCAATCACTGCACTTGAAAAAGGGCGTAGAAGTACGTCTCAGGCGGGGCGTGGACACTACTGGGGGAGGAAAATCTAGATAGCCGCCTGAAAGGTAGGCGAAGGCAAAAAGTACTACTTTGCTCATGTAAGTAGGCACAAAGTGCTACTCTGCCCCCACCCCCACCCAAGGACGCCTCTGGATCGGCTCTGGATCCGCCACTGTCAGTTCTACCAGTGCAGGTGCAAGCACCGCCGCTGGCCAAATCCGCAAAAACGTTGAAGGTTCGCTACAAGGCGTGGTGCACTGCGCAGGGCTTCCTGCCGCTGTTCGAGCAGAGCGCGCGGACGCTGTGCGCCAAGATGGCGGTGCACGCGGACACGGGCATGTCCTTCGACGCGCAGCCCATGCTGGGCGCCTACGCGGCCGAGGCCATCTGCCAGACCGTCTTCTCGGACGAGTGGGAGCCCGAGCTGCACGCGATCCGCGACAAGTTCGTCGAGTGCCAGCTGCAGGCGTCCAGGGTCATGTTCTACCGCGTGATGCGGCCCTGGCTGGCCTGGGACGCCACCTTCTACTTCTCCAGCCGGCACGACGAGTACTACGAGGCCGCCAGCGTCTTCGAGACCTTCGTCAGCACCGTGCTCTCCCACAAGATGAAGCAGGTGAGTAAGGCGAGGTCGCAGCGCGCTCGGCAAGGTCAAGCAGCCCCGTCAGGCCGCACACGCCAACCAATCGTGGAGAACTTCATCCATACACTTCCTGGTGAGGGAGAAGTAACTTGGAAGTAACTTGCAGACTCCAAACTTCAAGTGTGGAGTAGGTCGCAGAGCCCCTATCTCTTCTCATGGTGCAAACGTGGCGAGATCCAAGTGGGGACGGCAGCTCTGCACTTTTCCCTCGGTTTCACGGTGCGCTTGTTGGCCGCAGCTGGAGCGCGGCGTGCTGGGGACGCCGGGCAAGCGCAGGGCCTTCCTGGACAACGTGCTCACCTGCCCCGAGGGCAAGCAGCTCACGCGCGAGGAGCTCACCGAGGAGCTCAAGACCATGAGCGGCGCGGCCGTGGGCACCTCCATGGACTTCCTGTGCACCTTCCTGCTCGTCATGTCCATCAAGCAGGACGTGCAGGACAGGATCGCGAGGGTGAGTAGCGTCACGTGGTCGGTGGTGGTACGCTGACAGCACACAGTGGGCCAGCACAAGGTGGTCTGAATTCCGGACGCGTTTCGAGCTCCAGCGTCGCTAAACAGGACTCGAACCGAACGTGTGGTCAATGGAGTCCTCGTTCAGAAAGCAATCCATTGGTGGGCACGCACGTTCGGTTCGAGTCCTGTTGACCGACTCTGGAGCTCGAAACGCGTCTTGAGTTTTGTCCGCCTGGCCCACTGCCGACTGTGCCGCCCCTCTGCCGCAGGAGCTGGACGACGTGTTCGGCGGCTCGGACCGGCCCATCGAGACGGCGGACCTGCCGCACCTGCAGTACCTGGAGTGCGCCATCAAGGAGAGCATGCGGCTGTTCCCGCCCACGTTCGGCATCTCGCGGCAGGCCACGCAGGACGTGAAGCTGCCGTCGGGCCACGTGCTGCCGGCGGGCTGCATCGTGGGCACCGTGCCCTACTTCACGCACCGCCTGCCGCGCCACTTCCCGGACCCCGAGGCCTTCCGGCCCGAGCGCTTCCTGCCCGAGAACAGCCGCGGCCGGCACCCCTACGCCTACGTGCCCTTCAGGTTGGCGCCGCGCCGCGGACGCGGACTCCGCGACACCCCGCGCCTGCCTCGCGGCGATACTCCGCGCCGCACCGCTACCCCGCCCGCGGCGCGGAGTAGCGCCAAGCACTGACTCGCCACTGTTGAAACCCGTGTGGAGACTCCGCCACTTCCTGCTGCGGAGTAACTGGCCACTCTTGGACATGTGGAGTTTGCAGTCAGTCCCCACACCGCAAGTGGTGAACTCTTGCAGTGTGGGCGCTGCAAACGCCACGCCTCCGCACGCCAATCGCGGCGTTCTCCACCCTCGGTCTCGCAGTGACCACGCAGTGACGCGCATTGTCCGTCCTGTCCGCAGCGCCGGGGTCCGGAACTGCATCGGGCAGCGGTACGCCTTGATGTCGGCCAAGACCGCCACCTCCACCATCCTGCGGCGCTTCCGCGTGCTGCCCGCGCTCATGGGCCCGCAGCGCCTCGAGGACATCAAGTTCGTCGTGGGCATCTCCATGGCCGTGCACGGCGGCGCGCCCATCCGCCTCGAGCGGCGCCGGTAGATGTGTAGATGGAGGGACGAAGGCCGCTACACTGCGTGGTATCCGCGCACTTCCGCGCGCATCGCTAAACGCTCGGAGAATCACTCCGAAGGCCGAGGGCGCCGAGACCAGATTATACTCATTCTCATGCTCATGTCCTTTTTAGGGGTTCCCAAGAACCCCTATTGTCCGAGGTCCGTGGATTCCTTCCCCCCCCCTCTTCGATTTTCAAATAAACAACGCTAAACTATTTCAACTATAAAAAAAACGAAAATTCCAAATTTTTTTGAAAATTCATCGTGGAAATTTTCCGTAAACGCGAAAAACATAAATTTGCAACAATCGAAAACCAGAACCGTTCATGATATGAAAAAATGGTTCAAATAAAAAATGTACCACTCCTCAAAACTAAACCTTCTGGCTCATCAAAGTGACAAGAAATTGTCTGTGTTCTGAGAAAATGGTTAAAACATGAAAAAAAAATCGCCATGGCAACGACACGACACCATCATGCCAACTGTCAAAATTTAAAGTGACCCATCAAAAGAAATCAACACGCCGTGAAATTCGAAAATGCCAGTGCTAGCGCATTGCACTGTGTCCTGACATTGGAACATCTTTGAAATCCGTCATTGGTAAAACGTTCGTAGCAGAAAAGACGCAATTAATTAATTTTCGTGGGTTGGCAACAATTTTCTCGGTGTCTGCCCCCTTTCGAAAATCGCGAGACTGAAAAAAGAGTAGTCGCGCATTGAAACTGCCCCTTCATTGTTGCTGAGGTTGGATTGTTTGGCATGCTTCTAAAGGCTGCGGTTGACTTGTCATGTTTTCTTCAATTCTGTGACCAGCTAAACGGTTGGTTTGACAAACCGCACTCGCACTCCGTAACAAAGGTGTTCTAAAGGAAGGCCCAAAGAGTACCCACCCGTTGAGGGAGAACGATTAGCCGCTTTAGATTAGTCGCAGTGGGTGCCTAAAGTCAGCTCAACCACGATTTCTGCACATTTGTTACCGTTTCAACAAACTTTGCTGCAATACCGCTCCCAAACTAAGGCGGCTAATCGCACTCCGTAACAAAGGTGTTTCAAAGGAAGGCCCAAAGAACACCCACCCGTTGAGAGAGAACGATTAGCCGCCTTAGATTAGATGCAGTGGCTGCCTAAAGTCAGCCCAAACCACGATTTCTTCACATTTGTTACCGTTTTGACAAACTTTGCTGCAATACCGCTCCCAAACTAAGGCGGCTAATCGCACTCCGTAACAAAAGTGTTCTAAAGTAAGGCCCAAAGAACACCCACCCGTTGAGGGAGAACGATTAGCCGCCTTAGATTAGACGCAGTGGCTGCCTAAAGTCAGCTCAAACCACGATTTCTGCACATGTGTTACCGTTTCAACAAACTTTGCTGGAATACCGCTCCCAAACTAAGGCGGCTAATCGCACTCCATAACAAAGGTGTTTCAAAAGAAGGCCCAAAGAACACCCACCCGTTGAGAGAGAACGATTAGCCGCCTTAGATTAGATGCAGTGGCTGCCTAAAGTCAGCCCAAACCACGATTTCTTCACATTTGTTACCGTTTTGACAAACTTTGCTGCAATACCGCTCCCAAACTAAGGCGGCTAATCGCACTCCGTAACAAAGGTGTTCTAAAGTAAGGCCCAAAGAACACCCACCCGTTGAGGGAGAACGATTAGCCGCCTAGATTAGACGCAGTGGCTGCCTAAAGTTAGGCCAAACGATGATTTCTACACATTTGTTACTGTTTTGACAAACTTTGCTGCAATACCGTTCCCAAACTAGGACTCCTTTTTATTGGTATTTCAAAACTTACTTTTAAACCAGTTATGAAACTGGGAACACCCTGCAATGCGATTAGCATTGGAATTTTTTTTCCTGGCGAGCTCGCCAAACATTGCAAATTGCAACGCCTCTGTGGAACGGCCACCGTCTCCGAAAGACGGCAAGCACCTTCCTCGACCGGGCTCGGTGGCCGAGGGTGGCCGAGGGTGGCCGAGCCTCCCCAGCCGAGTCGAAGGCGGGCACGGCGCCTGCGAACTGCGGGCAGGCAAGCCCGCAACACGCCCGAGCCAAACGGGTTGCCCGTCCCTCGTCCGCAGGCGCTCGACCGAAGCAAACCAAAGCACGGCAGCCCTGGCATTGACGAGTGGATTTCTCTCCACTACCAAAGGGTCCGTTAGAAGTCCCGACGACATCCGTGAGTCGCGAGACGTCAAAACGACGGAAACGAGTGCCTTCAAGAGAAATGCGCACGCTTAGGACACCCACACTCTGGAGGTGCAGTTTCGGAGTCCATCCCAACCTCTGACACTGAGACGCAAGGGTGCCCGATTAAAAGTTCCAGGATTAATCAAAGTACACTAAACAGAGTCGCGAAAAACTTGACTCATTAAATTCGGCGGCGCTGGCCGTGGTGGCGTGGCGTGGCGAGGAGGGGGGGGGCTGTCGGCGGCCCGACTCGACAGCGCCGCGGCGAGCAGGGCGGAGCTGGGCGGAGCAGTCGGGCGATGCCGCCGTCCGCACTCGCTCTGTCTCTCTCGCACCCCCGAGTGAGAAAGAGATGGAGCGAGGAGTGTGGGCAGCGCAGTGTCGGCAGGGCGACGGCGAGTTCTGTACCATTTCCGGTCCCGTCCGCGTGACCACTGCATTGGGTCCCCTTCACTCGCACCAATTTGCCGGTGAGCCTGCATTGCCGAGCGGCTAGGCTGGGCCAGCGAGAGTGCCCACCGAACTAGAGTCCGCCGCCCCGCCCCGCCCCGCGACAGCGACTCGGCAGGCGGGCGTTCTCCATCCAGCAGCCCAGCGTCCCCACCGAACACCGAAGGCCCGGCCGCAGCTTTGATAAGCCGAGACCCGCCCAGGCCAGGCCAGACCAGACCGCGCGCAAATGGGACAAGAAGTTGGCGACCGCAACGGCTGGGCCAGGGCGGGCCAGGGCGGCGCCGGGCGAGGCGAGGCAGCACTTGGCCGCCAGGCAGTGCGCCGGTGTGCGTGCGCCGCCCAACCGCGCTCCACACGGGGGCTGTGGGTACAGTGCTGTGCCACCCTTTGAAGAATACTGTCACAGTAGTGCAGCGGCACTGGAAAGAGTGGATCGCATAGCGGACTTAATGACACGCGGTTCGTTGGCTTCCGGTCCGTCGCGCTGCAATGACTGTTCTCGCTGCCTGCGTCCTGCAAAGCGCGAAGCATACCGGAAAGCCGGCCGCTGACGTCACCGTGACGTCACCGCCGTGTGTGCTTGACCCCGTTGACCCCGTTGACACCGAGAACACCGAGGACACCGCCCCTGCCGCGCGCCGCGCCTAAGACAACAGAGTCAGTCTGGCCGGGCACGGGGACGAGGTCGAGGCCATGACGATGACGACGGTCTTGGCGTGGATCAGGGCGCGGAGGTCTGGGAGGGGGGGGGGTGGGCGGGGGCCCCGGGCGCACCCCAGTCAACAGGCACCCGGGCCCGCAGGCCGGGCCCCTCTGGGGAAAAAAACTTGAAAGGCTCCCCCGGCTGGGAGGCTGGGGGCTGAGTACTGAGATGATGGCCCTTTGCGGGCGGCCGGGTGGCGAGCCGCCACCGTGGCGTGCCGGCCGCCGCGGGCCCCTCTGCGGGTCGTCGTTATGACTTGAAGTGCCGGGGCGTGGGGGGCTCGGGCTGCGAGACGCGCCGTGGCGTGGCGTGGCGTGGCGTGGCGTGGCGTGGCGTGGCGTGGCGTGCCGTGGCGTGGCGTGGCGTGGCGTGGCGTGGCGTGGTGCCGTGGCGTGGCGTGGCGGGCGGCGGAAAGGCCGTGCTGGAGGGGCGGCGCCGAAGCGCGGGATCTGCATATCCCCGGCGCGGTGGTGCCCGGCGCGCCCGGCGCCCTCCTCGAGGCCCTCGAGGCCATCGGCGTGCTGGCCGCTCCGTGGCCGCACCGCGCCGGACTTGAGGTGCCAACGGAACAAATTAATTTCATGGGCCGCTTCCTCTGAAAGGAGCCCCGGCCGACCGCCGCCCTGCCCCACACACCCTGTCTCGGCCTAGCGCGCTCCCCGCCCCGCCCCGCCCCGCCCCGCCCCGCCCCCCCCTGAGACCTGTCCCGCCGGGGGCGTCATTCCGAGGCAAACACCTCACCGACGGGACCGTCCACAGGCCCGAGGCGCCCGAGGCCGAGGCGAAGGCCTTGGTGGAGGCCGTAGTGGAGGCCGCACAGGACAGCGCGGCCCGCAAGGCCCCCGAGGCCACCAGGCAGGCCGTCCTGGTCCCGGCCTCGGCCGGCTCGGCCGCGCCTCCGGGTCAGTCGAAGCCAAACATCGGCAGAGGGACGGGCTGGGCGAGGTGGAGCACTCGAGTTTTGCGGTGATCGGACCACTCACGCCGAGGGGCGTTATTGGCAGAGGCTGCCGTGCTGCAAAGCACTGTTTTCGTATTTTCCGTGCTGTTGTTTTCCAGTCCGTCCCCGCCTGCGCCGCGCCGCGCAGCCTGACGCTGATCGAACCGGATCGCAACTTCTGTAATTACGCGCCTTGCGGACTCGGCGCAGCAAAGCGGCAAAAGCACGCCGAAAGCACGCTGAAGTACCGAAATCGAAAAAGAGGTGGTCTGGAAGGGAATGGCGGCGGGGAGGGCGCGGCGCAGGGGGTCGTACACAAGGCGCTCGGAACACCCGGCCAGGGGCGGGGCGGGGCGGGGCGGGCTCGGCTAATGGAACGCACTGGCCGCGCAGCAGGCTCCAAGTTCGCAGCGGGTTTAAAACCAGCAGGCGACACGCACACACACATAGCGTTCTCTCTCTCTCTCTCTCTCTCTCTCTCTCTCTCTCTCCTCTCTCTCTCTCTCTCTCTCTCTCTCTCTCTCTCTCTCTCTCCTCTCTCTCCTCTCTCTCACCACACACACACACACACAAAACCAGGAAACCACACCCGTACACAAACACAACCCACCTCTCTTTTTGACGGCCGCCGTCCAGGCCGAGGTCCTCGCTGGGGTCCTTGGGGTCCTCGGGGTTCTTCGCAACGTTACGGCGGCGTTGCCTTGATTTTTACGCGCGCCCCCTTATGGCCTTATGGCGGGGCGTTGGTTGTTGGTTTTACTGTCAAGCCAGCGGAGACGGCGCGGACGGCCAGTGCCGGGGCGGGGCGGGGCAGGGCAGGGCGCGCACCTCGGCGTGCTGCAGCGTGTTGTTCGCGCAGCAGGTCGCCCAGGTCGTGCACCTCGCCGCCCTTTCGTGTCACCGGGGCGAAGAAAGGAGGAAGGGTCCGCCCCCCAGAGTGGCCGCCGCCGTCTCTTCCCGAACTGGCGTCCTGGCGGGTCCTGGCCGCCGCTCCAGGTCTTCTTCCACTCAGGGATGGATGGGACGCAGGCTGTGCGTCGCAGTCGCAGCGCGCTGGGGAGGTACTTTTGCGGGGCTTGCGCACTGTGAAACTTTGTTGTCTCTCGATGACAAAATCGCGAATGACCGACCAGAGCGCAGTCATCACAGATTGACGAAACTTTCATGAAAGCTCCCGTGCTCCCAAAGGGCCACTTTGTGACTATCTATCAAACAGTTTTGATTTTGACACACTGAGCGAAATCAGCAAGTGATGACCCACATTGTGACGGTGTGCCGCGCGGAGGCATGGCGCCGCATCGCGCCGGACTTGCCGCCGCGTTCCGCGCAGCGTTCCGCCAATCGCCTGTCCCTCTCGCAGCGGCCCTGGAATGGGGCTGCAGCCATCGGACTGGACGGCAGGCCGACTCAGAGAGGCTCTCCGTCTCTCTCGCACTCGTGGGGCGTTCCGTCCAGGTGCGACAGAGACAGAGGGATGAAAACGACTCTCTAATCAGTCTGCTGGCTGTGCAGCGGAGTGCAGCGACACGCCTCGCCGCGCTGCTGGCCGTGCTGGCCGTGTTCCTGGAGACGGGCAAGCAGCAAGACAAGCCACCTCGTCACGGCTGGAGCTGGATTCCGGACAGCGGCCCGAAGGGGGAGGGGCAAAATGGGTACCCGGGCTTAGCGCCGGGGCCGTGGGCGGCGGGAAGGCGGGGCTGGGCGCGGGGCAGGTGACGACGACCAGAACGCCTTCCAGGCTCTGATTGGCTTCGTTTCCGGAGCTCACGACCTTCCTGTCCGGGCTGCCGTCGGCTGCCGTCGGCTGCCGTGGGCCCTTTCAAGCTGTCGGCCGCGCCGTGCCGTGCCTTGTCGGGCCTCGGCCACGCCCAGCACTACCCTGTCTGGCGTGTGGCGCGCTGCAGTGCAGTGTGAGTGCGAGTCAGTGACGCCGAGAGGCGAGGGGCGCGGAGGGGCCGAACAACATCCCCGCGTCCCCGGAGGGTCCCGGCCCGGCCTTGCCTCGGCCTCGCCGCTACCGCCCGGACGCTGGGACCAGGGCTGGGACCAGCCCTTGGACCAGCCGGCACCCGAACGGGCCGGGCCGGGCAGGTCGAGTTTGTCGGCACGGCGAGTCTCTCAGCGGCCTCAAAGTGCAGTCCGGTCGTGCGAGCCCACAGCCGTGCCGGGTAGGCCGCGTGGCTGCGCGGCTGTCCGGCGGGCTGGCCTACCCGCCATTACCATTACCACTACGGGCTGGACCACACTGATCGTATACCATTTCGGGCCCGCCTCCACCGGTCTTCCGGCCCACTGTGCGGAGGGTCGCACCGTCGCACCTCCGTCTTCGCGGTGCCGATAAAGCGACAGTCACACAGTGTGACTCACACTGTCTCTCTCGCACTCGTGGCGCTCCCCCTGCGGGTGCGAGAGAGACAGCGACAGCATCAGGCTGCCGCGGTGACACACGAGAATTAAAGCGCCCCCCCCCCTCCAGAATGCAAAGCGCCAGCTCTGCTGCTGCAAGTGATGAGTTTACTTTTCGCCTGGCTGCCGAGTACCAGGCCCGCGGAACGCGCCCCTCCAAGGGGGCAGCGGAGAGAGAGGGAGGGGGAGGGGGAGGGGGGGGGTGTTACAAGGGCCGAACAGAATGAGCAATCCGAGAGCCAGACTGTTTGGGGGAGAGGGGGGGGCGCATTAGGGGACGATGTGACCTCAAAGTGGAGCAACCTGTGTGTCTGCGCTTGCTCGGGTCAAAAATAATTAAAAGTTGGTCGGTCGCCACTTGTTCGAGGGCTGGGCGGCCAGGTGCAGTGGGGTCCAGTGGCGTGGGGGTGACACGCCCGGCGGTCCGTCGACCCTCCCTCACGTCAGGCGAGGCAGGGCAGTGCACGGTGGAACCAGTAGAACGGAAGGCAACTTTCACGCCGCCTTTCTTGCTGTGGCATCGCTCCCTGTGATTGTTCTCCTCTAAAGTGCACAGTGGACCAGAGGACCGGTGCAGGCGGCCAAAACTCGAGCCGCGTTTGAGCACCACAGTAGCTCAATGGGACTAGCACGAAGCGAGTGACCACATCAATGGATTCCTCGTTCGGAGAGCAATCCATTGGTGGGGGTCACACGTTCAGTGCCATGAAGCGACTCTGGAGCTCAAACCGCGTCCGGGCTTTTGGCCGCCGCAGCCCACCGAGCACTTTTTGCTCAATTCGCCAAAATTAGAATAGAGGAGCCGTCCTGCCTTTGAAGCGGTTATCGCTCGCCGGGAAGTAAAGACTCCCCCACCACCACTTCCCTGCCTGCTGCATCTGACTTGCCTTCGGTCGCCATCGGCTACACGCTGCTAGACAAATTACTACACCAGCGGGCTGAATCCGGGAGTCGTTTTCGTCGCTCTGTCTCTCTCGCACCTATGTGGTACGCCTATGAGCGTGAGAGAGACAGAGCGACTGCGAGCCTCTCGGCCTACGCCGGCCCTCTGTGCGCGCTGTGCGTGTGTTTTACTGCGTGCTCGCACTGAATCACCCTCTCCGCCCGGATCCGCCCCGCCACCACACTCGGGGTTATTGTCGAACAGCGCAGAAATCCGGCGTGGAGTGGCTGTAGCGCATTGACAGCCGCGCTGCTCGTCGCACGCAGGCTCTCTCGCACTGGGGGCGCATCCCGCCTCGGTGCGAGAGAGACAGTGTTTGGTGTCAGACTGCACTGTGGAACCAACAGTGAGGAGAACTCCGTGAAATTCGCAGTCTCCGCACTGGGAGTGCAGAGTCAGTCTCCACACTTGGCGGGGGGAGTTGTCCACGACGTTTGCCCAAGAGATAGGGGCTCTTTGAGGCTATACTTAAAGCGCGAAGAATGCAAACTGCACACGCCCAAGTGTGGAGAATCACTCCGCACCAGAAGGTGTGGACTTGGTTTGGCAGTGTGGGGGCCGCCTCGCTCGCCGCTTTCGGCAATGGCTGGTCGTCCCACTAACTAGCCATGCCCATGGCAGCACTCGGCGCTTGTTTTCTGCCCGGACGGTTTCCGGGAATTTTAACGACCCGCTCCGGAGCGCACGGCACGGCCCTCCAGCTCCAGTGACTCTCTGATTCCAGGAATCCAGTTTTCCGTGATTCCAGGCTTCCGCTTCCAGGCTTGCAGGAATCCACGTCCTCCCGGCCTCTCTTCTTTTTCGGCCATTCTTTCTCCCAGTCACGGCGATACGCAGTTAAATAATTACAGTGGAGATAAAAAGGCGCTCTTTTAGTCTCTCCGCCCTTTTTGCAGGGCCAGCGTATGGCCCCCATCCTCGCGCCCTTGTCCCGCCACTGGAAATACCCTTTGTCGTGGGGGACGCCGCACAGTGGGCCAGAAAACCGGTGGTGGCGGCCAAAACTCCAGACGCGTTTTGAGCCTCAGAGTCGCTGAACAGGACTCGAAGCGAACGTGTGATCCCACCAATGGATTCCTCGTCCGAAGACCAATCTATTGGTGGGGTCACACGTTCGGTTCGAGTCCCATGAAGCGACTCTGGAGCTCTGCACGCGCCGTTTTGGCCGCCTCCGCCGGTCTTCTGGCCCACTGCAGTGCACTGTGGGCGGCGGGGCACAGGCCATAGCCACCGGTATCGCGGGGCCCTATCCTCCCCACTGTGAAAATCTTCACAACTCTCTGGAGAATAAAGGCTGCTGTACCAAATTGCGTCGAAAATCACCAAGTGTTTTCTTTGCAACCTTGCAAATGTCATAAGTAATCTGTAATAAAATATGAAGTTGGCAAAAGGTTTAATGCAGGTCGTAGACCTTCAGCGTTAGGGCCAATGGCCACCGGACTCTCTCCGCAGTATTCGGCCTCTTCGAGCCACTCGTCGCTCTGCAGCCGGGCAGGCAGGCAGGCAGGCAGGCAGGCAGGCAGGCAGGCAGGCAGGCAGGCAGGCAGGCAGGCAGGCAGGCAGGCAGGCAGGCAGGCAGGCAGGCAGGCAGGCAGGCAGGGCAGGCAGGCAGGCAGGCAGGCAGGCAGGCAGGCAGGCAGACAGGCAGCCAAGCAGCCAGGCAGGCAGGCAGGCAGGCAGGCAGGCCTCCTCGTCCCGGCTTACACTCCGGCGGGCCTTTCCTCTCTCAGTTTGTCCAACTTTCGCACTTTAAGCCTCTTATCTCGCTGCCTCTCTCTCACTCACTCTGTCCTTTCTTCCGGTGCGGCCCGGCCGGCCCGTCTGTCTGTCTCCCTCGCTCAGCGCTCTCTTATTCCGAACCGATTCGGGTGATTCCTATTTAATTACATTCAATGTAGCGCTCCTAATAGACGCACCGCGACTTACCGCCGCTAGTCGGCCGCAGATGTTCTGCTCGCAACAAAAGGGACGCCAACGGGACTTTGCCGCTCTGCCTGGCTCTGCCCGGCCTTGCCTCCCCTCCGGACAAATGCCCCGTCTCGCCGACTGCTAAATGGCGGATATCAGGCGGTTCCCCGTCCCGGGCCGTCCCGGGCCGTCCCGGGCGAGGGGCTCCAGGGGAAGGGGGTGGCGCGACGCGCGGACGAAAGCGGTGCCACTGTAGGTGTGGGCAGGCATAACTTTTGCGACATGGCACCCCCTGAG
Source organism: Thrips palmi (assembly GCF_012932325.1). Taxonomy (NCBI): domain Eukaryota; kingdom Metazoa; phylum Arthropoda; class Insecta; order Thysanoptera; family Thripidae; genus Thrips; species Thrips palmi. The sequence goes on along the minus strand of NW_023144632.1, from coordinate 14,706,466 downwards.
CGCGTCTCTGGATCCGCCCGTCCAGACTCGCGGCCCCACGAGGAGCTTGCCCTTAGCGGTGTGGGGGCGGGGGGCAGCGGGGGTCTCGGTGACCACGGAGCACCTCGGCGTCGATGCCCCTCGAGGAGCTTGCCGAACGCCTGACTTGAAGACTTGAAGGAGGACTAAACTCTAGACGCGTTTTGAACACAAGGGTTCCTAAACAGCTACGACTCGAACCGAACGTGTGACCCCACCTATGGAATCCTCGTTCGGAGAGCAATCCATTAGTGGGGTCACACGTTCGGTTCGAGACCCATCTCTAGCGACTCTGGAGCTCAAAACGCGTTTAGAATTTTGGCGGCCTCCACCGGTCTTCTGGCCCACTGTGCAGTGACAGTGCCGTGACAGCATCTTGACCCAAAAAACGACGCTGGCATTTCGCTTGGCGGGAGGGAACCGGAAACGCACGCGGCGGCAGCGCGGCGGCAGCGCGGCGGCGGTCGGTTAAACTAACCGTAAGTAGTGGAGGGAACGTGTGTGTCTGCGCGTCGCTCGGCGCCCCGTCTGTGTTTGTGTGCGTCCTGTCCCCGCGCGCCCTGTTTGCTCGGCGGGCTAAATTAACATCCCGAGTCCTGGCGCGTCGTCCTGGCCGTCTTTGGGAGCCAGCCTCCGCCATCTTCTGGACAAACACAGTGTCTGGGTGGAGGGCGAGCGAGACGCCGTGCTCTGAACCGTTCAAACCACTTACGCGCCGCGAAGCTCTGCAGACTGATTCCTGGAGTCGTTTTCGCTGCTCTGTCTCTCTCGCACTCATGGGGCGTCCCCAGCAGGTGCGAGAGAGACAGAGCTGCGAGGAACGACTCAGCCTGACTTTATTTTCCTCTCCGGCGGAGGCAGAGCGTCCAGGACGACGACCTGGACCGTCCTGGCCGCTTTGCCGTCCGCCACCCTGCCGGCGAAATCTGAATCCGCGGCGTCGCTCTGCCCCTCTCGCACTCACGGGGCGTGGCACGGCGCGGCACGGGTGCGAGAGAGACGCAGCGAGCATCCCGCTCTGAAATATTCAGAGGACAGCGCGTGGCAAAACGTTGACCGGCGGAATTCAATTTAAAGTCTGTCCGCTGCATGACGGAAATAACCCCTTTCAGCGGCGAGCCGTGTCCCGCGACGCGCCCGTCGTCTCTGCGCCTTCCGCCGAGGACTGCGCCGCGCTGTGACGCTGTCACGTTGTGACGAGGTACCGGTGCGGCGGTGCGACAGGGCGACGGGGCGACGGACGCGGCGCCACGTTGTTTCGGCTCTGGCGTTTCCAGCCGCGCGGCACGAACCCGCTGAACCCGCGAGCCGGTGCGGCGCGGCGCGCGGCGTTCGCTGCTTCCCGCTAATGGCGGAAACGGAACGACAGCGCGCTCCTGGAGTGCGAATAACCAGAATCATCCATATTTAGATTCGGATTCGGCCGGCAGCTGTCGTGGTTATTTGCACTCGACTCGAGAGACGAAGACGGCGAAGAAAACAAAACAAAAGCAGCCATGGCCGCCGTGGCTTACTCCAGACCACCGAGAAGTGGCAACGCGCTGGAGGGTGATTGAACCCACGACCAAACATTTCAAGTTTCCGTTACTAAATATCGGGGATGGATCGAGAGGCGGCATTTTGTAAAAAGGGGAAAGGGTGGAGTAGAAGCACTTTTTGCCTACTCACAGTGACACTGGCTTTCTGCCCACCTTTCAGCCGGTCCATCCCGGTGCCACCGATTCTCTCCCGCCCCTCTTCCCTCCTTTGTATCAGCACCTGCTCAAAATAAAGTCCATCTTGAACGGTTTGGATGCTGTGACCGAAAAACCCTCTTGTCGTACGGCGGGCCCTGGCCGGAGCGGACCCGAAAGGGGTCGCCCTCGGCCGGTCCTGCCGCCATGCCGTGCCGTGCCGTGCCGCGCCATGCCCTCCGCCCTCGGGTTGTGGGCCCTCGCGGCCCTGCTGCCCCCGCGGACGGCGGACGGTGGTGTCCTTTGGCCGGAACGCGGTCCTTTGTGTGCGGCCAGCGATCTCCCCATCACGGCCATCATGGCGCCGCGGACAAACTGCACCCGCCTCTCTCTCCCTCCCTCTCTCTCTCTCTCTCTCTCTCTCTCTCTCTCTCTCTCTCTCTCTCTCTCTCTCTCTCTCTCTCTCTCTCTCTCTCTCTCTCTCTCTCTCTCTCTCTCTCTCTCTCTGCACTGCGGCGAGCAGGCCGAACACTGTTCTCCTTGCTCTGCTGTCTCTCTCGCACCCAGGGAGCTTCCCAGAAAGGTGCGAGAGAGACAAAGTGACGCACCCTACTGCCCCAGCCCACGATGCTTCTCAATTTAATGACTATCTTTCCCGCTCCTTTGATTTCCCTCGGCCTGCCTTTGGCCGAGGCCAGTGCTTGCCCTGAGCTTCTTTTTCAGAGGAGCGGTTTGTCGCTCTGTCTCTCTCGCACCCTGACGGAGGGCCCCGTGAGTGCGACGAAGACGGCGCGACGAAACGACTCCCCCGGCGGCTGCACTCCGCCGGATGGATGACGAGGCGATACCGCCTCGGCTTCTTTGAGGCGGCATCAGATTCGCGCCCCGCCGCCCCGCCCCGCCTCGCCTTGTGTTGTCGGCGAGAGTCCGCCAGTCCGGCGAGGAGGGTTCTGTTCCCTTTCACGGAAAAGTTGCATTTAATTTGATCTGGCAGCTGGCGGTCCAGGGCGGGCCCAGGGCGGGCCGCAGTCGGGGGGCGGCGCGCCGCGGCGCCCGGGACGTGGAGGTAAAATTACCGACGGGAGTCCTCTGCGAGGCCCGAGTAATGATGCAAGTGGTCCTGCCGATTCCTCCCTGGCCCCCGAGGCCCGCGCTCCCTCTGCTCCTAGACCCCGCCACGCGGGACGCACCACCCTGTATCCTCTCGGCCCGGCGTCTTCAAAGGTTTCGCATGAGACGGACAAAATTAATTACACCACCAAGTTTAGCCAGTCCAGGAGGCCTCTTTCTTCCCCCTGTTCTGCCCCTCCCTGCCCCCTCCCCCTCCCTGCCGCCCCTCGTCGCTCTCCTCCAGGAGCGAACGGGCCAGGAGGGATTTCAGTCCTTATCCAGGATGTCCCCTGAATTTTTCTTTTCGTGCTCCCGGAAATACTCTTTTGAATAATTTCCGTTTTTAGGGGTTCCGACGAAGGAGGACCCCTATTGCCCGGGGCCGCTCAGAATTCTTCTTCTACGGACCCCCCAGGATCAACATTTCGTTCCCGCCATATTAATCCTTATCATAATACAATAAAAAATCCAGAAAATCTAAAAAATTTATCGTGGAAATTTCGCGTAAACGACCAAAACATAAATTTGCAACAATCAAGCACCCTTATCCGTTCACATTTTCCAGAAACGTTTCGAAGAAAAAATGTGCCACTCCTCAAAACTAAACTTCCTGCCTCATCAAAGTGACAAAAACTGATCACTGTTCCCCGTTTAAAAAAGATCGTGCCGAGAATGTGTCGAAATGATGTCGAAATGATGCCGAAGTGTCCGGCATGCCCTGAATGATGCCTAAATGCGCTCGGCACGCCCGAAATCCACCCGCCGCCGGCACGCGGCAAGCCCGAAATGAGCCCCGCTGTCGCGGGCGGCCCGGAATCGTACCGCGACCCCGACCGCTGCCCGGCCGGGTGGATTTCGGGCGTGCCCGTGCCTTTCGGCATGATTCCGGGCATGCCCGAGTGACGGGGCGCATCGAGACCCTAATCAAAGAAGTGTCAAGTTAATGTCTTTGACCTGCGTACAAAATTGAAAAGTCAAAATAATGAAATACTTTCTTAAGTACCAAGTCTATCAAAACCGGCGTGAAAAATTAGAAAATTCCGTGCAAACGAGATGTTTGTAGGACAATTTTGAATTCTTTGACTGAACAAATCTACAATCAAATTGAACACTTTGATACGGGTACTTGAATGAATGCAGTTGAATCCGTTGAGCCTTTGATGCTTAACAGCCTTAGCATAAATAGTAACTTTAGCTTGCATCCTAAAGAAAAGGTCTATAGGGCTCTCAATAAAATGAGCCGCGGGGCAAGGGTACTTCGAGTACGTGGATTATAAGGAAGCGAAGAACCGGGTTTGCGTGTACAGCCAGCACCCGAATAATCGGGTTTGGGAGCCTCAGACCTGGGTTTCCAGTGGGCCTGGATCCGCGGGTTGACTAGTCCACACGCAGTGCTCCAGTACCTACGCTCACGTTCACCAAGTCTGTTGTTAGATCCAAGTGCCCAGCTCAACCCGCGCACCTTGTCCAAAAGTCGAGGGGCTCTCCGCGAGTAACCCAAGAGTCTCGCGGGGGTTCCTTATTCGTCAAGACATAGGGCTCGCCGCGTGCTCCTCCGCCAGCAGCGTGTCTCCCCCGCCCCCTCCAGTGCCGCTCGGGGTCGAGCGAGCTCGCTGGAAGGCATCGGGAGCCTGAGGCCTCCTCCCCTGAAACTGCCTCTCCATTGTTGCTGAGGTTGGGTTGTTTGGCTTGCTTTTAAAGGCTGCGGTTCTCTCTCAGCCCCAAAATATAAAATTTACTCCCTTCTTCGTATTTCTAACTTCAAATCTTCTTTCATTAACTTACATTATTTCCACAACCGGAACACCGTGCAATGCGTAAGCATTGGAATTTTTACTTTTTGGTGGGAGCGTGCAGCTGCAGGCAGCGTGGGGCGTCTCGTCTTTATGGCCGCCGGCCGAGTGGTCCTGTCTCTCTCGCACCTTTGGGGCCGCGCCGTGAGTGCGACGGAGACAGAGCGACAGCGTTGAGGCTGAGACCGCGCCACTGTCAATCAAAGTGGCCAAGTTTGGCGCCGTCCGCCAAGGCAAGCCGCGGCCCTCCACTCCGCGGCTCCGCGCCTCCGCGGCCCGCGCAGACTTTTCCATTCCAATAAGCGAAACCAAGGGGCTTATTTTTCGAGGCAAAAGTTTGGGGTCCGCGATGAGGAATCTGGGCGACGTATTAGCGAAGCAGGGCCTCTCCTCTCAGTGAGTTGCCGATCAACTTCTCTGGAAGATTGGGGAATGACCTCGATTACGCAGGGAGAGGGGGGCGGGGTTGATAAAGAATTCGAACCGGGGGAGAAAACCCGACCAGGCCACTCGGGTGTCTGCTGACTTGCCTCCCGTCACACAGTGAGCCAGAAGACCGGTGGCGGCCAAAACTCTAACGTGCTTTGAGCTCCAGACTCGAACTGAACGTGTGACCCCACCAATGGATTGCTCTCGGAATGGGGAATCTATTGGTGGGGTCACACGTTCAGTTCGAGTCCTGTTTAGCGACTCTGGAGCTCAAAGCGCGTAAGGTTTCGGCCGCCTCCACCGGGCTTCCGGTCCACTGTGTCCATCCGCCCTGCCTTTCGAGCACGACTGCTCGTCAGGCAAGCCGGCCGGGTACCGGATCGCGATGAGAGGACAAAGTTGCCGGATAATTCCCGAAGCACAAATCCCGGCGAAGAGCGACTTAGCGGATACTCTCGGCAAGTTGGGCCCGTAATCCGTGCGCCGCCTGGTACCCGTCGAGTGCATGGCGGGGCGGCGGGGCGGCCAAGGCGGCGGACTCCCGGACCGCGTCGAACCGACGTATCTCCGGCTCCCGTTGCCGCCACTTGCGCCGTGTCCGGGACTCGGGCACCGCGACGAGCACGTCGGCGACGTCGCCTCGGGGGCGCCGTGCCGCGGCTCGCGCCGGCAATCGGATTACCACTTGCCGAGACGAGCAGTCTGACTTGTATTATTTCCTCTCCAATCCTCTAAGTGTTTTAGAGATCAACTCGGCAGTCCGTTGCATTTACTTATGGAAATGTGCCGCCGTGCCGCTGCGATGGGGCGGTACGAAAAGGGGGCTCCGGAGCTCGGCGTGGGCCAGAAGACCGGTGGGGGCGGCCAAAACTTTAGACGCGTTTTGAGCTCCAGAGTCGCTAAATGGGTCTCAAACCGAACGTGTGACCCCACCAATGGATGGCTCTCTGAACGAGGTAATCCATTGGTGGGGGTCATACACTCGGTTCGAGCCCAGTCTAGCGACTCAGCAGCTCAAAGCGCGTCTAGGGTTTTGGCCGCCTCCGCCGGTCTAGTGGCAAATCCGCTGTGCGGCGCGTCGTGTTCCCTCCCGCCTATGACGGCAGCCGCCTGCCGATTGCAACACGCCTGCCCGCGGCGCTCGTGTGCCGCGGTACAGCCTGCACACTAGGGGCTCGGCCGCCACGCCGCGCCACACCGCAGAGTGCGCTAGTTAGTTATCGGCAAGAGACTCGGCACATCCCGTCAACAAACAGATGTCGCCGTGGGACGGGGCGCCGCATGCGAGGGAGAGAGGGAGGAGCGGGACGCCAAATCCCCCGGGGCTCTCAGCAATATGCATAGCGGGGCGGGGGCGCCTCCAGCCAGCCCGGCCCGGCATGCGCAGCGGTTCCGCTCAGTCGCCCTGTCTCTCTCGCATCTCTACGGCGCGCGTCATGAGTGCGAGAGAGACAGGGCGACTGTGCGGAATGGGCCTGCACAGCCCGCCGAGGTGAGGCCGACGGGGTTGTCCCCGAGGGAGTCCGGGCGAGGTCCGCTGGCGGCGGTGGCTAGCTGCGTGGACTTGGAAGCAGCAGCGCAGCGCTCCGGACGATGCGACGGCCGCGGGGTCGAGACGGGTTCAGTTTCCCAGCGCCTAAAAAGACCGGCGCCGGCAGCTAAAACTCTAGACGCGTTTTGAGCTCGAGAGTCGCTAAACAGGAGTCGAACCGAACGTGTGACCCCACCAATGGATTCCTCGTTCGGAGAGCAGTCGGTTGCTGGGGGTCACACGTTCGGTTTGAGTCCCATTTAGCGACTCTGGAGCTCAAAACGCGTCCGGAATTTTGCCCGCCTCTACCGGTCGTCTGTGCGCCAGTTGCCGGGCCCAGTGAGTGCAGGGCTGCCGGGCCCTGGGCACGGCAAGGCTCCCAGCGTAGCGACGGCGGGCTGAGGCTTAGGCCCAGACTTTGCACTCGACTCCCCCTTGACTCTGTTGCTGCTTGCTTTGACCATCTGCAGGGCAAGCCTGGGCCTGAGCTGGGCGCCCTCGCTGGGTCGGCCTGGCCTGGCCTAGAGCCTGGCCCTGCCGGTCAAGAAGGCCCCGCCCCACCCAGCGCGCCCCGCCGCCCTGGGGCAGGGCCGCCGAAGACCACCAGCAGCTCATCGATGAAGTTTGCTCGGCGTTGCCTGGCGTTGCCCCCCCCCTTTCCATACACCACGCTGTTGGATTTGCCGCTGACCGCACGGCCTCGCCGGCCTCGCCGGCCTTGCCGCACGTCGAGCAAGCCGGCCGGCATCTATTATCCCGCAACATGCGTGGCGTGGCGCGGCGCGGCGTACCCGACCTCCAGGCCACTGGGAGGCGAGGAGCGGCGTCCGAAAGGCCCGACATGCCCTGCCCGTCCGCGTCGTCGGCGTGGTGGTTGCGTCCGGGACCGGGCGGCAGCGCGGCAGGGCGGGGTGGCTCGGACGCCCCTCGCCGGCTGCAACTTGGCTATTGTTACTTCGGCCGCCCCGGGGCAGGCCTGGGCTCGCCTGCCCCGGCCCAGCACACTGCTTCCGAACAGGGCTCTGTCTCTCTCGCACTCACGGAGCGCCCCCACGAGTGCGAGAGAGACGGAGCGACGGAGCGGGTCCTCGGAATCGGGCGGCCGGCTGGCCTGTCTGCCGACCGCCCTGCCGCCGTGGCCGTCGCGGTGCTGCCCGGTCGGCCTGGTCGGCCTGGTGAGTCCGGCGGGCGGCAGGGAGGCCGGAGGGGAGGCTGTAGTGTTTGTAAATTAGTATGTACTCGGGAGGGGAAAGGAAGGGACGGGAACAATTCCCCGGTGCCGCCCCGATCAAAGCCCTGGCCGCGGCCGCGCGCGGCGCCGTGGTGAGGGGAGCGGCGGCACGGCCGCGCCTCCATTGAAAAGGTACACCGCGCCGCGGCGCCGCGCGCGACGATTGGTGTCCGGCAAAAAAATGCACGTTTTTTGGCGGTCCAATCGCCGAGAGCACAGTGGGCCCGAAGACCGGTGCAGGCGGCCAAAAACCGAGACGCGTTTTGAGCTCCAGAGTCGCTGAACAGGACTCGAACCGAACATCTGACCCCACCAATGGATTCCTCATTCGGAGAGCAATCCGTGGGGTCACACGATCGGTTCAAGTCCCATTAAGCGACTCTGGAGCTCAAAACACGTCCAGAGTTTTGGCCGCCTCCACCGGTTTTCTGGCCCACTGTGCGGTGGACACGCGCCGCCCCACCGCCCCGCCCGCACCTGCAGCCGGCAGAACGCACTGGTTGGGGGCGGCAGCATTCCGGGGCGGTGATTGGCTGGACAAATCGCTGGATTCCTCGTCCCACAAGCACGCACTAATTCCCCGGCCGAACCCTTGAAGTGCCAGCCAGCGCCAGCCAACTTTACTGGGCGGGGCGGGGCGGGGCGGGGCGCTCTTGAGCCGGCTTAGGCCGCGGCGTGCTGCTGCACTCCCCGCACTCCGCCGCGGGGCAAATAACGTTGCGCCGCGTAAAACATCTATTAGTTTTATTGTTTGACGGAGCATTACGGAGGGCCTTGCGGAGGGCTCTAGTGGTGGTGCGGCGGTGCCGCGTTTGCTCGGCCCGCCTGAGGTCCAGGGTTCGAGACCCACCAGATGCGGCTGGGTTTTCGACCACGGTGGACACGCCAACGGGCAGACCTGCTTCACCGCGAGCGGGCAGCGCGATCATCTGTCCCCGTCAGCGGCAGAAGACAGCCACGCCTTGCCGGCAGCGTCGCTCTGTCTCTCTCGCGCCGCATGGGCAGGGAGAGAGTCACGCAAGCACTTTGGTTCGGAAGCAGCCCGTTTTCACGCAGTGTTCATTGATTTTGCACGAGCAGGGCGCCCAGCTCTAGAGAGGGAGAGAGAGGGAGAGAGAGAGAGAGAGACAGAGAGAGAGAGAGAGAGAGAGACAGAGAGAGAGAGAGAGAGAGGGAGAGAGAGAGAGACTCGTCCAGCCCGATGACGACGTTAGGACGACGTCAGGACGACGGGAGAGGTGGCCATCACCGCGACGCGTCGATGGACGTGGACACGCCGGCTCGCACGCCGCACAGCCCTCGTTAATTAACGTGGCTCGCGCCGCTTGCTGCTTCCGGACTTTTCATTTGATTTGGAGCGTCCGTAGTGGCGCCCCGTGCAGTGCCGCGCCGTGCCGCGCCGCGCCGCCGGCCGGGAGGGAGGCGCTGCGCGCAGCGCGATGCGCAGCAGGCCGGTTCCGAGCGGGGCGCTCCGTATCGATCAGTCTCTCTCACACGCGCACGGGCCTCCTCGTGAGTGCGAGAGGGAGAGGGAGAGCCCGGCGAGTGGGTGGTGTCGTGGCGGCGTGGCGGCTCGAGCGCCGCAGGGCCGCGGAGGGGGGAGAGCGGGCTGCCTACCTTCTCGGCGCTCCCGGGGCGCGGCTGCGCGGCCACCTCCTGCCGGCCGTGCGCGCCCGGTGGCCGCGCGCGCGTAGCTCTCCACCAGCAGCGTGCTCCACTACGTGCACTGCTTCATCCTGCTGCAGCCCGGCGGGCCTGGCCGTCGGCACCAAGTCGGCACCGGCTGCCGGAGTCTGCGCTGCCGCGCGCCGCCCGGCAGAGTGCGGGGCGAGGCCGGCGAGGCCCGTGGGGCTGGCTGCCACTGGCTGCCACTGGCTGCTGGCTCTGGCTCTCACCCCCGCTCGGCGCCCCGGCGCCCCGCTGCCAGGCGCGCGTCCGGGGTCCTCCGTCCTTCCTTACAGCGTGGTGCCTGCCTGCCTTCCAGGCGGCCGCTCCCCTCAAAATGGCGAACACCGATGGGATGGATCGACGCAGGCAAATAGTTCCTCCGTCGCATTTCACCGAATGCGCTGCCAGCGTCGCAAGATAATTTGTCCTGGACGCGGTCGGCGATTTACCCCCAAAAAACTCGAAGAAACTACATAAAAAGGAAAAAGTAACAAGAAACTAAAAAAATCACAAAAAAACGCACAAAAAATAGAAACATATGCCAACGGCTGGCACGCTATGCACGCAAGGCACGCGCCATTCATAAACAATTCACATGTTTGTGTGTGTGCCTCGCGAGGTTCTCTCCGGCGGGATGTTGATATTGAGTACCTCCGTTGAGTACACCTGGCTCTGACGCTCGTTCGCGAGGCTGTTCCCGAAAGCCTGCGGTGCCGCCTTAATTTCCCCGCGGTGCCCCAGGCAGGCAGCCAGGCGGGCAGGCAGGCAGGCAAGCAAGCAGGCAGGCAGGCAGGCAGGCAGGCAGGCAGGCAGGCAGGCAGGCAGACAGCCGGGCCACCCACCGCGCCCAGCGCCCGCGAAATAATTAATTTCGAAACGCAATCCGCTGCAAATCGAAAGCCTGTTTTGACTCGAATGGGCAAACGCGTTTGTCAGCGGCAGCAGGGCGTATTACGCGCGTTGCGGCGCGTTGCGGCGGGCAGCCTCTAGCCGCGGCACTGCTTGGCGCAGCTTGGCGCCCCGCAAAGGCCCTCCCCGTGGAGCGGAGCGCGGAGCGCACAGTGGATTTGCCGGAAGACCGGTGGAGGCGGCCAAAACTCTACACGCGTTTTGGTTCCAGGTCGCTAAGTGGGACTCGAACCGAACGCGTGACCCCACCAATGGATCCCTCGGTCGGAGAGCAATCCATTGGAAATGCCGAAATGGCATACGATCATATGTGGTCTAGCCCTTAATGGTAATGGAGCGCCCGTCGACGGGCGGGTAGGCAACGCGACAGGCAGGCGAGCGTCACGGGTCGGCCCTCCCTGCACGGCGCTTGCGCTGCATTTGCTCGGCGAGCGACAGCACTCATCCCTTACTGGTGCTCACTTTGTGTTTTTGTTTCGCACCGCATTGGCTGGCTTGTCGCCGGGAGGGAGACGGTCCGCCTGTGCAACCGTGTGCCACCTATAGATTTTGATTGTATACATTAGAGTGTCTGATTTAAGGCCGCAAACTGATTACGCTTGAAAACAGAGGGTCAGTTCCAGTGTACCACCAATAGATTTGGAGTGAGTCTGGTGATGCAGTGCTCGGCGAGGCTGGGCTGCACCACCGCTCCAGATTGCGGCGAGTTATTTTTTTTTGTGCTGCGCCAGCGTGCGGCTCTGGGGCTGGGGGGCCTCGGCCAGCCGCCCGCTCGCGGACTGACTCCGAGAGCCGTTGTCGTCGCTCTGTCTCTCTCAATCACGGGGCGTTGTGTAGGTGCGAGAGAGACCGACCCTCAGTGCGCCCGGCTCATTCGCAGTCCCCCGTGCATTGTCGGTGGCCTGGGGACTTACCCCCTTCCCCCCGGCCTGCCCCGCCCCAGCCCGCCAACGCAAAGTGGCCCGAATATTTCTGTCCGCTCCGGCACGCGGGTTTCCGTTTTTGCTAATGTAACTTTGAGCCCCGCGTGCAGCGCCCCAACGCGTCGCTCTCTCTCGCACCCACGCGGCGGTCCACGAGTGCGAGCGGCAGCGCGACGAAAGCACTGCCCGCCTTGCCCGCTGCAACGCCGTTCGCACCCGCCCACCACCGAATCCGCGTTTCGGTTGTTGAGGAAATGACGACACAGCGGGGCAGAAGACCGGCGTCGGCGGCCAAAACAGACACGTTTTGAGCTCGTGTGCGAACGTGTGACTCGTGTGACCCCACCAGTGGATCCCTCTTTCGGAGAGCAATCCATTGGTGGGGTCACACGTTCAGACCGAGGGCCATTTATCGACTCTGGAGCTCAAATCGCGTCTGGGATTTTGACCGCCTGCACCGGTCTTCTGGCCCACTGTGTCGCCCTGGCGGGGATGGGGGAGGGGGAGGCGCCACCGCCTGGAAGTGGGGACCGCGATTTAGTGCGCGCCGCGCGGGTACGGCGGAACTGTCTCGCGGGTTGCTAGGGTTGCCTGCACGTCCGGCGGGTGACTTAAGGCGGCCGGGGGGCAACCCTCGGGGCAGCCCGACCGCAAACGTTGGGGTGGCAACCCTACCAGTACCAGCCCTGACACAGCAAAGGCGGTGTGGCTTCGTTTTGCCGCCCTTCTCTGTCGCTTGAATTGAGGCGTGGCGGCGGTGGCGGTTGCAGCCGTTCGAGGGTGGAACAACTTATCATTCAACGTACAAAATTTGTACCCGTTCCACATTTATGTGACAAAAAAGACGGTTCAAACGCCTGAATGTGGTCAGCATGTTAGGCAACCACGCCAGAAATCTTGCACATTCCAGCGCATTCCCACAATCATGGTGCACAAATTTTGACAGTGGGTCACCCGAGGGGTCACCCCACCCACCCCTCGCTGCCGTTGGCTTTGCGGCTGACTGATGCTTTGCGTGTGCCGTGCCTGCTTTGCCTGCCGTGCCTGCCGGGTCCCGACCCTCGCCCCGACCTCACCTCCACCATGGTCAGCATCGGGTCATTACCAGATCAAGCAGACCTTGCCCCCCCCCCCTTTCCGTCCCTTTGCCGATCTCGTTACTCTCGTTACGCGAGGCTCTGCGAATCAATCGACCAATTTCACCCACACAAAACAATAACAAATTGAAAAACACGACAACAGCTACAAAGCAACCGAACCGAACAAAAATTCACATTCTCTTTGCCGTCTGAATTCGAAGGGTTTCGTGAGCTTGTCATTATTGCGTGGCACGCTATATACGTTTAGAAACTGAAAACCATGAGCATTTAGTCAAAAGTTAGCGTTGAAAATGTCAGCCTTTCGTTTTTTCCGCAACGACCTCGGCGGCGGGACGCTGCGGTGTTTTTGTGTGCGCGCGTGTATGTGTTGGAGGGGGGGGGGGGGGGGGTGCGCGTACACGCGGGCGTGCGTGGGTGCCCGGCAAACATGAAAAGTGGCGTCCCTTCGCCAGCGTCCCTTCGGTCCCTACTAATCTCGTCGCGCAGCTAATGAAGCGCCCCCGTCTTCGCCCCCCCCCCACTTTATTACAGTGTGTGCTACTTCGGCCTACTTGCCTCGTTTGCCGCCATTCGCGGCCATCAAAGAGGAAAAGGGGGGGGGGCATGAAAATGCAAAAGAGTTTATGGCTTTTCCATGTAAACTGGGAAGGGGGCGCCTCCTTTTCCCCTTCTCGTTCATTTATTTATTTATTTCCGCATTTACTTATTCATCCGAGGAGGGCGGGTAGTAGTTAGTCGCGGAAGCGCAACGTCGGGTTGTTACCTCAATGAGGAGATTCGAGGCGGAAATCCCATCATACCTGTTTGGCGTGGACTGCTGCTGAGTTTTCCTCTGCGAGTTTCTGGAACATCCCTGTTTGCCCGTCCCCCTTTCCACAGCTCTCTCTCTCTCTCTCTCTCTCTCTCTCTCTCTCTCTCTCTCTCTCTCTCTCTCTCTCTCTCTCTCTCTCTCTCTCTCTCTTCCTTTTCGCGAGGCGGACAACTCCATCACCTGAGCGCGGCGCATCTCCACCTTTCCCCCAGCCTGCCCTGCCGTGCGCGGTGGGTTGCCGACGACAGCGTCGAAACAAAACCCGTCATTTCCATCTCGAGGCGACCAGACTTGGCCAGGCTTGGCCAGGCTGGCGTGGGGCTGGAGTCGGTCTTGTCGCCCCGCGGCCTGCACAGCAGCCTCAGGCAGCCCCAGGCGCAGCAGCCGCCCCTCGCAGCCCCTCGCAGCCCCTCGCAGACCTGACCCCCTTTCGTAATCGACATTCCCGGGCCCCGCAGAACGTTCCTCGCGTGATTTGAAAGAGTGCGTCGCCGTTTGGCACGCCCTGTGGGGCGTGGCGGGGCGGGGCGTGGCGGGGCGTGGCGGGGCTTGGCGGGGCGGGGCGTGGCGGGGCTGGGCGAGGCGGGGCGGGGCGGAGCGGGGCGTGGCGGGGCGGGGCGGAGCGGGGCGCCGCACCCCTCCGGCGAGTGGGAGGAAGGGTGCCACGGCCTAGGCCACGGCGGCGGTGGGAGGGAGATGGGCGAATTGACAACACATTTTACGACGCCAAGATCCGGACCAGTTTTTTCCAAAGTGGTCCGTTTGGCGCCGCTTCGCTGTTTAGCCTTCACCACCGCTGCACGCTGCTGCAGGGCGGCCGCTCTCAACTTTCGACTTGCCAGTGGGGTGCCAGCCGCACACCGGGGCCCAGTCAGCGCGGACCACTTATCGCTACTCGACGCCCTGTGATCCAGACTCTCTGGAACAACCGGAGCAACTACTGACTGCGGGTTCGGCTCGCCTCCTGGAATACTGGAGTTCGCGAGGCGGGGCAGAAACAGTTGGGTACAATGAGCAGGGCCAGAATGTTGAGGGATGGCTCCGGCCACAGCTAAATTGGACGCAGTGGCGGCCAGAAGGTTGGGATATCGGATTTTTCGGCTTTTTGACCAAAAGACGGCGCTTTCCAATATACGTGTGGTTCGGCGTCCCGGGGCGGGGCATGAAGGAGTTGGGTCCGAAGAGTCTCGCAAAGAGCACTGAGTCGTTTCGGAAAGACTTCCACCACAGCTAGACTAGTCTAATTAATCAGAAGTAATCACCGTGTCGTCAATATTCTCCCACGATCTTAATAATCCAGTTATCCAATATCTCGAGTTGGTTACCCCTCGGCCCGCCAGCCCCACCGCTGCGCAGTGTTCGCTGCCCCGACGCCGTGACGCCGCGCCCCGGCCCGCCCTGCCTGGGAGGCCCTGGGAAGCCAGCCAAAGGGAGATAACATAGAGCTAAGGAGAAAAATACTGCCTATCGGAATTGGAACGGTACTGGCAAAAAAAGAGGGAGAAATGGCGCGATAGAAGAATGGAGGCCGCTTGTCCTCTCTCCTTTATGCCGGCCTCTGATTTACGGTGCAGGATATCACTCGGCCAACGCCTTATTGTTATTATTGTATTAATTCCCTCCGCCCGCCTCGGCTGGCTGGCCCACTGGCTGGCCCACTGGCTGGCCCACTGGCTGGCCCACTGGCTGGCCCACTGGCTGGCCCACTGGCTGGCCCACTGGCTGGCCCACTGGCTGGCCCACTGGCTGGCCCACTGGCTGGCCCACTGGCTGGCCCACTGGCTGGCCCACTGGCTGGCCCACTGGCTGGCCCACTGGCTGGCCCACTGGCTGGCCCACTGGCTGGCCCACTGGCTGGCCGTCCGATTATCACTTTGATCGGATCGGCCCTCTCTGGACAGTTCGGCGTCCCGGGCTGCCTGGCTGGCTGGCTGCCTGCCTGCCTGCCTGCCTGCCTGCAACAGCTGGGCTGGTTCCGTATCGTCTCGGCGGCCCGCCTTCCTTGGCACGCGTCTCGACTTCGCCCCGTTTCGTTTTTCCCACTTATTGATCGTGAGGCCCACTTGCCGTTTTTGTGTCCGTTGCCGCCGCCGTGCCGCCGGACCGCGACGACGCCGGCGTGCTTCTTGTCGAGTCCCGGACCGCCCGCGCAGTGGGCGGCGGCGGCCAAAACTCTCGACGCGTTTTGAGCTTCAGAGTCGCTAAACAGGACTCGAACCGAACGTGTGACCCCACCAACGGATTCCTCGTTCGGAGAGTTGGTGGGGTCACACGTCCGGTTCGAGTCCTGTCCGACTCTGGAGCTCAAAACGCGTCCGAGATTTGGACCGCGCCTCCACCGCCGGTCTTTTGGCCCAACTGTGCGCCGCAGTCTGACTCATGAATGCGGTCGCCGAGTGATGAGAAAATAAATATGGAAATATGGCGGTGGCTCTGGGAGCCTCATCGCGACGGCTCAGCCCAGCCCTCGGACTTAGCGGGCCTGGCGGCCTGGCCTCGTGGGGCCCGGAGCAGCCCCGCGGCCCAGCGGCCCTAACGCCTGGCCGTGTCGTTATTTTTGTGTGGAGCTTCCGTGCCGGGCCGTGCCGGGCCGTGCCGGGCCGTGCCGAGTCGCGGCGCACCTTGCTCGTGTTTCAGGGGGCTGGCCGGGCCGCGGGAAGCGCTGCTGGAAGCTGGAATTGGAGCTGCGATCCGACAAAGAGCCAGCGACCGAGTTCCTTGGCGAGGAGGGCGCGCTCCGCCGAACCGGCCGTGGAGACTGCACCAAAAAAAAAAAAAAAGTCGTTTCTTAATCCAAGATAATTTACTTGAAACGGTAAGTAAGTGCACTTCAATGGTCCCAGCAAATTGAAGTAAATTACCTTGGTTCAAGGATGTAAATGATGTCAATCGGGCTGACTTCGGCACGGCGTGACGTCGACAGTCCCAAAAGTGCCATTCGGAGCTACAATGCTCATCTCATGGTTTGAATTGCGGTAGACCATGGTGATCGAGGTGCTTGTGAAACAGGTGAAAATGGTCATTGTGCAGGTAAAAAGTTGCGTTTCAGTAGCCGTCGGTACCTTGGTTCAAGAAACGGGCTTTTTGGGCGTAGAGTTGTCTGGCGTTGGCAGGCACGTGCCGTGCGGCGCTGCGGGCGGGGCTTTCTTTGAGGACGAGCGTGTAGGGGCGGCCCGGCCGGGGCACGTCAAACGCCTTGCTTGCCTTGCTTGGAGCAGCCAGCCCGCCAGGCACCGCCAGGCACAGCCAGGTTGAGCGATATTGGCCCAATTTCCGGTCCGATTTTCACTCCACCAGAAAAGGGAAGTGGTGGGCTGGTGGCGGGGCTCGGCGCCACAGCCCACCTTGCCCGCCTCTTTGCCCTTTAATGCGGCCATAACGAACATGACTGCCAAATATGCGAATGAGGATAAGGGGCGGGGCGGGGCGGGGCGGGGCGGGGTGGGGCGGGGCGGGGCGGGATGGGGCGGGGCGGGGCGGGGCGGGATGGGGCGGGATGGGGCGGGGCGGGGCGGGGCGGGGTGGGGCGGGGCGGGGCGTGGCCGACGACCCTAACGGCTGCCATGGTAATGGGGCGGCTGGCATTTTCGGTCATACCGAATAGCGGCCCATACATCGAACGCCCCCATGAAACGGTCATCTATGCTAATTTTAATATCAAAGTTGGCCTTGGCGGTATTTCACGCGCCACTCCCCATCAAGCGCGTGCATCACCCGCTTCTTTGCCCCACTGGCTCCGTTCCCTAATTTGGGGGGCGCTGCCTCTGTCTCTCTCGCACTCACGGACCGTCCCGCCGGGCCGCAAGGGTGCGAGAGAGAAAGACACCGGAACGATCGAGCTCCCGGCAGTCTAGTCCACGTTGGAGGCTAAGAGTCGTTTTCGTCGCTGTCTCTCTCACACTCATGGGGAGTCCTGTAGACGTGCGAGAGAGACAGAGCGACGAAAACGACTCTCAGTCCGCTGGAGGCCGCTGCAGCCTCTCGGGCCGGCGGTCCCCTCTGTCCACCATAAGGCACTAATTGGCTCCAGGCCGGGACACTGGAGGCCCTGGAGGGCCCTGGAGGCGCTCCGGAGGGTGATGGCGATGGCCTGGACGGGCTGCCTGGACGGCCGGCCTGGCTGGCTATGCATGCGACCCGGTCGGGCCGGCTATCACTGCGCATTATGAATTAGGGATGAGGCCGCTGTGGGGGGGCGGGGCGCGGCGCGGAAGGCCAATATTCCTGCGCTGCACTGGCCCCGGGCGCCCTTTGCTCCTTGTTGCGAGTAGCTGGTTGGGCTACTTAGCCAACAGTTCGCCGAGCTGGTCGGTAACGGTCGCTGTCAGCCACAGCGCGCCCCGAGCTACTCGGAGGCGCTCTGAGGTGTACCGGGCGGTACCCGGAGGTACCCGCCAGTCCCGGCACCGCGGCGTGGAGCCCTGTCGGTCGCCACACCGCTAAGCGCCAGTGGACTGATTCCGAGAGTCGTGCTCGTCGCTCTGTCTCTCTCGCACTCAAGGGGCGACCCGCAGAGGTGCGAGAGACACAGCGACTCTCGTAATCAGCCTGCAGGCCCGCCGTGGGCTGCCTGCTGCTGCCTGCCCTGTTTGCTTTCAATTTAACTCCCCGCCCTCTCGATTCGTTTCTTGGCCGCGCTTGTATCGCCTTCTCTTTACACGCAATCTTACCGCGAAAACACTCGCGCTCCCCTCGGGCCAGCCCCGCCAGCCCCGCCAGCCCCGCCAGCCCCGCCTGCCCCGCCAGCCCCGCCAGCCCCGCCAGCCCCGCCAGCCCCGCCTGCCCCGCCAGCCCCGCCTGCCCCGCCAGCCCCGCCAGCCCCGTCTCGACAAAAGGCTTTGTCCGAATAATGGGTGCGGATGCCGTCGTAATCACATTTTCCATTTTTTTCTTTTTGCAGGCGACTCAATTTTTGATGTCATCTCGCACTGCTCCGTGTTCAGACCCCGGCCGGGCCGGGCCCCGCGTTGAGGCCCCGTGTTTAGGCCGCGACCTCGCCAGAAGCGGGTTCCACCGTGCGCTCACGCACGCACGTGGCCCTTGTGTGTGTTGCAGCCCTGCGGGGCTTGTTTGGCGCTGTCGGCCCTCGCCCAGCCTGCCCGCCTCGGCCCGCCTCGGCCCACCCTGGTTCCCGGACGCCACAGCGCCGCAGCCTGGAGCCTCGACCGAAATCAAAACTGGTATGGAGAGCAAACACAGCGGCCGGCGAGCAGGGGCGCGGAGGGGAGCGCTACCCGCGTGCCGTGTGCACTCGCTGGCCGCCTGCATTCTGCATGCCTTCGTTAGGCGCCCCAACCAGCGACAATAACAACAACAACACCCGGTGGCGTGGTGGCGCTGCTTGGATCTGCCGCCGGCCGACTGGCGACCGCACCACAGTGCGCCAGAAGACCAGGCCGGAGAGCAATCCGTTGGTGGGGTTCGGCTCGAGTCCAATTCACGGACTCTGGAGCTCAAAACGCAGCAACGTGGCGGTAGGAAGGAAAGCACTGACGAGAGACACGAAGGCAAAGAAAAGTCCCCGAGAGCTCGACGGCACGGCACGGCACGGCACGGCACGGCACGGCACGGCACGACCTACTACACCTGCCTCGACCTGCCCCCAGCCCCTCCGCGCTCCCCCTGTTCAACATTCTCGCGTCGCCCCGCGTCGGGTTTAGTCAGGTAATGAACCCACTTTTATCGGCAAAAAATCATCCCTTTCCGTCCCAGCCCCGGCAAGGCCCCCAGCCGCCCCCGCGCCGCCCCCGCGCCGCCCCCGCCAGGTCGTTCCTCACGTACCACGGCCCCGGGGCAGCGGGGCGACGCGGTGCGGCAGTGCGGCGGTGCACTGGGTCAGACCCACAGGGCCCAGACCCAGACCCAGACCCACTCCCCCGCCGACCCACCACCACTGTCACCCGGCCGCCCTGGCCAAGGCCCTGGCCAAGGCCCTGGCCGCCCTCGCCGACCTGACCCGCCAGCACATCAAGCTGGCCGTGTTGAATCCGTTAACGCGTGCAAATAGGAGCGACCCACTCTCATACTCTCACAACCTGAGCCAGCAGGCCCCTGCCGCCGCCGTGCCTTACATGATCCCCGTGCGATTACTGTCTCTGGCCGATATCATTCTTCGACCCACTCCATGGTCCCTTCGCCCTGCTCCCCTCTGACTCCGCTCGGAGCGCGCGCTGCACACACACACACACACACACACCACACACACGCACACACACACACACACGCACACACACACACGGTCGCGGCACAGTATGTGACTGTTTGCGCACACAGAGCAGAGGCTTGGTGCGCCCCCCGGCGATGGAAGGGTAGGCAGCCCTTGGCACACGTGTCTGGAGCACCAAGTCCTTATCAGCCTCCCCCACTTCCCCTGCCCCCGGCCTCCAGCCCAGTCCGTCGCCGTCCCCGGCGGTCCCCGGCGGTGCGGTCGCGCCTATCCGCGCCGTGTGAGGCTCGGTCGGATCCCCGCAGGAAAGTTGGAGTGGTTGCGGCGGCCGATACCGCCACCACCACGCCGTCGTCAACCGCACTGTCGCGATGAAGCCGCGGCCGCGCTGCGATCGACGCCGTCGTCGCACAGAGAAAAACATTCGTCGACATAACGTAAAAAACCGTACGTTGCTTCCGCGATTAACGAAAGAGTAATTGTTCGCTTTGGCTCACGAATAATTTGTTGTCACTGTTTCGGCCGCCACTGCGCCTTCGTCGTCGGCGATGTCGCCGTCTTGGGTGGGCCACTGCCACTGTGTTGCCTATATCGACACCCTGAAACAGCCGTCCAACCAAGAAGCGGCTTGTTCGGAGTGGTCCGGAGGTCCGCGTAAGGTCCGCGTCCCTCCGCGTTGTGTTTCGGGCTGCCGTGGCGGCGGCGGTTGGCGGCCAGGCCTCGGCCTCCAGGGAGGCGGCCACGGCACCGCTCTGTTTGGATTGCGCGGGTTTTTATTCTGATTGGCCACTGCAATATCGCGAGCCGGGCCCCGAGGCCGGTCCGCGGGGAGGGTGCATCTCCAATGGAGAGCTCGGCGCGAGGCTACGGCGGGGCGTTCCAACTGCCGAGAGTTTCACGAATGAGAACTCTTTGGCATTCACTCGACAAATGCGTGCAATGAGGAGTGGCCTCGGTCTTCGAGATACTGTTTGTACCTCAAACTAGAGAGTGGCTACGCCTTCGGCCTCCTCCTGCTCGCCTAAATGGATGGCACCAAGTTGAAGGTCTTGCTCTCGGTCTCGCTTGCACCGACGTCCCCCGACTCCTCCACGGCCTCCTCGGCCCTGGCGATGAATGGCCAGAGTGTTGCTGCACTGAGAGGGGGAGAGAGAGAGAGAGAGAGAGAGAGAGAGAGAGAGAGAGAGAGAGAGAGAGAGAGAGAGAGAGAGAGAGAGAGAGAGAAGAAAGAGAGAGAGAGAGAGAAGAGAGAGAGAGAGAGAGAGAGAGAGAGAGAGAGAGAGAGAGAGAGAGAGAGAGAGAAATCCGGACGGCCAAGCCCTGTGGGACGCTAGGTTCCCTGCGGGCGTGCTCGTGTTGGCCTCTGTGTGTGTGTGACTGTGTGTGTTAGTGAAGTAGGAGCAGGGCATTGTTCAAGTTATTGGGGGCCACGTCGGCCCATAGTGAGGCCCATTGGCGGGGAAATTGACTAATACAGTCGGCGTCGGGTGCCGCGGAGTACATGCATGCATGCATACGCCACACACACACACACACACACACACACACACCACACACACACCGACGGGCGCACGCAAACCACACGAACCGATAATAGAAGCTACGCGTCGGATATCCCTCACTCCGGTTCACATTGTCGGTCCACGTGAATGCACCCGAGTGCACACCGCCTCCGCCTTGAGGTCGAAAACGGGCCGAAAACGGGCCGAAAAAATGAAGGAGAGAAAGGGGGACAGCGCGTTGCTCCCTGCACCGGCGTTTTCCGCATTTCTTGGATAATATTTCCGGTGGCAGTGTGGCGACGACACGCCACTGTTATGGGCTAGCCAGGCGGCGCCTATGGAGTTTTATGCCGAGGCGTGGTGGGGCGGGGCGGGGCGCGGCGGCAGAGAAGGGCTTTGTGACACGTGCACACGTGGGGCAAGCGGCAAAGGCGGCGGGGGCGGCTTCGGATATGAACCGATCCGTCTCTGTGTTATTGTCGAGTTCGCCCCCTCGCACACACACACACACCCACTGAGAGGCAGCGCAGCCCGGTCACCCAGGCCCCTCGGGAGGGGCGTAAGTGCGCCCTCACGCGCGCACCCTTCCCTGGTCCGGCAGGCGGAGAAGGGGCCTCTTTCATCATCATGCAGCCCGTCCGCCTGCCCGGCCTGCCCGGCCTGCCCGGCCTGCCCGCCGTAGCGTGGCGAAGTAGTGCATCCCGGCGTCCGAACGCGGGAAGGCACTCCTGTGGCCCTCCACGCCGCGTGCCCCATGCCCTCGTCTGGGCTGCCCTCCGTTTCCGTCGCTCTCGCACCGGTACGGGACGGCCCATGAGTGGGAGAGGGACAGCGACGGGGCTCTCGGAGTCAGTCTTGCTGGGCCAGCCAGCCTCGCCCGTGACCCCCATGAGCAGACCCGGACGAACCTGCGCCAGTTGGGCGGCTTCTTTCCCCGCCAAACCGTTTATCCCCGACGACGGTGAGGTTGACGGCGGTCATTGTGGTCCGTGGTCCCCGTGGTGTTGTGGCGATGGCCTCGGCGGGGCCTCCACGCTGTCGGAGACGAGCCTGTCAACAGGTGCATTAAGGCACCACCAGGATTAAAAATGGATCCTTACTCTGGCCGGACGCGTCGCTAGAAGTTGGCCTGGCGGGGCCGGGTGGGGCGGCGGGCCACCCGCCGAGCATTAGTATTCACGGGCACAACCCCCGCCCCACCCGCACGGGCGGCCGTCGATAAAAGCCCCGCGGAGTGTGTATTCTGTTAGCTTTGGCGTCAGCCTGCACGACGGAGCGAACATCGTCCGGACCGCGCCGCGACGCGCCGGACTCGAACGAACAATAGCGCGATGCTGAGTGCTCTTCGATCGGCGATCCATCCGCCGGGCGTCCCTCGTCCGCGCAGCGCGTCACCAGCCACATGGAGTGCCCTTTGAACAACGATCCGTGCATACCTCGGCCGCGCAGCGCGTCACCAGCCACATGGAGTGCCCTTTGAACAACGATCCGTGCATACCTCGGCCGCACAGCGCGTCACCGAACTGCAAGCAACCGCATGGCGGATTGAATGCCGCTATTGCACCAACTATGCGGCTCTGCCGGGTACAAACCCCGCAATCACCGCGTTGGTTCGACACACGGCGAAAGCTATACCTGGAATTGCCAGGGCTACCCTGCAGAAAGTGGTCTGTTTTCCAGGAGCCGCGTGGCGCTTTGCCGTGGCAGGAGCGCTGGCCGTCCGTGCGGCGCAATTTGATTGGCCTTCACTTGTTTTTATTATTCCGCGAAATTGGAGAGCCTCCTCCTTATCTTCGGCGCGCCAGAGCCGCCGAGCCGAGTCCACCGCCAGGCCCACCAGCCCCATTCAGCCTGTCATCAAAGGTATCGACAGCGACCTTGGCTCGCCTTTGACGAACCAATCAAAAGGCCGCTCTTTCTTTTGCCACGCTCCGAGTGCCCTTGTGACCTGCCGACTCAGAGGCCCTCTTCGTCGCTCTGTCTCTCTTGCACCCACACGGAGCGCCCTATGAGTGCGAGAGAGAGAGAGACAAGGACTGGCGGCGCCCACGGAGCACGCCGAGGACCTCGTCGAAGGTTCGTCGACGGTCGTATACGACACTGCCGGGGATCCTCAACTAAGTACGGTAAACACCATACTTACAGGTACGGTAAACACCATACTTACAGGTACGGTAAACACCGTACTTCCAAGTACAGCAAATTCCGTTAGTAATTTAACGGCGAAAACCGAATTGTTTCCCTTCAGTGGCATTAAAAAGTTAGTTTTTTTCTGCCGCTTATTCAGTGGTTTTTTTCTGGAATGACCAAATAGATTGAGGTACAAAGCTGAGTTTTGGTGTGTGGCGAGCCAAGGACGTACCTAATGACCCTTCAAAATCTCAGCCAGATCGGCCGAGCCGTTCAGGAGGAACAGTGCACACACGCACACAACAGTCTTTTTAGCCCCACTGGAGTAACGGTCCTCGCTATCGCTCAGCCATTGAGTTGTTCAAATGCCTCTTCTTCATGCATCTTTTTTACGACTAACTGTTAAATGAAACTTGTGATTTGTAAGTTGTGATATGTGCATGAGCTAAATACTGAATACTGTTTTCTGCATGAATTAAATTTAGATCGTTCTTTTGCTACACTTTCGTTAAAATGTAAGGGGGAAGGAGAGGGTAACCTTGGCTGGATTACTCCGGCCGGAGAACGACCCGAATCGCGGTACTAGAGGACGCTGCCTAGTATTCTCAGGACACCGTCAGAACATTCATTCGTTTCTCCTGGGGATGTGCTACGGATGCCATTTTGGGAATATCCCGAGTCCGGAACGGGACGTCCTGTTGCAGTGTGAACAGGGTAGATAAATGGTCGGTTAAGTTAAGGATCCCAGGCTGCAAGACCATTCTAATAGATGGAATAAATCCATTCTACACGTTTTCTAGGGACAGCTTTTGACCAGTTGCAGTGTTTTGCCCCCTAATCATCCGTCGCTCCCTCGCTTGCGCATTTTCAACGTAATGGAGTGTGGCTTCGCTATCGCGCGGCAAATCACACGACATTAGTGGGTAGCACTGCATCGAACCGGACAAGTCCACGTCGCCACTGCACTTAGCAGACGATGTGGCACAGGCCATTCAGTGTCCACCTTCAACATGCAGCACATCACCGCGACCCTGGCCGCCCTGCTGCTCACCGCCCTGGCCACCGCCTCGGGGCTCCGCGCCACGGGGCTCCACGCCCCGGACGGGGTCACCGCCGAACCACAGCTCTGGGAGCAGTTCGTCGTTCAGCTCAGCCACACACGGCAGAGGTTCTGTGTGACGTCGCAGTCGTGAGAATATGTATTTATTCGTTCGGTTCGGACACGATATCATTCGTGGGAACGTCACACGGCCGGCCAACTTCACTGTTAAAAATGGTTGTACAGAAACAATCAGATGAGTGAAAATTAAGTCATTTAAAAACATAGAATGTCATCATGAACAAAAGAGAAACAAGTTGTTCAATCAATGAACAAAATAAACTCTTGTGGACTTTCTGAATGCATAATTTTTCACTTTTTATGCAAGACACACACCTTACGTACGAATCTGTGCATGTCGTGTGTATTATGCATAGCTATGTACATTTTATGCATCTTCATGCATGAAATGTGCGGAGTGATGCATGATATTATACACACCTTACGTACGTATCTGTGCATGCATGATGATGCATAAACAAGTGGAGAAATGTTGTGCAGTGTGTCACATTTACATTCGTTTGAACGTGGATAAACATGCCAAGGAGTGCGACGTCAAATTAGGGGTGTGCGAATGGTTCGGTTCTCTCGGATCTCTTTGCTTCGACGGCGGTTCATCTTGGAATCGTTTGCTCGGGAACGGTTGAAAGTCATGCGCATAGCGTTGTTTTTATATCAAAGCAAGATCAGATATTTGGTTTTTACTCTTTTTGTATTCCTGTTCTATGCCCTTTTTTATTACAAAAAGTGTGTTTTGAAACGCACTAAGAATCAGTTCGAATTCGATTCAATTCTGAATCTTTAATGTTCGATTCGGTTCAACAACTTTCTCCAGATTTGATTCGAATCCGATTTGGAACTTCTTTTTTGATTCGATTGGAGTTGATTCACACATCCCTCCGTCAAATTCAAACGAAGGAGTCAAAATTGACGCTCTACCCGAATACGACACCCCATGTGGTCTTGCAGCAATGTGGTCTTGAGATGTCGGCAGGTACGATGCGGTCCACTTCGTTTGTCAGTCGGAAAGCTTTTGTGCAACGAACCGCATGCTGCGGCTCCTCAGCGAAAGTCACGCCATCACCTACTCGCTGGCAGTGGGCGGGGAGCAGCGGGCCAACCATTCTTTGCTTCTGCCAAGAACCGTGTTTTTCGTGTTTGGCAATGAACAGGCGGGCTGCAAGGTAGCCGTATGCGAATCAAGGATTTACCGAATCCAAATCGATCACTGGCCCCAGTCCCAAAAAACCATGGATTGCATGGGATCCCATGACACAAATTCCATGACAGCGCATTGAAATACCATGAGACCGCGGTTCCGCACCATGGACAAGCGGCATGCCATGAAAAATGGAGGTTGTTTTCCATGGTGCAGGCTGATCATCATGGGAGGGCCTTCCCCATGATGCAAACTTTTCCATGGGTTCGGACTTCCCATGGGAAGGCAGTCCTGCTCGTGCGTTGAAGTCTCCGCCTGATTTTCAATTATAGGTCATATCATCTCAACAGTGCCCTCCAGACAAAATATGATTGCAAAATCGGATGTAGCGTCAAAAGTTTAGGGGGTGACAGTTCAAAAGAGTCATGTATCTCTACGTGCTCATCATGTTGTAGTCGCAAGAGACTCTGCCAAGGCAACAAAGTGCCACCCATGAATCACACTGCATCATGGTACCTTTCCCCATGGGTCGCTAGACACCATGAGAAGTTGTTCCAAAAATCACGGGGAATCGTTCCCATGGAAAGAATCGGCCCATGGCATCCCATGTACCACCATGGCTCATGGGATGCCCCATGGTTTTTTTGGACTGGGGTCCGTTGCACAGAAAAATAGTCGACTGACGACTCGCTTTCCTTTAGCAACTGCCACCGATGCTCGACAGCCTAGTGGTGTTTTTGTCCGCCTTGCCGAAGTCGGCTTTCTTCTCGCCCATGGGCAACGGGTTCGATTCCTGCTGGCAGTGCCACATGGTCAACGTACTGGCTGCTTTGGTGGTGCCGGGGCAGCAAAAGCTGGCTGTGTACACGTACCATCCATACTTTCCCGGCAACTGCCACGACCTGAGACCGAGGTGCAGATACCACTCTGATTCCAAGAGCATGAGATCACGTTGAAGCAAATGTGACCTGCCACGTTCCTGTGAGCATTGAGTCACATTCGTTTGAATGCGAGCAAGCTAATTGGCTGAGCGATAGCCAAGCCCGTAACTCGGTTCGGGTATGAAAGTTTTTTTTTCTTTCTGTGTCAGCGTGAATCAGAAAAACTTTTAAATTCCAATGCATTGTAATGGAA
Source organism: Thrips palmi (assembly GCF_012932325.1). Taxonomy (NCBI): domain Eukaryota; kingdom Metazoa; phylum Arthropoda; class Insecta; order Thysanoptera; family Thripidae; genus Thrips; species Thrips palmi. The sequence goes on along the minus strand of NW_023144632.1, from coordinate 14,680,080 downwards.
AAAGGTTTGTCCGATGGAATCTTTGTGTGCACCGCTGTCCTGGCAGATTCCTTCGCAGTTGGGAGCCTTCCTGTACCTTGGAAGTTGCGCAGCTCAAACTGCAGAAAAGGACGACCAACCTGAACGGCTGCACGCTGCGAATCAGCACCTTTGACCAGTTCCCCGTCATCAAAGTCGTACCCAGCAACGACACTTCCGGGTCAGTCTGAGAAACCAAGTGTGGAGAACTGCACACTTATAATGCGGAATAAGTTTTCAGAATGTCAGCTTTCAGAGGTGCGCGAATTTTGATCAGGAAATCAGATATGGTTCTGACATTCAGACAAAATTTCCACGAGAGGTGAAATTGTCAGTATCCAATCTTGGAAACAAAGGAAGTTGGGTCTGAAATTCTGATATTGCTGCCAGTCAACTGAGATGAAAGATTTGTATGTGTGCGGTGCAAGGAAGCCTTACCGCCTGGGGGATCTCCGTTAGATAAGAGACATCTTCCTTTTTGATAATTTTTTAGCGTCAGCAGTTCATTTATTGCTGAGCCAACCATAAATTTGAACTTTGTTTTTGTTCTTTAACCTCACTTCAACTGCGAAGCCCTTGGGGATCGGACCTTGAGACATGGACTCTGCAATTTTCACTAGAATCTCATCCAATGCTGCCAACATTACCCTTGCCTTTATCTGAGTTATTTTCGCATTGCTTTTTCTACGTAATTTTAATTCCAAATGGATCTTTTTCTTTTTTCTTAATTTGAATGTGTTGCATTGTCCTTTTCTTTTGCTTTTAAAGTTATATAATAGAAATGATAATAATAAATATTGGACTTAGAGTATGGCTGTGTTGGTAGCTCGTGTACGTTTTCGGAATGTGTAAAGAACCGGTATTTTTGAATGTGAATATTAATGCCTCGTTTAGACGGTATCTATTGCGTTATAGGGTATCTGTCAATCTCCGTTAGGTTAGGTTAGGATAGGTTGAGTCCATTTAGTTTCGGAACGCACCAACTCACCGAAACAACCTGTGCCGTTTCCGAAATCACGACACTGTCTAAACCGGTGACGTCACTCAGTTCCTAAATTCTTTCTACCGCCTGGTCTGAGGCCTTCGCCGGGTATTTGCCGTGTCTTTTTAATTTTTAGGGGTTCCCAAGAACCCCTATTGTCCGAGGTCCGTGGATTCTTTCCCCCCCCCCTCTCCGATTTTCAAATAAACAACTCTAAACTATTTCAACCATGAAAAAAAACGAAAATTCCAATTTTTTTCGAAAATTCATCGTGGAAATTTTCCGTAAACGCGAAAAACATAAATTTGCAACAATCGAAAACGAGAACCGTTCATGATATGAAAAAATGGTTCAAATAAAAAATGTGCCACTCCTCAAAACTAAACCTCCTGGCTCATCAAAGTAACAAGAAATCGTATATGTTCTGAGCAAATGGTCAAAACATGAAAAAAAATCTCCATGGCAACGGCATGGTCCCATCGTACCACCCGTCAAAATTTAAAGTCGCCCATTAAAAAAAAATCTAAACGCCGTGAAATTTGAAAATGCTAATGCTAACACATTGCACGGTGTCTCAACGTTGGAACATGTTTAAAGTCTGTCACTACTAAAAAGTTCGTAGCAGAAACGACGCATCAAATTAATTTTCGTGGGTTGGCACCAATATGCTTGCCGTCTGCGCCCTTTCGAAAATCGCGAGGCTGAAAGAACGAACAGGCGCCCATTGAAACTGCCCCTCCATTGTTGCTGAGGTTGGATTGTTTGGCATGCTCTCAAAGGCTGCGGTTGTCTTGTCATGTTTTCCTCGATTTTCAACCAGTTATGGAAACGGGAACACCGTGCAATGCGATTGGAATTTTTACTTTTCTTTGAAACTTGTTACTTGAAGTCTTAAGAACATGCCCGAAAGGGCCTTGCTCAGCACAAGTCTTCGACTTCCACTAGTAGACTGTCACGCTACAGATCACGGTCCTCTCGCCGCTTGCTCTAACAAACTTTTGGCGACAACTCAACTGGTTCAAAAACTACAGGGGCCTAAATTCACATGGAGGAGAAAAAAGATAGGATCTTTCAAGGGTTGCCCAAACAATTAAGATATATCGTGCGCAGGACAAGCAATTAGGATCTTTCACGCGTATTACAAGAAACAAGGATCTTTCTCGCGTAGCACTAACTATGAGGATTTTTTCGCCTAGCACAAACAGTTAGGATCTTTCTCGCGTAGCACAAACTATTAGGATCTTTTTCGCGTAGCACAAACAATTAGGATCTTTCTCGCGTAGCACAAACAATTAGGATCTTATCCGCGCAGCACAAACAATTTCAATACTTTTCTCTGAGGAGGGTCGATTTCTTATGTTGTCAGGTACACCATCCGGGGTATATATAATCATTTCCTCGTCGAGATCGAGCGGCGCCTCAACTTCAAGGCCGTCTACAAGAAGGACGAATCCGTTTCCGATAAAAATGTCTTTTTCAACGGCTCGCCTGCGCTGAACGCCATGCTGGCCAGCCTGTACAGCAACAACAGCGACCTCGGCCTTCTCTACCACACGGCCGACGCCACGCACCCTCTCTTCGACAATCCCAGCACGTTCCTGGCGGCCTGCACCACGTGGTGCCTACCCACCGGCAGCTACGTCTACCCGCTGTGGCGGCCGCTGGTGGGTGAATTCGAGCCGAGTCTGTGGCTGGGCGTGCTGGTGGCGTACTTGTTGGTCACGGCGGGGCTGGGGCTTTTGGTGCCCGGAGGGCGACTGCCAGACGCCGCTATCGCCGCCCTTCGTACTTTGGTGTCCAGCGTGCACCCCGCGCCAGTCGGGCACGCCAGGACGGTCCTCATCGGCTGGTTCTTCTTCGGCCTGGTCATAACGACCCTGTACTCGGCCGCGCTGCACAGCATCTCCAGGGAGGACACTTCGGCCACTACCTTCCGGTCGCCGGATGATTTAGCCCGCTCGCATTTGCCCTTGCAAATCCTGGACCTGACGTACCGGAAGGTGTTCCCTAAGGTGAGGCCATTGAGTCGGGCAAGGGCACTGAAAATCAAATAGTGACACATCTCACGCGATTCGGATCTCTCAGACCACTCTACAAATCAAAGAGTGTACATGGTAGGGTAAAGTGCCGAACATGGATCGGGGTACCAAACATGGATCATTTCTGTTTGGGGGTCTTTATCTAAAGACCAGGTGGCCAGATTCTAAATTTCTGTCTTTCCTTGCTTAGACTGACCCTTTGACTGTTCGATGTGAATCTGACAAGTTTGCAACTGCGTCTCTCTACTCTGCAGGGTTGCGTTTAGAAAGACACCTAAAACAGGCCCCCGAAAATCGATGGAAAAATGACGTTCAAAAAGGTGATTTTTGCACCCCTGATTCTTGGTTAAGCAATCACCGCAGTCACTTCAAAATTTTTCATCGTGCACTTTAGACGGACCACTTTGATATTTTGGGACTACTGAATGCATACGTTGCTTTGTGTCCAAACGCTGGTGGGGTGATCCATGATTGGACCACCCTAACCTAACCTTAGCAAAAATAGCCATATTTTCTTGTCCTCACAACTTCCAAAGTATTCGAGCTAGAGGTACCATTTTTGGTAGCCATACGACCAGTGAGGTAAACATCAACATAAGATTCAAAAATAGTAGTCAACCCATACTTAATTTCGATATAGAGAAGATTATTTAAAAAGTGATCCATGTTTGGTAACCTTACCCTACGCTCTAACTGGAGCATGCCTGCAAGCACGCTCTAACTAGCGCATGCCTGCCAAGCATGCACTAACTAGTGCATACATGCCATGTACACGCTAACTGAAGCATACATTTACTGCATTAGGGATAGGGAGTTTTCTGCATCAGGAAGCGTGTACATGGCATGTATGCACTAGTTAGTGCATGCTTGGCAGGCATGCGCTAGCTAGAGCGTGCTTGCAGGCATGCTCCAGTTAGAGCATACTATGTACACTCTTTGATTTGTAGAGCACTATAGAATCAGCCATTTCAATTTACTGTAAAAGTGTGAAGAATTTCTCTGTATCAGATAGTCAGGAGTTCTCCTTCGCTTTGAAAGCCTACAAACTATTGAAGCCTGACGAAGTAAAGAAGCTTTCATATAACATGATCCAGGAAGCGGAAGAAGGGAGTAACTTAACTTATCCCTAAATTGAGTTTTTATTTTATTATTGTGCCCTAGAATGGTTTACATCATTGCACCAAATTATTTGACTGAATTCCAAGCAGTTTAGGAGAAAGTCCATATGGAAAAAGGGTATAAATCAACTTAACCCCTTTTACGGTCTCAATTTCATTGGAAAATGGAGATAACTCAACCTTAGTCTACATGAGTCCGTTTGAAAAATTGGCAAAAGGATATAACTCAACTTGTGTTTTTATGAATCTAGTGTAAAAAGAATCAACTCAACTTAACCCCCCCCCTTAATTTTAAATTTCAATTTGGAAAAAAGAGCTAAGTCCAAAAAATACACCAGAGTAACATACACTTTATGCAGACTATTGTTCCACTTGACTTGTCTCCAAATTCCTCTTTGTTTAGGAAATATAAGGTGAGCTGACTCTGTTTTCCATTTCAACGGAAAGTGACAAGTCGCAGAAATCCTCTACGGAGTAACCTTACACTTTTGATTCTTTTTTCAAAATTTTACTAATGCTTTTTGAAATTATTAACATCTGCAACATTCATTTGTTTTGTTTTAGTTTTCCCTGCTAACAGTTTTTTGTTTCTCCTGAAAAATGGCCAAAATTGAGTTATCCCCTTCTTCCGCTTCCTGGATCACATAAACATAGCATTTTAAGCACACGTAGCTCACAAATTTTTATTTTTTAAAATCAAAATTTAGGAACTACTTTTTTGGTATTTCAAACTAAATAGGTTGTTCCTTATACTCAAAATACTTCGTCCAGTTAAAAACGTATTGATTTGGCTGTATTTGAGGGACGCCGCGTTGTGTTTGGCTCTGCCCGGTAGACGGAGGAGGAGGTCCGCATCTTGCAGCGGGCAGAGCAGTTCACCCTGAGCAACTACGTACAAGCGTACGTTCGACTGAGAACGAAACGGGACATGGGCTTGGGCACGGAGCTCAGCATGTGCCGGGCCTACTCGCACGAGACGACGCCGCCGGGCGAGCCCCAGCTGTACCACACCATACCCAACTACTGCCTCTATCACCCCACCATGAGAATGTTCCTTTTGAAGAAAGGTAAAATGGGCTTAACATATGCAATAGTTTTCAAGAAAAAATAAAAACAATTTTTTTAACATTTTTTTAAACAAAAAATTGTTTTTATTTTTTTCTTGAAAACTATTGCAGATATAAAGCCCATTGTAGTCAATTCTATGACACTACTAGGGATGAGTCTCCCTGATTTTTCCCCCACAGATCTGAGCAAGTATGCGAACAAAATCTTACTCTACAAATCAAAGAGTGTACATAGTATGCTCTAACTGGAGCATGCCTGCAAGCACGCTCTAGCTAGCGCATGCCTGCCAAGCATGCACTAACTAGTGCATACATGCCATGTACACGCTTCCTGATGCAGAAAACTCCCTATCCCTTATGCAGTAAATGTATGCTTCAGTTAGCGTGTACATGGCATGTATGCACTAGTTAGTGCATGCTTGGCAGGCATGCGCTAGTTAGAGCGTGCTTGCAGGCATGCTCCAGTTAGAGCGTACCATGTACACTCTTTGATTTGTAGAGTACGAGAACCAAAATTTTAAACGTTTCGACTAAATCTCCAAAAAATGTCCAAAGTCACTTTACTTAAAGTCAAAATGAAGATTACTCAATTATCTAAAAGGATTTTAACACAGAAATTGTAAAATCTTAATCCGTCTACATCAATTTTTTTTTTACAAAGTGCTTTTAACATGTATGAGCCCTCTTAATTTACGAAATCCCGTCGTAGATTAACGAATGGCGAAAGCATAATACGAAGGTGAACAATGTTTCTATTTCGATAATTTTTCTTTTTATCCTACAATGAAAATACTAAAAAGATTCGTATTTTGAAGAAATAATGATTCGTGTTATGCTTCCGCTGAATTTACAGAAACATAGCTCAGATTTCATTGTAAAACATTTGGAGTGCGGGAAGAGTGGATTGCTCCACCCTTGGTTGGATGTCTCCCTGCAGGCCACCACCTGCTGGAGCCCCTGACCAAGCTGCTGTACAGGCTGGAGCAGGGAGGCATTCTGTCCTTCATGCTGCGCCCCATCGACGTCCACGACCCGGAGACTCGCGAGCCCGTGCTGCGCCTCCCGCAGATCAAGCCGTTCTTGGCGCTGCTTGCGCTGGGGCTGGCGGCGGCCTCCTTGGCCTTCGTCGGGGAGCTGCTGTGGCACAAGCGGCGTGGTGGGCGGCGGCTCAGCGCAGTGGTGCTGGCCCGAGCCAGAAGGCGCTTTAAAAACCACCTCTTAATGAGGCCGCGCTCGCGCAGTCATTGCGATTCTAAAAAAAAAGGTTGTTAACTCGAGATCAAGTCATGTACACTCCCGATTTCCCACTGAGAAATGCCGTGTAGGTACAAGATCCTATTGAGTCTTTTCTTCGTAATACACACGAGAATCTTGGTATTATGGCAGCGAAGGTCACAAACCATGTTGAAGAGTCCCGACCAGTTTCTTCAACGTATTATGATACATTTGTAATCGTATAGTAAGGAGGCTAGCTGTCTTGATTTTGGTCGTCGTCGGACCTCCGGCGCGCATTCTGCAGGATGCCGACGAACGTGGATGCCGTGCCGCCATACGGTTTATCAACGTTGCCACGCCGCCACCCAGGAATTCCCCGCTTCCTTGAGACGCGACGACGACAACGCCGAGTACGCCAACGCTCTACACTCTAAATGTCTTACGAAGAAATTTCCCATAATACGAAGGAAATGGCGCAAGCATAATACGAAGGTAGTTTTTCTTCGTAATACGAAGGTTTTTCCTTGTATCTTACAATGAAAAAGCTAAAAAGGTTCGTATTACGAAGGAATATTGCTTCGTATTATGCTTGCGCCGAATTCACTGTAACATACGAATGACATAGGTCAAATTTCATTGTAAGACATTTAGAGTGTATGACACACTCTTGATTTGGCATGCCCTGAAACTGGGCGCCTTTGCCGCCCACCCCAGCCCCGCTTTATATCTACTACTGCTCCACTTTTTAGCGCACCAAATGTCGCCCAGTTTCTGGTCACCTTTGTCGCCCAGTGTACAGACCATTGAGGAACCTGCCTTCACCCATGGATCAGCAGCGCCTGAGGTGCCAAAAGTGCCCAGAACCTGGGCACCTTGGTCGACCAAAAACTAGGCACCTGTGCATGCTCTCTTACTCCCTCCTCGCGTCACTGTGAAGAAAAGGTACGGTTTTCGTTTTTAAAAGCACAGTTTTTAAAATCGTCCACATTGACTTTGCTGTAAAGATATGGGTGTTTCTTATTGCACTGCACGAAGTACGGTAAACACGGTACTTTCAGGTACGGTACCGTACTTCCAATTACGGCAAATCCTGTTAGTAAATTAACGGCAAAAACCGTACCTTTTGCACACAGTGTCCGTTCCGAGGGGGTAAACACTTCAAGAAATCGTGTACAGACTACTCGGTATTACGCTGTATTACGGGTGAATTACACGTGTATTACGGCCCTAAAATGCCCAAATTTGGCACATTTGACCCAAAAATGGTATTACGATCACGTGTATTACACGTAATACACGGTTTTTGTGTACAGGGTATTACGGGAGTGGTTACCCCCTCGGTCCGTTCGGCCCGTCGTGCCAAAGTACCCCAGAGCCGCGCCAGCAACCCGCTGCCAACGCACCGCGAGATAAGCCTGCCGCGGCGCAGGTGAGTGGCCTCACTACCCTGCTCAAACCGGGGCTTGGCACCCTCAAACCGTTTCTTTCACTCCCAAACCGGGATTTGGTACGCTTGGATAGAGGTTTACTACCCTCATATTGGGGTTTTGCTTTGCCACCGTCACACGCTTTCTTACGAAGTATTTTGAGCACACATAATCTTACAAAGAAAATACTTCGTAATTTACGAGCCATTTCTTTCGTATATCAAAGCAAATTAGCTTGTACTGTCTATGCTCAAAGTACTTTGCAAGGTTTTAAGCGTGTGATTTCGCTCTCCCGATACATGGGTTCCGATCGGTTCGCCGACCTGAATCTGGCGGCTTTGTTGTCCTGAAATCGGGTCGTGCCTCATGGAAGCGAGGTTCTCGAAACCCGTGGCTTGAGCCTGAGCTGCTGGTCCAGGCGGGGCCGCGGGGCCGTGGCGTGGAGAGAAGCCCTTCCGTCCCGCTCGGCCGGACAATGTATGGCGGCGCTTCGCTTGGCCAGCTCGGCTCGATAAGAGGACTAGATAGACCGGCTGGCTGGGCGGCCGGCAGACGCTCGCAGGATGCGCAGTGCACCAAGGCCGTGTAATGGAAACGAATCTGCCGCCGCCAGAAGGGCGAGAACAACATTTGCGGCCTCTCTAGCACTCCCCGGCCGCGTCGTCGTGCGGAGTGACAAGGACGCAGAGCTTTTGCGGAACTTCGGTGAGTGTGTGCAAGCTGTGCAAGCTGTGCTAGGCACGCGCCGTGAGAGCTCGTCCTTTTGCCACCTCTGGATCCCGAAAACTGCCTGACGGCGTTGGACGCAGCCACACCGCGTGCACTAACGGCCTCACCTGATAAGACGGGTGGTCGTCATGGCAACGCCTGCATCCCAACAGTGCTCTGTCTCTCTCGCACTCACGGACCGCCCCGCAGGGTGCGAGAGAGACAGCGTGCGCGTTGGCTCTGCGCGGCGTGCATCCCCGAGATAGCGCGCCAGATAGGGTGGCTTCTTCGGGGCCAGGATCCCCTGCAGCTAAAGCGATCAGGGCGAAGAGGGATCAGCAGCGAGGGCCGCGGGCCGACCCGCACGGCCATGGCTCGGCAAAAGGCACGGCCAAGGGGATCAGCACGGGCAGACATATGCTGCCAGACGCACGCCCTGCCGCCCCGCGCGTGCCGCCGGCCGAGGCGAAGTAAAGACTGGTGGAGGCAGGGACGGGCCCTGCGAAGGACGAACCGAGGTAACACGTCTAGCAAAGGGCGTTGGACCGAGGTAACATGCCTAGCAAAGGACGCGCCGAGGTAACACGTCTAGCAAAGGGCGTTGGACCAAGGTAACATGCCTAGCAAAGGACGCGCCGAGGTAACACGTCTAGCAAAGGGCGTTGGACCGAGGTAACATGCCTAGCAAAGGACGCGCCGAGGTAACACGTCTAGCAAAGGGCGTTGGACCAAGGTAACACGTCTAGCGAAGGGCGATGGACCGAGGTAACACGCCTAGCAATGGAAGCGCCAAGGTAACACGTCCCGTGTTCCCATTGGAAAGGGCTCGGAAAGGACGCGTTGAGGTGAGAAGGATTCTTGGATAGGACACGCCGCGGTGAGGATAGGCCGAGGCGGGCCGCGGAGCACGCGGAGGGGTGCGTGATTCTGTGGGTGCAGACGATTAGAATCGGCTTTGACGTCCACCGTTGCAGAAAATGATGTGATTGTGGGAACGCAGCGCGCCGCTGCCTCCGCGCCGCCTCCGCCTGGCCCAGCGGAGCGAGCGGGCGCAATAGCGGACTCTCCGAAGGGTCCTGCATCGTCGCCCTGCCTCCGTCGCACAGTGTGGAGGCCCGTAGGGGTGCCAGAGAGACAGCGACTCCTCGGAAGCGCTCGGCGGGGCGCCGTGGAACCATGGTGGCAGGGGGGGTGGGGGCGACAACACGGGCCCCGCGCAAAGAACAACACGAGACCGGAGCGACACCTATTTGCACGACCACCGCGCTCGCTGCGGGTGGGTCGGCCCGGACCACGGCCCGGACGCGCGCAGTGTGGCCGAACTTCGGTGCGCCGTGCGCGTTGTTCCCCCGCGTTTGCAGCTCGAACCCTCCTTCAAGTTGGCGACAAAGGGTGAAGCGTGCTTGGTGCACCGCGACACTGCGAGTGGGTGGCGTGGCGGTCAGCACCGCCGTGTGGCGGCGAAGGCGACGGTGAGGTACACCGTGAAAAAAAATCATCCACAAAACGATGCGGGTCATTTTTCTGGTGTCTGCTGTTGAGAGACAAGCACTGCAAATCAATCCATTGGTGAGTTTCCTTGCCACTAATGTGCACTCCGTTTCATATACCAAAATTTGGTCTTCTGCGGCAGTGCGGCAGTGCCACTGGAGTGACAAAAAAAAAAAAAAAAAACTTTCCAATCGATCGACAGTGACATTCAGACATTCAGTCCTCACGTTCGATACGCATTGGCCCACTGCAGATTCTTCAAGGCCAGTTCAGGAGTTTAGGTCGATGGCGCTGTCGCGTGAGCTGTATTCTGAGATTAGTTTTGATTGGGCCCTCTGGCGAGGAAGCCCGGTCGCCCATTGGATGTGGCGGGCGGGGGCAAGGAAGGGTTGGAGCTGCGAGGCGAGGGAACCACAATTACTCGCATTCACAGCCAGTCGTGTGTGTAGCGTGGAGGGCCCCCCCCCGCCCTGCCCCGCCCCGCCCCGCCCCGCCCCGCCCCGCCCCGCCCCGCCCCGCCAGCAAGCCGTTCTTTCGCCGCCTTTCAGCGCCGCGCCGTGAAAGGGACAATGCCCGGCGGCGCTCGGACCTGGGCGACCTGGGCACGCTGCTTTCAGCGGCAATCTCTGTTGTTCTATCTGAAAGCAAATTACTGGGAAACGGGCGGGCGGGGCGGGGCGGGGCGGGGCCGCCGGAGTGGAGGCCCGCCTTTGGCCCGCCTGTGATCACGCAGGGCAACAGTGTCGCGTCGCGTTGGCAATTAACGACCCTCCCGCAGCCCAGGTCGCGGGGCGGGGCGGGGCGGGGCGGGGCGGGGCGGGGCGGTAGAAAGCACCGCGTTAGATTTCGACTAGTTTCCGCGTCGCCGGGCAGGCCGTCTGTTTGATTGCAGTGGTCGCCTCGGTGGGCGTGTCGTCTGTCCGCGGGGCGCAGCGCCGAGCACGGCGTCTTTCATTTCGGTTCCGGGGCGCGCTGCCCCGCCCCGCCCCGCGATGCCGCTGCCTTCCCCCTAGTTTCCACTCGTTTCCCAGCGCAGTTTGCGCGCTGCGCTGCGACCTCGCGGCCTCGCGGCGCCAGCTCCTCCGCGACGTCATCGACGTCCTTCAGTGCTTCCGCTTTCGGCCGCCAGAGCGTGCCTCGAGGTAATTCGAGAAAGCGCCCGCGCTGTCGACTCATTCCGAGAGTCGCTCTGCCTCGCTCGCACCTGTGCGGGACGCCCCGCGATAGGGCGACGGAGCGGCGTGGAAACGCTTCTCGGAATCGGCCTGGCGCTCTCCGCTCTCGCAGCACGGTGCCGGGAGAGAAGCACCTTGCTCGACGTCCGGCAAGGAGGCTCTCTCTCTCTCTCTCTCTCTCTCTCTCTCTCTCTCTCTCTCTCTCTCTCTCTCTCTCTCTCTCTCTCTCTCTAGTCGCAGCCGGCTGGGCCTCTGTTGTTTCCTTCGTTTTCTTGGAATCCGCCACCGTCCGTCCGAACCAGTGCGCCTTCCCTGTTTCCAAGCAACCTGACGTCACGTTCGCTGGAGCGTGAATATTGTCAAGTTCGGCTGAATTCGATGTGACATTCATCTGAACGTGACTCGGCCGTTAGGATGACGGCGCATTCGCTTCAACGTGAACGATGAACGTGACCCAATTGACACGCTAACGAATAGTATGACGTCACTCTCGTTGAGAAACTGTGTTGGCGGTGCACGTAAAGTTGCTGGCATTGTAATCGAATCCGCCGACACTCTGCGCGCGCTGGCTGCCCGCGTGGCTGGCGCTGTCGGGGACTGTATAGACTGATTCCGAGAGTGGTCGCTCTGTCTCTCTCGCACCAACGTGTGGGACGCCCCGTGAGTGCGAGAGAGACAGAGCGACGACTCTCGAGCGCCCTAGTGAAACGAGTAAATATATATTAAATAAATGTATATTTATTACAATATAATTTTTATTTACTTTTAATATAATTGAGCTTTAGTATGTTGTGTTAAATTTATCATAAACATAACTTAAATTTAATAACTCCGCTGAAATTTAAACATATATGTCCTTAAATTTGTTCCAAATGTCATTCCAAGCACTAAGTAGGACTAAATTGCATCAAATATGCAGCTGAATATGGCGCAAATATAATGTATGTCGAATTTCTAGATATATTTTGGACTAAATTTGTTTCTAAATTTAACGTATATTTAGACTTTGCAGCTAAATAAGGATTAAATTTATCACACATAAAAGTAACATACATAGCACTTCTTAAGATAACCTAAATTTAGGTTAAATTTATTCCTGCGACTCCGCTAGATGGCGCCACAGTCGATCTCTATCCCTTAGCTCGCGGTGTTGGCTAGCATTCCCAACTGAACTAGGCTGCCGCACCCTTCCGACTGTATCGTGCTAAGTTCAAGGGAGCTGACACTCCATGACGAGGCCAATGCGCCGTCGGAGCATGAATTTTTGAAGTACGAGACACATGCCACGTGACCGTGATGTCTGATATTGACCACTCAAGTTAAGACCTTGACCCAAGTTGATTAAATTTGGGCCGCATGTTTAGATTAAATTTAATATTTAATTTAATTTCAATATAACTCTAAATTTAAACCTAAATTTAAATAAAGAAATTAAATAAGGAGAAATTTTAGTATATTTACCAGTAATTTACTGGAAATTTATTTCATCTTTGGAAGGAATATAAAGTGGAATAAAAGGTTGCCTCACATGGCTAAGTCCTGTGCTAAATGCACTCTATATTCACTTTAAATAAGTTTAAATTTAATTAGGTAAATAAAGGATTTATTTAATTTTAAATGTGAAATAAATAAAAGATAAATATAGAATATATTTACTCGTTTCACTAGGGGCCTGGCGTGGCCCCCGCGCCCCGCCACGCCGCCTCCCTCCAGGCCTGCCTCTGCCGCCGCGGCCTTTTGGCAGCCTCGCTTGGCTCGCCGCCAGGGCCCAGGTCTTGTAGGGCCTCATTCCGAGTGTCGTCTTCGTCACTCTGTCTCTCTCGCACCCATGAGGACGCCCCGCGAGTGCGAGAGAGGCGGAGCGGCGAAAACGACTCTCGGAATGAGTCTGCAGGGCGCCGCGCCGCGCCCCGCTCGCCGAATCCACAGCCCCCATCCAGCGCTACCGGTTGGCAGCCCACGGGCGTTCGCCGCTCTCCCCGGACCAGCACACCAGAAGCCACCCCAGCGGCAGCGCGACACCACTGGCAAACCAAGTGTGGAGTACTCCTCCCTTGAAACGCGGACGTCTGGAATTTGCTGTCTTCTAACTTGGAAGTGCAGAGTTCAGAAGTTTCCACTCTTCAAGTGTGGAGTTCTCCACGTTTGCCCCATGCCAAGAGACAGGGGCTCTGTAAGCTACTCCACACTCGAAGTGCGGTGAATGCATAAGTTCCACACCACCAAGGGGTTCTCGGGGACTAAGTTGGTGAGAATTTCCGCCGTGCACCGGAGTCGGAAGGCCTATGATCCTCAGCCTGCCTCCTACCTGCAACAGCTGGGCTTTCCTCTAGAAAAGTTGAAGTAGAAGAGAGGCAACTTTTCGCCCACTCTGACTTCCTCCAGGACTGCGGCCGCTCCGCGCGCTCAGCGCCTGACGGCCGACGGGTAGGCCGCCCAACGCACAGCGCGGCGCACCACCGGGTGGGCTGCCTACGCGCCACGGCGCCCCCCGTGCGGCGGGCTGCGCACGCCGGGCAGCACACACAGCGGCGGAGGCGGTCAAAATTGCCGGCGCGTTTTGAGCTCCAGAGTCACTAAGTGGGAGTCGAACCGAACGTGTGACCCCCACTTCCGGATTCCTCGTTCGGAGAGCAATCCATTGGTGGGGTCACGCGTTCGGTCCGTCTTGATTAGCGACTCTGGAGCTCAAAACGCGTCTCGAATTTCGGCCCCCTCCACCGGTCTTCTGGCAAATCCACTGTGCGGCGGGCCAGTAGCAGCGGTAGCGGAGCGAACCGACCCGGCTCGGCTGCCAGTCGCTAGATAATGGTCCTGATTGTTCGATTGTGTCAAACGCGTTTCGCAGTGATTACGGAGCCGAAAGCCGCGCGTGTCGAACTGTGCCGTGCCGTGCCGTGCCGTGCCGTGCCGTGCCGTGCCGTGCCGTACCGTGCCGTGCCGTGCCGTGCCGTGCCGTGCCGTACCGTGCCGTGCCGTGCCGTGCCGTGCCGTGCCGTGCCGTGCCGTGCCGTGCCGTGCCGTGCCGTACCGTGCCGTGCCGTGCCGTGCCGTGCCGTGCCGTGCCGTGCCGTGCCGTGCCGTGCCGTGCCGTGCCCTGCTCGCTGAATGCCCGTCCGCGCTCCATATCGTGCCATCGCGTTCCGTTTGCGCTGCGCGCTCTCGCAACACAAATTCACCTGTTGCCCGACAGCTAGTTGAGCTCGCTCTTTGTGTTCCCCGGTTTCCATTATTTGCTTTGCATTTTTCCTGTTTTTCTTTTTTTGTGATGACATCGCCGCTATCATTTCGCTGTCGCCCGCAGGCTGCGGTGACACGCGCAACGCGCCGCGTGCAGTCGCTGTTGATTCAATCTACCAACCGATGATACACTGTGATCTTTACACTCGACATCGAAAGGCGGCAAAATCCCCGCACTGCATTGGCCGTGTCCAGATTTTACCTTCAAAAGAAAGGCGGCGGGTCTTACCGCCCGACCGCAGATTTGCAGTGTGCATGGATCACCGTCCGCTGGAGAGAGAATCCTTCCTCACCCTGGCGAAACCGAGCCGCGCGGGGCAGCGCAGGGCAGCCAGGGTAGCGCTCGGCCGGCCGGTACTTGGTGATCAGCTTCCCTGCAGCCAGCTGGCCGTGTGGGAGCGCACAGGTGGGGCGGGGCAGAGCGGGGCACCCTTCTCGGCTGGAGATCGCGCGGCTGGCTCTACGGAGAACAGTGAGGAGCAGTGCAAGAGAAAAACAACAGCGAAAAAAGTTGACCATTAAGAGGGTGGGAACGGCACGGCTGTGAGGGCCTTGGCCGCCCCGCCCCGCCCCGCCCCGCCCGTCTTGGCGGCCGACGACGCCGACGACGCCGACGACACGCCGGGGGACGCCACTGCTGCGCTGCCGAGGTGCGCGCCGTGTCCGAGGCTTTGCGTGTCATAGGAAACACCCCGGTCTCCTCTCGGTCTTCGGGCGGCCGGGCCGATTCGCAAAGGGAGAGGAACAAGAGCGAACCACTTCCTTGACCACTGCAAACCCGTTGGTCGTTGTCAATCCAGGATCGACGGATCTTCAGATCTCCTTATCAATGCAGAACACGTCTCCCCTTCAACACCTTTATTCATTCTGCAATAGTTTTACACTGCCCATTTTTGACAAAAAAATAACGAGTAGGCAAGTCCCACTTTTCATCGTGCCCTTGGGTCTCAAACGGTGTCAAAGGCTAGCAAACTAGGGAGTCCTGCCAGCCCCAGCAACACTGCTCGAGCTCCATTTCTCGAGTTCCATTTCTCCTGTTTGATTTCTCGAGTTGGATTTCCCGAGTTCGCTCTCTCGAGGACGATGAGTGCCTCTGCCGGTGCGGCTCGCTCCGCGGCTCGCTCCCTCTCCAGGAAGGTGTCGCGGCAATGCCAGGGCAATGCGTGCAAGATGAATGTGCCGAGTGGTTCTGGGCGGCCCGCCCTTGGCCCCGCCGCCCGGGCCGTCACCGCCTCGCCTGGCTGGCTGCCGGGCTGGCCGCCTGGCGCCCCGCCAATCCATTTAGCTAAACTCGCATTTCCCGTATTTCTACTTTGGCCGTTTCATTACGCTTTTTTATCGCGTTCCTTGGGCTGCTTCGCGCTGCCGCGCTGCTGCCTGCAGCGCCGCGGCTGCCAAGTCGAGGTGCTCCACCTTCGCGGCCAGAGTGTGTTTCGTTTCGTCTCACCAGCAGACTTCCGAGAGTCATTTCCGTCGCTCTGTCTCTCTCGCACCTTTACGGGACGCCCCATGAGTGCGAGAGAGACATGCGATCAAAGCGAGACTCTCGGAATCAATCTGGAGGGACACACAGGACGCTTCATCGCTCTGTCTCTCTCTCTCCTATGAGGCTCCTATGAGGCTCACCCCCTGAACGCGAGAGACACGGAGCGACGACAGTGACGTGTGGAATCAGTGCGGCGCAGTACTGCGTGGCACCGAAACCAGCACTGCAAAACCGGACTCCGAGGGCTGGACCTCTTTTTCGGACGCTCGCAGGGCCACTGGAAATCCCTGGGGGGGGGGGCGGTGTCTTTTTTTTGCGCGGAAGACACGCATTCCACACTAGAGTGGGGCTCGTCGTCGGCGTCCTGGGCGCTGTGGCGCCGCGTGGGCGGAGCAGGGGGGATTCGCGAGGAATGCCCCGTTCCGTCCGGGGAATTTAACGAGTTTAATTACAGGCTTCTTCATTAAGTAATATGAAATTAATTTGCAGCCCCCGGGTCCCCGCCGGGTGCCTCTTCGTCGACTCGGGGCTCTCGTCGATCGGGGGGAGATTTCGCGGAACGCTGCCACGCTGCCGCGGTGTCTGGGGGGCTTTGGGGCTGCCTGATTCCGGTGCTGCGACGCTCTCTCTCTCTCTCTCTCTCTCTCTCTCTCTCTCTCTCTCTCTCTCTCTCTCTCTCTCTCTCCCGTGCTTCGGACGCAGTCTGCAGGCAAGTCGATAACGTCATTATGACGGGTACGGGGGGAGCGCAACCGCCGCCGTGCAATTGTTTCGCTTGGCCGCACAAACCCCTCGGCAGGCACCTGGGCGAGTAGTTCGCTCTGCGAAAATGGAACTCGTCAGCAATTTCTTTGAAAGCTTATTGCTTGTGCTCAGATTGAGTGTTATTAGCAAAATGCGCCTGAAATATTTTGGTACACAAAGGTTTTGGGTACGCGCTCGCGCTGGTAGCCAACCCCGAACTAAACTCCAATTCAAGTCTTTGTCAACTTTGACGCGACAGCGACAGCTCGATGGGCCATCATCGGGGCCACGGCCGAGCGTGGCCGAGCGTGGCCGAGCGTGGCCGAGCGTGGCCGAGCATGGCCGAGCGTGGCCGAGCCTAGGCGCCATCGATATGTAGCACGAGATGTAATATATCGTCACCAGTGATAAAGGCAGCCGTTTGTCACGCTCTATGTCGGACGCGTCGGCATATGTGCGTGACAAAGAGGGTTCCGCCCCCCACCCCCCACTCCAACACAGACAGAGAGACACACTGCTCTCTGGCATACAGATGATGGCCGGCGCCATCAAGTGCTCTGCGAGCTCGGCTGCGAGGCGACGCACAGTGGGCCAGAAGACTGGTAGATGAGGCCTAAGTTTTGAGCTGCAGAGTCGCTAATGGGACTCGAATCGAACGTGTGACCCCACCAATGGATTCCTCGTTCGAAGAGCAATTCATTGATGGGGTCACACGGTCGTTTCGAGTGCTGTTTAGCGACTCTGGCGCGCAAAAACGCTTCCGGGATTTTGGCCGCCTGCGCCGGTCTTCTGGCCCACTGTGCGACGCCAAGGACGGCCTGGAGCGGCGGGCCCTCGCGGTTTCGCAGTGATGGAGATGACCGTGGAAAAGATAGCCGCGTTTATTAAACCTTTGGGGGAGGTAGGTGTGGGGTATGCTTCTTTCTGTTCTGCGAGCGAGAAAGATTCGCCAGCCCTCGTGACGTGCCTGTTCCGAGAAGGGGGGGGGGGAGAGAGAGAGAGAGAGAGAGAGACGTTACGGCGCCGCCCCCCTTTTTGTTCAACGAGAAACTCGTTGTCCGCTCGCCATCTTTCACTCCAGTTCTCTGGACCCTCTCTGGACGTGCAGGCGGTCGCGGGCTCAGCGTCGCGCTCCTACACCGTCGGTCGTTTTGGAAGTCGGTAGGACGGCCCCTCTGGGGGGGCCGCCGCGCCCCCACCGCCGTGCCCCGTCACCCCGCAGGCTGATTCCGAGCGCTGCTTTTTCGCTGTCCCTCTCGCACCCTTGCGGGGCGCCCCATGAGTGCGAGAGAGAAAGAGAGCCTTGCTCGGAACCAGCCCTTGGAAGAAGCAGTGGATAGGGCCCTTATCGAACATGGCGAGATGCGCGCCAGATATGGTACTCGGGGGCCCGTCGCTACTCGTCCGCCCTCTTTGTGGCGCATTGGCCGCATCGGCCGCATCGGGCTCGGCGAGGACCTCCTCGATGTGTCGGCCCTTCCCGGATCGGCCGGGGCCCTTTGGGTCGCCCTGTGGGCCCTGTGGGCCGGCAGTGACCCCCCCGCAGCGACTATTGGCGGTCCCTGGAGCCATTGTGCGGCCGTCCAATGGGGGGGGGGGGGGGCACTATCGGGGCGCCGCGGGGTCGAGCACCTCGCCGCGTGTTGTTGGTCCGGCCACCGGTCCGGCGCGCCGTCTCCCTCGCACCGACCGCACGGGCCGCGAGGGCCGCGAGTGCGAGAGAGACGGCGGCCCGCTGGCCGAGGCCCTGACCCTGGCCACGCCGCCAGGCCGCCGCGCCGCGCGGTAATGGTTTAGCCAATGACTTTGTTCCGGGCCGCTAGTTCCGGCCAGCCGGTGCTTCCCACTGCCCGGCACGGCACGGCCACGCCGCGCCACGCCCACAGTGGGCCAGAGGACCGTTGGAGGCGGCCGAAACCTTAGACGCGTTTGCAGCTGCCGAGTCGCTGGGACTGCGGAGCCGAACGTGTGACCCCACCCATGGATTCCTCGTTTGGGTCGCACGTTTGCTTCGAGTCCCTGCCTCTCAAAATCCGTCCGGGTTGACCGCCTCCACCGGTCTTCTGGCCCTGTGTGCCGGTCTCGCCCAGTCTCGCTTGCCGCCGCGACAACAGCCCTCCCCCTAGCTTGAGCCGCGTGATTCAGCGGATCAGCTTGCCGCGCTGTCTCTCTCGCGCCCCTATGGAGGACCCCATGAGTGCGACAGAGACAGCAACGGCTGCGCACCTCCTGAATCCGTCGACAGCCGCCTCGCTGCCCTCCAACTTCGACAGCATCGGCGTTGCGTGGGTCGTTGTTCTGTTTGTAGTTCGCCCGCGCTGAATTTGGAAAGTTGCCCTCGCACATTGAAAAGAAACACATTTGCCCGTGCGCTGCCGTGTTGCTCCTGTTTCGCCACGCCACTGGGAAGAGTGATTCTGTGGCGTGTTTTTTCTCCCCTACACTGCCGCCAGCAGAGTTATTTCGACGACCATCGGGTGGAAAATTAGAGCACAAATAGACGTCGGTCAGAGGCAGCAAAAAACGCGTGGACGCTCGGTGCCACGCGCCGCGCGCAGTGTAGTGGTCGCACACCGCGACACAAAGTGTGCATGATTGTTTTCGAAATAACGGTGGGATTACGAGCGCGGCTCGCTGCTCCGTTGTTGTGCGCTTCGGCGGCCTCGGCGCTTCGAGTGCTTCGAGTGGCGCTGCCCGCTGTGCGCGCCACCCCAGCCCAGCACCCCACCGCGCCGCCCCCACACCTGGTGTGCCCTGGCCATGGCCCTGGCCGCCGGCAGGACGACCGCTGCACCCATTTCTCGTCATTTCAATCTACTTCCGTGTGTTCTGGTCACGGTGCGGAGGGGGAGGGGGAGCGCGCGTGTGCCGTGAGAAATTTGGAGCAGCAGCAGCCCGGTGGTGCAGTGGTGGTGCGCCGTGCCACTCCCCCCCCTTTTTTCTACCACGACTGCCCTGGGGACGCGCGGGGCGCGGGCACAGCAAAATAAAAACGCAGGCCGGAGCACTGGACGATGATTTGTGAGGCAGTTTAGGGCCGAAAGGTCGCGGTCTGGCGGGCGCCACCCTCCCCGACCCTTCCCCGACCCTTCCCCGACCCTTCCCCGACCCCTCGTCGCGCCAAACATGGCCGTCGCCGTGTTCGCCCGGATTATTCCATTACTCGGTACGTGCAAATGTCACGGCAGCGTCCCGGACTCGTCCCGGACCGACCTTCCTGCAGGCACACTGGTTCCGAGAGTCGTCGCTCTGTCTCTCTCGCACTCACGGTAGCTCCGTATGGGCGCGAGAGAGATAGGGTGACGAAAACGGCTCTTGGAATCAGTCTCTGGCCCCGCAGGCCGTCGGCGCCCTGCGCGCCCTGCGCCCTTTCGGCAGAGACGCCCTGCATGGGGACGCGGCAGGACGAAGGACGAAGGGTGGCCCGCGCATAATCAAGGCTCGTCCTGCAGTCATGAATCCGAGTGGAGTGCATGGTGCAGGCCGTGCACGTCGAAGGGCTCCGGGAGGGCTCCCCCACCCCAAGAGTCCCGGAGGGCTATTGCAGAGCCATTACACCCTTCATCCCGGCGCAGAATGGAGACTTCAATACGCCGCGAGTCATTAAAGAACTTGTGGCCGAGAGACAAAGGAGCGCTGCGGGGTGGCCGCGGGCACCACGCCACCGTAATCTTCACTCCTTTCACGAGCGCGCTGGCGGTGGACCCTGTGGCCGAGGCCGCGAGGCCGGGCGCTCTAGGGCGAGGTTCCGGCACTTGCTCGACGCCCTGCTTGTAGGACTCGGGGAGCACTGTCGCTTCGTCGCTCTGTCTCTCTCGCACCCTAACGGCACGGACGCGAGTGAGACAGTCAGAGCGACGAACGCACTGTTGTTTCGGGATGATCCTGCGGGAGGAGGTGGTCGTGCGTCGTCTGCTGGACAACAACAACAACAACCCGCGGCGCTGGCAGTCTGGAAAGTCTGCAAGTCTGGAAGCCCGAAAGTGTGCGCGCCGGGGCGACGGGGATTAAGCGGGGAAACTAATAACGAGCACACGCCGGGGCCGACGTCGCTTGGACGTCGCCGTCCTCGCCGGGCCGGTGCTAAACACGGCCATCAACAATACACAGCTCATAATTCGCCCTGCATAAAGAAATATGACTGCCAGGCTGGGCAGGCACACTGTGCCCCTCGAGGCCAGGCTGTCTCTCTCGCCCCCGTGCGGGACGCCCCGTGAGTGCGAGAGGGAGGGAGAGAGGGCGAGAGAGACCGGGCCCCGGACCGGGCCCCGGACTGGGCCCCGCGGAGACACAGCCGTCTTACTTCCCTGGGTGGCGGGGCGACGATGAAGCAAATTCCGCGAGGCGCGAGGCGGAGCGCCTACACTGCCTTCGTGGCCCTCAAGGCCTTCCCTTTGGTCTGGCAGTCTCGGGGCCGCGAATCCGACTCGAGGGTATTATGTGGCTCTGCCAGTGTGCCAGACTGCCAGGCACTCCTTCATTAGGACCCGCCAGCAAAAATGTCTCTTCGGGATGACGGCGCGTGGAATTCTCCCCCACCCAGCCTAAACCTCATTACCCGCGCGTAAAAAAACAGTTCCTGGGAGCGGCGCCGTGACCTACTTATTGTTATTTCGCCGCTCCGCTGAAGAAAGCCAGCGGCACCTCAATGCCGTGAGGGCCGTGAGCAAGACCAGGCACTTCCCAAACGCGACTTTGTGCTAATTTCATAACACTTCTCTGCGAGCCCCCCACCCCGCCCCGCCCCGCCCTGGTAGGGCCGCGATGAACGCCGCGGGCAGGGTGAGACTTGGGAGAGTTAGACATACTCCGCCACCCCGCCCAGCAGCGTGCACCGCCCCTTCACCGCCAGCTCCTTTCCGCTTGCCGAAGAGTCGAAAGTGTTGGTGTGCGTTGGCAGGAACAACATCTTTTCTGGATTTGAGGCCACCGTGGCACCAGTCGTGCGATGCACGTGAAGAGCACAAGCTTTCACCATGCTGCAGCCCAGTCAGTGCGAGAACGGCACAAGCTCGCTGGAGCGGGCCGCAGTCGTTTCGTCGCATCTCTCTGGCAGGGACGCCCCGTGGACGCCCCGCGAGTGCGACAGAGACCGAGCGACGCCGGTGCATGAGCGTGCAGGCGCGGGGCGGGGGCACGACTTGTAGAGACACGCTGCACCGCGCTCCTTTCACGCGCAACCTCGCTTTCGCAATGCCCCCTCCCTCTTTCTCTGTCGCACTTCCTCCCTTTTCTGATTTCTTCCCCGTTTTCGAGGCGAGAAACGCAGGCGGGCACGAAAGGCAGCCGTGGGCAGGCGGAAAGCCGCTGAAAGCCCAAGCTCTGGAAGCTCAAGTTCTGAAAGCCAGCCCAAGCTCTGAAACGCTATACCAAAAATTACCACCCGATAAAGTATCGGCGAGCCATCCCTAATTGGGACTACTCTCGTGATAAGCTGTGAGTCTCATGCAATGAGGAGAAACGGTAGGCCTACACGGCGCCAGCGTGGCGGAACCAAACAGCTGCGCTGGAAATCGCTGTAGGTACAGCCCTTGCTCCAGTGAGTCGTGCACGTCAACCCAGCTCCAGCGCACACGCGCGTGCGCATACACGCTCACCAACACACAAACACACCCCTTTCTCATTTGCCGCGTTTTACGAGTGCTCCTCGCCATTCGCCAGTGATCCCTCTTTATTCGTCCTGCCTGATGACTCAACACACTGCGAAAAAGGATATAAAGAGGACGTGACACAACGAAACGACTCTGACTGGCGAAATATTTATTTTCTCATTTTTATTTCGTAGATGTGGGGCAAGTGGAGATTTTGTGTCGCTTGCGTTTCCGCGGTCGTGCCTCTGTGCTGGGGCGCTAAAAAAAGAAAACGGGTTGTCCGGGTACGCACCCGGGACAAAGTGAAAGACTGTGTGCTCGGGGCGGGCCGAACGGCCAAACGAGGCACTGTCCGGGCACTGTCCGGGCTGTGAACGGAGCGACTTCTACTGTCAATGATTGTTTTCCGACGCGACGCCCTAAACGCCTAAACGCACACGGCCATTTTATTGCGACCCGCTCCACTCTTCTCGGAAAGAATTCTCTCGCTCCGTTTTCTGTGTTTCCAGCAGAGCACATAGTGATCTGCGAACCGGAGGTGAAAACACATGGTGCATCGGCCGTGCGGGAATCGGCGCTGTCGCTGCGATTCACTGTATTGCCCAGCATCCGTCCGATGTCGAAGCTGCGCCAAAAAATGGCACCCACAAAACAAAACCTTGCCGAAACGGTTCGGTGCGTCGGGCGGCGTGCTGGGCGCAGCCTGTGGACTTCCCTCCTGCACCTCCCCGCCTGCACTCGGCTACCCCTTTGCTTTGCAGTGCCCCTCCACCCTCCCCGCGCCATAAAATCTCGACCCCACTCGCGGAACGTCTCCTAATTCAAGACTATAAAATATCTGGCCTTGCCGCCGCGCGCCCCGCGTGCCGCGCGACAAACACCCACTGAGCAGCCTCGCAGCACCTCCTCGGGCGGAACCCTCTCCCCCTCCCACCGACTGCCGATCAGGCCGATGGCGAAAATCCTCTCATTTGCAGCGACGACGGCCTTTGTCTCTCTCGCTCGGTCCTTGGCGCGGCCAGAGTGCCGAGCAGCCGAGCACGGTGCCGAGGAGGGGACGACGCACCTCCCCTTCACCACCCTCCCCTTTCACACACACACACCACACACACAGATCGTTTTGAACGTGCCTGTACTCACTGTTTTATGACGCAGAGGGGGCCGTGCCGCCGAGATGGGGTGCTTGTAAAGACGCATGTGTATGAGGAATTACTCTGGCTCCTCCCTCCGTGCCCCCGTCGCCGTCCCGCTGTCCTCCGCGCCGGTGCGCCAGTGCATCTGTGGCCACTCCGCGGGGGGAGAGAGAGGCGTTACCTTCACCTTCGTTTACTCACAGCCAACACCACCAATTATAATGCATTGTTATTTGTTGGCAGGGCCACGGCCCTTGTTCTTTGCACTCCCTTTTGCGCGCTTCGAAATTTCTCATCACCAGGTCTCGTTTCAGATGAAAGTGAATGTTTGACTCGCTTATTGCTCTGCACTCGTCAGCAGGGCTGTAGAACAGTGGAGCAGCGCGGTGTGGTGCCCGGCCATGGCGTAATTGGGTGGCAGCCGTGGCCACTCGCTGCCAGCACCGCCAAAAAGGGAAGAATTCAAAAAGGGTGCTCACATTTTGTAAACCATCACGGGCACCCCCACGTCGGCAAAGTTTGTGACGGGACGGTTGAAATTGGAGCTTTCGTTTTTGAGGTTTTGTCTCTGCTGCCACTCTTATTCGTGGGTGCCAAAAAACTTCTTAACTGGCCCGCGGTAGTTCGGGCTTCACGGCTCGCGGTTTGTCCGCGGTACTCGTTGATGGTTTCGCCTGAAGCCGAGGTTTCCAAAATCCGGTGTTGCTTTGGAGCGGTGCGGTCTCCGTGCGCCGGGATGCAATCCTTAAAGCTTACCCCCTACCCTCCCACCCCTCTGCCAGTACGTCTTCGCATTACTGCCGTCTCTGCGTATGTCTAGATGTTTGCGGTTGTTTGCGGTTGTTTGTGTGTGTTTGTGCGTGTGTGTACAAAGGTGTGTATTTGAGGTGCTTGAGCACGCTGCCCTGCGCCTCCCCGAAGGGATTTCGTGATTCGCATCCTTGCTCTTAACATTTACTCCGACGCCTCTTCCCCTGTAAACACCGCGGCACAGGGCGTGATTTATGGTGTCGCGGCGACGTCGGTGCTGTGCGGCGCGCACCAAAGGAAGGGGTTACCGCGTGGGAGGTCCGCGCCAAATCGCGCGCGGCGTCGGCGCCGAGGTCGGCGCCATCATGGAGGTTGCGCCGCCCGTCCACCGCCTGCTTGCCGCCTTTCATGCCGCCTGCCCATCTCAAAAGGCTGTCGCCTATGACTGTCACTTAGGACTGTCACCTTTGACTACGCCTTCTGTGACTACCGCCTTCCTTTCACTGCACAGTCTGTCGTGTTGCACTGTTAGAACGAGTCTGATTTTCCGCTTAGATAGCTTCGAAGGCGCTCGAAAACTGATTCTTCATGGCTCGAAAATGGCGCTGAATGTAGTTCGATCTAATTACACCCCGTCACCCGCCTCTACCAGTGTGCCTGCCGTCGTCCGCCAGGGGCGCGTGCGCCACACGAGGCCACCGGGAAAGCTGAGTCACGCTGCCGTCCTATTAGAAAGATTACTCGTGGGGCTTGGATTTGCCGTGCAGTATCAATTATTCCTGAGGAGACCTGAGTTGTTGAGTCGCTTGGAGGCTGTGTGTGTACGGGCCTTGATGGGGCCTAAAGCAGAAAGGGCTGTTCCGGTGGTGCACTACCGTGAAATCCGTGTTTTTGGCCCCGTAGTCCCTAAATCGGCACAAACTCCCGCACTCGATTTCTTACAGTGAAATCAAAGGTAATAAGTTACAAAGTCATCCAAATCACACTAATAAAGATAATTTTCTATTTTATGTGAAGAATCTTTCCTGTGAGTTTCTTTGTGACAGTTGCCATGAATTGGAAGCCCTTGAAATTGCGATTGTGTTGAGTTTGATTTGAGACTCCCGGATAAGTGCAGCGGTGCACCTCTCGATATGTTGTTGAAACTCTTGTGTCCATAGCGTGCCCGTTTGCCCCAACTGAGGCGTGTTGCTGGCGTGTGGTGCTCGACGCTCGAATCGGCTTTGGGTAACCGCGGTGGGGCTATACATGCTGTACGTACGTTTATGCGCCAACTCCTCCTGCGGCCCCTCGAATAAAACTCATCTCACAACGAGATGAGTGCAGCGCGCCTGCCTACGCCTCCTCCGTACGCTGCAGTTAGGACTCCAGAATTGCTTTCCTACATCAAAGAAAAACGGGAGAAGGGCGCGCGGGAAATCGAGTCAGAAAAATGAATAAAACGACCAAGTAAGCGGAAGGCGCACGGCGCTCGACTAGTGTGACCCGTTTTTAGCTAACCTCATGCTGTCCGATGCTTCGTTGTGAAAGCTCTGTGCGTGAAAGAGCGAGAACGGGGTGAAAAGCTGCGTGTGGGCAGAGACGTAGTGGGCGGTTCAAGAAGCCAATGTAAACTTTGCGAGCCGTTCATTTTCCTCTATTCTTAACGATCCTAAATCACACGTAAGCTGTCCCTTGATACGCAATATATGTCTTTTCAAATGTAAACACGATACATAGCAATGTAATTTGTGATAATTTCTGTGTAAGACCGACTACGCTTTTTGTCGTCAGTGAACCAACTGTAAGGTTTAAAACTGTTTAGTTAGTTTACAAATGAAAAAGGCGCACCCACAGTGACAGGCCGCGCTGTTGGTGGTCCGTGCGCGCCGGCGGCAGTGACTTGTCTGGCGTGATCAAATCTGTTCCAACAACCCTCCTCTCCTCCCCTCCACCATCTCTCCCTTCCCCTTTTCTCCAGCTCACAGTCCCAATCTGGCCCCAGGTGCATCCTACGCGTGCGGTAGACCTCTCGCTCTAACCACCCCCCGCTCATCCAGGCCGCTTTCTTCATTTCGACCCACCCACCCCACCTGCCACCCTCACTACCCCCTCTTTCCACACACACACACACACACACACACACACACACACACACACACACACACACACTTTACACGCGAGCGTATAGCACCGTCTTTTCGTTAAATCCCGCGCGGCAATCACATTCTCATCATCTCGGGGCATACGCCTCTTCCTTCCTACAAGAGAAAGGCTACGTTTTGCTGAGTCTATATCATTTCTCCTACCTAAATGTTCACCTACCTGTCTATTTCGCCTACCTATATTTCGCCTACCTAATAAAAATATTGAATAAAAATATTCAATAAAATATTGCCATTTTTCGCCTACCTATAGTTCGCCTACCTAATAAAAAAATTAAATAAAAATATTCAACAAAAAAACGAAAAAATCGGCGGCAAAAAGTGGCAATACGAAAGTCTCTAGGAGACCCGCCGATCAGCTTCGGTGTTTTTTTAAATGGGCCCAACCGGGGTTCATTGGCGGCCCCCTGCCGGGGCTTCGGAACCAGATTAGGGGTTCCCCGGGGTAATTGGGTTTTGGGCCCCCCCCCAAAGTCCCGGCGGTTTCTTGGTACCAGAAATTTTCCGGGGGGATTCAAACCCTTTACCCTTCAAAAAGGGGCCCCAAAAATTGGTATTTGACCCCAAACCCCGGGCCGGCTGCCCCCAACTCCTTTTAACCCTGACCCCAGCCAGGACCCCCCTTGCCGGGGGCGGTTCAAATTTTCCTTTTGGACCTCCCCAGAAATTGGTCCCAAAAAAATTTGGTATTACCGGTCCCGAACCCGGGACCTGCTGCTTCCCACATCATGCTCTTAACCACTGAGCCACCGGGACGCCATGGCACCCGCCTTGCCTGCGCTGGTACTCAATCTTCTCTGGATATACCTCCCCAAGCAATTGGTCGCCGAAAAAATTGTGTATACTACCGGTCCCGAACCCGGGACCTGCTGCTTCCCACATCATGCTCTTAACCACTGAGCCACCGGGACGCCATGGCACCCGCCTTGCCTGCGCTGGTACTCAATCTTCTCTGGATATACCTCCCCAAGCAATTGGTCGCCGAAAAAATTGTGTATACTACCGGTCCCGAACCCGGGACCTGCCGCTTCCCACATCATGCTCTTAACCGCTGAGCCACCGGGACGCCATAGCACCCGCATTGCCAGCGCTGGTACTTATTCCTCTCTGGATAGACCTCGTCAAGAAGTCGGTTGCCTCTGCCGAAAAATATGATCATGGCACTAGCCTCGAACCCGAGACCTGCCAGTCAGGAACGCAGCACTCTAACCACGGCGCTACCAGGTTGCTATGCACGCCACTATCCTAGCGCCAAACTTCAATAGCCACCCATCTTGCTTGATGCTGGACAAATAATAACTTCGGCGATGGGATGAGCGCTGTGCGTAGCAACCAAGTAGCGCAGTGGTTAGAGTGCTGCGTTCCTGACTGGCAGGTCTCGGGTTCGAGACTAGTACCATGACCATATTTTTCGGCAGAGGCAACCGACTTCTTGACGAGGTTTATTCGGAGAGGATTCAGTACCAGCGCTGGCAAGGCGGGTGCCATGGCGTCCCGGTGGCTCAGCGGTTAAGAGCATGATGTGGGAAGCGGCAGGTCCCGGGTTCGGGACCGGGAGTATATACAATTTTTTCGGCGACCAATTGCTTGGGGAGGTATATCCAGAGAAGATTGAGTACCAGCGCAGGCAGGGCGGGTGCCATGGCGTCCCGGTGGCTCAGTGGTTAGGAGCATGATGTGGGAAGCGGCAGGTCCCGGGTTCGGGACCGGTAGTATATACAATTTTTTCGGCGACCAATTGCTTGGGGAGGTATATCCAGAGAAGATTGAGTACTAGCGCAGGCAGGGCGGGTGCCATGGCGTCCTGGTGGCTCAGTGGTTAAGAGCATGATGTGGGAAGCAGCAGGTCCCGGGTTCGGGACCGGTAGTATACACAATTTTTTCGGCGACCAATTGCTTGGGGAGGTATATCCAGAGAAGATTGAGTACCAGCGCAGGCAGGGCGGGTGCCATGGCGTCCCGGTGGCTCAGTGGTTAAGAGCATGAAGTGGGAAGCAGCAGGTCCCGGGTTCGAGACCGCTCCAGGTACCTTTTTTCGGGACCAATTTCTCGAACGGCAGCTCAAGAGGGTTGCGACATCGCCGCCGACAAGCTGGTTCGGTGGCTGAGCGGTCAGGGTAGAGGAGTTGACTAGACTCGGCACTCGGGGTCGCGGGTTCAAATACCCAATGTGACCCCTCTGAGGTAAGGCCTCTGAATCTGGACTCTCACTGTACCACAGAAACCGCGCGCACTTCGGGTGGGCCAGCCTAATACGAACCCACTAATCTGTCGAATTGCGCGGCAGGGAGCGTCGGATGAAGGCCCGGTTCCCATAAGAACACCGAAGCTGATCGGCGGGTCTCCTAGAGACTTTCGTATTGCCACTTTTTGCCGCCGATTTTTTAGCAGATGATACCTTTAGTACTTTAAAACGTACGTAGAACAATATGAAACACTTAAAGGTCAGCTAGCTTTTACTCGAGAGTCCAGAAACCAAGGCTGTATCCTAACAATAATGGGGGCTGGCTGCCCGGGCGGGCTGGTGAGTGAATGAGTGAGGCACAGCCTGCGCGACGCCTCGACAACTCCTCCTGTGTACAGCGCGAGTGGCACCGGCCAACAATGACCTTCCCCCTCTCGCACAGTCCCTCCCTGGGTACAGCGCACAGAACAGCAACAATGCCTCACGGCTCGGCACGGCTCAGTGCGCTGGGGGCACGGCCCGGCGGTGCAAACCACAGCTCGGCTCGCACCAACACTGTCCAGCTCGCTTAGGTCTATGTATTTTCTTGGGCTATCTATTTCATTTCATACACAATTATGAATAATCCCGAGCTACTACCTAGAAGAAAACCAAACGAGTATCATCTGCTTTCATTAACGTTCGTTGAATGAGATTTTTTCGTTTTTTTGTTGAATATTTTTATTTAATTTTTTTATTAGGTAGGCGAACTAGTATAGGTAGGCGAAAAATGGCAATATTTTATTGAATATTTTTATTCAATATTTTTATTAGGTAGGCGAAATATAGGTAGGCGAAATAGACAGGTAGGAGAACATTTAGGTAGGAGAAATGAACAACTCCCGTTTTGCTTGCCATTGCGTACCCTTCAAGGAAGCCTTTCGACTGTTTGGGAGTGCGTGTTCATCGTGTCCAAGACGTCTAGTCAAACTTACAATCAGGTCCTAGCGGGCTGACGCAGGACAGTCGCTTATGTCTCCCCGCACTCGTGCGGCGTCTCTTGGTGGTCTGAGAGCGACAGGGCGACGAGAGCCCTGTTCTGAATCGAGGAGAGAGAAGGGCAGCCATCCCCGAGGGCCTAATCTCCTGGAGGGGTAGGGGGCTGTGTTTGCGGCCACATTATGTGATACTTGTTTGATCTGAGGCCCGCAGCGGGCCAAGTCGGGCCAACAACGGGTAGAGCGGGGCCTGCCGTGCCTAGCCATGCCCTGATCCGTGACTCAATTCATGAGGGAGAGCCGAGCCCTGCGAACCCTGCAGTGCCCTGGACCGAAAGAATTGAATGGACCCACACAGGGGGCGGCGCGTTGTCCGCCCGAAGCACTCCTTTCAGGCGAAAATATCTGCTGCTCTGAAAAGCACGTGCTTGGTACTATATTGCGTAGAGCGGTACTCGTTTTTATGTGTGAGTGTATCGTGAGGTGGGTTGCTGGTCACGAACTAAGTCCCGCAGCAGGCAGTGCGGCCTGGCTGGGCCTGGCTGGGCCTGGCTGGGCGAGGGCCGGACCGGAAGTTATGTGGAAGGACCTGCGGACCAGTAAAGTATCCCCGCGCTAATAATATATAGCTCGCAGGGACTAACTCAGGGTCTTGTTCAGAATCACGTGCAACACCGCCCCAGCCCTTTGCCCCACCCCTTCGCCTGCGGCAGTGCGGCGGACCTTCAAAATGTGTCCGTCCAGCAATTTGGGGAAATGAATGCGTAGAAATGATTAATATTCTGCAACATAGCATGCCGATGTTTACGAAAGCATTTCTTTTTACGCACCGTGGCCACGGCTTCTGGTCTGTTCTTTGTCGAGCGGGTGGGCCGGCAGGCCGATGCCTCCCCCTGCACCCGTCATGGCGGCACTTTCGCGGTCCCAAGACATGGCAAAATCAGCGGTGAAATCCTCGTTTAAGCGGCGTCATGAAGTCGACCGGCCGTTGCGCAGTGCATGGAGAGGCTTAATAGCTTATTTATCGCGATTGCAGGGAGGCGAGGCAGGGTCGAAGAAGGGCGGGGAAAGAGGGGGCATTGAAAGTTGGCGAGCGGGCAGACGCCGCGGCCGGGCTGCCAAGGGGTCAATTACTCGCATTCAAATCCAGCCAGCGGGCTGCCTCGGGGGCCTCACCCCGTGAGTGCGAGAGAGACGCAACGAAAGCATTGATCGGAATCAGACGAATGAGGCAGCACGTCAAACGCAAGCGCGTTCGGCCGCCAGATAGGTGCCTGTCAGTGCGCCTCGGTGCGGCGTGTGTCATCCCACTCGCATTCAAACACGGCTCGAGCCGCAATCAGCGGGCCGCGCTGGGAAGCGCCCTCGCGCCGAAAGCCGAAAGCCCGTCAGCGTGGACGTCAGCAGGCGTGTCCCGTCGAGAAAGAAATGGTAATATCTGAGTGCGCTCCGTCCGTCCGCGCGCTTCCGCGCCGAGCCACGCCTCTCTTACGGCTTTCCCACCCTGTGGGCTGTCCCTCCCTAACGGCTTTCCCTCCCTGCGGGCTTCTCCTCCCAGCAGGCTTTCCCGCCCTGTGGGCTGTCCCTCCCTAACGGCTTTCCCTCCCTGCGGGCTTCTCCTCCCAGCAGGCTTTCCCGCCCTGTGGGCTGTCCCTCCCTAACGGCTTTCCCTCCCTGTGGGCCTTTCCTCCCTGCGGGCTTTCCCTCCCTGCGAGCTTTTCCTCCCTGCGGGCTTTTCCTTCCAGCGGGCTTTCCTTTCCTTGTCCTTTTCCAGGGCTTTCCCTCCCCAGGGCTTCCCATCAGGCACTGCCAGCCTCCTTGCCGCGCTGTCAGTCCTAGGGGCGGTGGCTTTTAAATAAGACGCGGCTTGCGGAAAAATTTGCGTGGTTCGGGATGTAATGCCGCATCGGCAGTGACGAACGGCCCACGGCGGCGGAGTGGAGCGGCAACGCGTTCCGCCCGCCCGGCCAGCCGGCCTCGTGGAGCCTACACTGTCGGCCGCGACAAAGCGGATATGGAAAGCGTATCAGCCAATAGAAAGCGACTTGAGTCGGTCCATCTCCCCCCCCTCCCCTCCCCGGGTGGCATTCCCTTTATTACAGTGTGGCGCCGTATCGACGCGCGCTCCAGTATTTTTATTGGCCATTCTGAGTTGATGGAACGGTGTAATATTTTGGGCGGGCCTAGCACCTCTCCAGGCCGTCCCCGCGCCCCTCGCAGCGCGCAGCCTCGCGCAGCCTCGCGCAGCCTCGCGCCGGGGAGACCACTTTCAGTTAGGAAGTGTCGTCACCGGCCGGACCGCCAGTGGCTCGCCGCCCGGCCCCTGCGAGTCGCGGGGTAGGCCGCCCGGCCGACACCGGTGCCGGGCTTTGCCCGCCAGCCAGGCGCCGCCGCGCTAACGCACTGCAAAAGTTTTTATGTTAAACACTCGCGCAATCCTACAAACTACTTCAGGCCTAGATAACACGGCATACAGTGTTGTCTTCCCTGGACGACGTGGGGAAAAAGGTGTTACTTTTCCTGGGAGGTGGGCCTGGGAAACCCCGAAGCTGTTTTCCCGGCCCAGTACTTCTCAATCAAGTTGAAAATAATCAACAGCGTTGATCGGTTCGACTTAACTTTTGCAGACTTAGACCGATTTAAACCCAGAGAAACCAGCTGGCGGTAGCGAGAGTGCGGAAGAGCGACGCCCAGGACGAGGGTGGCCGGAGTGACACGCCCTGCGCGGTGGGGGAACCACGAGTCGGCGGCCGTGCTGGGGCGGCCTGGCTGTGCGGGAGGTCTCTCTCGCACTCCTAGGCCGTCCCCTGTGAGTGCGAGAGAGAGAGAGAGAGAGAGACTGGTCGGTCCCAGCCCGCAGGCTGGGTGATAGATGATTTGAGGAAGTCGGGCGGACGGTGCGGCGCATGAAGGCCGCCAGTCCGAGTCCACGGCGTCAGCCGGCCTCCCAGTAGTTCCGCGGCCCTCACTTGTCGCTCTGTCTCCCTCGCTCCCCTACGGCCTACGCCCGGAGTGCGAGAGAGAAGGACGAGGATGCGTCCGCGGACAGCGGGGAAGAGCTTGCTGCGCGCAACCCCGCGCCACGGTAGGACGCGTTTTTTGCGGCCGCGGTGGCCGACCGGGGCGGAGCCCTGCGAACAGACCGGCAGCGCGCTGCGCCTGGTGGCGAGCAGTCGGAGCCTGGAGAAGCGGGGCTGGGATGAGAGCAGTGTGGACACGGCCCGGCCCCCCCTCCCCTCCCCCAGGCTTCATGGCCAGGCCACGGGGTGTTGCGGAAGGGCGGAGACGCTCAAGACAAGGCCCGGTCGCGTTGCCTGCCCCGCCTGCCCCGCTTGCGTGCCCCGGGGGAGGGGCGGCGGCGTCGGCACGCGTGACACTGACGGATGGAGCATCACGAGGATCATCACGACGCTCGGGATAACCTGGCCGAGAACGCGTGTTGTATCGCTTCGTAGTTCATGGCGGGGCACCGGGGGGGGGGGGGGCTGTCCGGGACAAGAAAGCAGCACCCGTCCCGGCCTTCAGCCCCACCGCCCCCGCGGGGCGAGAACTTCCCCGGCAAGTCGATCTCGCTGTCGTTGAAATTAACAGCTGCTGGCCGGCGTGCCACCTCCGCGTCCTGCCGTGCGGCAACCTGACGGTGGAGCGCCGCGTGCCTTTTGAGTCACGCCCGAAAGTTGGTCCCTTGTTTCGCCCGGAGCGTCCGGAGCGATGCGCATCGGACGACATTGCGTGCTCGGGCGGCGAAAAAATGGCAGTGGAGAGGGCAGGGGGGATGCCGGGAATGGCTCCGCGGTTCGCGAGGACTCACAAAGGACACCAGGGACACCATCGCCTCGCCGGCAGATCGAGGCGGACCGGGCGGCTTTGATGAACTTTTCAAACGGACGGCAATCGGAGATCGAGAGCTGAGTGGCGCACTCTGCGAGTCTCTTTCCAGCGCAGCAGACTCATTCCGCACACTGTCCTCGTCGCTCTGTCTCTCTCGCACTCGCGGCGCGCCCCGAATGCGTGCGAGAGAGACAGAGCGGCGAAAGCAGTGTCTGAGCATGCCGGGACGTTCTTTGACAGCCCTCGAGGCCCGAGGACGTGGACATCGAGGCTGTGGCCGCGGAGAGGCGCGCCTTCCATACCTATGGACTCTCGCCTCCGGGCGCTTGATTGCGAACGGTGTGCCTCGTCGCTCCGTCCCTCTCGCACCCGTGCCGGGCCCCGTGACGCCTCGTGAGTGCGAGAGAGACACAGCGACGCCCGCCGTTTCACTGGATGCACGGAGCCCAACCCGAAACCGGAACACCGGATCAGAGAGTGACTTCCACGTGGGCCCCGCCGGATAGAAGAGTGCATCCCGTGTTGAAACTAGAGAGACAAAGACAGAGAGCGGGAACCTGCTCTTCGTCGGCGATGGGACAAAGTGTCTGATGTGGATTCATTTCCCGCGTCGAAATCGGGAAGGAAGCCGCAACAAATCACGAGACGAGCGAGCGGCCGCGCTCCGTTCGGTGCACCGCACCCTTTCTTGGCACAATCCTCCAATCCCGTTCCCTCTCATTCTCCCATGACTGACTGTCTGTGCGTCTGTCTGCCTGCAGGGTGTTTGCTGTCCGTTCGTCTCCCTTCCGTCGATTTCCAGCGTAGTGTCGCCCATCTCTCAGCGGCCTATTTTTACGACCCCATCTTTTCGGGTGCTGCCAGTGTGTGGTGCTGCCCCCCGCGATACAAAAACAAAACAACACACTCGCACGTCGCGGTAAGTGCGTGTGGAGGGAGCCTCCGCGGCGTTAATAGCTCATCACGGTGTTGATGGCGTGGCGTGGCGCGGCGGGCCGCCAGCAGCAGGCGGTGCGTTTGATGGCGTACCTGGAGGTGCTCTCTGGCGAGAGTCCTCGCGGCGGGGAACGCCACGGCGGAAGAGTCCAGCCGCCGCACCCCGCCCCGCCCCGCCCCGCAGAGCCACGCTCTAGACTTCTTACGCAGTGGTTCAAGTGCTGGGTTCGTGACTAGCAGGTCTCGGGTTCGAGACTGGCACCATGTGCAAATTTTTCGGCAACCGACTTCTTGAGGAAGTTTATCCAGAGAGCATTCAGTACCAGCGCTGGCAGAGCGGGCAACCTGGCCTCCCGGTAGCTCAGTGGATTAAAAGCATGATGTGGGAACCGGCTGGTCCAGGGATCGGGACCGATAGTATATTCAATTTTTTCGGCGATCAATTCCTCGAAGAGGTATATCCAGAGAAGATTGAGTACCAGCGCAGGCAGGGCGGGTTCCATGGCTTACCGGTGGCTCAGTGGTTAAGAGCATGATGTGGGAAGCGGCAGGTCCCGGGTTCGAGACCGATCAAAGTACCATTTTTTCGGGACCAGATTTCTCGAACGGCAGCTCAAGGGGAGTTCCAACATCTGCGCCGACAAGCTGGTTCGGTGGCTGAGCGGTCGGGGTAGAGGTGTGGGAGACGCCTGAGAGTAGGTGCGAGCGAGACGACGAGCGATGACGCGCTGTTCGGAGGCAGTCTTCTGCTGCGGCACCGCGACGCGTGCCGAAGGCGCCTCGCGTGGTGCGGCGTGGCGCGGCGCGGCCTGGCGCCACCAAGCCGCGGGCAGGATGTGACGTTAGGTTACACGCGTTGTACAAATTCGGTGACAGAGCTTCGGGGTATAAATCTCGAGCGGGCGGGCGAGTAAGTTATAGGCTAGGTCAGGAAGGGGACGCCGCTGTATTTTTCTCCTAACCCTTTCTGCTTCCTCTTTTCCTCTTTGCAGCCCCTCCCCCTTCCCCCTCCCCCTCCCCCCTTCGCCGCCACGCTTCGGTTGAGGGCTCTGATTCGAAAGGTACGCGACGCGGCCTGACGTCTTCGTTTCCCCTCCGAGCATCGGGATCGGGAGGGGAAAGAGGGGTAAATGTGTCCTCGCGGTGCGACGCGGTGACGCGCTGCCACAACGTCCTTCCTATTCTCGTCACCAAGGCCTCGGCGGCCTCGACGTCCTCGAGGACGACGACGAGTGACGTGCGCGCCACAAAACAGTGGCCGTCGCACTGTGGGATGGAGGTGGTCAAAATGCCAGACGCGTTTATTGAGCTCCAGAGCCAACCTAAATGGGACTCGAACCAGACGTGTGACCGCACCAATGGATTGCTCTCCGAACGAGGGATCCATTGGTTGGGTCACAGGTTCGGTTCTAGTCCTGTTCAGCGAGTCTGGAGCTCAAAACGTGTCTAGCATTTCGGCAGGACTCTCTGCTGCCTCGCTGTGCCCGGCGCTCTGCCCTGGCTACCCTGGCTCCGCCCCACATCCCGGCGCGTCCTTCGGTCCTTTGTGCTTCCGAGACACGATCCTCGTCCTGCAGTGCACCAGCAGTGCAGCGTCCTGGACACGCTGGCACACCATAAATCTGGGCGAGGTTTGTGTCCGGTCGTCCGGTCCGGCCGGCCGGAAACCTCTGTGCTCTCGCGTTTTAACGCGGGGCGAGTGCGTGGCGTCTCTGCAGACTGCATCTCTCCCTCTCTCTCGTGGCCGTGGCACTCTGTTTTCCGCGCGTCGCTGGTGTGGGGAAAATATCGCCACAAATTGAGAGGACGCGACAAAGCGGGCCAAGGCTGCCCAAGGAGCCCAAAAGTCGTTTTCGTCGCTCCATCTCTGTCGCACCTGTAGGGGAAGTCCCATGAGTGCGAGAGAGACAGAGCGACGAAAACGACTCACAGTCCGCTGGCGGGGGCGTCGGAGAAAAATACGGGTCTGGAAGTGACGACGGATTTCACATGTGGGCCGTGTTACCGTGTGGGGACGGCCGGGGACGGCACTGGGACAGGTTTCGAAACCCGAGCCGCCGCCCCGCTCCGCCCCGCTCCACCCCCCGCCATTCACGGTGGAGCCGGTGTGTCTGCATGTGTCGCTGGCGTGCTCCGTCAACCTGGGGCTCGGAGGGGGAGAGGGGGAGAGGGGGTGGGAGTCGGTGCACGAGTGCACATGGCCTGTCGGGTGGCGACGATTTCGTACACAGAGGGCAGCAGGAGCTTCAGCTGGAAAAAAAGATTAGAGAAGCCTAGGCTGTTTTTTGGACGGCTTCTTTTCCGGAGGGGGACTTCCCCGGGGCCAGTGGCGTGGGGTGAACGTCCGCGTCAGTCACAGGTGGGCGCTGTAGACTGATTCCGAGAGTCGTCGCTCTGTCTCTCTCGCACTCTAGGGGCGTTCCGCTGAGGTGCGAGAGAGACAGAGCGACGACAACGACTCTCGTCTGCTGCGCGGGGCGGCCAGGGGGCGGCCTGGCCCCGGAACGCAATCTTTGGCGGGCGCGGCTGCGGACGAGGCCGTGGACTCCACCCAGACATGGAGGCCCACGCTGCCACACTGCCATGGGGGCGGCCTAAGTTGCTTCAGGAAATGAGCAGTTAGTTTGTTCCTGATCCGACGCACAACTTGCGGGCCGCGGGACCGGCGAGAGGGAAGGGTCGTCGTCGCGGTGAGAACCGACCCAGCAGACTCTCCCTCCGTCTCCCTCCCACGGATGCGGCACGCCCCACGAGTGCGAGAGAGGCAGAGCGACGAAAGCCTTGTTCGGGATCGCTTTCGAGTAGCTCCGCGCGGCGGGGCCCATCACGGTTATCTCTTGTCTATCGGCATGAGGAGTCCTCGGGGATGACAAGCCATCCGTCTCTCTGGCTGGCTGCGGCTGGCTGCGGCTCCGAGACTCCACTGCGAGCGGCAGCGCGGCAGCGTTCCGAAGGGAGAGCGAGAGGGCCAAGACGCGGCCCCGTCAAAGGGACCCCGCGTGACGTCACGCCACTGTGATTCCGGAAAGTGCCTCTCTCTCTCTCTCTCTCTCTCTCTCTCTCTCTCTCTCTCTCTCTCTCTCTCTCTCTCTCACACACACTCTCACACACACACACACACACACTCACCCTTTCAAAGAGATGGCAATGAAATCATTATGTTAAGTTGCAAACCTAGATTTTATTTGTCTTTTCTTCAATCAAGTTGCACTTGCGGAACAATGACCCGGGTGCTTAGGCAATGGGGTAGCTAGCCTCGGAGGCGATGCCACAGTTGTTCTTCTGGTTGCGGGCCATCTTGATGTAACCCTCCTCACCCCAGGAGGTGCCCCAGGAGTTCTTGACGATCCAGTAGTCCTTGTTGTTCAGTATTCCGTCGCTGCCGTAACCGACGGCGAGGACGCCGTGGTCGAGATAGGTCTGGGAGCACTCGGGCTCGTAGTAGATGCCGCTGCTGTACATCTGGAAGGACCAGTTGCTGGCGTCGATGGCGACGGACACGGGGCCGACCTTCTTGACGGCGTCCTTGAGGTCGTCCTCAGAGAACTGCTTGATGTCGACGAAGCTGGACAGAGTGCCGGCGTTGTTGTCCTTGGAGTAGCTGCAGGAACCGTCCACACCGGAGTAGGGGTAGGAGTCCTCGGTGTCGATACCGCCGTTAAGCGAGCGTAGTCCATCAGACCACCACCGCAGCCGTAGTTCTCGGTGGAGCAGTCGACCAGGTTCTGCTCGGAGAGGGAGACGAGCTTCTTGTTCTTCTTGAAGAGAGCACCCTCGAGGGAGCCGGTCTGGAGAGCAAAGGATAGGAAGGTGGCGTTAGAGAGACTTGTTCGTCCGGGGCGCGCCGCCGTTCAAGCCGTTCAAATTGTGATACTTACGGTGGAGAAAGCCCAGCAGGAGCCGCACTGGCCCTGGTCCTTGATGTCGGTGACGTACCCCTTCTTCCTCCAGTCGACGTTCGTGTTCCAGGGCCAGGAGAGGGCCACGGGCTCGGACACGTTGTGCAGGGCGCGGACGGGCTTGTTCACGGGGGAACGGTAGCCGTTGAGCCTCTCAGCAACCTCGTGGGTGTGCAGCAGCGAACTTGTTGATGGCGACGGTGAAGGTGACCTCACCGGCTTCGAAGCGAGCGTTGTACTTGGCGACCTTGATGGCGTTCTCCTTGAAGATCTTCATGCGGTGGGTCTCCTCGACCTCGTGGGCGTAGGTCTTGCCGTGCTCGGCCTTGAACTTCTGCCAGTGGATGGCGAGCTCGTCCTCGGAGGGGATGGACCAGCAAGTGGCCACCGCCACGAAGGCAGCCAGGACGATGAGGAACTTCATGGTGCTGAAACGGAGGAACTGCGCTAGACAGGCGGCCGGGTGCACCAATGTACGAATGTACGCTGCGGGGTGCCGGCCGTGCAGGCCAGACAGTGCAGGTACTACTCACCTATCCAGGGGAGCTGAATGCTGCTCTGGCAGTGCGTCTGGGCTCTTTTATACCCTGGTGTCGTAATCTTTCATTTGTCTCGCTGAAGTGGTTTTTCAGGAATTTCTTCTTTGTCATCATTTGGCCTGATTGAACGGTCGTCTGTCGGACTTCTAATTCCTTCTACGTGGTCTAGACCACACCAAACGCCCCAAACGTGGTCTAGACCACACCAACTGATGCGGTCAAAATGGCATCCATTTGACCACACCAGTTGGTGCGGTCTAGACCACGTTTGGTTTTTCAGTGAGTGGAGGGGGAGACGGAAACATTCCAAACATTCAATTTAGCACGTACGTTTATCAATCTGTTTGGCGGGGCTGGCGGGGCGTCGATGGTTGGCGCTTCGCTCCAATTCCACGGAGCTGGCGGCCGTGCCATATTCCCGGCGCTTGAATTAGTGGGCGTGTTTCGGAAGCACATTGCCGACGCTCCGAATCTCTGCGCCGCTTGCGCTGCTGCCAGCAACCGTTTTACGGCGCGAGCTGCCTCCGTCTCTCTCGCACTCCTTCGGCCCACGGGAGAGTGCGAGAGAGACGGAGGCTGTTCGGGGGCGGCCTGCGGGCCGGCGACCTAATTATGTGGGACCGGGCGGCTGGCCGAGAGCGGGGCGAGCAGGGCGAGAGGGCTCCTCCCGATGGACAGAGGCAGGCCGGCCGGGGAGGACCCCAGTGGGAGGGAGAGGGGAGGCACTGTCGACTGAATCCTTAGGTCCAATTATGCGGGAGACATGTCATGTTTTCTGGCTGGCGGGGCACTGCCGGGGCCGGGAGAGTTCCTACACTGCTGTGCGGCGAGCGAGGTCACCCTGGTCTCGTAAACTTTCGAGGTTCGCCCAGGACTGGAGGAATCAAAGTCAGTGTAAAATTGAATGATAATTTATTAGAAATATATTTACACAGAACGATACAAACAAGGTAATATTTTCATATTTGTTTTTTGTTTGCTTGTGTATTTTAACTTTAACAAGGTTTGGCTTTTTCGCATGGATAGAGGAGAAAAACTGATTAGCTATGGACTATCTTAATTATACATGGGACAGTGGAGCTCACGTGAGCTCAAGAGGAAAGTCGGTTTATAAGATAGCGGACTAGCTTCAATCTTAAACGCTAAAATTTGAAACGGCATCTACAGAGCTAACACAGTAAATTTATTTAGATCCTTAAACCTATCTGCAACATTATGGTACAGGCCAACATTAACTAGATATAATATTTAGATATAGATTACTGGTTACACATTTACAAGGTAAACTTTGGGCTTTGCGACAGAGCTCGAGGCTAGGAGGGGAGCCCAATGCGTTGCAGCGCAAAGATCGCCACAAGGCGTTGGGTTCGCCCCCTCGCCGCCCCGTCCAAACTTTGTACAACATTTAACACAATAGGAATTAATTTTTAATTATTAAAATTTTTGGATTAGGGTTTTTGGACGAGTTGTTGGCGGGTCGGAAGCGGGATCCACTCCCGTCAGGCGGCCGACTCCCCGTTCAGCAGTCTGCAACACACGACACCACACTGTCAGAAAATGGTCATAAACAACAAAAACAAAAAACCCTGCCTGGGGAAATGGTGCAAATAAAACAACAAAAACAATGATGCCTGAAAAAACGATTCTAAAGCAAAGAATTCATCCAGGGAAAACGGCGCAACGACGGCCAAAACGTTCAACGGAGGTATGACACAAAAGCACCTTCGAACGACAGAACGACGGTAAAGAGGCCAAGGGCAAGGGGAAGGGTGGCGAGAGGCAGTGTAGGAGGGAGGCACGCGCTGGCTGCGCTGGCGCGCTTGACGGGCAGGTGTGGAGAGGTGAGCAGTGGGCGCCGACGGCCCTGGGGACGTCCGGGCACCACCCCCGCCTCTCCGGAAATGACGAGGCCCTCCGTGGGGCCGAAGGCTGCGAGGCGCTCTCGTTAGTGTTGATGGATGAAGGGCCCGAAGGGCAACCCGCGCGCAATACGCCCTACACCCTCTGGGGCGCGGCGCGGCGCGGCGGGGCGGGGCGGACTCGTGCGCGCAATTACCGTGTAGGGTGCGGCGTTTATACCACGCAGGTGAGCCGCAGCCCTTTTACCCGCGAATCTGGGACCTAATCGCGGCGACCCAGCCAGGGCAGCCAGGCCGCACAGTCGTCGCCCCGCCCCGTCCCCCTCGCCCTCGCGGGGCGCCCCGTGGAATGAGTCTGCCCGCCCCTGCGAGGCCGCCGAGTCATTCCCTGGGAGGCGAGGCCAGCTGCCTGAAGGGCGGCCTCGTGGCTCTGTCTCTCTCGCACTCGTGGGGCGTCCATGAGGGGTGCGAGAGGGACAGAGCCACGAGACGACCCTCCGGAACCAGACGGCTGCCGGGGCGACCCGCGGGGCGACCCCACCACTAGGCGCGGGCTGCGCGCGGCGCGAAGAGACGCCAAAATGCGTTTGACGCGTCGGCACCGTAAATTTTCAACCGCACCAACTTGCTCAAAGCACCCTCCTGCCGCTGCCAGCAACGCCCCGCGGGCAACCAGTCAACCGCCTCGCCCCGCAGGCAGGGGAGGCCCCATTGTGCCCCGCCACTCGCTGCACCCCACCACCCACTCCGTCTACTCCGGGAACCTTTTTTCCCCACCATGAGCATCCCGATGATGGTGGTCGCGCCACGCGTCGCGGCGCCAAGCCAGGCTCGTCGGCCAGGTGCCTGCCGTAGACGGCGTCGACGGCGTCGACCGCGGTGCGCGGCGAGTGAGTGGCGGCAGTCGGACGCCGGGGCCGCCGTGGCGCCGGCAATGGTCGGTCCGTCCGCCGCGCCGCCGCCACGTCCGCCAACCCTTCCCGACCGAGACCGCCCTGCCGCGGCACTGCCGCCCCGCATCTCCCTATCGGGCCGTTTGCATGATTTACAGGTGGCTGCGCGCGGGCCTGGGCCGGCCTGGGTCCGGACCGTGGCGGGGCGTCGGGGACGTTAAAGTGCCGGGCACGCCGTGGCAACGCCACGGCAACGCAAGCGGCGACAAACTTGGGCAGTTTGGCCGTCTGTGCGTGGCGATGGCGATGGCCGTCGCGATGGCCGAGGCCCGGCCGGCCGTGGTCGCCATGGCCGTGTCGCCCGGGAGTTGTGGTCATTGAGGAGGGGCGGGGCAAAGGGGCCCTGACATGCACTCCGGAGCCCCAACGGGGGGCAGGGCTGGGGCTTGGGTCCGAGTCCGGCGGGGGAGTGTATTTTTAAGCGGCGGTGCGCCACCCCCGACCGACCCGGCAGCCGCTCTAGAACACCTGCTCAGGCGCCCGGACACCAGTCAGCCCGGCCCCGCCCCGCCCCGCCCCGCCCACTCCCCGGAGCCGGGAGAGAAGGGAACTCAAGCCGC
Organism: Thrips palmi; assembly: GCF_012932325.1. Classification (NCBI taxonomy): domain Eukaryota; kingdom Metazoa; phylum Arthropoda; class Insecta; order Thysanoptera; family Thripidae; genus Thrips; species Thrips palmi. The sequence goes on along the minus strand of NW_023144632.1, from coordinate 14,638,013 downwards.
TTACGGCTGATTTGGCCCCCGCCAGCGGTGCGGAAGTGGCGCTACAGAGAGACAGCGCATCCGTAATGCTGCCTGCAAGAGGGCCAGCGCAGCTTGCGGTGGCAGAGAGCTGAAGCGCCCACACGGCGAGGGGCGGAGCGGCGCGGAGCAGTGGATTGGAGCTTGGCGTTTGGCGCTTTGCGCTCGGCGCCACCCCACGGCGGGCACCCCGCACTGCCACTGGAAGTCTGTTCCCCGACAAACGCCCCGCACTGACGTCAAGGTGCTGCACGCGGCGCCGACCTCCTTAGCGGGCTAAAGCCTCTCGCACTCGCGGGGCGTGCCGCGGGGGCGCGAGAGAGACAGAGCCGCCGGGGGATGCACGCCGACCCTGCCCTGCGCATTACCGGCCCAGAAATAGCCGCGGACGCCGAGGAGGGCGAGGGCGGCGGGGGGCAGTGGAGGCACGAACGAAGGGGGCAAGCCGAACTGGCGACAGGAACAGGAGCCGCGGCACGCCGGAGTGGGAGAGAGATTGATGGGAGCGGGGCAGATGTGCAGGCGGGGGGCGGGGCGGGCGGGCGGGGCGGGGCGGGGCGGGCTGAGCCGTTAGCGCGTCGCGCCTCGCGGAGTTCGGGGGAACGCGTCGGAACAAAGTCCGCGTCTCAGACTCTCAGACCGCCTTTAACAAGAAGAAAGATCTTGAGGGGATGAAAAAGAGGAAGCACGGGTGGAAAAGGAGGGGGGGGGCAATGCGGGTGTTCGAAGCCGGAGAGGTGGGGGGAGAGAGAGAGAGAGAGAGAGAGAGAGAGAGAGAGAGGAGAGAGAGAGAGAGAGAGAGAGAGAGAGAGAGAGAGAAGAGAGAGAGGAGAGAGAGAGGGACTCACCTTTGGGTTGGTTCGCGCGTTCACGGCGACGCGGCCATGCTTTGGTATCCCGGCGACGGAGACTCGCACTCGCTCTTCTCCGGCACCGGCCCCATGATCGACTGGCCCAGGAGGCGCCCGCCGACCTGCCGAAGGAACAGACACCGCAAAATGAGCAAAACCCGGCAAAACCACGGTTCGGTTTGGCGACGTGCCCCGGCATCGCCTCGTCGTTGTGGCGAGAGAAACAAACGCGAAGAAACGGCACCCCTCCAGGGCCTCCAGGGCCTCCAGGCGACACGGCACTGTATTTACATTTCAAGTCGAGCATCCGAGGAGTTGGGGCCGCCTTCGAGGCCCCCTTCGACCGGATTGGACTGATTTCGTTTCTCCCCAAGAACACGGGGCGCAGCGCGGCGTGGAGAAAAGTTGCCAACGAAATGCTAAGTTGGCGGCTTAGCCACGTACGGCTGGAGCGCCAACACACACACCCACCCACACACACACACACACACACTCACACGGACGTGAGCGGTGCGGCGGGAGAGCCGAGAGTTTGGATCTGCATAAGCAATTCGATTCGGGGCGGAAAAGTCTGGCGCGAAACAGACGAGTTCGACAATTTGTATTACTGCTTGCACATGCATTTGCCTTGCCACGCGGATATCCGCGCCGAACGGCGAGGGTCTGTTGTGTCGTCGCTGAGTGAATTCAACCCATCCCCTCCCTCTTTTCCCCGGTCCTCATGTCGCTCACAATCCCCGCAGCACTGCAAAAAAAAGAGGCGGCAGGAAGTCCCGCAGACCAACTCTGACTCACCTTGATGTCTCGGTCCAAGAGCGACCGGTCGATCTTCTGGTACTCCTTGCCTGAGCGAGGCCGCAGCGTGGTGGTGGCCTGAAGCCTGCAGAGGGAGAGAGAGACTGGTCAGTGAAAAGGCGCCATCGATGGGCGTTGTGCGGCGTTGAGCCACGACCAAGCTTCGACGCTCACCTCAAGCAGTCAGGGGTATCCGACGACGAGTGTGACGACAGCGACAGGGTCTCGATGTAGTCCGACATGTCTGAGGTGCCCGAGCTGGTGGAGTTGCAGTCCATGTAGGGCACCGGGAGCACGCCGTCGCTGGCCGGACTCGCGCGGCCTGGAGGACAAGAAGCAACCGTCACTGGGCGAGCTCCGCGTCGCCACGCCACCGCAAAGGCCGGCATCAACTTACCCTTCTTGGCCGGGCAGACGGGGACCTCCGCCTCGGCGGACGACGACTTGGGGTGCACGCTCATGCGGTGGAACTGGAAGGTGATCTCCTTGAGCGGGTCCGACGACTTGGAGCGGCGCTGCAGCGACGCGTGGTGGCAGGCGCCGAGGCGCTGCGCAGGCTGCGCGCGCCAGTTGGCGGACACGGCCGTGGTGAGCGGCAGCTCGAAGTCGGTGAAGTCGCCGCCGCGGTGCCGGTGCAGCGAGCCGATGGACACACCCGAGTCGTTGGAGCTGGACGAGTCGCGGTTGTTGCCCTTGCACGGCACACTGGAGGAGCGGCGGATGTGCACGGCGGCCGAGGACGGCGACGATGACGTGGAGCCCGTCGTCTCCGTGGCCTCCGCGTTCTGCACCAGCGTCTGGATGGACGCCGTGCTGCCCGACTCGCTGGCCACGCCCGACGGCTCGCTGTCGGCCTCCGGGTCCGGGGCCACCGTGACGGGGTCATCCTCGTCGTCGTCGTCGAGGACGGCGTCCTCCCCGGGCCGCTGCGCCTCGCACTGGCTGAGCAGCGAGTTGACGGAGCTGACGCGGCTGGACGACACGCTGTCCTGCTCCTGCTCCTCGATGTCCAGGTAGCGCGACGAGTCCGCCGAGTTGGAGCGGCGCCGCGCCAGCGCCAGCTGCCGCCGGCCCTCCTGGTCGCCGTGGTCCAGGTCGGCGACGCGCCGCAGGTGGGGGCTGCCCATGAGCATGGCCGAGCCGGGGACGCGCACGAACTCCGAGTCGACGCGCTTCTTGGCGCGGTCCGGGGACACGCTGTGCTGCCCGTTCAGGCTGGCCATGCTGGCCGACTTCTCGCCGCCGTTGATCCTGTCCAGCGCCATGCGCATCAGGTCGGACTTGGCGGCGGCGCCGGCCGCCTGCTGGGTCTGCGGAGCCTGTTGGACCTGCTGAGCCTGCTGGGCCTGCTGGGCCTGCTGGGCCTGCTGGGCCTGCTGGGTGGCGCCCGAGAGCGGCGACATGGGCAAGTAGCCGGGGAAGTGGTTGCACTCGGGCCGAGCCGCCGTGTCCGCTGGCGCGGGGGTGGGTGCGGCGGTGGCAAGGGGTTCCATCATCATGTAGTCGTCCAGCGGCCTACTGTTGGTGGAGCCGTTGCAGTTGCCCTTGGTGGGGGCAGCGCCGTTGACGGCGTGCTCGTCGCCGTCCTCCTTGCCGGGCTGGCAGTGGCCGCACTTGGTGCACAGCTTGCCGCAGTCGGCCATCTGCTGCGCCAGGGCCTGCACCTCGCGCGGTGTGATCCCCGCCTTCATGAGAACGTCCCGGGAGTTCTCGTAGAGCTCCAGCGACTGCGCAAAGTGGATGTTGGCGTAGTTGGGGCAGTCGGCGGGTCCGTCTGTCACGGCCCCCGCCTCGGCCTCGGCCTTCGGCATCACCTCCACGTTCTCGTAGTTGGCCGTGTCGGAGGGCGCGGCCGCGGCCTCGCCCTCGTCGTCCTCCTTGAGGCTCTTCCGCCGGTTGGTCTTCTTGGAGCGGTCGATGGTGGCGTACAGCTCCACCTCACCGCGCTGGTTCACTACGGGCATCTTGCCCTGGCCGCTGAGGCGCACCTTGACGACGGCCGAGTTGTCCACGCCGTTGCCGCGGCGGCAGTAGGACGCCAGCGAGCTGGGCCAGCACGCGACGCGTTGGCACGGGCACTCGCCCGTCCGCACCGCCAGCTGCTCGCTCTCCAGCATGGTCTTGCCGGTCCTGCCGTCGTGCGACACCACCGTGGTCTTCTTGGTGCACTTGAGCATGAAGGCGCAGGGCGCGGGCAACGCCTTACCCGACGGTGGCGTGTCGTAGTTGCCGTACTGGTCGACGTTCTCCTCCACCCGGGCCAGGACCTCCTTCATGTTCTTGGGCGTGTCGTAGTACTCGTCGGGGCCGGAGGCGCTGCTCAGGGACAGAACCTGAGACGCATCGGCCGGGGCCTTGGAGCACTCCTTGAGGTGGGCGGCGAGCGGTCGCGGCACGTCGTAGTTCTCGTAGGGGCCGACGCCGGCGGCGGCGGCGTGGCCGTCCAGCCGCAGGGCCGGGTTGTGGCAGGGGCAGGCGTGCACCACGTAGTCCTTGTCCTTGGCGTCGTCGGGCAGCGGCATGACCGCTTTCCGCTTCTTCTTGGAGGGCGAGGTCTGGTCCTGGCTCGGCTTGGGCGGCCGCACGGGCGGGCACTGGCACTCCCCGTTGACGCAGCCGCAGGCCGAGGCCGTGGCGGCCAGCCTGGACAGCCTGGGCACGGAGTACTCGGAGGTCTCGCTGCTGTCGTGCGAGCTCATGGACATTCGATCACAGATGCTGCTGGTGGCCGTCTTGGGCCGCGGCGTGGTGGCGCTGTGGTGCGCGTGGAGGTGGCCGTGGTGGCAGCAGGCCGCGGCGGCGGGCTCCACGGGCCAGGCGGGCGCCAGCGGCGTGCCGGGCGTGCAGGTGGAGGAGCGCGACATGGCCGGCGCGCCCAGCTTGCTGAAGCACGACGTGCAGCGCTCCATGGCGGAGCGGTTGCCGCGCGACATGTCCAGCGACAGCCCCCAGGACTCGCCGTGGATCTGGCTCACCGAGTCGGGCATCTCGCGCACCGACGTCGTGTCGCCGCAGCCGTAGTTGCTGTCCAGGTCGCCGCCGACGCGCGAGCTCTCGGCGGAGGGCCAGAAGGGGGAGTGGCGGTGGCTGCAGGCGTAGGGGTACTCGTCCCCGTCCTGCGGGCACGAGCACTCCTCGGTGCAGCAGCAGCAGCCGCCGTCCACGCCGTCCACGCCGGCCAGCGTCACCGAGTCGGCGCAGCTCAGCGCGCCCGACCGGCTCTGCGACGCCTTGCGGCTGGGGCTCTCCATCACTGCGGGCAAGAAGGTGCACCGTGAGGCCCCCCTTGGCGCTTCAAAAGGAAGGCAAAAGCGCCTGTTTGCCGCCCCCCTGGGGCTGGCCATGGATCCGCGACTGCGGCCTGGAAGAGGAGTACTCACCGGACGAGTTCCTGGACACGGTGTTCCTGCGCCGCGTGAACAGCTTGCTCTGGGAGGCGAGCCGCACGGCGCGCTCCACGTCCTCGGCCTGGTCCGTCACCAGCACGTGCAGGCCCTCGCCCTTGTTGCAGCGCGAGCCGCCCTCGAAGCAGAACTTGCCGTCCACCACGCCGTACCGCCTGCGGACAGAGAGCAAGCCGGCCGTGAAGGCAGCAGACGAGACGAGGGGCAGACGCGACGCGTAACTCCGTCAACACCCCGCCGACTCGCGGAGGGGAGTCCGCGACGACGGCATCCAGCAGACTGATTCCGAGAGTCGTTTCCGTCGCTCCGTCTCTCTCGCACCAATACGGGGCGCCCCATGAGTGCAGCCGAGACAGAGGTCGGTCTGCAGGTCGTCGGCTGGCGACGCCCCGACGCGCCGCGGCGGCACGGTGGCAGTTACCGGCGCAGCCTGGCGCAGCCTCCGCAGACTTTGACGGCGTCCTCCGTCGCCCGCCCGGTAATTTACGGTGCGCCACACTCCGTTGGAACCGTTCCGAGTTGGGCCGGCCGGCCGCGCACCGGCGGCGAAAGGGGGGGGGGGGGGGGGGGGGGGGCACTAACTTCGGCCGTGTTTGTTCCCATCGGCGAGCACGAGAGCCACTGCCGCTGCCGACGACAAGGGTGGGAAGCACGAAGCACGGCCAGCACGGGGCAGTTTTAGACCGGACCGCGAAACTACTTTACGTACTCAACCACAGCACACACATTCGTGAACTACTTTTGGTTTTCTAGGCCATTAAATCCCGGCGGGCGAGCGAGAGAGAGAGAGAGAGGGGGGGGGCGGATTATGCTTGTTCGCCTCTCAGAGTAAACGTACCAATCATGAACTACTGTTCCAATCACGGATCACCGCAGTTTATTTCTAAGCTACCCGTCCGATTCAAAACTAATAAAGCTCTGTCGCGTCTCCACAATGTACATACCAATATAGGTAGCTTTTTACTCGGCTTTTGAGCATCCGAGACGTAACTAATGGGCAGTGACGTTTGGAATGGTTCCATGGGTGGTTCTGTGTTTGGAACCGTGGTCCCTGTTCGGCACGTCCCCCTGTTCAAACCCTCTGGTTGGCACACAGGCATTAGCCCCAGTTATGTATGGCCGGCCTCCTACAGTGGCGCGGTCGGCCGGGGTCGGCCCGTGTGAGCGCGTCGCTGCCCCGACGGCCGAAAGGCTGCAAGGCGCGAGGGGCGCGACCCCCGATTTATGTGGGGGGCACGCCATGCCGCCCCGCCCCGCCCCGCCCCGCCCCGCCCCGCCTCAGCGCGCCTCAGACAGGTAACAGATAGGCCCGGCCGGCGGCGGCCCCCGGTGCAGAGAGGCAGAGCGGCGCCCCGGAACTCTCTCCTTCCTCGACCTCCAGGCTGGAGGCTCCAGTCTGGGCTCCAGTCCGCGCCGGCTTCCGGCCAGCAAGTCGATCGGCAGAGGCGCCGGTCGGGACGGCGCACTACACCGTCAGGACGCAGCCTGCACTGCTCGCTCTGTCTCTCTCGCACTCTTGGATCGTGCCCTATGTGTGCGACAGAGAGAGAGAGAGCGAGCAGTGCGGGCAGCGGGACGCGCTCCACAGGGCGGTGCGCGGCGGGGCTGCACCGCGGGGACTAGTTTCACAGCAGGCTGACTCCGAGCACTGCTGTCTGCCTCACTCTCTTTCGGCATGCCCCATGAGAGCGAGAGAGACGAATCAGCCTGCAGTTCCACCCGCGGCGGGCCGCAGCGCACGGCCCACCCGTCGCCTCGCCCCTGCAGGGCCTCGCGCGGATCGGTGCCAAACTGCTCTCAAACTCGACTCGGTGGTAATGCCGAACACCGAGCGGGAAGCCGCAGAGTACACAGGAAGTTGCCACCCCATGTGCTTTGTCAGTTCCGCGGGAGTTGCGCCTCGGGCAAGGAATCCCTGCACGAGTGCCGCGTCGGAGAGGTACTCCTGTGGATCGCTTCGACGAATTATCGCGAGTTACTGCTCTAAACGCACAGTTGCACCAGAAGACCGGTGGAGGCGGACAAAAGTTTAGACGCGTTTTGAGCTCCAGTCGCTAAATGGGACTCGAACCGAACGTGTGACCCCACCAATGGATTGCTCTCCGAACGAGGGACCCATTGGTTAGGTCACACGTTCGGTTCGAGGTCTGTTTAGCGACTCCCCGATGTGGGCTGTCGTTGACGGGGACGTGCTCCCTCCCGGACACCGCCGTCGCTTTGGGGCCGACGCCCAAACGGCCTGTCTGCGACGTGTTGGGCCTAACGAACCAATCAGCGCGCCCGGCAGCCCGGTGGCGCTACAGACTGAGAGTCGTTTTCGTCGCCGTCTCTCCCGCACCTGTACAGGGCGCGCCATGAGAGCGAGAGAGACTCTCGGAATCAGTCTGCTGGAGACGTTCCAGGTCCAGGATGGCTCCTGCTGCTGGCTTCGGCTTCCACGCGAAAGCGTCCCTTCCCTTTCCACCACTCTGCAGGAGCAAGCGATGCCTCTCGGTGCCAGCAGGCTGATTCCGGGAAGTGGTTTCGTCGCTCTGCCTCTCTCTCTCGCGGTCACGCGGCGTCGCGAGAGAGAGAGAGAGAGAGAGAGAGAGAGAGAGAGAGAGAGAGAGAGAGAGAGAGAGAGAGAGAGAGAGAGAGAGAGAGAGGCCGCGTCTTGCCACCACCGTAAATTGCGGTGTGCGGGCCGCCCCATCACTTTGGCCTGGCTTCGTTTTACTTTGACCACAACGGGGATGGGGGCGTCGTTTGCGTTCGAGATATCGACTCGCGCCGCCCTTTCTGGCGGGGGAGCTGGAACGCAGGGCGACGGCAGGTGGCGCTGTCGGCCGAGTTCGGCTGGGCCACTGTTCCGTTGTTGTAATCCATGCGCGTTGCTTGACTTTGAGGAGGAGGCATCGCGGGCAGAGGGCTGTCCAAGGGGCTGTCGCATGTCCAAGGGCCGAGCGCCTCACAGTCGGTCCCGGGCGGCTCCCCCCTCTCTCTCTTACTCTCTCTCTGTCTCTCTCTTTCTTTCTCTTTCTAAGGCCCTCCCCTCGAGGGCCCTCCCCGCCCGCATATGCATGGCGGTGCAGCGCGCGGCCAGCCGACGACGGACTCACCCAAGCGAATGCAAACGAATTCTGCGACGTTGTAACGCAGCCCACCCCCTCCGTCGCCCCGCAGGGACGGTCTCGCTGGGCAGCCTGTCCGGGCCTGCCTCTCGTCTTACTGCCAAATGCGGTTTGCCTGCCACGGTTTCCGGTTAGCCTATCACGGTTTGCCTTTTACAATAGGGCCTCATGCATTCTGCCTGTTGTCTTTCCTACCTCACCTTGCCTATTACTTACTATCGCCTTGCCTTCCTTCGGCTCGCCCATTCGCCCCTTCGGGCTTTGGGTCCGCGCAGCCTCACTCAGCCCGCCCCGCACGGTGGCCCAGTCGCGCGGATACGCCCTTTAATTAAAACACTGGCATTTCCATTTCTAAACAGGCGAGGCGGGCGACGACGCCGCGCGCCGAATTATAACAACTTGACTGCATTAAAACGCCCTGCCTGGATGGAGGAGACTCGGCGGCCGAAAACTAACCGCGCGCCTCCTGGCTGCGAGTCGGAGGCGGCCAGGTGCCAGGAGGTGTCGGAGGCGGTGTGGCACACTGTCAAAGCGAGTATGGAGAACTCCCTCCACACTTCACGCGAGGAGTAGCTCACTGAGCCTCTCTCTCTCTTGGCAAGGGGCAAACGTTCAGAAGTCCACACCTCCGAAGTGTGGCGACAGCAAATTGCGGACATTGCTAATCCCACACGCTCCGCATTTTGCAGTGGCGCTGACTCACCTGAGGTGCGCGATCTCCCAGCAGCCGTGCAGCTTGGGCGGCACGCCACTGGTGAGGCAGAAGCGCAGCTCCTGGACGTGCAGCCTGGCCGGCCCCGGCTGCATCTTGGACTTGGGCGGCGCCGACGAGATTTGGATCAGGAACTGCTGGTCTGCGGGGCCGACCAAAGCAAACGGATCGCGGTCAGACGCCAGTCGAACGAACGGACTAGACAAGCCAACAGAACACTCACCTTCGCCGAGGTTGTTGGCAATCTTGACTTGCCACTGAATCAGTCTTTCCCGCGTGTCGAAGGCAAGGATGACGGTGACGTCTTGACATAAGATGGCTATCGTGTTGGACTCCTTGTCCAGAGTGAACCCTGCAACACAAGCACCGTCGCGTCAAAACGCCGTCTGACTATCAATGGCCGAGTCACAGCGCGAGATTGATTCGAGATTGGTTCGAGGTATCGAATAGGCCGGCCGGCAGCGACCAACAAGTGCGGAGAAACGGCTTTTTTGCGGTTGCCGAGGCGGTCTTCGGCCGTCACTGTCATCCGCGTCCACGTCGTCCACGTTGACGTCCTCCGCGATCACGTCGCGCAGTGGGCTAGAAGACCGGTGGAGGCGGCCAAAATTTTAAAGGCATTTGGAGCTCCAGAGTCGGTAATAAAAGTCGAAGCGAACGCGTGACCCCACCAATGGATTGCTCTCCGAACGAGGAATCTATTGGTGCGGGGTCACACGATGTGTTCGAGTCCCATTTACCGACTCTGGAGCTCCAAACGCGTCTAGAATTCTGGCCCACCGCGCGTCGTCCACGTCCACGTCATGCACGTCCGCGTCGTCCGGGCGCGCGGCTCGGACATCTGTCTCTCGGCCCGCCGGGCGGGGCCGGGCGGGGCCCCGCAGAACGGCCGCCACGCCTGCGCCGTTTAGGCAGCCCGTCAGGCGGCGGCGCGGCGTGGCCCCAATTGGGGGAGAGCGAGAGAGAAAGAAAAAGACGCGAAATTGGTTTAACTGCGAGGAGCGTCGGGCGCCATGGCGCCGTGGCGGTGGGCCACGCGGCGGACGACCGTGTCGCGCGGGCAGGCATCGGCCAGGCTGAGGCCGCTCTGTCTCTCTCGCACTCGCGGAGCGTCCCGCAGGGGTGCGAGAGAGACAGGCATGGTTCGTACTCACCCGTCTCGACGCCCAGGAAGTGCTGCAGGGACAGCGAGGCCTTGGTGTGGCCCAGCTTGCAGCGGTCCTTGCTGTCGCGGTACAGCTGCAGGTGGAGGCAATCTGCGGACAGAGACGAAGAAGGCGTCGTTTAGCGCGGACGAGAAAGGGAAATAACATCGCGGGGGCGGAAGGGACGGGAAAGAGAGAGAGAGAGAGAGAGAGAGGGAGAGAGAGAGAGAGAGAGAGAGAGAGAGAGAGAGAGAGAGAGAGAGAGGAGGAGACACTCCGAGGGCCCATGACTCACGGCACTCATCCCGATTGTGATGGCCCGCCGGGCCGTGGCGAGCCGCGGCAAGAATGAAATTCCCGCGTCGGGTCGTGACGGACACGGCGACGATCGACGGCAACAGAGAGAGAGAGAGAGAGAGAGAGAGAGAGAGAGAGAGAGAGAGAGAGAGAGAGAGAGAGAGAGAGAGAGAGAGAGAGAGAGAGATGGGATGATAGAATGCAAAGCACCGGCAACCAGCGGGCCCGCTGGCGACCGGAGAAAAGGGTCGTGAGGGATTGGCTCCGAATGGGGAGATGGGCCGGGAAGGGTTCGGACTAGACGGCGCGGCCCACCGCCGCCGAGGGGGGCAGTTATTGAAAAGGGGAAAATGCGGACCGTTTTGGCGCGGTCAGCGACGCAGGCGGACGCAGCCCATCCCTGGATCCCGGAATCCCAGGTCCGGGCCGGGTGCACACACTGTGCGGGCTGATCCCTGCGAACACGTTTAATATCCGGACCACTTTCCGCACTGTTTGCGCTGCGCGGGAGAGAGAGAGAGAGAGAGAGAGAGAGAGAGAGAGAGAGAGAGAGAGAGAGAGAGAGAGAGAGAGAGAGAGAGAGAGCGACGAAGATGATTGTAAAGAGGGACTCCTTGGCGCTGAGCGTGCGTCGCTTCGACGGTGGAAACCGGAATCGGGACGAGGAAATCGGCACCGGGATGAGGAAATCAGCCGTGGGTGGGGGCTTGAAGACGACTTCGTAGGGGAGCCGCAAAAAATGTCACCCTGTCTCTCTCTGCGGAACGCCCCACGAGTGCGAGAGAGACGCAGGACAGCAAGAGGCCTTGCGCGCCTTGCGCACCTCTGTCTCGGTGCACGCGACGCCATCCACGCCAGCCACGCCACGGGCACATCGACCTCCAGTGCTTTTGTGCGAGATCCAGGCTCTTTCGCGCGCCGTGCCGCCTCCAAGCCGATAAGGCGCCAAAGAGGTGCGTGTGTGTGCGTGTGTGTGTATGGGTGCAGGCAGGAAAAGCCTTTTCCTCCACCATTAGGAGAGGGGGCGAACACACACACAGACACATGCGCGCGCACACACACACACGCACACGCCCCGCCGAACGGAACGTAGCTCTGTAGTGGGTGGCAAAGAGAAAAGCATTGGCTTCGCCGACTTTGGTCTGTCCGTCATCCTTTTGTTCCCTTACGCGGGTCGACACGGCCTGTAGGTAGGGCGCGGGGTGGCCACAAGCGGGGTGAAAGGGGGGGGGGGGCTCCCGAAGGGTTCACAGTCGCAGCAGCAGCCGTCTTGCAAAGAGATAGAGAGACATTTCAACAAAAAGAAATTTCTCGTTGGCGAAGAAAATATTGAATTGGCTGGGAATCGAACCCAGATGTTTCCGGTGGCAGCAGACACCTCAACCCACTCAGACACTCAGACTATTCAGCATAATCCGCCGCAAACGTCTATTGGTGGTACTGGCAGTGGTCGATGAAGTGAAGAAAATTTTGCTGTCTGGGAGTTGAACCCACGACGTACGAGCAGTGGCCAACACCTCGGTTCTCTGAGCCACGCGGACACTGATAGATTGGTTGCCCAATACTGGATGGCACTGCATAGGAAAAGATTGGCGCTTCTAAAATTCGAAACGAAGGCCGCATCGTTGCGTCTGAGAAGCCACGTTTCGGGGAATAACATTCCTTTTTCCTCGACGCCTTTTGCGGCCTGCAGCAGCACCGCGACGCCAGTGCAGTGGACTGAATGACTCCTAGAGTCGTGTTGCCGCTCTGTCTCTCTCGCGCCTCAACGGGACGCCCCATGAGAGCGAGAGAGACAGAGCTACGAACACGACTGCCAGTGTGCAGGCGGCGTGGCGGCGTGGCGTCAAGGGGTCGTAAAGACGCTGCCATGTGTGCATGGACGCCATGTGATGCCCTTCGGCCCCTACGCCCTTCTGCGATCCGCTGCCACTCCATGGCCCACTCCATGGCCCACTCCATGGCCCTCGCCCTTCGCTCCGTCTCTCTCGCACCCACGCGAGACGCCCCACGAGTGCGAGAGAGACCGTCGTCGCCCCAGCGGCGCCTCACTCCGATTGCCGGCGGAAATGAGCTGACGACGCAGCAGTGCAGTGTTGTGTTAGCGCCTCTCTGTCCGTCTCTCTGTCCTCTCCGTCCAGCCGGCCCGGCAGGCCCGGCACTGCAGGCAGACACTCTGTAAACGACCCCCGGGCGAGCCGGTACGGTACGCGGTACTCAGTGTAAACACAGCGAGTGCCACTGGAACGAGGACGAGGGTGCTCCGCTGGCCCTCCGGCAGAGGACAGCGGACTGACTACGGGAGTTGTTTTCGTCGCTCTGTCTCTCTCGCACTCATGGGGGTTCCGTGTGGGTGCGAGAGAGACCGAGCGACGGAAAGGACTCCCAGACAGTCTGCAGGGCGCCCAGGGCGCCCAGACCGCCGTCCAGACGGCCCGGCGCACCCCAGGCAAAAGGTGTGGCGGGGCGACGCGTGGCTGCCGAGCGAAACGACGTCAAAAACAACAAAAACAAAAAGGATTGGCTGCGGCGCCGCATCAGCCGATATCAGCCCACCACGCCCTCCGCCGACAGTCGATCTGTCTCTCTCGCATTCTGCACAAAACGCCTCGCAGCAGTGCGAGAGACAGAGACGGAGGCTGGCTCCGGTAATAGCCCGGCCTCGCTGGCGCCAATCCGAAACAAAATCCCCCGCGACACCAAGGGGGACACGACGGGCCTGTCTCGCAGGCATCATTGTCACCTTTTCCCCGATTGTGCTTCGCCTGCTTCGCCGGGCGCCGCTATCAATTTTATTGACAGATCGCGGGGCGGGGCGGGGCGGGGCGGGGCGGGGCGGTCCGTACATCAGGGGGCGACACGGGGCGCGATATGTCGCCGTTATTCCAAACCTGACGAAGCGAAATTCTCGTCCCCCGCGAGAGGGAGAGGGAGAGAGAGTGGCGACTAGCGGACCGATAAATATCCCTCCTCGCCAAACACGCTCCAGGCGAAACGATAACAAAAACCGAATAAAAAGGAAGAAAATAATAACGACAACATTGCGGTCTGGTAATTTGGTCCTCGTTAGGCTGGCGAAGAACGCCGCGCGACACGACAATAATTATCGCCCGATAGGCAGGGCGTGGCGCGGCACGGCGGGGTGCCGGGACAACAGGGAAAATAAAAACACGCTAATGCAGCTGGAGATATTAATTGGCCCTCCAGCCCGGCAGAAATGGGGCCGATGGAGGACAGAGGCGAGGACGCGGTGATGCCGCGGCGAGGATGGCGAGGACTTGGCGATACAGTGAGGACGGCGACGACGCAGCGAGGACGGCGAGGACGGCGAGGACGCGGCGCGCGAGCCCGCCGCAAGAAGGGCGCTAAATTAGGCTTACAGTGCGGCGCCAAAGAAAAGCGGGATAATGAAAGCGCCTTCTGTTCGCCGCCGACACTCACTAATCTTCAGGGAGGCGCGCCCGGCCGGGGGGTGTCTTCCTTGAAACAATAGTCGATTTGCATAAATATCAGGGCGCCAAACTTGGCGTGCGCGGGCCGAGGCGGGCCGAGGACACGACGCCGGGGGTATAAATATTTGGCGCCCCGTAATCGGTGGCGCGACCCTCGTCGCGTTACCTCCACGCTGTTAATTATGAGGTGCGCGCCGTGCCGAGCGGCCCGTTGCCGGGAAGCAGTGCCGCGCCACGCGCCGCAGTCGGCCAGACCGGGCGGAGGCGGACTAAACTCTAGGCGTGTTTTGAGCTCCAAAGTCACTAAATGGGACTCGAACCGAACGTGTGATCCCATCTAGGGATTCCTCGTTTGGAGAGCAATCCATTGGTGGGGTCACATACGTTCGTTTCGAGTCCTATTTAGCGACTCCGGAGCTCAAAACGCGTCCGGGATTTTGACCACTTCCACCGGTCTTCTGGACCATTGTGCGCCAGTGTGTGGAGCAGTGGCACTGTTTCGAGTCCCGTGCTCCTCAAAGAGTCCTCCAGCAGACTGATTCCGAGAGTCATATTCGTCGCTCTGCCTCTCTAGTACCTCTGCAATGCAGAACGGCCCATGAGTGCGAGAGAGGCAGAGCGACGAAAACGACTCTCGGAATCAGTCTGCAGGACCAGCACCAAGCACACGAGGCACCTGCGGACGTGGAACCCGTTCACTTCATGTGAGACGAGCCCAGATTTCTAGTGTACCCGCGGTCTGATTCCAAAGGGAGGTTCCGTCGCTCTGTCTCTCTCGCACCGCACGGGGCGCCCCATGAGTGCGAGAGAGACAGAGCGGCGAAGGGCACCACACGAGGGAGCCGCGGAGTGGCGGACCTGAACGGCTCCGTCCTTTTATTGATTACATGCAAAGCATGCAAAGCGAGCGCATTGTTGGGCGCCCTGCAGGCCGCGCGCTGTCTCTCTCCCACTCGTGGGGCCTGCGCCGCACGCGTGCGGGTGCGAGAGAGACAGAGCACTGTTTGGAGTGAACAAAGGCGGCGCTGACTCGTGCGAGCGGGCAGGGCGGTGCCGGGCGGTGCCATGGTGCGCGCAGCGGTCCAGAAAAGCTACGCGGACGCACACTCGACACGCTAGCGCACGCTTCTGCCGTCCTGTGTTTGATTCCAGGAGCGTGGAGCTCAAAGCACGCGCGGCCGCCCGCCCCGCCCGGTCTGTGTCCACTGTCAAACCGAGCGTAGAGGTCCAAAACGTGTGGAGACTACTACTCTGCACAAGAGTGGACACGAAAAATTCCACACTTGTTTTTTACAGCGCCCCGGCCAGTCGTCGCACTCGTCCAGTCCACTTTCCCGAATGTCCAATTTCCCGAATACTCAATTTCCCGGCGCCCGAGACGCCTGTTCGATTTCCATGCTTTCCATTTCGATCCGCCGCTTACCAAAGCAGCCCGCCCATCCCGGTCCCCGGCGCGCGGCGCGCCACTTCCCGGAATACACAAAAAGGAGCGGCAGCGGCGGGGAATCGAACCCGGGCCAATGGCATGCAGCGCCGCTGTCACACCGCCAAGCCGCGGGCCGGCATCACACCTGCACTGCTTTACAAGTCCGATGCATGGCCTGCATGGCCTGCATGGCCTGCATGGCCTGCAGGGCCTGCAGGGCGGGGGCAACGCCCCGTCCCGGCCGGCCCGCCGGCTCCACGTTGGTTCGGGGTTCGGGGTTTCGGCAGGCAAGGCAGCGGGCAGTGGCGCGCCACGCGCGGAGAGGCGTTTGAATAAACATAGAGCCCCGCCAGGGGCCGCCAGGTCAAGCCCAGTCAGGCCAATACTGGCCCTCTGGCCGCGCACGCCGCGCACTCGGGCAACCGGACTTGCCTTGCCGCACAGTGGGCCGGCCAGAAGGCCGGCGAAGGCGGCCAAAATTTGAAACGCGTTTTGAGCTCCTGAGTCGCTAAGCAAGGACCACCAATGGATTCCTCGTTCCAAGATCAGTCCATTGGTGGGATCACACGTTCGGTTGGAGTCCTATTTCCGGTTTTCTGGCCTACTGTGCGCCGTTGGGCCGGGACTTTCTTCCAGTGTGCTTCGGTTCTCCCCCAGGAGAGGCGGGGCGGCGAGAGGGGCGTAAAATCACGTAATTGGAAGTGGGTCTTTGCTGTTCCGGCCGGAGCACAGCAAGGGCGACAACAAGGGGAGGGCGCTCCGAGCGCACAAAGCACCGGCCGCACGACGCCGGAAACTTCAAACGGGGCACGGTGGCCGAGGTCGTAGCGAGGTGGCGCGGCACGCGGCGTCCGTGGGTTCGACTCCCGTCGGCCGCGCCCCACTTTGAGGCGCGCCGGATGCGGGGGGCGTGGCCCGTCGTGGCCCGGCGTGGCGGCGCAGTTACAGTACGCAAATTCGGGCAAAGTACGGCAGCAGGCCGCGACGAGCCGCGACGGGCGCGGTGGGGAGGGGCTCTGAAAAATGAGGTATTTGCAAGAGGTGATGACGCCCGCCCCGCCAAAGTGCCCCTGTGCGCGCCACCCCCACCCCTCGGCCCCCTGGCGGCGGACCGTGGTCGTTTTGTCTCACTCCGCCGTGGGCTCCAAGCGCGCGGATCGCTTCAAACGACTTCGCAAAAAAGCAGAAATAAAAACGAACGGCAAAACCGCGAGGGAAAAACCTGCCGCGCGCGAATCGCCTCATCGCGATGGTGATCAGGGAAACACTTGCGGTGCGGAACGGAGGACCTGGAGGGGGACAGACAGAGACTGCTTCCTTAATGGGAGTGACTCTAGGCCCCCGGGACAGCTGGAGAGGGAGAGAGAGAGAGAGAGAGAGAGAGAGAGAGAGAGAGAGAGAGAGAGAGAGAGAGAGAGAGAGAGAGAGAGAGAGAGGCGGCTGCACCAACTCCGCCTCCGAACGCCCAGCAGGTAGGCAACTGCACCGCACGCACGCACGCAAGGCAAGCGGGCGGCCTACGCTGGCAGACGTTTTCGCAGCTCCGTCATCCCACCAATTTTTCGGGCAGTGTATGGCTTATGGCTGGGAGTTTGCCTCTCCGTAGTCCAGGACCCAGCAGAGCCGCGCCTACACAACGCAGCAAGCCACTGCGCAGGCCTCTCTGAAGCGGGAAACCCGATCCTCTGGGAACGGCCGAAAATAATGAACTAGGACGTCATGCACATCGCCATGCTGGACACACTCCGGCCGCCCCGCCCCCACCGCCACACTGCGACTGGTTTATTGGTGCTGGTCGATACGCCCCAATTAACGGCTGTGGCACTGCGCGGCCACGCCGAGGACGGCCACGCCGAGGACGGCCACGCCGAGGACGGCCACGCCGAGGACGGCCACGCCGAGGACGGCCACGCCGAGGACGGCCACGCCGAGGACGGCCACGCCGAGGACTGGCTGGCTGATGCCTATCTCCTTGATGATGAAGACGTCTTGAGCGACACCGCGGCGCCCCGCCCCCCGCCCCGCCCCTCGCTTTTCACGTCTTAATTGAATGGCCCCTTTCGCTTTGTGGTCACGTCGCCGCGTCGCCGAGGCCCGAACAAAATGCTCCGGCCGGCCGATGGCGCAGCGCGCCGCGCGCAGCCGATGGCTGGCTATCTGATACATCTCTCCGTAGTAATTCCAAACTCGCCGTCCCGCACCGCACCGCAGCACCGCCGCAAGGCAGGACTCGAGCAAGTTACCTGCAACAAGGAGAAAGCTCGAGTTAGCCAACTTGGACACATCAAAGGGGGTTCGATTCCTCCGAATCCGCAGCGGGGCTCGGCGGGGCTCGGCGGGCTGCTCTACGGGGAGGCCCTCGCCGACCACCACCGCCACGTGCGCCGAATGGAGGGGACTTTGTGGGCCGGCACGGCCAGCAACGCCAGCAACGGCAACAAAACTAGACAAGAATTCCGCTGCCAAAAGGGTCTGTGGCCCTTCCCCCTCCCTCCCCTCCCCGCCCCGCGCACCTCGGCGAGACGGCGGGGCTGTCGCGGCGCACATATTGCGGGGCCGTGAGGGGCTTTGTCTGGGACACGCCGGGCTTGGGGGAGGCCAGGCCAACAAGCGGCAGAGTGAAAGTGAGCAGGGGATCAGCCCGGCGCGTGGCGTGGCGGGGCGGGGCGCCATAAAAGTGTGCGGCCAAGGTGAGCGCTAATAGTCGGGGAGGCACTCCTCGGGGCGCACGCGCGCGGCCGCGCGGCTCCACCCCCACGGCCATACCTTCCCACGACGGCGTCCCGGACGGTTCCCGAGAAGAAGAAGTCAAGGCTAACGCGGTGCTTGGCCGACACTGTTATGTGGTGCCCGCGTGTCGCCAACGGCCCACTCGCGCCCCGCCGCCGCCAAGGAGGCCCTCGGCCGGACCGCGGCAACCCGAGAGCCCCTGCTCGGCCCTCCCCCCGCGGGACGCGTTATTACCAAGGGTTGTGGGGGGGGGGGCGACACCTTGCTAAGCCGGGCCGCTGCCGTGCCGCAGAAACCCGCGGCGCGCGAAAAAAGGGGCGGAAAACGCGGCGAATAAGAAAAGGCGACGGTGCTTGCCGTCGCGGCGCCGCGTGCCGTGCCGTGCCGCGCAGACAGGGCGCATCACTCATTCACCGCCCCGATGCCTCACGCGATGAATGTCTCACGCGCCGCCCTCGGCCACCTCGGCAGCGTCCTGCCCGTGATTGGCCGGTCTCTCTGGCACCCACACGGGACCCCCCATGAGTGCGAGAGAG
The DNA here is from genome assembly GCF_012932325.1 of Thrips palmi. Classification (NCBI taxonomy): domain Eukaryota; kingdom Metazoa; phylum Arthropoda; class Insecta; order Thysanoptera; family Thripidae; genus Thrips; species Thrips palmi. Next base: position 14,619,537 of record NW_023144632.1, on the reverse strand, counting down.
ACAAATCAGTCTGCAGGGCGGGCAGGGAAGGCCGAGCCGTCATACCGGGCCGGCAAATTGATACGAATCGGGGGCGTGGGCCTGCAGCCCCGCCACCGGAAGTACCCAGGCCGGCCGAGTGAAAGCCGAACCAGCCCGTCCCGGCGATGGCGCCGCCGGGACGTCGGTCCTGATCCCGTCGGCCTGTCAGCGCAGCAGGGCGACGGTCGCATGGGCCATCGGGCCGCGAACTGCGCAAACCGGGCATCACCGCCACCGATAGCAGCAGCAGCCATGCGCTGCGGTGTTCCGGTGGCCAGTGCCAAAACTCTCTCTCTCTCTCTCTCTCTCTCTCTCTCTCTCTCTCTCTCTCTCTCTCCCCCAGCCGCAATCAAGCGGGCGGTAAATCAGACCGCGAGTACCGACGACGGCTGCGCGTCAGGCGCCGCGTCCACCCCGCGGCACAAATCATCGCGTTGTTCCGCAGCGCGGGCAGGGCAACCAAACGCAAAAAAACTAAAAGAAAACCGTGCGAGGGAAAAGAGGGGGGGGGGGCGAGCGCAAAGGGGAAGTCCTGGGGCGGGTACTCGTCGCCTGTCCGCGTGCCGTTGCGGGTCGTCCGGGACCGTCCACGGAGGCCATCAAGGCGGGCCTCGGGGCGACGCGACGACGCGCCGCGCCAACGTCCCGAAGCAGAGAGACTGACTCCGAGAGTCGTGTTCGTCACTCGGCCACCCCGTGCGTGAGTGCGAGAGAGACGGAGCGACGAAAACGATTTCGGAATCAGGCTGCGGTGCACGAGCACGCCAACGCCCGCGGACGCGGTAACGAGCCGCACGTCAACCCGTCGATTGCCTATAGTGCGACCTCGACGCTAGAGAGAGAGAGAGAGAGAGAGAGAGAGAGAGAGAGAGAGAGAGAGAGAGAGAGAGAGAGAGAGAGAGAGAGAGAGAGAGAGAGAGAGAGAGAGAGAGAGAGCGCTTTCCCGCGGCCCCGCGGCGTCACTGCAAAGCGCTGCCAACCGGCCAATGACGAGCCACGGACCAATCACAGGGAATTACCTGGCGGGGCCGGAGGACCGCGCCCCGGGGCCACTGCCAGCTGCTGGATAGTACACTTTTTGTGCGTCCGATTGGCGTAAACTCTCCGGGCTCGGCCTCGCCCAGGATTCGCTGGCTTTGCTGGCTTTGCTGGCTTCGGTCGCCGCCTCTTTAGGCGATGAGGCTTTCCTTTCCAATTAGTCATCGGGGCTTGGAGTGCCGCGCTGGGAGCGCTCACTGCCGGGCTGCCCGGGCTAAAGCGAACCCTCGCTAAGGGCGTCTCGAGTCCCGGGCGCTTGCATTGTGCGCGCCTGGCCCAGAACGGGTGCACCTCTTGGAGCCTCGCGGGCGGGCTGCAGGCTTCAGGCTCCGCACCGAGAAAGACCCCGCCCCGCCTCGCTCAGGCGATTTCGGACTGCCGGGCGATCACACTGTATAAACTCTCAAAATTTATAATCCCAACAAAAACTCGAGCTTCGTGTTCTTGATAGCCCTCGGCGCTGATTAGCGGTGACTTCGGAGAGACTGGCCACGACTGAGTCAACTGCGAATAACAGGCATTATTCACACTTTTTCCGCCGCCCCCGCTTCGCGAGCAGCGAGCGGCGCGAGTAAAGAAAGAGGGGAACTTTGTACCCCGCCCCCTCGGCGTGCCGAGTCGACCGTTTTTCTGCCTACACGTTGCCGGGGGCCCGCGGGCACGGGGCGAGCCCCGCCCAGCAGAAGAAATATGGTAGCGTTACAGCGGTGCGTCACTGCTCCAGCGGCTCCAGCGGCCAGCCTCAGACCCCAGCCAGACTCCAGGCAGAATCCAGCTAGACTCCAGCTAGACTCCAGCTGGATCCCGTCTTGACGTCCTTGCCATAGGCTTCCTGGAAAAACCAGCAACCATTTTTACCGTGAGAGTGGCCTGAGTGCCCCAGGCCTCACCCAGGCCGGCAAAACCGCGGGGGTCTAATCGCAGTTCCGGCCGCGGCCGCGCGCAGGGAGGGCAGCACCGCACCGCGCACTCCGCATGGCGCCCCGCTGACAGTTTCCGACCATGGCGGCGCGTCCTGCCGTCCCTGTCGCACCCCAGCATGCACCCCAGTGGGACGCGCAGCGAGTGCGAGAGAGACAGGCCGTCACGGACGCTGATCTCGTGACGAGTCGTCCAGAGCGCGCTACGGTCGAAAGGCGCTTTCGTAGATCGCTGTCGCTCTCGCACTCATGAGGGCGTCCCGTGTGTAGCTGCGAGGGAGACAGAGCGACGGGAACGACTCTCAGTCGCTGGCAGCAGGAGATCCTCGAGCATTCGCGGAGAGGCACTGCCAAATTGGCGAAATGAGCGACAGCCTTTCCCCTACACTGTCAATAAAAATCAGGCAGGGCACGCCGCGCATACCAAAGCACGCCGCTGTCGCCCGCCACGGTGTGCATGCGCCTATCCAACGCACGAACACACAAACACACACACACACACACACACACAACGCGAGTTGGTATTCAGACGCACGAGTGTGTGTGCTGTGGGGGCTGTTTGTCCACCCCATTACCGAAGCCGGCCACGAACTGGCCGACGACGACGCCGTGGAGGTGTGTTTGCCCTCTGCCCGGCCGGCACCCCCGGCGCCCGGCACTTCCCAGTGTGTGCGCGCGCGTGCGTCGTTACAGGGCGGGCACACTGTCGACGTGATAGTGAGCGTGGAAACAAAACGACCGTCCGCGAGGCAGAACAACGGCGAGGGCCAGGCGCGGATCCAGGAGTCATCCGAGGAGGGGGGAACCACTTTTCAGTGCTTACACGCCCTTGCGGGCAAAGGAAGTGATTCACGCATACATTTTAGTTTTAGGCAGCCAGTATTGCACCGATGAGAGCAGGGATCATTAGCCCCATTTCAACCTCCGCGTCTGGAAAGTGCGGCCGTTTTGTTTCCCTGTACATAGTGTTTCCAGTGTAGCCACACCACACACCACAGAGCACGCGGAAGAGACGAGTACATCAACATAAACACGGCCCTCAAACCGCACAAAGGAAGAAAAGTTGCGATATTATGCCCGCGGCCCACATCCGGAGTACGCGCCCCATTCACCACACACACACACACACACACACACACACACACACACACACACACACACACACACACACACACACACACACACACACACACACAGTGTTTCCTGGCCGGTCCAGCGCCAGTCCATATAAAAAGCCAAAAGCAGCCCTCGCGGCCTCATCTCTGTACGCACCCCCCCCCCCCTCGGGCCGCAACATCGACGCACAACTTTCTTCCGGACGAAGCCGTAAAAAAGGACGACTTGTATAAGACGCTCTCAAGGGCTGGTTATTGCCGAATCCGGCCACACTGCCCCCGAAGACCGGCGGGGGCGCGGTCAAAATTCTAGACGCGTTTTGAGCTCTGGAGTCACTGAAGATGACTGGAATGGAACGTGTGACCCCACCAATGGACTGCTGTCCCTGAAGGAGGAATCCATTGGTGGGGTCACACGTTCGGTTCGAGTCCCATTCATTGAGTCTGGAGCTCAAAACGCGTCTAGAAGTTTGGCCGCGTCCACCGGTGTTCTGGCCCACTGTGCGACGGCTCACGTCAGGCCAGGGCCGACCGACCGCGGGACCGGGACTCAGAAGGCCGGCCGCGGTGCTAATAAATCCCTTTCGCACCCAAACGTCGGTGGAAATGGTGCAAATCGAGTCTGGGCCAACAAGACGACAGCACGACGGCCTCCACGGGGTGCCCGGCGGTGCCCGGCACACTGGCGCCAAGCCTTGGCCCGCGTTGGCCCGCGTTTTCCATCCCCGTTATTGTTTGATTCGACGATGACGTGATGTGACGTCACGACTGCCATCCCGAAGAGCTTCATTCCGGACTTTACGACGCCAGTAAACCACGGCACTGGAAGACACGCGAGTCGCGACGCGTCTCTCTGCGGCACGCTGGAAAAAATCGCACCGGCGAAAAACCTTCTCTGGTTTCGTCGTTTTCAACAAGTTGTTTCGGTTTCAGCTCACAGTTATTTGCTCACAGTGTAGTACGCGGTCATAGTGAAAAATGAAAAATGATATTCGAAAAGCAGCGTCTTGCGGTGACGGCAGGGAGTAAGCGGGGACGTCGCAAAACAATGCTATCCGAAGCGGAAATGCCAAGATATAAATAACGAAACTGAACGCCTGGACGACGCGCCCAAGGACGCGCCACTCCAGCGGTGCTCCAGCAGTGCTCCAGCGGGGGTCGGCGCGAACCGCGCGAAGGCGTCCCAATGTGTCAGGCCGTCAGGCAAATGATAGACCAACCCCTTCCCCGCCGCCCTGCCCGCCGCCCTGCCCGTCGGCCGGCCTTCCCGCCCCGTCGAGTGATTTGTCTGGCCCGCGTGGATCCGGGGATCTTCCAAGGACCAAGGACGTGCCTGGGCGCGCCGCGCTGGGGGACGGCACACTCGAAAACTCCAGCCAGGCGGGTTGGCCGAGCAGACCCACCGAAGGAGGAAGGCCCCCAGCCTCGTGCAAAGGGATGCATCGCAGGCCTCCCCGCCCTGGAGCACCACTTGAAACGCAGCGCGGTCGCGACCCGGCCGCCCCGCTCCACGCCGCTCCGACGTCCCAGACATCATGCTGGCACGTCAACTACGACACTGTGCCACTCTCCGTACTGTACGAAAAATTTTAGAAATACATTTACTGTGTACAAGGATGTCCTCGACCAAACGAACACACTTCGATGCGTTCCGCTAATTGTAAGGCCGCCCGGCCAGGGACCGAATCTACATATCGGCCGAGGCGACCGACGCCGTCACCGTGGCGGACAATCCCTGACAATGCCTCGCCTCCAGGACGACGACACACTACAAAGGGCGACAAGCACTGTGCATGTCATTTGTTTTTGTAAAAACGCGGCATCAGCAGGACGGGGCAAAGGGCACGCCGCGTCGTTTGCATTTTCTCTCTCTCTCTCTCTCTCTCTCTCTCTCTCTCTCTCTCTCTCTCCACACACACACACACAGAGAGAGAGAGAGAGAGAGAGAGAGAGAGAGAGAGAGAGAGAGAGAGAGAGAGAGAGAGAGAGAGAGAGAGAGAGAGAGAGAGAGATACACTCACACATACACGCGCACGCTTACACGCACACACACAGAGGCACAAGAGCCCCTGCAGGCCCTGTACGGCCCACCCGGGACGCTGAGTACAGGGCAAGGCAGAGGGGAGCGCAGAGCGGCGAGCACCTGACGGACAGAGAGCGCTCGCGCGTGCGTCTGAGAGGGCCTAAATCCGGGCAGAGGGCGGGCTGCATTAGTGTTTTGAAAACAGACTCTCCCAGCCCGCGCGCCGCACTTCGAGCTCCGCATGCTTAGCGCCACGCCGCGCCCCCCTGCAGGGTGATTCCGAGGGAGAGGTCCCGTCGGTCTGTCTCTCTCGCACCCACACGTGGCGCCCCATGAGTGCGAATGAGAGAGAGAAGCTCGGAGCCAGCCCCCTGCCGCTGCTTCGGCCCTAATCTTTCGAGGTCCCACAGCCCTAATCCAGAGCGGGCGTCTTGCCCCGCCTTGCCGCGCCTCGCCTAGCAGTGCGCCTCCCAGCTTGCTCGCCTTCCGCTAATTAGAAGTTTCTGCGAATTCGGTTGGCAGTGGCGTGGCTGCGGGGCCGCGGGGCGGCGAGGCGATGATGCACTGCCGGGCTTATTTACACCGCGCTGCTTCAGTCTCTGTCTCTCTCGCACACCTGCGGCCTTGCCTGGCCGCCCCCAGGGGAGCGAGAGAGACAGAGCGATTCGGAACCAGGCCGGCGGCGGCAGTGTCAGACGCCGTGTCACGCGTGATGAAGTGCCGCGTCAAAACAAACTTGGAGCCTTTCCTATTCAAAGTGAGATGAGCCGAGGCGAGCCGAGCCAGGGCGCAGACGCCCTGTAATCCGGGGCGTGCGCGGCACGAACGCACGAATGGCACGGCCTGCCTTGTTGACGGGGGACTCTATCATCGCGCTGGTCCAGGTGTCCTTCTCCCTACACTGCCAAGCTGCCACGCCACAAAAACGAAGAAGGGGAAAGGGAAAGTAATCTTCTTATAGCGCAATATGGGGCGCCTGTATACCTGCGGCTGGATCGGGCGATCCCTCGGCAAACACGGGGTGGGCGACGGGGCGGCCCGTGCGCCTGTGTGTCTGTGTGCGCAACACACGAAACCGTGAAAACGCGCACAAAAAAGGGCCTCGACGATACCGATCGTATCAATATTGACAGCACTGGCGGGGATCCGATCGGACAGCCACGGCCCGTTTGGGGCCGACTGGCCGACTGGGCGACGGCGGCAGCGCCAAAAAAGGGACCTCTGGAAGAGGGGACGCTAAACGGGCTGATTAATACCCACTGCTGGAAAGGTTGGCCTTTTCCGAACCCTCCGGCGGGGCCGAGCGCAGGGCCGAGCGCAGGGCCGAGCGCAGGGCCGAGCGCAGGGCCCACCGGAGCCTAGTTAGGGTAACGGCATTACAATCAGTCACGTGGCGCGGCGGGGCCGGCCAGACCGCACCGAACCGAACCGAACCGCCACCCAATGCGACGTGACTCGCAAGCGACCAGCGCGCCCCGCTGCACGTGCATTGCACCGCCAGCAGACTCATTCCGAGTGTCTCTCTTGCACTCAAGGGGCGTCCCGAGCGGTGCGAGAGAGACAGAGCGACCCGTCGACCGACACTCCGGCCGCTCTCGCATGGCGCCGCAGGACGGCCGACCGAACCGGGGGTGGAGAACTCCACACATCCTGGGTGCGGTGCAAATTCTACACTCTTGCTTTTACAGCGAGCGCACGACACACTGCCCGAAAAGGCGTGGGCTGGAGATCCTCTACGTATCCGATTTGTCGTCTTCTTCTTGACTGTCCGCCGCAGCGGCGCAGCGCGTCGCGCACTTCAGCGGCCGGGTCCTGTCCGTCCCGCCAGACCTGCCTGCTGCCAGCCCGTATCGTTTTGCATCGCGACGTGTCAACAAGACAGCCAGCCATCCGCTTGTTGCTTCGACCGACGCTGTGACGCTGTCAACGCTGTCAACACTGTCAACACGGCCCCGCCGCCCCGCCGGCGAACCCCGACGCGCGGCCCACGCACGACGCTCCGGTGCGGTGCACCCCACAGTGGGCCAGAAGACCGGCGCAGACGGTACGAACTCCAGACGCGTTTTGAGCTTGTCGCTAAACAGGGCTCGAACAGAAAGTGTGACCCCACCACTGGATTCCTCGTTCGGAGAGCAACTCATTGGTGGGGTCACACGTTCGATTTGAGTTCCATTTAGCGACTCTGGAGCTCAAAACGCGTCCGGGAATTGAACCGCCTCTGGTCCACTGTGCGTTGTGCGCCAGGCCGCGCCGAGGACCGCGACGATGACCTCTTGGACCCGCCTGGAGAGACGGCGGCGAGCCCGTAAAACACCAAGTCCGTCCCGAAGGCAATAAAGAACGCACACAGCAGCGACTAGCAAAGCGAGCGCTGCAAGCGAAGCCAAACAGCGGCCGATAAAAGACATACCGCGGACTTTTCTTGCTGGGCAAGCGCGAGCCAAAGCCAAGTCGCGGAGAGGGGGGGGGGGCGTGTCTCCCCAGGGACGAGGGTAGCTGAGGACCCGCCGACGTGCAGGCCCGGCCCGGCCAGTGCTTCAAGGCGGGTACCAGCGCAGCGCCCTGGCGGCCCTGGCGGCCCTGGCCTCGGACTGGAGGACCGGAGTGACCTAACGAAGCGGCCCGCGCCCCGGCAGTCTCGAGAAAGGCTCTCCAGGCAAACACTCCAGCTCCAGCGGGTTTACTTTTCCAGGGAGAAACAACCGAGCAGAAAGGGAAAAAGAGGAAGAAGGGCCGAGTAAGTGGGAGAATGGAACAAAGGCGGATTAGAGGGCCGCGAGTCCTCGTCGTCCTCGACGTCCCGGTCGTCACCCCCCGCGGGGAGCGCGTCGAAACCGGGGCATAAAATTGATCTCCGGCGCGGAAAACAGTCTGCCTACTAATTGCAGCCGGCAATTTAACTTTTTCCCTCCTCCGTCTCTCCTTTTAGTGCGTACTGCACGAAATGAAAGGCAGGTTTACAGTGCCGAGGTGCGGCGACGCGGCGACGCCATGGAGCGGGCCACCGCCTGCTCCCCTACGCGTCTTTTCACACTCACTTCTCTTATCCGGCCGGCCGGGAAAAAGGAAACACTTTGCGTTTCTTTTCAGTTTTAAACTCGTGTCACGCTGTCGCGCCAATTCCCCCGGGTGAGCTTAGGCAAAAGAAACGAATCGGGGGGAGAGACCGGGGGCAACGACGGCTGGCTGGGCCGCTGGGCCCCGTCCCAAAACTTGGAGACAGCTGGCCGGGTACTTTTCACTTCCTGGATGCGTTGCAGGTTGCCACCTCGGGGCCCTGAGGGAGGGCGCGAGTAAAAACAGTCTCTCTCTCTCTCTCTCTCTCTCTCTCTCTCTCTGACATGCCCCCAAAACAACGAGGGGAAACGACCTGCGTGCGAACGATTTAGTGTTGCTCCAGCCGACGTGTGCCCGCCAGGGGCCGGGGGGCCGGGGGCCACGCAAAATCCGGGAGATGGGAACTGACGACGCACACGGTACAGCGAACAGTGGCGCGGTATTTACCTGCAGCGACGGGGGTGAAGCACCGGGGGGTCGACGAACCGACGAACCACCGCCACTGTCCAAAGGGTCCAAAAGCCGCTGTGCCAAGCCGGGCCTGCTGGTCCGGCCCGGGGCCATCCCTCACGCGAGCAACGCGGGTACCAGAGGGATTGACCGCCCCACACACACACACACACACACACACACACACACACACACACACACACACGACATGCATGGGATGCAGGCGCCAGACTCCATATCTCTGGTAACGGCCTTCGATATCCGGCCGGCGGCCATCCGTCCTCGTCGAACGACCTTCCCTTCCCCCTTCATCGACCCATCGAGGGACCCATCGAGGGACCCATCGAGAGACCGACCGGGTTTTTCGTCCCGTGGCAGCGCGCTGCGACGGGTACACAGATAGGGTATCCGAACAGCAAGGCCGCTGCACTGCCTCAAATTATTCAGCGAAAAGCGGCAAAGCGCACTTCCCTCTCCCGCTTTCTCCTCGAGACGCCCGGGGAAGGCGCGGCGTCCGCACTCCAGGAGCAGGGGGGTCATTTGCATGGGGGCACACGACCGGCACGCCCGCAATGCACTTGGGGTGGACCCCGCCCCGCCGGGGCCTCTGGAAGGCGTGGCGCGGCGTGGCGCACCGTGGCGCGCCCAGATCGCTGACGTCGGCAGAATGACCCACTGCTGCAGCGGCACCAACAACACCGCCAACGCACAGTGGATTTGCCAGACGACCGGTGCAGGTGGCCAAAACGCTAGACGCGTTTGGAGCTCCAGAGTCGCTAAACAGGACTCGAACCGAACGTGTGACCCCACCAATGGATTCCTCGTTCGGAGAGCAATCCATTGGTGGGGTCACACACTCGGTTCGAGTCGCATTTAGCGAACCAGAAGCTCAGAACAACGCGTCTAGAGTTTTGGCCGCCTGCTCCGGTCTCCTGGCCCACTGTGCGGCGTCGAACGGAGCAGGGCAGGAGCTGTCTCGGATTCACAGCACCGAGGTCCCATGGAAGCCCCGAAGTACCGACGGCCCGCCCCTGCCCGCCACCGCGACACCAATTACCATAAGCTACTTCCAGCAGCGTCCCGGCGGGAGTGAAGTTCACCTTGTTATTTCGCCTAAGAAGGGCAGAGGGGCACCGCCGGCACCGCGAGGCGCGAGGCGCCACCCCGGCAGCGCAAATATTTCTCTTTTCGCAGCGAAAATGAAAGGGCTGATCCGGAGAGAGGATTGGGGATAGTGTCGCCTTCGCCTCGCAGCGCCGCGGAGTCCCAGAGGCACCTCGCAAGGCCGCCAGGTGTGTTGACTCTGCAGACTGATTCCGAGGGGCGTTTGCGTCGCTCTGTCTCTCTCGCACTAGTCGCACTCGCGCGCGGGGCGTCCTTTGTGGGTGCGAGGGAGACAGAGCGACGAAAACGACTCTCGGAATCAGTCCGCCGCGCAGGCCCGGGCCGGCCCAGGCCCGCGTGCAGGTGCGAGGCACGCTTCCTCCCCGCGCGACACCGTAATCGTGTTACAGTGTGGTGGCGCCAGGAGCGGCCGGAGCCCTGAGGGTGGCGGGAACGGGCGGCCCGACCGGCCGCTTGTCGCGCCGCGTGATCGCAGCGCCTTCGCCGGCCACGCCGGCCACGGCGGCCACCGCCTCGGCGGACGAGGTCTCCACGGAGGGCCGGCCTGTGGCGGGGTGGCCACGACCCCTGCCCAGCCCCGGGTGAAAAATGGAGCCTCGGCGAGGAAGAAGATGAATGCATGCCTCGGCCGGCGGGGGAGGCGGCGGGGCATCGGCGTGGCGGTGCACGTTCACGCACTGACACACCACCGGCAGCGAGAACATGAAAACTTGTCCAAAGCGAGCCGCTAACTCGGCGCCCCTCCCCTCCCCCTCTCGCCATCAACATGCAGCGGACCCCAGCGCACCCATTTGCCGATTCGGGAAAGATGCTAAAGTACAGTTTCAGACCCGTGCCGGCGCGGCGGCGCGCACCCCACCCGCCACGTCCGGCGAACGAGGGAAAAATATCGCCCGCGGGGCAGTAGGTTAGCGAATACACGTAAACGCGCACACACACACACACACACACACACACACACACCGCGAGCCACCCCTCGCGGTCAACTTGCGCCCGTCACGTCGCGTCGGGGTGAGAGATTGCCGGGGACGTGCGGTGGGGAGGCGCGGTGTGGTGGGGGGTGGGGGGTGGAGGCAGGGCGAGGCCGTGACCGAGACCAGGTGCGTCGGACGGTCCAGTGGTCTCAAAATACCGATAACAGGATAGCACACGCCCGTCCCGACGCCCCGACGCGCCCCACTGGGTACTGCAGGCCGATTCCGAGAGGCTCGCTGTCGTCGCTCTGTCTGTCTCTCTCGCACCTATACGGGACGCCCCATGAGTGCGAGGACGGAGCGACGACTCTCGGAATCAGTCTGCTGGATACCGGGTACCGCCTGGGCCGGCCTGGGCCGCAGCAGGTGCGACACTGCTGCGACAAGCTGCTACCCGGCCGTACCCTTGCTCCCCCGGCGCACCCGCCCGCCCGCCCGGCCGCACTCCCAGCGGCGTCGTCGTCCAACCCTCGGCGATTTAATATTTCCCCAGAGCGCGCAGTACGGCATTGGGTTGGCCCGCTTGTCCCGCAGCGCCAACCGCGTGTTCGTTCTCGCAAAAAAACAAACAAATCGGCAGAAAAACATTGCCAAAGCGGAGCCCCATGGGTGCGGGGTGGGGCGGGGTGGGGCGGGGTGGGGCGGGGTGGGGCGGGGTGGGGCGGGGTGGGGCGGGGTGGGGCGGGGTGGGGGTGTCCTCGCCGTGAGTCACTCGATCCTCCGCGCTCCGTTTCACCTGCCCCTGCATGTCCTTGTCCTTGCCGCAGTGCTGGCGGCGAAGCGGCGAAGCGGCGAGGCGCTCCGAGCGACGCAGGGGAGACGCTAGTCCTGTCTCGGCAGTTGGGCCTCAAACGTTTTGATGCATCAGGACGCGCTCGCGAGCTGACATGCCGACAGCCGGGGGAACACCGCGCCGCCAGCAGACTGATTTCGAGAGTCGTTTTCGTCGCTCTGACTCTCTCGCACCGACAGGGGGAGCACCATGAGTGCGAGGGAGACAGAGCGACGAAAACGACTCTCGGAATCAGTGTGCAGGCCGCCCCCGGCGACGGCAGCCCAGCCGCCACCCCTCGCACTCCGACAAGTCATCCGGGGCCGACGGTGCCGGGCAGTGACGTGGAGACGAGGAGAGAGAGAGAAGGGGGAAGAGGGAGACGCTCCAATTAAAGAAGACGGATTGATCTGATTCGGGGGCAGTGGCGCAAAAACCAGCACGGCGGCCCTTTGATGCGGCCTAGCCTCGCGCAAGGGTGCACGGCTTGGACGACAGGGCGAGGGCGCAGGGCACGCACGAGCCCTTTGCCTAAAGCCAGCCCTTGGCGGGCCGGGGCGGGCCGCCCCCGCCCCCTCCAGGGCCTCCAGGTAGGGCTGATTGTGTTTGGCCCCACTTGGGGCGGCTCGCCTAGGCTGGCCGGCTGGGGGCGGCGGCCGTCGGCCCCGAGGATAAGCCCAACAAGGACCGCCCCCGCCGCCCGCCGCCCCCGCCGCCCCCGCCGCCCCCGGCGCGGCCAAGCCAAGGCCCTGCCCGAGCACGTCACGGATCAAACGGGCGTTGGCTGATTTACAGCCGCCAAGGCAAGGCCCTTTATCGCCAAGTGGCGTGGGGGCGGGGGGCGGCGGGGGTCTCGGTGATCACGGAGCACCTCGGCGTCGACGCCCCGCCGTAATGAGGCAGGCGATCGAAGGCTGCAGCCCCCCTCCCTCCAGGAAGGCAGCCAGCAAGGACCCGCACGCCGACGAGACGCACGTCGCCTAGGGCCGGCCGAGGGAACGCCGACCACACAGCGCGAAGGACGGCCAAGTAACCTTACCCGTCTTACGGAAAGAAGTCAGGCCCGCTGCGAGTCGCTCACCTGCAACAAAGAGAACACCTCATTAGACGGCATCACCAAATACACGCACACTCACCCCGCCGCCCCGCCTCGCTAATGCCCGCGTCTGGAGGCCAGGCGAGGGCCAGGCCGAGGCCGAGGGCCAGGCCCCTCGGAGGGTCCCTGGGAGGGGAGGGCCCTTCTGAGGGTCCTCCTCGGCGGCGGACTTGTTTTGCAGCCCGACCAAGGCCCCGACCAAAGGGCCAAAGCACCGCCGCGGGGGGCCCTTTTTTCGCGAGGCAAACGCAGAGGACGCAGGCAGCGCGTCAACGGGTTGCAAATCCGAGTGCAAACCCCGGCCGCGCTGCCGCCGCTGCTTTCTACTTCGGCACAGAGGTGCTGGGCGGCGAGCGGCCGAGGGGTTGGGGGTGGCGCGACAGCGCGACAGCGGGCTCGTTCCGAACAGTGGCCCTCGTGGCGCCGTCTCCCTCGCACGCGAGGCTGTGCACACGGCTGTGCCGCCGGGGCGCGAGGGAGACTCTCTGCGCGGACTCGCCCTCCGCGGCCCCTCAGCCTCCACTAATAAATCACCGGCAGGCCCAGGCCGGCCCCGCCCCGCCCCGCCCGCCCGCCGCCCCGCCCGCCCGGCCCCCCGCCCGCCCGCCCGGCCCCGCCCCGCCCCGCCCCGCCCGGCCCCGCCCCGCCCCGCCCCCCCCCGCCCGGCCCCGCCCCGCCCCGCCCCGCCCCGCCCCGCCCCGCCGGGCTAAGGCCCCACAGGCTCCTTCTTCCGGTTTCGCAATTTCACGCTGCAACCGATCTAATATCGATTAGCCCCGCGGCTCGGCGCGGCTCGGCAGTGGTTGGCCGCCATTGGCGCCATTGGCATGCAAGTGTGAAATCGACTGTGGGACCAGAAAGGCGCAGAAAGGCACCGTCATCGCGGCGGGCAGCTCAGCCCCACCGCGATTCCACGTGGCGTGGCGCGGCGCGGCGTGGCGTCCAGGGGCGCGGAATGCACACCGTCGCCACCCTCTACATTTCTTTTTCATTCCGACTCCTGGACGAGCGAGTGCGTTTTCCCGATGGCGGCCGCATTCCAGCAGCGCGACAGAGGACTCTCGCAGACTTTATTTGTTTTCATTTCTATTTTATTTCATCTCGCCCGTCGCTCACGGCGAGGGAGAAATGGACTTTCCCCCACCGCAGGCTACATGCAGTTATTGCCGAAGGCGCTGGAACGCCAGCAACCAGGACAGGGGCAAAAAACAACAACAACTTCATCGACTCTAGACCAAACAACAACTTCGACTGCACACCAAACAAACCCCCAGCCCCAGCCAGCGTTCCAAAGAAAAGGATTATCAGTGGATATGGGATTTTTCCAAACAGCGGGTGTGCTATTCTTCGATCCACAGACGCACACAGACGCACGCACACCGATGCACCGGCCTTATCACCCTCACCTCCACACTTTGCATACGCCTACGCCTTCGTTGCGTCGCGGGGGAGGGCACGACCCCCGCAGAGAGAGAGAGGTGCAAGGTGCCGGCCGGCGCCACCGCGCGCTGTGAGTGTGTGTGTGTGTGGGGGGGGGGGGACCGCCCCGCTTCCCGGAAGCGCGTATCGAAGCCTGGCGCCGCAGCCTCCCCGCCGCAGGTCGCCGAACCGCCAGCGCCCCGCCAGCGCACCGCCACCAGGGGTCGCCGAATTATTCGGGACGTTTATGGCGCCCCACACACGCCCCGCCCCGCCCCGCGTGCGACAAAATAAAGTCTGCTCCGCACGGCGATGCCGCGACGCCGCCCCTAGCCGGCGGCGCAGCGCCCCTCCTAAAGTTGCAGATTTCAATACGCAATAATTTTGTCGGCGAGGGGAGAGGGCCGGAGAGGGCGGCGCGCCGATACACGCGTGCGGTTTGTATGTCCCGGACGCGGAACGCGCGGGGCGGCGCGGGGCGGCGACCGCGCCGTTGGGGCAGCGCGATGATTCAATCGGCGTAGCTGCTGCGCGTAGCAAGGGCAGAAAAATAAAAAGGCTGACATAAAAAGTGCATGGGGTTGGAACAGACAGGCACAATGCACGTGGAATGAAAAATGACGTTTCGGCTCGCCATAAGATTGATCCATTGATGCACGCGACCGCCACAAGCCACCTGGGAAGTTTGCCATATTTACGGTAGAATGGAGCCAAAAAGCAAATGCCGCGACGAGTGTTTGGGAACGCCGCTCTGGGCGGGTCAGTCTGCTATAGAGTTGCGGGTACAGGCGCTTAGCGGATGAGTACGGACATGGATGGGCATCACAGTGGCGCGTCAAAAGTCCCAGTCCGAAAGCGGCGGCCGAAGCACAGCGAATCGCCAGGTCGGTGGCACGCCGTGCCACGCCCCCGCCTGGAAAGTTGCCAGCGGTTATCGGCGCCCCCTCCCCCTCCCCCCGGCGCGATCCGAGCGACAAATGCACCCCATTTGTGACGAAGACAATGATAACAAACCGAGGAAGCGAAAGCGCCGTGTGCCCTTGCCGCGACCCCGGTGCCTACAGCAGGAAGGGGGAAGGAGCCCGGCGGCGACGAGCAAAAAAACGAACGAAAAAAAACAGCGAGAGCAAAAAAAGATG
Source organism: Thrips palmi (assembly GCF_012932325.1). Classification (NCBI taxonomy): domain Eukaryota; kingdom Metazoa; phylum Arthropoda; class Insecta; order Thysanoptera; family Thripidae; genus Thrips; species Thrips palmi. Next base: position 14,604,388 of record NW_023144632.1, on the reverse strand, counting down.
CATAAATATATCTATACAGCGCAAAGACGTCATAAGCGAGCGCGCGGGGCGAGGCAACCGAGTGTGGCTAAAATGAAAGACGGCTGAGGCGCCCTGAGGCGGCCGCCGCCGAAACACTCACATATCATTTTAATATGTACTTAGGTGGGCCTGGCGGCGCGGGGCGTGCGGAGCGAAATTGCAAGGACGTTAAATATCCCTGAACGGCGCCGCGCGGTGCTGTCACTGACGCCATCCTCGCGCCGCAGCCTGCCAACCCCACGCAACAAACAACTGATGCCTTGCGAAGCCCCCCCCCCTCCCCCTTTTTCGTCTGCACTTCCAGTGCGGTTGCATTTCCAGACAACGCGCTCCGGGACAGGGGAAAGAGTTGAACAAGACGAGCAAGCCCCGAGCGGGTCCCCTTCGGTCCCCGACCCGAAATGCAAAGGCGCCGAAGTGCCCCGGACGCAAGGCGGCGGGCTCGGCGGGCGGAAGGCTGACGGGGTGGGTGTCTTTATGCAAACGACGGACCTCTCTCCTGGGAGGAGCGGCAGTGCCGGCAGTGGCGCCGCTGCTCGCTCCGTCAGCAGGCAGTCTGCCGACTGACTCCAAAAGTCGCTTCCGTCACTCCGTCTCCCTCGCACCTGGGGCGCCCGTGAGTACGAGGGAGACAGAAGGACGAAACCGACTCTCGGAACCAGTCTGCCCGGCCGACAGGTGGGGCTTCGCTGTTCCTTCCCGATCCTCTCGTTCAACAGCCGCTGAATTTTCATCCCCCATTCTCCGCGAGACCGACAACGGAAGTCGGTACCCGAGAGCGGGAGCGCGTGGCGCCATGCTGGCACACTGGTTACTCCATCCGCGAGCGGCGGCGCGCCAATCCACAGCCCAGGCGCGTCCCGAACCACGGGTTGGTCGCGCTGTCTCTCTCGCACTCGCGGGCCGTGCCGCGGGTCCTTGACGCGGAGGCGCAGACGAGACGCAAATGGGGAATAGGGGCGCACTCAGTCGGCCCCGCTTCGCACTCCGCACGCTCCTGCACTTGACGCACGCACCGGCGCACTCGAATGCAAAACAAAACGCTTTGTGTTCCGACTGCGTCGTTTCTCCTCGTACCGCCCTTCCCAAACAAGGCGGCGCCGGGCGGCGTGCACTCTTGCACACGCCTTGCAGCCCCCGACGCCCCGCGACGCCCCGCGACGCCCCTGCAGCCTCCGGCACGGCCACCTTGTGCTCAGCGGGGGCGTGGCGGCCGCGGCCTGTCGCGTCCACGCGCCGCCGTGTCGCCAAGTCGCCAAACAAACCCGACCGCCAGCCTGCCTCCCCGCCGGGCTGGTTCCGAACACCGTCGCCCTGTCTCTCTCGCACATACGCACTGCGAGAGAGACAGCGACGCAATCTCGGCATCAGTCTGCTGGCTCGCCACGCGCGGTCGGCAGCGGAATTTGCGGTGTGGCTGCCGCTCGGCGCCTCGCGGCTCCTGGGGACGGCCAAGCAGTCCGCCACCGCACTGCTGGAGGCACTGGAACCGCGGTGACGGTGTGACGTTATCGGCCTGCCGGCATGACGAACTGCAGCACGTTCGACGGGCCTCCGCGCACCAGGAGACACGCCGCCGCACCAACGCCCTTCCCTTTTTTCGGTCGGCGCGCCCTTCGAGGCGGGGCGGGGCGGGGCGGGGCGGGGGTCGCGAGGAAGTAAACATTGAAAGAAAAACAGCGCGGCGGGGCGGCGGGGCGGCGGGCAGGCCGCGCGTCGGAGCGAAGTGGGGACGAAGGCCTCCAGGAAACTAATGTGGGCGAGGGGCGCCGCGGGGAGGGGCAGGGCGTCGTCGGGGTGCTCCAGGTGATGACGTGCACTTCACGCAGGGGGCGGCGTCGCGGCCCGGAAGGGTGGGGGGGGGGGGGGAAAAGAGGAAGAAAAATGCGTGCACCCCGCTCGCGAGCAAAGGACCGGCGAGGACCGGGAAGGACAGACGAGCGACAATTTCCCGGAATGGCGTCGCGTTAACGCACACGTCGCCGGGCCCTCGGGCGCCGGGCCCTCAACGCGCTGCCCCCCGCGACGCGCACACACACACACACACACGCACACGTACTGCAAGACGCCCCATGGGGGTCAGCCGACGGCGGAGCAGCAGTGATGTCGTGCTGTAGTACATCCATCTGTGTTTGTGCGTCGTGCCCAAGCGCACTCACTCTCCAAAAAAGAAAAATAGCAAACTATAGTCATAACAACAGCGGGAGCGGAAACAAACCGTTGAAATGCCGAGTTAAAGGCTCGCGTAAAGGCGGATGATATAATTGAAATTTTAATCTCAACGTGATACCAAACGCAAGGATGCGGAATAGGCTAGGGAAACCGATAACTGTTGCAAGCAAAAAGAAGAAGACAGCGTGACTCGTACCCAGCCTCGCTTGTAGATCTTATAAGGCGAGGGAAAAACTGGGAAAACATTGGCAGCCGAGCAGCGGCAACAGAAGCGTCATTATGACCGGATGCCGGCAGAGGCAAGTGTGGCGCTACTTCAATTTTAGCGCAACCGCGCGGAGGCACCTCGCTTTGGCGGCTTCGCTCTCCGTCTCGCGCCCCCCGCACCGCCCACCCGGCCCCCCACGAGGGCCAAAAAAGAGACGGAGCATGGCAGGGCGGCCCTCGACGCAGAACACCATGCAAACCTGCCGTGTGCTGGGGAGTAAATGGCGGCGAAGAAAGTGTAGCGGCGCCACGCGGCCACGCGGCCGGGCGGAGGAGCCGCGGCAGCCACGGCCTCGGTCAAGGCGGCCTCGCTCTGCGTAAAACTTGCGCGCGCGTTCCATGATGAGGAGGACGAGGAGGAGGAGGGGGAGGAGGGGGAGGAGGAGGAGGAGGAGGGGAGGGGGGGGGGAAGGGGAGGAGGGAGGAGGGGAAGAAGAGAGAGAAGAGAGGAGGGGGGAGAGAAAGAAAGGGGGGGGGGAAAAAGGGGGAAGAAAGGAGGGGAGGGGGGGGGGGGGGAGGAGGGGAGAGGGGAAGGGGGGGAAAAGGGGGAGAAGGGGAGAGGAGGAGGAGGAGGGGGAAGGCGTTGCTGCATGATGAGCGACCGTTACCCGCTGCAGAGTAAGTAGCAGTTTGCTTGCACCGGCGCGGCAAGTGCTGCATGGGAACGGCGGCCCGCCTGGAGTCCTGGAGGAGTCCTGGAGGAGCCTGCCGCTGGCACACTGGAACGCTGGAACGCGGCGCTGGAGCGAGTCAGGCGCGGACGTGCCCGCGTCCATCAACACGGCCCCGCGGCGCTGCTCCAGAACCCTGCGCCGGCCGCACCGTCGCGGACCTCGGACCGCTGCAGACCGATTCCGGGAGTCGTCTTCATCGCTCTGTCTCTCTGGCGGTCAAGGGGCGTTGCGCGCGGGTGCGAGAGAGACAGAGCAACGAAAGCGACTCTCGGCAGTCTCCTGCCAGTGTGAGGCCGCGCAGTGCACCGCGCCGTCAACGCCAGGCCGCCGGCTCGCCAGGCAAGCACAAGCACGGCCTGATGGAGCCGTCAGCACCGAGGCGGTGCCGCCGCTCCATGCTGCCGCGCTGCCGCATGCTGCAATCGGCAGCGCATTCACGGCCTCGATCTGCACGTCCGGGCGCGCCGTCTCTCTCACACTCACGGGGCTTGCCGTCGGCTTGCCGTCGTGTCGGTGCGAGCGAGACAGAGCAGCGAAAACGACTCTCGGAATCAGTCTAGGCTCCGTCTCCGGCAGGCGATGATCCTTTCTGTATCTCGTCGGAGAATCTGCTACCGTTTCCGCCCCGGGCCGCGCCGCGCCCGCGCCAGAGGCCTGAGCACGGCTCCGTCGGCACAGATCATTTCGTCCAGGAGGAGAAGAGGTGGGGGTGATTGCGTTAACGCTGCTCCGGGCGGCAGCAACCCTTTCAGCCGAGGAAAGACTCTGATTGGCCGCTTGTCCGCTGCCACACTGGACTCCGGAGACACCTCGCGCACACCAACACACACAACCAGAGAGAGAGAGAGAGAGAGAGAGAGAGAGAGAGAGAGAGAGAGAGAGAGAGAGAGAGAGAGGGGGAGAGAGAGAGAGAGAGAGAGAGAGAGAGAGAGAGAGAGAGAGAGAGGCAACAGCAGCACTTTGTTTGTTTTTGGCACGCGGTAAGCGCGTGCGTACGTCGCGCTGCTGAGGCGCAAGAAGAGGCCGAAGGACGTGGCTGTGCCGTCACCGCGCCGAGATGAGCGCCACTGGGTCGAAAAGGAATGTCGCTGCTCGTGGCGCAATCAAGGAAAGGGTTCCCCGTTCCTGCAGGCCGGGCCGGGCAAGGCCGTCCTGTCCGCCGTCCAGACGTGTCGCGCGGTCGCGGCGGCAGCGGCCTGGTGGAGCCCCGACCGCCGTGCCGCGACCGCAGCGCCGCAGCCTCGGCGTGGCGCCACACGGAGTGACGTCATCGCCATGCACAGCCAATGGCACGGCCCGAGGCGAGGCGCCGTGCTCGTCCAGAAACGTGCGGCGCAAGTCATGAATCAGGCAGCGCGCCGCACAAAGGTGCAGCGGCGGCGCAGAGACCAGACGGGCCGCCCGGACACCCTAGAATCACCTGGGCATTGTCCACGCCAACCCCGTGCGGGCTGCCATTGTCGCTCCATCGCCCATTGTCGCCGCATTGTCGCGCGCCGAGGCAGGCGGAAGCGAGCGGAAGGTAGGGTGCCCGCATCCGATACGCACAGAGGCAACGCACAGATGCATTATTAACCCACATCGGACGGGGATTTTGGGTCCCGAAAGGGCCCCCGGAGTCAAAGTCAAGTCGGTCTGCTGGCCGGGCCGGCCATCTTGGCGGGGCTGACTGCGCCCTGAGCCGGCTTGGGCTTGCCGAGGACCCAAATCGAACGCAAACCCGCGCGGTGCGTGCCCCACAGCTCTGCGGTCGAGTAGTCCGCTCCGCCACTGGCGAAGAAGGAAAGGGACACGGCTGCAAAGCCCTCCTCAGACGGGGCTGGGGCTTCGCTTTGCACGGTCCCAACGCGTCGCTTTCTTTCGTGTGTGTGGGTGTGTGTGTGTCCTTAGGTCCCTTAGGAAGAAAACGGCGAGAGGGGCGGCAGCGCGGCCTAACCCCGACCGAGGGCCGGCAGTTCAGATTAGTCCGATTGCACAGACAGCCCAAAGCAGCTGCGCCCTAGCCTCGGGCATGGCCGTGCTGGCCGTGCTGGCCGCAGTGCGCCCCTCGCCTCGCGAACCACGCGAAGCCACGCGAAGCCACGCCCAGCGCCCTCCGGTCCTTGTCCTTCAGGCCGTCCATTACGACCCCAAGGCCTCGCCAGATTTATCGCGGGGGGACATCTTTGTCGAACGGAGAGAGAGAGATGGCGGAAAGGGAGGTCGGGGAGATCCGCCAAAAGAGCGAGAGCAGGCAGGACACCAAAACAAACGTTGAAAAAGGCGACGGCCCCGACGAGGCGCAGTGAACAGTAAAGCTGGCAACAACACCGGAGCGACGCACTGCGCGGCCGCGACACCTTGTGCCACCTGCACTGCAAGGGAGAGGCTCTGAGCGCGCCACCTCGGAGACGGCCTCGGCCACCACGAGCGCTACGACCCGGCACTGGCGCGCTGGCCTGCACTCTCCGGGCCTTTACTGCCCCCGAGGGCCCTGGGGGCGTTAGCGGCGTTATAAGGGTGTTTACAGTGTAAGCGGGCGGGCAGCGCGACGCACGCACTCTGCGCCTCTGTGTGGCGGGCCGTGGGCCGTGGCGGAGTACACGACGGGGACCACGGGGACCACGGGGGCCTCATGGCGCCTCGTGGTGCCATCACGCGGCGGCGAGCGTCGCGTTTTAAAATTGATAACTTGGGCGGCAGCGTGGTGCATGATTCAGCCTCGGCACATCCAACAGACTGATTCCGAACACTGTCTCTCTCGCTCTCGTGGGGCGTCCCGTAGGCCCGCAGGGGTGCGACAGAGACAGGGCGACAAAGCACTGTTCGGAATGAGGCTGTAGCGCCCCGCCCTCGCAAAGGCCCCCGGCCCCGGGCAGTCCGACACGCCCGCAGCGCACGCCAGCACGCCAGCACGCCAGTCTCATCTCATCACGCGTACAGAGCGGGTCCGAACGGTCCCAACCCCGACCCGCTGCAAGCACACTGCAAGCTGCAACAAGGCGCCCTCCGTGACGGCCACGCTGGACGACGACGCCTCAGCGCGCACCGGCCCGGGAAATGGATCCATGGAGAGAGAGAGAGAGAGAGAGAGAGAGAGAGAGAGAGAGAGAGAGAGAGAGAGAGAGAGAGAGAGAGAGAGAGAGAGGGAGAGAGAGAGGACCCGGAGTACGCCGTCATCCCCGTGCGGCTTGCGGGGCCTGCGGGGCGGCGGCAGCCAAGCAGGCAGCCACGCAGCCACCCAGCAGGCCGACGACATCCTCGCCGCGTCAGCAGACGACATAAATGTCGCAGCCACGCCCCCCCCCCTCACGGCGATTCCCGGGGTCCTCGACAACACTGCGACCGCGTCAACACGACACGCGAAAAGCGGCAAAGGCCTGCCACGCCGGGCCCCGCCCCGCCACCCCCTTCACGTCCCGCCTCTTAAATTCCCCTTCAACGGCCCAAAAGCCCTCTCGCAAAAGCCCCCGGAGCCGGCCTGTACACTGCTCTCTATGAGATCATAAATTCCACACACACAACGAGGAGAGCGTGTGCGTGAGGGGGCTCGAGGGGGGGGGGGAGGGGTCGAGCCGGCCGGGCACCACCGCTGGCGCAGGATGTACACACAAGAGGCATTGCTCTTGATAACGCAAATCTGCCCTGAGAATCGACTATGCAATTGAATCCCGCATTCAAAACGAAGTGCCGAGACAAAAATGGAGAGGGGGAGGAAGACGACGACGAAAATAACACACACCTCGAGCGAGAGACAGAGAGAGAGAGAGAGAGAGAGAGAGAAAGAGAGAGAGGCCCGTCCCCGCTCCGTCGGAATCAGATCAAGACTCATTTTGACAAGACGCGTCGCGCTGCAGAGAGGCCAAACGGACTCCCTGGAGAGGGAGGGAGAGAGAGAGAGAGAGAGAGAGAGAGAGGCTCGTCTCCGCGAAACGTGTGTACGACTGGCACAAAAGAAGAGACGCGCGAATTGAAAAAGTTGAGATGCAGGTACGAGAAAGAAAGTTGTCAGAGCAGAGAAAGGAGTCTAGGTTGGCATCGGGCGACAGACAAGAGGGGGAGCTGCGACGCGCTGGCTGCGAGAGGCTGGTGGAGGAGCCTCATGCTCCGATTCCGAGTCTGAGGGATGGCTGGGCCCTGGCTTGGGGCGCGTCGGGTATTAGGTGTGGTTGGCTGGAGGTATTGGACACAACGGAGCGGCGGGAGTGGCCGAGGGGGCGAGGGGGCTGCTTTGCTGAAGAGATGAGAGCGACCCGACCGAGGCGCGCTCACGGTTCAACTCGCTTCCCCACCGCCCGCCGGGCCCGCCACCCCACGTCTCTCTCTCTCTCTCTCTCTCTCTCTCTCTCTCTCTCTCTCTCTCTCTCTCTCTCTAGCGCACCGCCACACACGCACTCACTCACTCTGTCGGGAGGGTTAGTCCGGCCGGCCGGCTCCACGGCCGAGAGAGATAATGTATTCGCGTATCTCTTCCAAAAAAGTGTAATACCCCATTTGGGGCCCCCCGCCGCCCCCGCCGCCCCGCGGTTGCGGTGCTGCCCGCAGCAGAGTGGGCGGCCGCGTGCCTACACTGCCACCCTGGACAGCCACCCACGCTTCAAAAGAGGACGACAGAGACAAAAAGTGCCGCCAAGTCTCGCGGGGGATGAAAAGGGAATCCCTTCGGCACTTCGTCGCTCCGTCTCCCTCGCACCTGCACGGCCTGCCCGGCCTGCACGGCCTGCACGGGGACGCTCCTCGAGTGCGAGAGAGACGTGGTGGCGGAAACCCTACAACAAAATGCATAATTCAGGGCGACCTGCGCCGAGCCGCCCACGCGACCCGCCGCTCCGTCGTGCCACCGTCAGGCCGCCACTCGGCCGATACGAATTTAAGCGACAAATATGAAAAGAATCCCCGACGCGTGCGGTGGGGGCGGCGAGAGTTTCCCCTCCGAGGTCCGCGGGACTTGGAGACGTGAACGCCTCCGCGGCCGACTCCTAAGGATCAGAGGTTTGTCGCTCTGTCTCACTCGCACCCCAGCGACCCCAGCGGAGCGCCAAGCGAGTGTGAGAGGGGCAGAGCGATGAAACGATGGTAAGGAACCGCGGAAACCACGCAGCATTACCGCGACGTCGGGCGGCCGCTGTCGTCTCGCCGTTAGCCTGCGAAAACAACGGGCGGGGCACAACGGCCGCGGATTGACATGGCGGGGTGCACGGGGCGGGGCGGGGTGGGGCGGGGCGGGAAGGAGGCAAACAACGCGGCTGGCTGGGACGCCCGATTTGCACACCGCCACCCCTGCGGCCTGCGGTCCCCAAATCGAATCTGTGCGGTGACCAAGTCAAGCGCCTTCAAAGACCCGCGATGGAGTGAGGACGACGTTCGGCAAGGAGGCAAACGCAGGACGAAGTCGAGAGGCGCATTCGAGAGGCGAAGCCCAGAGACAAATTCGAGAGACAAGAGAAACGAAGTCGAGGGACGAAGTCGAGGCGGGCCCGCCGCGGTCCGGAGACAGAGCGTCCTGCGGGCGGTGCACTGTGGAGGCGAGACGCTGTCACCGCGGCCTGGCTGCGCGACGCTGCGCGACGCGGTGCGGGTCACATCATTGAGAGGCCACACGGCCGATCGAGACGGCGAGATACTCCGCGGATTGCCGTTCCCAGACGGGGGAACCGAGGGGAATAAAGGTGCCCGCATCGCCCGCCACAGCCGCCACACAGGTGTGAGGCACACAGGTGTGAGGTGCGAGAGACTCCCGGCAAAACAAAGCCCGCCCGGTGCGAGAGAGAACTGTCGAGCCTCTTTTATTTATTTTATATTTATTTCATTAATTTGTCGTTTGTTTATTTCGCTTTGGGCACACTATATTTGCTCGCCTACGTCTCGCCGCGCGTTGTCGTTATTTTCCGATTGTCTTCATTGTCGATTTAAAGAAAAGGATTCCTTTTCCGTGTTTTCGGTCATGAAGTTTTGTTTGAGTCCATCCTCAAAAAGACATAAAAAGCAAAGTGACACCCTTTTCGATACCTTTGATGACGAAAACGTCAGTACAGACTGTTAAGGTGGAAACAAACCCCCGGCGAAAACGTGCCCCTCGGCAAAAATTTGCACTCACCACTGTGTGGGGCAGTGTTTTTTCACTTGCACGAAAGTCTTCAAAGCACAGGAGGGCGGCGAGCGCGTTCAAGAGCGGTGTGGGCAGGGGGCGGGCGGGCAAGAGGGAGGCGAGGGGCAAAGCATGGGCAGGCTGAAGTAGAGGGGGCGGGGAGGGAGGCATACTTGAGAGTGAATCCACACCACTGGTCGCCATGTGACACCCGGCAGAGAGGCCAGCGAAAGGGGAAAGAGAGAGGGAGGGCGAGAGGGAGAGAGAGAGATGGCTGTTTTATGCCCTCACATAAAACGTACGCACCCTCACCCCGCAGCGCCCCGCAGCGGCGGAGCAGGCTTCGTCACGGAGAGCTATGTCAGCCCGCCGCCGCGCCGCCGCTCCCCCCTGGACCTCGCCGTGGACGCTGCCCCCTCCCCTCCTCTTTGGGAACATGCGCATGCGAGATGCGGCGGGCGTGCCTGCCGTCCGGGCGCCGTCCGCGGCCCTCGGTGTATACAGTGTACAGTAACGCGTGATGGACCACCACAACCACCACACCGCGGCCAAGGCCGCCAGAAAACCGCGCCGCACTCCCCAATCACGACGGCGCCGTGAGGGAGAGCGACAGAGAGCGACAGGGGGCTGCAGCGGGGGCGTCGAACTCCAACCCCAACCCGGAGCGCTACGGTGTGGTGGCTCGCGACCCGCGCCGCGACAACAGAAACCAATTGTCGTGTTTGGCTGGAATGGCAGCGGTGGCGCCGCGGTCGCCTCGCTGGAACTTCCCCGCTGGAGGCTAGAGACCTTCCTCGCCGGAGCGGAGCGGACAGGGCCCGAGAAGGGAGTCCAATTTCCCCAGTGTACCGAATCCGTTAATTACAGGTCAGGCCAGCACTCGCTGGGCGGTCGCGAGCAGAGATTTTACCTCTGCGTCTGTGTGTGTGTGTGTGTGTGTGATGACACGTTAATTTGGACGTGCGCGCTCATTCGTATCACTCGAGAACTCCCGCGCACCGCGGCCAAACACGACAGCCATCGCGCGGCGCGCCCTGGCAGCTGCCTCTCAGCGAAACGGACGAAAATGAGAGAGAGAGAGAGAGAGAGAGAGAGAGAGAGAGAGAGAGAGAGAGAGAGAGAGAGAGAGAGAGGCCGTCCAGCATTCCCTTCTCGGCAGCTCATCATCACCTTCCTCGAAATTTCCGTGCCAGTGAGATAGATGGCGCAGAGGAACGTGAGCCTGCAGTGTAGCAGCAGCGTGGCAGCGCCGCACGCACTGTGTTCACTCCGTGCAAAAAAAGAGAAAAGAATCCGCCACCCTTTTCGGCCTTCGGCCGGTTTTAGCGCTAATGTGAGTCGTGTATAGTTTCGCTATGCCTGTCGAAGAGTCGTCTTAATTGCGTCCGAGATTCCGAGGCGTTTCGAAATTCCGCGATGGCCGCGCGTTTTCCCGCCGCGGTGCGTCGAATCCGCGCAGCGCGCAGCGCCGCGGGGCACTGCGAAAGCACCGCCAAGCGCCGCCAAGCCAATCACCACGCTTCGCGGAGCCACCGCCACCGCGCCAACTCCGCCAACAGCGCCAACAGCGCCACGCAAACGGTCATTTCTCCGGTAATAACTAGAGCGTGGCGACGACACGCGTGCACACACACACACACACACACACACACACACACACACACAAACACAGACGGCCGGTGACAGCGCTGTTAAAACTGGATAGGTGGCGATGTCACCAGCACTCGCTGCAAATTCCGGCCGGACAGCCAAAACTCGCTTCCCTCAGGCAGGAGCCACCAGTACTTTGCCACGTGGAGGGCGTCGCCAGAAAGGGCCTTTGGTGCGAGGCGGAGGCTGCAGGCCGAGCGCACTCTTGGCCCCGAATGCACCGAGCGGCCCGACAGGACAGGCAGCCCCGCTGCAACAGTGTTGCTGATGAAATGCCGCGGCCGGGCGGAGGCCCCGCCATGGCATGGCACCGACAGGGCACGGCCTGGCACGGCCTGGCCATTGCAGGCGGCTCAGCCCCTCGCGTCGCTGCGGCTCGGTTGGCAGAAGGCTGGAAACTTCGCCGCGGTGGCGTGGTGCGCTTCACGAGATTGCCGGCGCGGAGGCCTGCAGCACTACGTCGAGGCCGTCAGCGCGCCGCGGCACGCCGGACCGTTTGGAAGTCCGCCGCGGCCACCGCGACCGCGCCGTACTCTCAATGAGTGAGAGTCACTGCACTGTTAGGCAGGCCCTCGGCCGCCCACGGCATGGTCGGTCCACGCGGCGACAACTTTGTAGCGCCGCGCTTCCATGGACGGCAGCGCGGCCTCGTCGTTAAACTCGAGGGCCCCGAGGAGGAGGGCGAGGAGGACGAGGAGAACAAGGACGAGGAGGACGACGACGACGACCAGGAGGACGACCGGAAGGAGGACGACGAGGAGAGGGATAACCAGTAGGAGGACGACGATGAGGAGGAAGACGCGCGGGCTGCGTCGCGGACATCCTCACCCTCTCGTCGGCCACGTCACCGGCGTCACCGCGGCGGGTTGATTACAGGAAACTGATCCATATGCACCTCCCCGTCATAAAGCCCTGCGCTGCCCTGCGCTGCACCGCCGCGTCGTAAAGGCAAGGCGGAGAGAGGCGCGGACGGGACGGCAGCGGCGGAGACGACGACGCCGGGGACGCGGGGACGGCAGATGCAAGTGTCAGAGAGTCAGCGGGGCGGCATTAAAACGACGCGGCGCAGCGACCCTGGTTTACTGCCCGCCGAACCGCCCCGCCCCGCCTCGCCCCGCCCCGCCCGCCCGCCCCGCCCCGCCCCGCCCCGCCCCGCCCCGCCCCGCCCCGCCCGGCCCCGCCCCGCCACCGCGGCCCCGGGGACCCGACGCGACGCGACTTCCGCGCGCGGAACGCAACGCGGTTCCGAGAAAAGTCATCGGCGGCAGGACGCAGGACTCGGGGCGCAAAGGGGCCTCCCGCGCATCTCGTCGCCGTGCGGGTGGTCCTGGCGGGGAGCCTGGCGGCGGGGGGCCTGTACACTGGGAGTCTCTCTCGCACTCATGGCGCGTCACGTGTGGGTGCGAGCGCGACAGAGCGACGAAAACGACGCTCGGAATCAGTCTGCCGGTCTGGCTGGAGCCCTTCAGGAGGTGCAGCAGGAAGCACTGCTCCGCCACAACGGCGGATGAGCGTTTTATTTCGCAGTGGTACAAACAACAGAGCGTATAGTAGTATGTGCGGACCCGAGGCCAAAAGTGTGCGCCAACCTGCCGGAAAATACAGGGCTATTTCGTGGAGCACGACTCTCAGGCTGTACAACACAGACACACTCACACACGCACACACAGAGAGGCGTGCTTATCACGGGAGGTTAGTGCGTAGTCCGCCCGGCGAATACAAACAGCGCACTTTTTCCCTTGAGGGGTCCGCGGCGGGGTCCGTGGCGGAGGCTGGCGAGGCCGGGGGGGCCGCGGCGGCACACTGCCGCGCACCGCCGCACCGCCGCACGGCCTCCTCGTCACACATAAAGCAGTCGCTGCGCACACACGCGTTGCGATAAGGGAGACTTACTGCCGGACCAACTTTTGGCTTTGGCTTCGGCTTTGGTGCGCTTTTGGTTCCGCGACGCCGATGCACGCGGAGCCGAAGCGCACAGTGGGCCACAAGACCGGTGGAGGCAGCCAACACGCGTTTTGAGCTCCAGAGTCGCTAAAAGGCACTCGAATTGAACGTGTGACCCCACCAATGGATTTCTCTCCGAACGAGGAATCCATTGGTGGGGTCACACGTTCGGTTCGAGTCCCCTTTGGCGACTCTGGAGCTCAAAACGGGTCCGGAATTTTGGCCGCCTCCGCCCACTGTGAAGCGGAGCCAAGTGGTGCGGTGTACAGGCGGTACAACTCCGGACGGCAATCACTCGCCCGGCCCGGCCGGGCCCCAGGAGACTCGATTTCTCGCCGTCAGCGCGCGACACGCACGCACACAGACACGCCACACACACGAGCCAACACCTGGGCAAATCACACAGTGTCGCAGCGCTTATCTCTAATAGCAGGGGGGCCGGGCCTGCGCCACGTCGCGCACCTGGAGCTGGAGAAAACTTCCGCGCGCCGCCGAGAGGCAGGGCGGGGCGGGGCGGGGCGAGGCGGGGCGGCTGCCTCCACGATAAGAGCCCGTCTTAGCATAAACCGCGCCGCGGTACATCAAAGGACTGATGGATACACACGGCACGGCGTGGCACGGCACGGCGCCCACGTCGATTAGTCCACGCGGCCGTACGCTGCTCGCCGAGCGAGCACGCCGTCGTCGAGACCCGCAAACGCGCGCAAACGCGACGCGCGCAGCCTTCACGGTGTGTATACCACGCCACCGCGCGTTGGCTTCGGCGCGCGCAGACACGGCGCGATGTCGCCCACACTGTGAACCGTCATACCGGTGCAGGAAAACCACGACGAGGAACGAAATAAGGCAACCTCGACGACGACAACGGCCAAAAGGTGCGCGCGGCGAGCAACATCGAGGAGAAAGAATCCCCCAAACTGCGCGATTCGCGTTCCCCGAGGCGGAAGCCCTCCTGCTCCTCCCGGCCAACAATCTGGCCCCGCTCCGCCCCGCTTCGCCCTGCTCCCCTACACTAGACGCCATCCGAGTGATGCGAGGCCATGTCGAGGCGATGCCAATTTCGACTGCAATCCGGAGATAACCTGCGCGCTTCCCCCGCGCGGCATGCAGAGGGGGCGTCGGGAGGGCGTGCCGGCGGCGTGCCTGCGGCGTGCCGTCCTCGCCGCGCAGGCCCTGCAGGCCCCGTAAGGACGCATACCGGATGGCGACCGCCAGCGACCGCCCCACCGCCATACCAGGCAGATCCGGAGGGCGAGGCCGCGTCACTGCAGCTCCACAGTGGGTCAGAAGACCGGTGGAGGCGGCCAACCAGAGTCGCTGAAAAGGACTCGAACCGAGCGTGTGACCCCACCAATGGATTCCTCGTTCGGAGAGCGATCCATTGGTGGGGTCCCACGTGCAATTCGAGTACCATTTAGCGACTCTGGAGCTCAAAACCCGTCCGGGATTTTGACCACCTTCACTGGGCGTCTTCTAGCCCACTGTGCAGTGCTGCCGTCGCTCCGTCTCGCTCGCACGCACGGGGCGTTGCGGACGGGTGCGAGCGAGACAGAACGCTCCAGCACTGAGGCGCAACGGCGGCACGGCGGCGGCACGGCGAATTGGCCGTCACGCTGTTTGGCCGTGTCGTTTCGCCACGGTTCGGATACGCATACAAACACGCCTAGTCGGCCCACACGCATGCCAGCCTCGCTGCACGCCGCGCCCCGCTGCGCCGCGCCTCGGGAACGAAAAGATGGTCGTTACCGCGACGCAGAGCGCGCGGAGCGCGAGGGGCCTGTAGTAGTGTAGGGCCTCAAGTAGGCCGCGGCCCGCAACGCCAGCCCAGCCAGCCGAGGGTTCGCGCGCGAACTTTACACCGCTCACATAGACACCACCTTCTCTCTCACTCACACACACACAGACAACACCATCTCTCTATCCCTCTCTCTCACACACACACACGGAGGAGCACCACCCCGCCGACCATAAAGTGGGCCTAAGGGCCTGACTCTTGTTATACCGCCCCTCCTCGCGAGCAGAGGTCCCCCCTCCGCTTCAATCAAATCACCTGCACCAAATTGGTAAGACGAGCGGGGCGGGGCGGGGTGGGGCGATAGGGTGCAGCACGTGCGCGACAGCGGAAATCGGATGCGAGTGGGCATATTAAGGAATCAGGAGTCGGACGGACAGACTGGCGGATAGACCAGACAGACAGACAGACACGCGCTTGCAGTGCATGCCTCGTTACCCGCGGGTAAGACGATACCGTCATCCTGGTACTGTACTGCCTCCAGGTCCCGCTGCACACACACACACACACACACACACACACACACACACACACACACACACACACACGACGCGCGCGCAAAAAAGGCACGCGGTGAAGCGAGGGGCGAAAGAGCCAAAGTCATCACTCCGACAACAGCCCCTGCGACTACCCCCGCGGGGGAGGGGCCCCAGGCCAGCGGCCCGCTGCCGCTGTGTGCGCCGCGCCGCCAGCGAACCGCCAGCGCCCCCGCGAGATCCTGCACAACGTTTCCCCCTACGCGGTACACGCGTCTGGAATTACATTTTCAACGCCAGCGAGTGGACTCGTAGGCCTGGGCCCGTGGGCATGGGCCCGTAGGCCGCGGGCCCCTCTTTTGCCGTCGCGCGTGTGTGAGTGCAATGGGAGATGCTTCCGACTACTCGCCCTCCAGAAGAAGGGGAAACTTTACCGCGCCCTCCCCATGTCATATATAGATCCCTGCCTACAAATTACACTGTCGGCAATGCGTCTCTCTAGCTCTTTTCGTGGCTGCGCCCTAGCCAGTTCCCTTTCGAGCTTCAGCGCCGGCATCAGACCTTGGTAAGGCCACGCAAAGTCGCCAGATTGCGTCCAAACTCAATCCAAACTCCAGCTTGGATTGGCCAGACTCCAGCCGCACTGCATCCGGGCTCCAGCCAGACCCAGCCAGACTCCAGCCAGACTCCAGCCAGACTCCAGCCAGACTCCAGCCAGCTCCAGCCAGACTCCAGCCAGACTCCAGCCAGCCCCAGCCAGACTCCAGCCAGACTCCAGCCAGACTCCAGCCAGACTCCAGCCAGCTCCAGCCAGACTCCAGCCAGACTCCAGCCAGCCCCAGCCAGACTCCAGCCAGACTCCAGCCAGACTCCAGCGAGACTCCAGCCGCGCGGCCCCGAAAGCCCCCCATTTCCGTCCAGATTCTCTCCCCTTTTCGCACCTGCGCCGCGCGGCTCACCGCGGAACGGCGTGCCGCGTCGTCGGTGCCTACACTACAAGCACCGCGGGGCCGCTCCGCCGCTTCGCCGCCTATCACGGCAGACGACAACAAACGACGGGGATACTTTATACCTGTCGCGAGCGCGGGCGGCGGGCGCTCTGGTGGGCTGCCGAGCCCCACGCAGCACTGATTCCGAGAGTCGTCTTCGTCGCTGTCTCTCTCGCACCTGTACGCGACGCCCCATGAGTGCGAGAGCGACAGAGCGACGAAGACGACCCTCGGAACCAGCCGGACCAGCCCGCCGGCGGCAGCGCGGCGGTCCGTAGTGGCGGCCCGCGACCCAGCGCCGCCACCGGCCGCCACCCTCTGTCTCTGCAGCCCCGCCCCGCTGCGCCCCGCTCGCTGCGAAAGCGGTGCGGTGTAAACCCGCGGGTTGTGGCCGTCGCACCGGGGAAGGGGGTGAGGGCGCAGGTGGAGGGAAAACCGTTTGGCCGGAATGAGATTGAGAAGCTGTCAGCAGCCAGAACCGCGGGGAGGAATACGGCCAAAGTAAAAGGGGCGGCGGGGGAGAAGGCGGAGTGATTTCGCGACGGCCGTCTAGGCCGCCGTCAAGGCGCACGCCGCGCACGCCTGCAGGCTGTCACTGTCTCTCTCGCACCCGAAGGGGAGACCCCGTGAGTGCGAGAGAGACAGAGCGACGAGAACGCCCCTCGGAATCGGCCCACTGGCCAATAAAACGGGGCGCGGCCAGCCGCACAGGGGCTGCGGCGCCGCCTGCGTTTTACGGGTCGCTGTTTCACTCGGCGTTGCGTTCGGCCGCGTTCGGCCGTCAGGTGAGAGGGCGGTGGGGCGGCGCCTGGGAGGGGGGGCATCTTCCACCGTTTCCAGCTCGGCCGGCCGGAAAAGTTTGGGCAGTCATCGCAAGCGGCGGGGCGGCCAGGCAGGAAGGCACTTCCTGAAGCACCGTCTCCACCACCGGCGGCGCGCGGCCCGAGGTAAACTTACTGCACGCCTCCACTCCATTTTCGGCCGAGTCGCGCCGCGGGCCCCCGCCCCCACAGTGCCAAATAACTTGTTGCGCCCCCCCCCCCTTTTCGCCCCCTTTCGCCGCGGCCACTTGGGTGCCCCACTCCATCAAGACCCCCGGGCCGATAACGGCTCGCGACGCGCCGAACAAGCTGCCAGCACTGCCAGCGCGGCGGGGGAGCGCCGGCCGGGCCTATGGGCCCTATGGGCCGCCCTATGGGCCGCCCTATGGGCCCCGCCAGCCAGATAGCGCGACCCTCACCTCGCGCGGAATTAAAGCGGTAGGAAATGAAGCCGCATCCCGCCGGCAGCCTGTCGCCGCTCTGTCCCTCTCGCACCCTGGTTCACGCCCCTAAGAGTGCGAGAGAGAGAGAGAGAGAGGGGGGGGGGGTTCGGAATCAGGCTGCTGGTTTCACCGCCACAAAAACGCGGGCGGTCTCTGCTTATCGCGGGGCACATCGGCCCGCCACCGCCGCCACCGCCGCCACCGGCACACAGCTGTGCCGTCCGGTCCGCCCCCGTCCGCCCCCGGCCGGCCCGCCCCTGGGAGCAAGACGCTTGCCCTCCCGACGGGAAAAAATCACCACCAGCTAAAACACCCTCCGACCACCAGCTCCACCAGTGGGGGGGGGTCATTCACCAGGCTCGCTCCCGGCCTGGCCAAGCTCGGACGCCGGCAGACTCACGGCCCGCAGCACTGGCCAGACTCGGCCCTCTCCTCGGCCGGAAGGCGTACCTGGAACACACAACGAGCAGGGGTGTGAGTGCGAGGCACTTCTAACGCGGCACACACAGTGCAGCGACACGAATGCAACGAGAGGGCCGGCCAGCGTGGCGTAATGCACCCTCCATTCGCACGGAGACAAGCAGACAAACAGACAGACAGACAGACAGACAGACGCGCGCACACGCAGCGCAAACCCCTCGTTACCCTAATGCTGTCAAACGCGCCGCGGGCCAACGCACACCAACGCCCCCCCCCCCACACACACACACACACGCACAGACTGAGCGCGACTGGGCGCGGCCGGTTCGTGAAACACCAACTTTATCCGCGTTAGGGCAGCTACCCGCTGCTGCTGTCCCCCACACGGCCGCGCCCAACTCCCACGGCACTCGGCTCAGCGTCATTCCCCGGCGACGCCAAAGCGCCTTTGCCGCTCAGCCCTGGACTTAGCGGGTCCGAAGGAGGAGGTACTGCAGTGTAGGGACACGTGGGCTGGCCCGCCCTGCAGCCCCCCAGGCCCTGCGTCCCGGGGGTCCAACCTGCCCACCCCACTGGAAGGCCCCTACACCAGAAGGGCCGCGCTGACCGCACGGCGTTTTAATTGCCGCGCGTAAATCAATTCCGCTAATTAGAATTGGAATTATCGTCGTCTGGCTGACGGACGGGCGGACACGACGCGTAACAAGGTAGACGGCCACCCCACCGGGGACGCGCCCTGTCTCTCTCGCGCCCAAGCGCCACGTGAGTGCGAGCGAGACAGAGCGTTCGGAGGCAGCCTGGTGGCTCGCCTGGTGGGACGAAGGCAAGAGAGGAAGAGCACAGCTCACCGAGCTGACTGGGTCCGAGAGTCGTTTTCGTCGCTCTGTCTCTCTCGCACTCATGGGGCGTCCCGCATAGGTGCGAGAGAGCCAGAGCGACGACAACGACTCTCGGAACCGGTCTGCAGGTGAGCCGCGAATCCACTCGGCTTGGCGAGCGCCGGAAGTTCGGCGAACAGCCTGGCAACACCGCCGCGGCCCCGCCGCCACACCGCGTCCTGCGGGTCGTTTATCATGACCGCTGCGCCGAGCCGCGCCGCGGAGGAGGTCGCGGGGGTCGCCAACACCCACGCAAGTGCCCGCCAGTTTGCCGGAGTTGTGCGCGCCGTGCGGGGCACCACACTGCAAAGACTAGAGAGAGGGGGAGAGTAGGGAACGGGGACGGGACGGCGACAGTCGGTGCAAAGCCCCCTGAGAAAGCTGACGGCTGTCGCGCGGGGATGGGCTCCGGCGGCGCCTCCACCCACGACGCCGACGTCTGTTTTCCTGCGTCCCTGCCAAGCCGCACTATCGCGCACACACACAGACGCAGACACGCACTTCGTCATCGTCGTCGTTATTTCAATCCGCGTCCAGCGGCATGACTCGCCGTCGGCGTGCCGTCGGCAAACACAACAAGCGAGCTTTCTTTGGCGGCCGGACAGCGCGCGGCGGACAGGACTGCGCCACGCCTGGGCGACGCCCGCCGTCCGTCACGCCTAAATGGAACTGTCACCGCGCGTGACGCCGCAGCCACCGCCGACAGGTGGCCGTCGACGGCCTCCTCGTGGTGCCACCGGGAGCCGCCACCGCGGTCATGTCGCCGTCGACGGCGTCCTCGTGGTGCCACCGGGAGCCGCCCCCCGCGACGTCGAGGTGCCCGCCGGCGGCCGCGTTCTCGAGCAGGAGGAGGAGGGTCATCGCCAACTTGCGAACTGCTGCGCCGGCGGCGGAAGGCAGCGGCCGAGCAGCGCCGAGTTCCCACGACTTTGTTCACGGCGGCCCCGCGGCCCATCCGGGTTCCTTTCACCGCCAGTCCGGGGGTCACGGCGACGACGAGGATCCGCGAGGATCGCCGCGGGGAACACATAAACCGAGGCGGACGCAGCGCGCACTCCATCAAGCCTTCGTTTCGTTTCGCGCTTGCTTTACACCTCGGCTCGGCGGTGGTGTTAGTGCCCTCCTTCGCGAGCTGCAGCCGCTGCAGTGCGCGGCCTCCCGCCGCCACCATGCAGTGCGACGGGTCGGCAATTACCGACCGAATAATGATTGTGGCGCCACACACTCACACACACTCGCACTAGCTCACTCGCTGATACTCATGCACACACACTAATGCACACACATGCACACAAACCGCACGCGCGGGGCACAGGAACCTCGTTAGCTAAACGCGCCTCAGCGACATCAACACCATCAACAAAAGCAACCGGCGCCCCGCGCGTGTTGTCGACGCGGTTCGCGGCGTCCGCGCGCACGGGGCGCACAGGGCGCACGCACACACAGGCAAGGCGCGACAAGGCAGCACGACCTGCTGCAGTCCAATAAAAATGCATGACAAATCCAGAGCGAGAGAATAAAGCGAAGCAAAACAGTTTCGGCGACAGAGACGGGGAAAAAGTTTGACATGGTGTTGCGGGCGGCCGCGGGGAGGGGAGGGGCGAGGGGCCCCGCAGGGAATTCTGGCGGCGGCGAGGTGGCGCGGCGGGTCCGCGGCCGTTGGTCCCAACGGCAGTTCCAGTCTCCGCGCTCCGCGCTCCGCGCCGCGGGCACGGCAGGCTGCTCGCCCCGCTACTCGGCGACCACGGCTACCTCCACCGCCACGGCGCGCCGCGGTACCGCCATAACGCGTTAGTTACTGCCCTGGGCTGCTTGTTGCGACGTCAAACTCGGCAGGCAGGCAGGCAGCCAGGCAGGCAGGCAGGCAGGCCCTGAGGAGAGGAGGAGGAGCCCTAGCCCCGGTCGCCGCGCGGCCGCAGGCATGCCGCAGGCCAGACACGACAACCAAGCCAACCAAGCACAGGGCAAATAGGGCAAGCAATGTCCCAGGCGGGAAACGGCCGTCATGCCGGCATTGGAACCCTGACATGATGTCGACATGTCGGACGACAGCGCGGGTATCGAGTGGAAGGAGAGGCGGCCAGGGAGGCGGCTAGGCTTGCGGGGCTTCGTCGTGGACCCGACCCAACCGCAGCCACCGCAGCGCGCCGCGGCGGTGAGCCTTGCAGTGTGGTGGCGGTGCCTCAGACGGCCACGACGGCAGGGGGCGGACGACGCCCACCTCAAGGGCCGCCGCCGCACGGCCGCCGCCGGCGAGGGCCGCACCGCGCACTTGGTGACCACGCCCCGCGACGCAGCAGCGCGCAGCGACGCACTTCCAAACTCGATTACCGCCACGCCGCCACGCCCGCCACAGAGAGAGTAGTGCACAGTGCACCTCCACGCCCCGCCCGCACTTACGGTGTAACGTCGTAAACAATGCCGAGGAGATTACGCGCCGGACAGCAGTCTCTCTCTCTCTCTCTCTCCTCTCTCTCTCTCTCTCTCTCTCTCTCTCACTCACTCACGTAGGAAGTCGCGGGACGGGGGTGGACAGACGGGCGGACGGGGGCGGCGACGGGGGCGGCGACGGGGGCGGGGCCGCCACAAAAACCAAATGCGTACAACTCAATTTCTCATCCGACAGTGTGTGAGTGCGTGTGTGTCCGTAGTACACTAGTACGTGCCGCCAGCCTGACGACACAGCGCCAATGAGAGGCTCTAACGAGGCGCACCACGTGACCAGCACACGCACACACACACACAAACACACGTTCGTAAACAGGCAAGCGCAGAGGCCTACTTCCGAATGCAATCACACACCTGCCCGTCGAGGTATACACCGACACAAAATACACTCACACACACACACACACGCCCCCCCCCCCACACACACACACAGTTCCGGTACTCCTTGCTCATTTCCCTGAACCCAGCCACCTGTGGCAAGAAAGGGCGTACATATTGCGCGCGGATCCGCGGATATGGCAGAGCGCGCCGGTCGGAGGAGACTGCAAAGCAAATTGGGCAAACGAGCCGAGATGAAAGTGCAGTGACTGTGGCGCGTCGTGCGCGTTTACGGGGGCGGGGGCGAGGACCGGCATAGGCCGTTCCGTCTCTGTCGCACTCATGGGGCGCATCCCGCAGCGGTGCGAGAGGGACAGGGGAGGCAATCCTTTGGAATCGCGGTTCCGGTGCGACGAGGAGGGGGCGGCGTTATGAGCTGCAGCGCGAGAGAGCGCGCCAAAGTAACGAAGGGCTGTCGCAGAGGACGGCGTCGACAAGGAAAGATACAGCAACGGAAAGGGGGAGGGGCGGCAGCTCATAGTAATTGACAAAGCACTGTTTGACGGGCGGGGCACGGCAGGCCGCGGCAGGGCGCAGGCAGGCTCTGCTCCGCCCGACGACAAAAGTGTACAGAAGGTCACTCAAGGGCAGCGAGGGGGACGGGGGGGGGGGGGCCTCACGGTGGCTGCCTCGCTCTCTTCGGGCTGGGGGCTCACTTACGCCTGCCGTCTCCAAGAAGCGAACCAAAGCGACAAGAAGAAAAAGAGACCAAAAGGCACCCTTGAACCGCAAGGCGACAAGTTGACGATCTTCTTTCTCAGAGGAGGTCGAAAGAACGGCCAAAGGGAAGGCCGAAAGGGCGAAGCTAGCGGAGAGCCCGAAGCGGGCCTGGAGTCCCGGACAACGTGGGCCAGAGGACCGGTCCTTGAACCGGCCGAAATCCAGAACGCAACTCGAGCCGAACGTGTGACCCCACTAATGGATTCCTCGTCCGGAGGTCCATCGGTAGGGTCACACGCTCGGTTCGAGTCCCATTTCCGCGATTTTGGCCGCCTCCGACGGTCTTCTAACAAATCCACTGTGCAGTGTAGCAGACAGCGGCGTGCGTGCCGCGCGGCATATTTACGGTGGTGACAATGAAGTGATCATCGGAATAATGATGATCGAAGCGAGGGGGAGGGGAGGGGAAAGGGGGAGGGGGGGGACGGGTTGAGGGGCGCAGATGCCGGCGGCCAGCACACTGCCAGCACCAGCTGCAGCGGCACGCAGCACGCTGGCCTCGACGCAGCGCGGGGGACAGATGGACGCACTGATGGACAAACAGGGCGGCCCGCATCGGCCGCGCCACGCCACGCCACGCCACGCCACGCCACGCCCGGACCGCAGCCACAATGCACACGGCGTCGAATGACGCGTCACAATATTGTTCCAGGACCGAATGTGCGCGAGCACGGCGAGCAAACAGGGCAGCATTCAGGGCGCGTTGCACCGAGGTTTCAAATGATGAAGCTCTCTTTGGAGGAGATATGGCGCAAACCGCGCTCGTCTCGGCTGCTGTCGGCTAGATCTGGCTGAGAGGAAAACGAGTTCCATGAAGAGGAAGAAAATCTGACTATAGCAATTCCCCCCCCCCCACACACACACACACAGAGCGAGATGGCTGAGCCCGGATGTGACAGACGCGTGCCCGTTCGTTTTCCTTGAATTGGCGGGGGCTTTGTCCGTCCTCTGGGCGACGCAAATCAGTGCAAATTGGGTGATGGATGGCTTGCGGCCCCGAAACGCGACATGGCGCGATCGGACGGACGGACGGACAGACAGACAGACGAACGATGCATCATGACAGAGTGAGTAGGCTTCCCACGCTTGTCGTTTTTCCCGCGCGATCCGACATCCCTGGCCCTGGGCTGCTGGATGACCACTTCGCGGGCGACGAATGTGGCCAGCACCGCGACTTGCAGTGTCAGCAAACGTCGCACGCCAGGTTATGCTAACAACACTACATGCAGCACTGCAGAGCGCCATGTGGTCCACCACCCCGCCGCCGTGTTCGCAGGCGCCGCTAGCGCTTGCGTTGGGCGTCCCCGTCGAGCATCGCGACGGCCAGCGGGAGGCGCAGCGCGGCCCGTGGGGGCGGGGCGGGGCGGGGCGGGGCGCCCTCGGGCGGACAAACAATGACGGGCGGAGCAGATTCACAAAGAGCGGCGGAAAACAGGATAAAAACAAAAACAAAATAAACGAGTCGGCGCGCTGCGGCGCGCACTGGGGAATGGGGTTCGAGATCCGAGATTCGAGATCCGGGATTCGAGATTCGGCGGGGAAGTAACGCGCATGTTGGACAGCCCGGGGAAAGAAAGGCGGCCTCCCTCTCGCCATGAAAAATTGATCGACCGTAATGCTGTGTGCTAATGCTGTTGTTCTTGCGTGCGGGCGCGCGTGCAAGCTCCGTCTCCCTCGCGCTCATGTCGTCGGGGTGTTCCGTCGGGGTGCGAGAGAGACAGCGGCGCGGGCTGCCCGCCGACACCAAGAGGAGTCGCGCACGCCGTGGAGGGCGTGTCCTTTCCACCCCCGAGGCCCGCGGCCGCGCGGCCCGAGTGCGTCATGACGGCCAGCCGACTGATTCCGAGGGTTGCTTTCGTCGCTCTGTCTCTCTCGCGCCTAAAGAGACCTCCCCATGAGTGTGAGAGAGACAGAGCGACGCAAACGACTCTCGGAATCAGTCTGCAGCACTGCCGCCGCCGGCCCGACTCGGCCCGACTCGCAACCGGTTCAATTTATTATTAATGGATTGACCTCCCCGCGCGGCTGCCACTCCCGGAGGCCGGGAAGGCCGGGGGGCTGATAAGCTCAAACAACAACAACAAGACGGCGAGTGGGACAGCTGGCGAACCTGGGCCAAGAAGGGGGAGGCGCACGATGACGGGCGAGGCCGGCAAGGCACCGCGGAGGCAGCGCGACGACGAAGCGAAGGACGCCGAGGGCCCAGAGGGGGCCGACCATGGGGCCGACGAGCCGACGACGGGGAGGCTTAATAAATAAAGTGAAAAGCCGTGTCGCTCTCCGTCTTCCTTTATTCGGGATATCTTGTCAGACGACGACGGCCCGGTGGCGCTCGGCTCGGACTCCAGGACGGTCCGGCGGGGCTTGACTTGCCGCGAGGGGCCCCGCCACCGCGCCGCGCGCTGGCAGCCCTGTGGCGCGACGATTCCAATGCCCGCTCTCTCTCGCACTCTTGGAGTGCCACAGGCGTGCGAGAGAGACAAGCGGCGGCGTCGCTGGGCGGGAGGCCCCGTCGAATGCCGTTCCGGCCCGGCCCCTCCAAGATAGCGATTTTACTGCCGAATCCGCCATCACCTTGCAGGCAAGATCCGGGCCTCTATGGAGGCTATCTCCGCGCCATCCGCCCGGCCGGCAGCCCACGTCAGCAGTCCGCGCCAGGGGCGGTCCAGGGGCGGCCTTGTGGGGGTGGGCAGAGCGCGGAGCAGCACTTTGTGCCTACTCCAGCAGCATTCAGGGGGCAGGTACCAGTCTTCCCCGCCCTTCGGACTGCGACGCAGCAGACTGATTTCGAACTTTGTTTTCGTCGCTCTGTCCCTCTCGCACCCAGGGGGTGTCCCCTTTAGGTGCGAGGGGGACAACCCACGCAACCCCGCCCACTTTGCCCGCGGTGCCGCCCTGCACCACCGTCGTCGTCGTGGTGGTCGTCTTGGCGGACAGGCATCCTTCCTGCGTTGCATGCGCTGCGTGCGCTGCACCCCTCGTCGGGGCGGCCATTCAAGCCAGGCCGTCGCGAGTCTGTCGAGTCGAGTCCGCCCGGGGCGCTCCAACGCTGCTGCCGCTGCACCGCGCGCGCACCGCGCGCCCGTTTGAAAGGCGCGCTGCCAGCCTCGTCTGCCCCGCCGGTCGGACGAGCTGGCAGCCACCCAATTACACGGACCGAGTCAAACGGAATAAAACGCCGAGAATCGCGGAGCGTCAACAAGTCGGCCGCCAAATTAGCCTCGTCGGATATTCCGCCCTCCTAGACGGACCGCCAGCAGGCTCATTCCGAGAGTCGTTTTCGTCGCTCTGTCTCTGTCGCACCGGTAAGGAACGCCACATGAGTGCGAGAGACAGAGCGACGGAGGCGACTCTCGGAATCGGTCTGCTGGACGTCCTGGCGCCCCTAGCGGCGCGTGCCGCGGCGGGTTCGGTTCCCGCCGGTGGGCCTGCCCGTCTAGTCGGGAATGCGGCGCCGCTGCTCGACTCCGAACAGTGCTCCCGCCGCTGTCTGTCTCTCTCGCGCCCCTACGGAACGCCCCGTGAGTGCGAGAGGGACGGAGCGACGAGGCGCCACTGCCGCCCGGAATCAAACTGCGGGGCGTGCCCCAGGCGTGCCCCAGGCGTGCCCCGGGCTGGAGGGCGTGGCCGGCGTGTGCGGCGCGGGCAGGCTTCGGGTTACCGCCGTTACCGCCGACATCGTACACCTCGGCGTCGAGGCCGAGCAGCCCGAGGCCGTCGGGGCCCACAGGGCCTCCTTGCCGGCCGGGTCGACGACCGCCACGGACCCGGGGGTTAAACACTCTAATGAACGCCGCGGCCGGTGCCGTTTCGTCGCTCCGTCTCTCTCGCACTCGCGGCGCTTCCCGCGGAAGTGCGACAAAGACGGAGCGAGTGCACAGTGGGCCGGCAGACCGGTCGGGGCGGCCAAAATTCTAGCCGCCTTTTGATTTCCAGAGTCGCCAAATGAGACTTGAACCGAAAGTGGGACCCACATAATGGATTCCTCGTTCAGAGAGCAATCCATTGGTGGGGTCACACGTTCGGTTTGAGTCCCATTCAGCGACACTGTAGCTCAAAACGCGTCTAGAACTGTGGCCGCCTCCACCGTTCTTCCGGCCCACTGTGGAGTGCCCTGCATTAGCTCTGCCATTCCCTTTCTGCTGCACGCACTTTGGCCTCTTTGCCAGGCGCCTTGCGACGGCGGCGACCGCAACCAGTGCACCACTCCGCCGCGCAAACAGCACGAGGGGGCGCCCCTCGCGACGTAGCGCCGCCATTTGCATATCGGCATCTCTTTCCCACTCACCGCGCGCCTCTCGCTCGCACTCTCAAGCACCCTCACCTGCAAACAGAGACAGACAGCGATTAGACGCAGGCACTCGCATTTCCCATTACGCACAGCGACGTACAGTCCCTCCGTCCTCGCCAAACAAGCGAAGGGTTGGAGGAGCAACATTGTCAACAAAGGCGAAGCGAAAGGAAAGGGAGGGGCGGCCGAGGAGGACGGGGCAGGACACCCAGAGACCCGGCCACCCACTTCTCCACTCTTTTCTCCCTTCTTTATTATCAAATTTCCAAATCCCAGTGCGCCTCCCTGCCGCGAAACAAGCTGCCTCGAGAGGAACGGCAAACAGTACCGGCCGCCCCGCCCCGCCCCGCCCCTCCATTGCAGCAGATACCGGATCGCATTCCCACTTTGATGTATCCCTTTCGTTTGTGTCTTTTGTCACACACGCCTTCATGGTCCGAGAGCACACGACAGAGCAAACACTCGCGCGCGCGCACACAGACACACACACACGCACACAAGAAGGCGTAACACCCCCTAGTTTGTTACTTCACACCTTGGCCGCCCTCGCAGCGCGCGCCCCGCGTGGCAACAACCCCTGAAGGAGCAAGCGCGGGCTTTGAATTTGCGCGCCTCCCCCTTTTGTAGGAGGACGTCCACCCACCCACCCGACGACGACGACGACGACGACAACAACAACAGCAACGACACGACGACGACGACGACGACGACGGCAACGAAAACAACAACGCACGAAAAGCAGAACCAGAGATTTCCAGGCAGCTCCTGGCAAAGAGAATATAGAGGAATCGTATGTAGGCCTGCTTCATTTGGCGTGCGATGACGACAACGAGGACAAGAACGAGAAAAACAACAGCAGCAGCAGTAACAACCATCCGTGGCTTCCAGTGGCACAAGGGAAGAATGCCCGCTCCTTGCATGCTCCTTGCGGCCTCCGCTGACAAACTGAGGGCCAGGTCAACTCGGGGGTAACTCGGGGGTAACTCAGGGGTAACTCGGGGGTAACTCAAGGGGAAGTCGGGGGGAAGTCGGGGGGAACTCGGGGGGAACTCGGGGGGAAGTCGGGGGGAACTCAGGGGCAAGTCGGGGGGAACTCGGGGGGAACTCGGGGGGAACTCGGGGGCAAGTCGGGGGGAACTCAGGGGTAACTCGGGGGCAAGTCGGGGGGAACTTGATCGACTCGCCCAAACACTAGAAATACGCTCCAAACTAGCACCGTTGCCTTTGTCTCGTTGCCCCGATTCTAAAAGTGCCCCTACTTGCCCCTCTAGCTCAGCGGTTCCCAACCTTGGGGTCGCGACCCCAAATGGGGTCGCGAAAAAATTTTGAGGGGTCGCGGCGAGGTGGCTGGGGTCGCCGTGGTTTCCCAGCTGGCCCACACGCCGAGCACTGGCTGCTTAAATGCCGCAAAGTTGATCAAAACGGTCACAAATGTGTGTAAAAGATCGTGTTTTGGGTCGACTTTAAGCATCCACTGCTTCTGATCCGAGGCGGTAAATCGCCCTCCCTCAACGGGCAATTGGTCTTTGGACCTTCCTTTTGCATGCCTTTGTTACGGAGTGCGATTATCTGCCTTAGTTTGGGAGCAGTTTTGCCGCAAAGTTGATCAAAACGGTCACAAATGTCTGAAAAATCGTGTTTTGATCAACTTTGTGGCAAAACTGCTCCCAAACTAAGGCAAATAATCGCACTCCGTAACAAAGGCATGCTAAAGGAAGGTCTAAAGACCAATTGCCCGTTGACGGAGGACGATTTACCGCCTCGGATCAGACGCAGTGGATGCTTAAAGTCGCCCCAAAACACGATTTTTCAGACATTGTGACCGTTTTGATCAACTTTGCGGCAAAACTGCTCCCAAACTAAGGCAGATAATCGCACTCCGTAACAAAGGCATGCAAAAGGAAGGTCCAAAGACCAATTGCCCGTTGAGGGAGGGCGATTTACCGCCTCGGATCAGAAGCAGTGGATGCTTAAAGTCGACCCAAAACACGATCTTTTACACACATTTGTGACCGTTTTGATCAACTTTGCGGCATTTAAGCAGCCAGTGCTCGGCGTGTGGGCCAGCCGGGAAACCACCGCGACCCCAGGCGACCCAGCCACCTCGCCGCGACCCCTCAAAATTTTTTCGCGACCCCATTTGGGGTCGCGACCCCAAGGTTGGGAACCGCTGAGCTAGAGGGGCAAGTAGGGGCACTTTTAGAATCGGGGCAACGAGACAAAGGCAACGGTGCTAGTTTGGAGCGTATTTCTAGTCTTTGGGCGAGTCGATCAAGTTCCCCCCGACTTGCCCCCGAGTTACCCCTGAGTTCCCCCGACTTGCCCCCGAGTTCCCCCCGAGTTCCCCCCGAGTTCCCCCGAGTTCCCCCCGACTTGCCCCTGAGTTCCCCCCGACTTCCCCCCGAGTTCCCCCCGACTTCCCCCCGACTTCCCCCCGACTTCCCCCCGACTTCCCCTTGAGTTACCCCCGAGTTACCCCCGAGTTACCCCTGAGTTACCCCCGAGTTACCCCCGAGTTGACCTGGCCCTCAGTTTGTCAGGGGCTCCCCACGGCCGAGGCCGCGGTCCGTCCGGATCCCCACTCGACGCTGACCGGCAGGGCGGCAGGGCGGCATGGCGGCAGGCACACTGCTGCGGGCGCCCCGTCGCCCTTCCTCGGACCTTGGCGGCCTTTTGCGGCCCCTCGGCCTTCGTCCTTCGGCCCTCGAAGCGCCCCGGCGCGGAAATCCGCCGTCGCTCTTTGTCGGCAATGGGCCTCGCTCTCGCTAACTCGAACCCGGGCGGCAGGCGTATGGGTAGGCTCGCCTGGCCTGATTCCGAGCGGAAGGAGTCTCTCTCTCTCTCTCTCTCTCTCTCTCTCTCTCTCTCTCTCTCTCTCTCTCTCTCTCTCAACGAGACAGGCCCAAAGGGTGACCCGTCCCGTTACCTGGCCTGAGAAGGCATTTGGCCCGACGAAACCGCCAAATCCCGGCCGACCCGGCGCAGCGGCCTAGAACTCGAGACGCTTGTGCAGCCCAGCCGCGCCACCCCTTGAGGACTCGAGAGGCGGGAGGGGCGCCTGGCAGCCCTCGGAGGGCCGCGGGATTGAATGCGATACACGAAGAGGGACAAAATACACGCCGGAATGCTGGAGCAATGTGAGAACGCGGAGGGGTGGCTTCGAGGTGCACGCGTGCCGGCAGACAGGTCGACAGTGCTTTGCTGAATTCAGCAGACAGAAAGGCAGACATACAGACAGACAGACAGACAGACAGACAGACAGACAGACAGACAGACAGATAGACAGGCAGACAGACAGACAGATAGACAGGCAGACAGACAGGCAGACATTCCTTCCGCTTGGCGGGGGTATGCACATGCACCCGGCCGTTTGGGTCCAGAGCGCGTAGAATTGCGGACCGATAGGGAAAATTGGCGGGAATCCGAGTAGTTACCCCGGCCGAAACGCAGCAGGAAGACCGCATACATGAACGACCTGCACTCGGCGCGCCAGGCCGGCCGGCCTGTCCGCCAGGATCCATTTTTTAAACACGCACTTTCTATGTAAATGGCTCGGACGCGCGCTGGCCGCGTTCATATACATTTGCGATGAGAAGAACCGCAAATTACGTCACTTTTTTTTTTTTTTTTGAGTGGGTCGGCTAGGCCGGTGGGGTGCGTCGCCGCGTCGCCGCGTCGCCACTGTGATTCGAAGAGGGAATTGCGGCCCCTTCTTGTCCAGCCGGAGAGAAACTCAACAAAGTCTCAAATAAATTTCAGGACATCTCCGAGTTGACTTTGCATGAAGTGAATTCACTTGCTCTGTACATTCAAGTAAATTTGGTTAAAACTTTGTCCAAGAGAAGGCTATTTTGGGGTGTGTTGCACAGTGCACACCACCGACTGGCACCACGCGCTACCTAAACAATGATCCAAAGTCTTTGCGCCTTTCCATAGTAGTAGGCAGGGGGAAGTTGTTGGAATCCGGCGCACGTTTCGGAAGGGAGGTCACGTGAGTGTGATTGCCGAATAGGGGAGACTGTCGTCGGACAGACGGATGGAGAGGCAGGCGGGCAGGCAGGCGGGCAGGCAGGCAGGCAGGCAGGCAGGCAGGCAGGGCAGGCGGGAGGCAGGCAGGGAGGCAAAGGGAGGCAGGCAGGGGGCAGGCGGGCAGGCAGGGAGGCAGGCAGGCAGGCAGGCAGGCAGGTAGGCAGGCAGGCAGGCGGGCAGGCGGCAGGCAGGCAGGCAGGCAGGCCGGCAGGCAGGGAGGCAGGCAGGAGGCAGGCAGGGGAGGCAGGCAGGCAGGCAGGCAGGCAGGCAGGCGGGCAGGCAGGCAGGCAGTAGGCAGGCAGGCAGGCGGGCAGGCAGGCAGGCAGGTGGCAGGCAGGCGGGCAGGCAGGCAGGCAGGCAGGCAGGCAGGCGGGAAAGGGGGGCGGCAGGCAGGCAGGCAGGCAGGCAGGCAGGCAGGCAGCAGGCAGGCAGGCAGGGGGAGGCAGGCGGCAGGCAGGCAGGCGGGCGGACGCAAGGGGGTGATTTGGATTCATTAGCACAGCCTCCTTCATTCATCATCCCCTTTCCTGCACGCTTGGCCGGCTCGGCGATTCACCCCGAACGGGGCAACCCCGAGGCGAAGCGAAGGGCTCGCAGTCCCCGGCCTTCCAGTGGGGGCACACGGCCCAAAAAAAGGGGGAGGCGGCCGAACTCCCCGGGAATGCGTTGGGCGTCCCCGTCGAGCGTCGCGACGGCCAGCGGGAGGCGCAGCGCGGCCGTGGGGGCGGGGCGGGGCGGGGCGGGGCGGGGCGGGCGGGCGGGGCGCCCTCGGGCGGACAAACAATGACGGGCGGAGCAGATTCACAAAGAGCGGCGGAAAACAGGATAAAAACAAAAACAAAATAAACGAGTCGGCGCGCTGCGGCGCGCACTGGGGAATGGGGTTCGAGATCCGAGATTCGAGATCCGGGATTCGAGATTCGGCGGGGAAGTAACGCGCATGTTGGACAGCCCGGGGAAAGAAAGGCGGCCTCCCTCTCGCCATGAAAAATTGATCGACCGTAATGCTGTGTGCTAATGCTGTTGTTCTTGCGTGCGGGCGCGCGTGCAAGCTCCGTCTCCCTCGCGCTCATGTCGTCGGGGTGTTCCGTCGGGGTGCGAGAGAGACAGCGGCGCGGGCTGCCCGCCGACACCAAGGAGTACCACGCCGTGGAGGGCGTGTCCTTTCCACCCCCGAGGCCCGCGGCCGCGCGGCCCGAGTGCGTCATGACGGCCAGCCGACTGATTCCGAGGGTTGCTTTCGTCGCTCTGTCTCTCTCGCGCCTAAAGAGACCTCCCATGAGTGTGAGAGAGACAGAGCGACGCAAACGACTCTCGGAATCAGTCTGCAGCACTGCCGCCGCCGGCCCGACTCGGCCCGACTCGCAACCGGTTCAATTTATTATTAATGGATTGACCTCCCCGCGCGGCTGCCACTCCCGGAGGCCGGGAAGGCCGGGGGGCTGATAAGCTCAAACAACAACAACAACAACAACAACAACAACAACAACAACAACAACAAGACGGCGAGTGGGACAGCTGGCGAACCTGGGCCAAGAAGGGGGAGGCGCACGATGACGGGCGAGGCCGGCAAGGCACCGCGGAGGCAGCGCGACGACGAAGCGAAGGACGCCGAGGGCCCAAGGGGGCCGACCATGGGGCCGACGGCCGACGACGGGGAGGCTTAATAAATAAGTGAAAAGCCGTGTCGCTCTCCGTCTTCCTTTATTCGGGATATCTTGTCAGACGACACGACGGCCCGGTGGGCGCTCGGCTCGGACTCCAGGACGGTCCGGCGGGGCTTGACTTGCCGCGAGGGGCCCCGCCACCGCGCCGCGCGCTGGCAGCCCTGTGGCGCGACGATTCCAATGCCCGCTCTCTCTCGCACTCTTGGAGTGCCACAGGCGTGCGAGAGAGACAAGCGGCGGCGTCGCTGGGCGGGAGGCCCCGTCGAATGCCGTTCCGGCCCGGCCCCTCCAAGATAGCGATTTTACTGCCGAATCCGCCATCACCTTGCAGGCAAGATCCGGGCCTCTATGAAGGCTATCTCCGCGCCATCCGCCCGGCCGGCAGCCCACGTCAGCAGTCCGCGCCAGGGGCGGTCCAGGCGGCCTTGTGGGGGTGGGCAGAGCGCGGAGCAGCACTTTGTGCCTACTCCAGCAGCATTCAGGGGGCAGGTACCGTCTTCCCCGCCCTTCGGACTGCGACGCAGCAGACTGATTTCGAACTTGTTTTCGTCGCTCTGTCCCTCTCGCACCCAGGGGGTGTCCCCTTTAGGTGCGAGGGGGACAACCCACGCAACCCCGCCCACTTTGCCCGCGGTGCCGCCCTGCACCACCGTCGTCGTCGTGGTGGTCGTCTTGGCGGACAGGCATCCTTCCTGCGTTGCATGCGCTGCGTGCGCTGCACCCCTCGTCGGGGCGGCCATTCAAGCCAGGCCGTCGCGAGTCTGTCGAGTCGAGTCCGCCCGGGGCGCTCCAACGCTGCTGCCGCTGCACCGCGCGCACCGCGCGCCCGTTTGAAAGGCGCGCTGCCAGCCTCGTCTGCCCCGCCGCGGACGAGCTGGCAGCCACCCAATTACACGGACCGAGTCAAACGGAATAAAACGCCGAGAATCGCGGAGCGTCAACAAGTCGGCCGCCAAATTAGCCTCGTCGGATATTCCGCCCTCCTAGACGGACCGCCAGCAGGCTCATTCCGAGAGTCGTTTTCGTCGCTCTGTCTCTGTCGCACCGGTAAGGAACGCCACATGAGTGCGAGAGACAGAGCGACGGAGGCGACTCTCGGAATCGGTCTGCTGGACGTCCTGGCGCCCCTAGCGGCGCGTGCCGCGGCGGGTTCGGTTCCCGCCGGTGGGAATGCGGCGCCGCTGCTCGACTCCGAACAGTGCTCCCGCCGCTGTCTGTCTCTCTCGCGCCCCTACGGAACGCCCCGTGAGTGCGAGAGGGACGGAGCGACGAGGCGCCACTGCCGCCCGGAATCAAACTGCGGGGCGTGCCCCAGGCGTGCCCCAGGCGTGCCCCAGGCGTGCCCCAGGCGTGCCCCAGGCGTGCCCCAGGCGTGCCCCGGGCTGGAGGGCGTGGCCGGCGTGTGCGGCGCGGGCAGGCTTCGGGTTACCGCCGTTACCGCCGACATCGTACACCTCGGCGTCGAGGCCGAGCAGCCCGAGGCCGTCGGGGCCCACAGGGCCTCCTTGCCGGCCGGGTCGACGACCGCCACGGACCCGGGGTTTAAACACTCTAATGAACGCCGCGGCCGGTGCCGTTTCGTCGCTCCGTCTCTCTCGCACTCGCGGCGCTTCCCGCGGAAGTGCGACAAAGACGGAGCGAGTGCACAGTGGGCCGGCAGACCGGTCGGGGCGGCCAAAATTCTAGCCGCCTTTTGATTTCCAGAGTCGCCAAATGAGACTTGAACCGAAAGTGGGACCCACATAATGGATTCCTCGTTCAGAGAGCAATCCATTGGTGGGGTCACACGTTCGGTTTGAGTCCCATTCAGCGACACTGTAGCTCAAAACGCGTCTAGAACTGTGGCCGCCTCCACCGTTCTTCCGGCCCACTGTGGAGTGCCCTGCATTAGCTCTGCCATTCCCTTTCTGCTGCACGCACTTTGGCCTCTTTGCCAGGCGCCTTGCGACGGCGGCGACCGCAACCAGTGCACCACTCCGCCGCGCAAACAGCACGAGGGGGCGCCCCTCGCGACGTAGCGCCGCCATTTGCATATCGGCATCTCTTTCCCACTCACCGCGCGCCTCTCGCTCGCACTCTCAAGCACCCTCACCTGCAAACAGAGACAGACAGCGATTAGACGCAGGCACTCGCATTTCCCATTACGCACAGCGACGTACAGTCCCTCCGTCCTCGCCAAACAAGCGAAGGTTGGAGGAGCAACATTGTCAACAAAGGCGAAGCGAAAGGAAAGGGAGGGCGGCCGAGGAGGACGGGGCAGGACACCCAGAGACCCGGCCACCCACTTCTCCACTCTTTTCTCCCTTCTTTATTATCAAATTTCCAAATCCCAGTGCGCCTCCCTGCCGCGAAACAAGCTGCCTCGAGAGGAACGGCAAACAGTACCGGCCGCCCCGCCCCGCCCCTCCATTGCAGCAGATACCGGATCGCATTCCCACTTTGATGTATCCCTTTCGTTTGTGTCTTTTGTCACACACGCCTTCATGGTCCGAGAGCACACGACAGAGCAAACACTCGCGCGCGCGCACACAGACACACACACACGCACACAAGAAGGCGTAACACCCCCTAGTTTGTTACTTCACACCTTGGCCGCCCTCGCAGCGCGCGCCCCGCGTGGCAACAACCCCTGAAGGAGCAAGCGCGGGCTTTGAATTTGCGCGCCTCCCCCTTTTGTAGGAGGACGTCCACCCACCCACCCGACGACGACGACGACGACGACAACAACAACAGCAACGACGACGACGACGACGACGACGACGACGACGGCAACGAAAACAACAACGCACGAAAAGCAGAACCAGAGATTTCCAGGCAGCTCCTGGCAAAGAGAATATAGAGGAATCGTATGTAGGCCTGCTTCATGGCGTGCGATGACGACAACGAGGACAAGAACGAGAAAAACAACAACAGCAGCAGCAGTAACAACCATCCGTGGCTTCCAGTGGCACAAGGGAAGAATGCCCGCTCCTTGCATGCTCCTTGCGGCCTCCGCTGACAAACTGAGGGCCAGGTCAACTCGGGGGTAACTCGGGGTAACTCAGGGGTAACTCGGGGGTAACTCAAGGGGAAGTCGGGGGGAAGTCGGGGGGAACTCGGGGGAACTCGGGGGGAAGTCGGGGGAACTCAGGGCAAGTCGGGGGGAACTCGGGGGGAACTCGGGGGGAACTCGGGGGCAAGTCGGGGGGAACTCAGGGGTAACTCGGGGGCAAGTCGGGGGGAACTTGATCGACTCGCCCAAACACTAGAAATACGCTCCAAACTAGCACCGTTGCCTTTGTCTCGTTGCCCCGATTCTAAAAGTGCCCCTACTTGCCCCTCTAGCTCAGCGGTTCCCAACCTTGGGGTCGCGACCCCAAAGGGGTCGCGAAAAAATTTTGAGGGGTCGCGGCGAGGTGGCTGGGGTCGCCTGGGTCGCGGTGGTTTCCCGGCTGGCCCACACGCCGAGCACTGGCTGCTTAAATGCCGCAAAGTTGATCAAAACGGTCACAAATGTGTGTAAAAGATCGTGTTTTGGGTCGACTTTAAGCATCCACTGCTTCTGATCCGAGGCGGTAAATCGCCCTCCCTCAACGGGCAATTGGTCTTGGGACCTTCCTTTTGCATGCCTTTGTTACGGAGTGCAATTATCTGCCTCAGTTTGGAAGCAGTACTGCCGCAAAGTTGGTCTAAACAGTCACAAATGTCTGTGAAAAATCGTGTTTGGGGCCGACTTTAAGCATCCACTGCGTCTGATCCGAGGCGGTAAATCGTCCTCCGTCAACGGGCAATTGGTCTTTAGACCTTTCTTTAGCATGCCTTTGTTACGGAGTGCGATTATCTGCCTTAGTTTGGGAGCAGTTTTGCCGCAAAGTTGATCAAAACGGTCACAAATGTCTGAAAAATCGTGTTTTGATCAACTTTGTGGCAAAACTGCTCCCAAACTAAGGCAAATAATCGCACTCCGTAACAAAGGCATGCTAAAGGAAGGTCTAAAGACCAATTGCCCGTTGACGGAGGACGATTTACCGCCTCGGATCAGACGCAGTGGATGCTTAAAGTCGCCCCAAAACACGATTTTTCAGACATTGTGACCGTTTTGATCAACTTTGCGGCAAAACTGCTCCAAACTAAGGCAGATAATCGCACTCCGTAACAAAGGCATGCAAAAGGAAGGTCCAAAGACCAATTGCCCGTTGAGGGAGGCGATTTACCGCCTCGGATCAGAAGCAGTGGATGCTTAAAGTCGACCCAAAACACGATCTTTTACACACATTTGTGACCGTTTTGATCAACTTTGCGGCATTTAAGCAGCCAGTGCTCGGCGTGTGGGCCAGCCGGGAAACCACCGCGACCCCAGGCGACCCCAGCCACCTCGCCGCGACCCCTCAAAATTTTTTCGCGACCCCATTTGGGGTCGCGACCCCAAGGTTGGGAACCGCTGAGCTAGAGGGCAAGTAGGGGCACTTTTAGAATCGGGGCAACGAGACAAAGGCAACGGTGCTAGTTTGGAGCGTATTTCTAGTCTTGGGCGAGTCGATCAAGTTCCCCCCGACTTGCCCCCGAGTTACCCCTGAGTTCCCCCGACTTGCCCCCGAGTTCCCCCCGAGTTCCCCCCGAGTTCCCCCCGAGTTCCCCCCGACTTGCCCCTGAGTTCCCCCCGACTTCCCCCCGAGTTCCCCCCGACTTCCCCCCGATTCCCCCTTCCCCCCGACTTCCCCCCGACTTCCCTTGAGTTACCCCCGAGTTACCCCCGATTACCCCTGAGTTACCCCCGAGTTACCCCCGAGTTGACCTGGCCTCAGTTTGTCAGGGGCTCCCACGGCCGAGGCCGCGGTCCGTCCGGATCCACTCGACGCTGACCGGCAGGGCGGCAGGCGGCATGGCGGCAGGCACACTGCTGCGGGCGCCCCGTCGCCCTTCCTCGGACCTTGGCGGCCTTTTGCGGCCCCTCGGCCTTCGTCCTTCGGCCCTCGAAGCGCCCCGGCGCGGAAATCCGCCGTCGCTCTTTGTCGGCAATGGGCCTCGCTCTCGCTAACTCGAACCCGGGCGGCAGGCGTATGGGTAGGCTCGCCTGGCCTGATTCCGAGCGGAAGGAGTCCTCTCTCTCTCCTTCTCTCTCTCTCTCTTCTCTCTCTCTCTCTCTCTCTCCTCTCTCTCTCTCACGAGACAGGCCCAAAGGGTGACCCGTCCCGTTACCTGGCCTGAGAAGGCATTTGGCCCGACGAAACCGCCAAATCCCGGCCGACCCGGCGCAGCGGCCTAGAACTCGAGACGCTTGTGCAGCCCAGCCGCGCCACCCCTTGAGGACTCGAGAGGCGGGAGGGGCGCCTGGCAGCCCTCGGAGGGCCGCGGGATTGAATGCGATACACGAAGAGGGACAAAATACACGCCGGAATGCTGGAGCAATGTGAGAACGCGGAGGGGTGGCTTCGAGGTGCACGCGTGCCGGCAGACAGGTCGACAGTGCTTTGCTGAATTCAGCAGACAGAAAGGCAGACATACAGACAGACAGACAGACAGACAGACAGACAGACAGACAGACAGACAGATAGACAGGCAGACAGACAGACAGATAGACAGGCAGACAGACAGGCAGACATTCCTTCCGCTTGGCGGGGGTATGCACATGCACCCGGCCGCTTGGTCCAGAGCGCGTAGAATTGCGGACCGATAGGGAAAATTGGCGGGAATCCGAGTAGTTAGCCCGGCCGAAACGCAGCAGGAAGACCGCATACATGAACGAGCCTGCACTCGGCGCGCCAGGCCGGCCGGCCTGTCCGCCAGGATCCATTTTTAATCACGCACTTTCTATGTAAATGGCTCGGACGCGCGCTGGCCGCGTTCATATACATTTGCGATGAGAAGAACCGCAAATTACGTCACTTTTTTTTTTTTTTTTTTGAGTGGGTCGGCTAGGCCGGTGGGGTGCGTCGCCGCGTCGCCGCGTCGCCACTGTGATTCGAAGAGGGAATTGCGGCCCCTTCTTGTCCAGCCGGAGAGAAACTCAACAAAGTCTCAAATAAATTTCAGGACATCTCCGAGTTGACTTTGCATGAAGTGAATTCACTTGCTCTGTACATTCAAGTAAATTTGGTTAAATCTTTGTCCAAGAGAAGGCTATTTTGGGGTGTGTTGCACAGTGCACACCACCGACTGGCACCACGCGCTACCTAAACAATGATCCAAAGTCTTTGCGCCTTTCCATAGTAGTAGGCAGGGGGAAGTTGTTGGAATCCGGCGCACGTTTCGGAAGGGAGGTCACGTGAGTGTGATTGCCGAATAGGGGAGACTGTCGTCGGACAGACGGATGGAGAGGCAGGCGGGCAGGCAGGCGGGCAGGCAGGCAGGCAGGCAGGCAGGCAGGCAGGCAGGCAGGCGGGCAGGCAGGCAGGCAGGCAGTAGGCAGGCAGGCAGGCGGGCGGCGGGCAGGCAGGGCAGGCAGGCAGGCAGGCAGGCAGGTAGGCAGGCAGGCAGGCGGGCAGGCGGCAGGCAGGCAGGCAGGCAGGCGGCAGGCAGGCAGGCAGGCAGGCAGGTAGGCAGGCAGGCGGGCAGGCAGGCAGGCAGGCGGGCAGGCAGGCGGGCAGGCAGGCAGCAGGTAGGCAGCAGGCAGGCGGGCAGGCAGCAGGCAGGTGGCAGGCAGGCGGGCGCAGGCAGCAGGCAGGCAGGCAGGCGGGCAGGCGGGCGGCAGGCAGGCAGGCAGGCAGGCAGGCAGGCAGGCAGGCAGGCAGGCAGGCAGGCAGGCAGGCAGGCAGGCAGGCAGGCGGGCGGACGCAAGGGGGTGATTTGGATTCATTAGCACAGCCTCCTTCATTCATCATCCCCTTTCCTGCACGCTTGGCCGGCTCGGCGATTCACCCCGAACGGGGCAACCGCGAGGCGAAGCGAAGGGCTCGCAGTCCTCCGGCCTTCCAGTGGGTGCACAGTGGCCCAAAAGACCGGTGGAGGCGGCCCGAACTCTAAACGCGTGGCCGAGAGGGAAGGGCAGGCCAGGCCGGGCCGGCACGGCCCCAGTCGGTGGCATTTTCTTTTTAAATTCGTTGTCACGACAAGGTCCTGCATGTAAAACGGGAAAGGTGAAGCATCGACACACGCAGTGCTGTGGCGGCTGAAAGGGGGAGAAGGGAAGCGTGTGCTGCGCCCAGAGGGGCACTGGTTAGCAAGCCCTTTAGCATGCCTTTAGAGCGAGCATTCTCACTCCGACCCACTCCGACGCAATTCGGCTCGCGTTTACAGTGTCGTCGCACGCCGCAACGACCCGCCGTGGAGGGAGGGGGTGCGCCAATCGAGGCACGCGCGAGCAGACGAGGAAAAGGTGTTCGGTGCGGTGTGGCGCCTGCAGTGTAGGTGCAGAGTCTGCACCGTCGCCACCCAGTGTGTCGTTGTGCTGGCGTTGTGCCCGGCGAGCTCCACGATCAAGGCAGCTTGCAACAACGTCGTCGTCGCCCGCCAGGCAGGCAGCTAGGACGCCGTGAGCCTTTCTCTTCCACCGAGTGCGAAGGCCACGGAAGAGCCCGGTCTGATGCCGAACAGTGCCCTGTCTCCCTCGCGCCGGCGCGGCGTGCCACCAGGGTGCGAGAGAGGTCGCCCTTCGCCGCCCTTCGCCCTTCACACGGGGCTAATTCCGCCACGGCGCTCTTTCAGTCTTTCAAACTAGAAACTAGCGGCCCGCGGCCCACCCCATCAAAGCACGCGTTCGCAGACACGGGCCGAAAATAGGGGCGCGTTCCACGGGCCTTCCGCGGGCATGCCACGGGCGTTCAACGGGCGTTCCACGGGCGTTCCCCGGGCGTTCCACGGGCGTTCCACGGGCGTTCCACGGGCGTTCCGTTCCGTCCTTTCGGCGAGGCTGTCGGATACCACGCCGTGGGATTCGACATTTGCCGGCATCGCCGGATGACCGCAATTAAACGGGGAATGCAATTAATGGGCCGCTTTACTGCCGCGCTGTGCAGCCACACTCTAAACGCCTTTTCATTTTATTTTATCTTTTTTTTAAACTTGTTTTTGCCGTTTGTACAATTGCCAGCTTGTCCACCGCCCGAGGCGGTGCCGACCGAGTGCGGCCAGAACAGGGATCGGAGCGTCCCGTCGCGTCGACTCGGGCAGAAGGCGGCAACGCCGCGGGAACGCTGCGAAAAGAGGAAAAGTCGCGAGTCGTATTCAGTCAAGTTGAGGTGCCGCCCAACTACCGTGTGTCAAAAACGACAACCAGCACCGCCAAGAAGTGACACACACACGGAGTGATACGCAGAGTGATAGAGCAAAGCACACAGTGACACGCACACGCAGTGACGCACGCCCGCGCAAGACGCCCGGACTCGCGGCCCCGCCCCGCCCCGCCCCGCCCCGCCCCCGCCCGCGGCCACCATTAGGGAATCTTTGTGCGTTTTGGCCGCGGCGTAGCGTGGCGGCAGGCGGAGGCCGTGGCACGTGAGCCACATATTTGGCTGCATGCGCCACGCGCCCCGCCCCTCCCCGCCGGGGATGGCCCCTAATTGCGAGGCAACCCCCTCCCCTCCCCTCCCAGGCCATAGAATACGACATCATTGCGAGCAAAACGCCGGGCGGGCGTCTTTAGACTGGTTCCGAGAGTCGGTTTCGTCGCGCTGTCTCCCTCGCACTCATGCGCGCACCCCTCATGGGTGCGAGAGAGACAATCCGCCGGCGCAACACTGGATGAGCCAACACGCCGTGAAAACATCATGTGTGAGAGAAAAGTTTTGAATTGAAAACGGGCAGCGCCAGCGCGAGTTGCCGGGGGAGGGAGAGAGAGAGAGAGAAGAGAGAGAGAGAGAGAGAGGAGAGAGAGAGAGAGAGAGAGAGAGAGAGAGAGGGAGAGAGAGAGAGAGAGAGAGAGAGGAGAGAGAGAGCAGAGGAGAGAGAGAGAGAGAGAGAGAGAGAGAGAGAGAGAGAGAGAGAGAGAGAGAGAGAGAGAGAGAGAGAGAGAGAGAGGAGAGCGGACTAAGGCCCATGGCCTTTATAGAAAGATATATAGAGGTCCTCAAGAAGCAGCGCCACTAGCGTTTTGCAGGGGCGTTAATTCAAAAGCACGTTTCGGTCGTGAGGCCGCGAAAAAAGGAGGAGGAAGGGGAGCGGGGGTGCAGGTTGGGGGCTGACCGGGAGGGGGGGAGTGGGGGGGGGGGGGGAGGGATCTAACGAGCGCTGGCCACTCACAATAACGCCCCTCCCCGAAACTGAGGCCCACGGCTCTTAATTTTCGCAGTTTTCCTACTTTAATGCGGAAGGATAGAGAATGATAGCGACCTGGCCATCCCGCGCGATTACACTGTTAAAAAAGTTATGAATTTTCAAAGCAATTTTGATGACAATTTTACGAATACGGATATGAATTTTACAAACATTGCAATTTTCATAACTTGATGCGAAAATTCGAAACCGTTTCGTAAAATTGACAATTGTTGGTAATTTTAAAACCATGTTCTGAAAATTGCGAATCTTAAATGTTGATTTTGAGCACACAATAGTAATTTTCCGAATCCGATTGTAAATTTCATAACTAGCTCAAGAGGCGTGGCCAAGGGGCGCTGGTAGAGTCATCAGTAGCTGCCTCCGCCTCCCGTGGGACGTGGTAGCACAGCGGTAAAGAGCGTGCACCACAAGTCAAGATCCCGGGTTCGAAACCCGCTGATCAAAAGCAGATTCGTTCAATAAATGGCATAAGGCCGCTTGGGTGTTCATATACATGAACACTTAGTTGTGCTTTTGCTTAACTGCTCTAAAATGACCTCGCAAACGCGAATATGAATTTTCATAACATGATATGAATTTTCATAACGTGATTGTAAAACAATTTACAATCATTTGTGATTTTAATTTTCATAACAATTGTTTGTGAAAAAAAATGCCAACCAATGTTATGAAAATTACAACTGATTTTTTTAACAGTGTAATCAGCAGGCCCAGCAATTATCCGGAAAGCGGACCGGCCGCCGCGACACTGCCAAAAACAAAAGGCAACAGAGAAGGGAAGAAAAAGGAAAGGGAACTTTCTCTTTTGACACGCGCCGGTCCGCTGCCACCGCTGCCGCCACGCTGGGCGCGTGGCGTGGCGCGGGGTGGCACACTGTAGGGGTGCAGGCTTGTCATTAGCGGGGCTGGCGCTGGAACGGCCAGCCCCTCTCCACGCCCAAAGCCGGCAGGCGTAACCCGTGGGCAACGCAAAGTCGCGGAATATTAAAATCATTTTCAACACATTGAGCCAAACAAAAATGGCTCCAGCTGACGAGGGGGGCGGGGAAAGGGAGGGGGGGCCGGGTGGAGTGGCACGGCTCCAGCGAAACTCGCGCTCAGAAGCAGATCACGCGCACACACACACACACACGCGCGCGCACACACTCACAAGCACGGAGCCACCCACTCGGCGCCCCCTTGCCCCGTTTCGGTACACACGCGAGCACGCAAATGAAGCCGAAACTGTTCCAAGGCACAAATTGAATTAAAAGAGCGCGCTCCAACTTCCCCCCCTCCCCCTCCCTCTTTTCCAGTGGCTCCAGACGTGTTTGCCGTGCATTCCTTTGTCGGACTCATTCATTGGGAGAGGCAGCAGCCCGCCTCGCTTCGCTGTGCTTCGCTGTGCTTCGCTGCCGGAGCGCGCTGCCGCCAGCCGCGGCGCCAAAACTTTTCAAACGCGCGCGCTCCCTCGCCTCGCCCGGCCCCGCAGGCCCCGCCGCCCCTTCCAAAACAAAAGCGAGACAGGGTGAGGGCCGCGGCCGGCGCTTTCGTCCGGCCAGGCTCGGCCAGCGCGTCAAGACTGCCAGCGCCGCCCGCTCCTGAGAGGTAGGCAAATTGACACCTCGCGCGACCCTGCCTGGCTGGGGACGGGGGTCTCCAGGGAGTCCTCCGGGAGCCTTGCCCCGAGTCCTGCGGGAGCGCCGAGCCGTCGCCCCCGACTCGAATTTCCCCTTATGGAAATGGCAAACTCGGCGTGAAGAGGCGGCGGATTGGCCCAGGGCGGCCAGGCCTCGGCCCTTCGTCCTTCGTCCTGCGGGCGCCCTGCCGCCCTGCGCTGCCGGCGTCTGCAGGCCCTCCGACGCAACACCGCAAGGGCCGGGGGTGGCCAAGGGCAGCCAGCACACTGAGAGTCGCTTTCGCCGCGCCGTCCCTCTCGCACCGACACGAGACGCCGCGTGAGTGCGAGAGAGACAGAGCGACGAGAGCGACTCTCGGCATCAGTCCGCAGGGGCGGCCCCAGGGCTGGACCTCCC
Source organism: Thrips palmi (assembly GCF_012932325.1). NCBI lineage: Eukaryota > Metazoa > Arthropoda > Insecta > Thysanoptera > Thripidae > Thrips > Thrips palmi. The sequence continues at coordinate 14,561,034 of NW_023144632.1, read as the reverse complement.
GCGCGGAGGGTGGACGCCGGTCCACGGGGCCGCGGGTCCGGCCAGCCGGAGGACTTCCGGTCCGTCCCGGTCCGACTTCCGGTCCGAGATAAGGGGAATGACCCGAGGGTGCGGCCGGTGCGCGGCCAGCCACTCTGAATGGCGATTACGCACCACCAACGGCCCGACGGCCGCCATCACCGCGGGGCCCGTCAGGCCGTCACCACACCAAAAAATAAATAATCACGTTTTAAATTTAAAAGAAAAAGAGACTGTCCGCGAAATAACAGCATTTCGCCATCCCGGCCGCTCGAGTTGCGAAAAAAAAGGACGCAGAGTCCTCCGGCCGGATAAAACGGCGAATTATCAGCCCGAGCAAACTCGATTAGAGAACGAGCCAATTAAATATCTCTCTCTGTCTCTCTCTCTCTCTCTCTCTCTCTCTCTGTCTCTGTCTCTGTCTCTGTCTCTCTCTCTCTCTCTCTCTCTCTCTCTCTCTCTCTCTCTCTCTCGCTGGTGGCGAGAGCAGCCTCGCGCGTCGACGCGCCAAAGACAACTAATTCATCTCCAAAAAGTGGCGCACATACTCGCGAGCCCATTACGCAGATTGGCGCTGCTCGCCACGGCCCGGCGGGGCGGGGCGGGGCGGGGCGAGGCGGGGTGCCGTGGCCCAAATCGCTGAGGCCGGCCGCACGCCGCGCTGTTTCGGAGCAATTAAATCTCCACCCCTTTCGGCCTTTCGGCCCCGCAAAGTTGGCAAACTACATCAAGCTGCCGGCGGACTGGCGGACTGCGGACTGATTCCGAGAGTCGTTTTGGTCGCCCTGTCTCTCTCGCTCGCATGCAGCGTCCCTTACGTGTGCGAGAGAGACGGGGCGACGCGAATGACTCTCGGAATGAGTCTGCTGGCGGACGCAGGGACGCCGCCACCGCCGCCACCCCGCGCGGCGAGGGCGCGCAGACCGCACCGCGAGGACTCCGTCAGCCTCCGCGGCCTTCCCCGTCCCTTCCCTCTTTCCGTCCTCTTTTTCCTTCATTCCCGCGCCGCCGCCATCATCGCTCGCGACAAGCTGCGGGGACAGCGGGCCGCCTCGTCCCTTCCCATGTGCGAACTACAGCCTCTCCCGAGACCAATTTGAGACCGCGATGCTCCACGCGGCTCCGCGCGGCTCCACCCGGGCCAGGGCGCCGCTGCTGCAAATCCACGCTCTCAATCTCAGTCGCTCTCTCTCCCTCCCCCTGTGTCTCTCTCTTTCCCTCTCGCGCCGACTGCAACGCTCAGCCTCGCACGGCCTCTCGCACGTCAAGAGACAGGTCTATTTGATGTGGTTGCGCCCCAGCTGCGGCCCTGGGCCACCCCCCCCCCCCCCCCCCCGCCCCGCCCCGCCCCGCCCTGTCGTTACGCCGGGATTACGTTGCACCCCGAGGACCGCACGGACCAACACAAAGCCTGCACCCTTCGTATTAATCACGTCGCGCTTCAAAGCGAAAAAAAAAAACCGCGAACAATGATTTACTTTTTAATTGGTCACCGCACTGTCTTGCATTCTTCATAAAACCTTCCCCTCCAGGCAGCACGTGGCGTATCCATCTCCTCCTGGGATTCCCTCCCAGGAATACTGGTCAATTCTCTAGGAGGTTGTTTTACCGTGCAGTGCCCGCCAGCACCCGGCTCCGCGTGGTCGCGACACTCCGAGTCCACTCCGAGTCCACTCCAAGTCCACTCCGAGTCCGCCCAAGGCATGCACGCCGCACTCCTTTTGTAATAAACGCGCCAAAGTGTTGGGGGAGGGGGGGGGGCATTGCGGGTCCAGGTGGGCGGGGAGCAGAAGGGGGCAGCCCGGACAGGGGTTGCAAGGGGCGCGATCCACATGCCGGTCACGCCTGCCGTAGTATTGTGCCTCGGAGTGCTCCGCGGGCCACCCCTTCTCCGTGTGTGTGTGTGTGTGTGTGTGTGTGTGAGCGTACGCGAAGGCTGTCCCTCTCGAGGGGAAGCAGGGAGTACCGCCCGGCCCGCCGGGTGGCCGCTGGGCCACTGGTACTTACCCCCGCACGGAGTGGCGCAAGTTCCGGGGCTGGGCATTGCGGCGTGTTAGTGCCGACGGGGAGGCTGGGCAGCCTGCAGACTGATTCCGAGAGTCGCCTTCCGTCGCTCTGTCCCTATCGCACCCATAGAGGAGGCCCCATAAGTGCGAGAGAGACAGCAACGGAAACGACTCTCAGGCCACTGCAAGCCATCCCGGAACCCGGAAGGGCGCTAGAATGCATGAAGCATGCGGTACCATCTGCGGCCTTTCGGCCCTGGGTTAGCCGCACAGTGGGCCAGAAGACCGGTGGATGCGGCCAAAACTGTAGACGCGTTTTATGAGCTCCAGATTCAGAGTCGCTAAATAGGAAACGAACCGAACGTCCCACCAACGAATTCCTTGTTCGGAGAGCAATCCAAAGGTGGGGTCACACGTTCGGTTCGAGACCCATTCAGCGACTCTGGAGCTCAAAACGCGTCTAGAATTTGGCCGCCTCCAACAGATCTGGCCCACTGTGGGCCGGCCGCAGGACTTCGTGTTTGTCTGTTTGAGTCGCACATTATGCGCGGGCATAAACACAGGGCTGCTAGAATCCCGAACTTGCGCAGAGTGGCGGGGCGGGGGGCGGCGGGGGGCGGATCGGTCGGGCGCTGTAATCCCACAGCCGGCCGGCCCAGTGGAGGCCGCAGAGCCCGGCCGAGCACAACCAGGGCACAACCGAGCCGACGACGACGCCGATGTTCGAACGGCGGCGCCTCGGCCCGGAGATCCTCCGACCGGGGAGCCCAGCCCAGCCCGGACGGCCTAGCGGGGGCTCCAACAACAAACTTATGGCAGCCCATGGCAGCCCGACCAGGGCGTGCGCGAGGAGGCCGCCATGCCGCCATGCGTCGCCATCCGTGTTCGTCCCGACTAGGCCGTGTTCGCAGCGACTTGCCCCGGGCACACTGGGGATTACTAGCACCGCCAGATAAGGACCAGCCTCTCCCGCGGGAGCACGGCGGGGAGGTCCTCCTGGAATCGGGTCGTGAGTCCTGCCGCCGAAGTCCTTCAGTTGCTCCGTCTCTCTCGCACCCCCACGCAACGCCCCATCAGTGTGAGAGGGAGAGAGGACGAAATTATTCTACGGAACGAGCCCCCGCCACATAATTACTCAACACAACGCCCTGGCAGGACCCTCCAGATGCACTATCGCAGGAAGCACGCGTGCGAGAAAGAGACAGAGAGAGAGGCCACTGTGCTGCGCGCTGCGCCCCGCCGTCCAGCCTTCGGCCCCAGCTGCCCGACAACTGGTGAGCACCTGGCCCGACCTGGCTGCACCTCTCGTGATGCAGCAGCAGTGCCCCGTGCGTCCCAACCCCAACCCATCCCCGGCCCAGCCCGCTCGGTCTCTCTCACACCTCTAGGAACGCCTAATGAGTGAGCGAGAGAGAGAGAGAGAGAGAGAGAGAGAGAGAGAGAGAGAGAGAGAGAGAGAGAGAGAGAGAGACGCACCCCGAGGGCAGGAGGCCGAGCTAAGTTTCTGCCACTCAGGGCTCCTCGCGCGCAGCTCCGCGACGCTCGCGCGTCTAAAACACGCAACACGCCGCGTCTGCCGAGTTTACAAGTACACGCAGCGAGCACGTTTAAGTAACCAGGCATCACAAACTCGGCAGCATCAGCAGCCGTGTTGCCGTGTTCAATCTCCGGCAGCGCACGCCTCGCACAGGCGCGCGCGCTGAAGCCAATAAGCCCCGTGATGGGCTCCGCCAAAACACAGACACACACACACACACAACACACACACACACACACGCACACAGACGCTGGGCCTGATATATTGGCCAACCTGCAGCGCTGCACTGGCTGCACCCCGATTAGGCTTCCGCCCGCACCAGCTCGCCGTGCTCCTCGGCCTGCTCGGCCTGCACACTGATTCCGAGCGAGTCGTTTTCGTCGCTCCGTCTCCCTCGCACTCATGGGGCGTCCCGTAGGCGTGCGAGAGAGACAGCACGGCTCTCGGAGTCAGGCTGCACGCCCAGGGCCATCATTATCGCGCCGGGGATCGCCGGGCGTGCCCCTCTCCTTGAAGGCCCCCAAGACCCAGGCGAAGACCCCCGGCCGGCCGGCCCGTCCGGATAGACACATCTCGAGGCGTCGGGGGGAGGAGGGCGTTTAGTGGCCGCCAGGGCCGCCACCCCAACTGGCGATGAAGCGATAAATATTTTTCGACGACGGTGCCCTGGCCAACCTGGTCCAGGTGCGGATCCAGGATTGTTCTAAGAAGGGTGTAAAGTATTTCCTTTTGCCGACTTACGCAGAAGCAAAGCAATGAGTTTTGCCTTTCGTCCAGGCGGCCTGTCTAGTATCCTCTAGGAGGGGATAACTACCCCTTCACCCCTCCCTTGGACCTGGTCACCCTGGCCGCCTGGAGTGGACGGGAGGTGCCCTCGACTCGACACCCACACGAGAGGCCCCCATGAGGCAAACGGCAAACACCGACATTCCGCAAAGGCCGCCGCCGCGCAGCTGCACTGCCGTTGTACTCGCATTTGGAATTTGTCCGCCGGGAGCTTATCAAACACGAGCCCCGCCTGGAGGCCGGGGGGCCGGAGGGGCTGCTTGGCCGGGCCAGCCGGGCCAGCCGTGGCGGAAACGGCCCAGGATCCTTACACGCCCCGCTGCAGCGCGCTGCTTGTTCCAACAGCGCAAATACCCTCGAGAAAGTTTGATTCCACAGAGCTGCCCCGGAAACAGGCGGAAAGAAAACGCCCTGCTTGCCTCGGCAAAACACACTCTCTTTCCAGCTCCGTCTGCACCATGGTCTGCACCATGGTCTGCACCACACTGATAGCGCCGGCCGGCTTGGACGCCAAGTCTGTCTCTCTCGGGGAGCCCGGCGCGACCCTTTGCGCCACGCGCCTTCCGGGAGACGGACGCGGAGTGGCGATGCGGCCAGTTCTAGGTCGCGTGACGCGAGCCTCTTGGCCGTGCCTCCGGGCCGGACAGGACGGGCTTGCTCGGTCACCTGAGCTGCAGCGGACACCCTAGCCGGCCACAGGGACGCGGGGACACCTTCAAGCAGGACAGCCATCCGCGCAACGGTGCCGCCGTGAGTGCCGCGCGGTGCGGCGCGCAACAAGCACCCCGAGTCACACTCCACGCCACACGAAGGAGTCTCCACGCCTTCCGTAATCCGGAGTACTTTGACACAGGTAAAAAAAAAAATTCTGAAAATTCTGATTGTTTAGTCTGAATTTTCACCCAAAATATTTAACAGTGTACTTCCAGCCCCACCATACCTGAATTTCCGTGAGAAAATTTTGCATTGTACCGTCGAAACTTGAAAAATTTTACAAGTACGCACCCAAATATTTCCAAGACTTTTTTTACGACCTTTTTTTTTTTAGCTCTTTCGGAGGTTTTCAGGACTGTTGAGTTCTCGTTTGCTGGAGCTCACTTCACTTCTCCGTCGATTTTGACGCAGAGAGGTGTTCCTCTGATTGGAATCCACACTGAGAAAACCTTACAAACTATTTTGGGCCTTACAAAGAAAAGTAGTTTGTATAACAAAGTATTTTGAGCATACATAAGCTTACAAAGTAAATACTTCGTAATTTACGAACTATTTCTTCGTATAACAAAGTATTTTAGTTTGTTATATGTATGCTCATAATACTTCGTAAGGTTTTAAGAGTGCAAAGTGGCGCTCGAGTGACGTCACCAGGCGGCCACGGGCGCGACAAACAGTGGCAGCACGGCGAGGACGGCGAGAAGGCCAGCCCGCCGACAACTTGGAATTGGATTCCCCGAAAGTGAGAGTGAACAGTGGCGCAATTCGACTTGGAAGCAACTTCTTTTTTTCCAGTGGGCGCGTGACGCGAGGTGTCGCTGGGAGGCCTACGGGAGGACCGACACGGCACGACAAATTGTCAAACGTCCCCGGGCACGTCCCCAGCCCGCCCCGCGGCCGTGGGGTTGGGGGGGGGGGGAGGTGCCGCGACTTCTAGCCCACCTTTCAGGCAGCTTGGCCTTGACTTGACTTGAGGGGCGGGTCCAGAGACAAGTTCGGGGGTCATGTCAAAGTTGCCTAATCACAGGGGCTAGGTGTGACTTTTTGCCTATCTTTCAGGCGCCGCCTTCATGGGCGCCTCCTTCTGGATCCGCGCCTGGCCGTGGACCCTTGGCGGAGGGGCGCCGTAGACAACTCGGGGCGCAAGGCGTGAGGTGGGCCTGCAGCCTGCTGTGCTGCCGACGGCCGGGGCTGTTCCTTTTCATTAGTAGTCGCGGCACAGGCCTCGCCCCGCCCCGCCGCGCCGCCACTGCACTCCGCCCCTCCGGCGCAAGAAAGACCGCAAAATCCCACAGCCAATCAGATTCCAGGCTTCCAGGACCCAGTGCGGCCGCAGCGTTTGCACAGGACGGGGAGGCCTACTGCTCCTGCACTGGGCGCAAACACAAGCCGACTCCAGACCGGCCGCGCAGCGCGCCACCCAAGAATTGTTCTTCGGGGTCCCGCGATAGTGCGAGAGAGAAGTTGGAGGAACTATGTGACGAAAGGCAGAGACGCCGAGGCGACCGCCCGCATCATCCGCGCCATAACACTCGATTTAACAAACTTTTGGATGTCCCTGAAAATCACCTCGCGGAGCGCCCCTTTCCCATGCAAAGCGGCGAGGCGGCAGAGGACTATCCTGCAGGCTCTTTCCGAACGGAGCTATCGCTCTCTGTCGCACTCAGGCGGCGACCCCTGGGGGTGCGAGAGAGGCAGAGCGCGAGGAAAGCCCCGCACAGCCTGCAGGCAGGCTCTGGCGGGCAGGCGTGCCACGCACAGAGTTTAGTGAAAACTTTGCCGAGACGTATCACTTTCATCAGTCACTATCGCGCTAAGCGGCCAAGTTTCCACCCAGCCCCGCCCCGCCCCGTCCGGGCACGCAGGAAAACGCAGATTATTCCAACGGATTTTCTCACACGGGTTTCCCTTGGTCGCGTCATCGATATTCATTAGCCTTCTGATATTGACTGTCCCGCATCGGAAGCTCGCCTCGGCGTGTCGACCCCTCGAGCGCGTCGAGCGCGCGGCTGGCCCAGCGAGAGAGAGCGAGAGAGACAGAGGCCCAGGCCTGCCCAGGTGGCGGCGGCCTGCCGCGAGCACTCGCCGAGCCGAGCCACCTGGTGAATGAATGAATGGGCTCGCTCCGTCTCCCTCGCACCCCTCGGCCCGAGCCTCGGCCCCAAGGGACGCCCTGTGGGTGCGAGGGAGACAAAGCGACTGCCGCACGGGGCCCTGAGTCATCGCGCCATCCCGCCTGGCATTTATGCCTGCAATGCAAACAGCGGGACGAGGTGCGGGCCGCGGGTACCTTCTCCCGCACTCGCACACTCTAACTTCTCACTCTCCAGCACTCGCACACTCTAAAACTCCCGCAGTCTCGCACTCTCAAACTCAAGCCAGTCTCTCCGTCTAGCCCTCTCGCACTCCCAAAACTCTCGCCTGGCGGAGATGAGAAGAAGGAGAAAAGGAGAAGAAGAGAGGGGGAGGGCGGGAGGGAGGAGGAGAGCAAACTCGAGTTTGGCCCCTCCGACACAAACGCCATACCGGCTGACTCGCCCAGCTGGGGCACCGAAACGCCACACGCCGTGGGCACAATTACAAAGACCCGGTGGCCTGGGCAGCTTGCGGAGCCTGGGCAGCAGCTCTCTCTCTCTCTCTCTCTCTCTCTCTCTCTCTCTCTCTCTCTCTCTCTCTCTCTCTCTCTCTCCACCCACAGGCAGACAGACAGGCAGACAGACGGCAGACAGACAGACAGAGAGTCTTTGGCTCAGAATTCGGAAAACCGCGACACAGTGGCGTTATCGCCTCGGCCCTGCAACACAGCAGCCCTATATACCACCCCTATCAGGGCTTCTTGGCCGAAGTTGGCGGATAGGAGCGTGGCGTGGCGAGTCTGCCGGGTCCAGCCCCGTGTCTGGGGCCCCGCACGGTAAAAACGCTTCCTGGGAATCCCAGGAATCTCCTGGAAACTCCTATACCTTATAACATAGGGCTCCTGGGAATCCCAGGTTTCGCTTTTACCGTGCGGCCGCTCCGGGGCAGCGCCAGGGGGCAGCGCCAGGGGGCGGCTGGCTGGCCGGGCGGACGGCGTCGCGCAGAACGGGGAAGGCGTTCCCGGCGAGGTCGACGCACTCTGCGAAGGGGATGGCGGCGCGACGCCGTGTGGGCCACCGGCTCGGCCACCGGCTCGGCCACCGGCTCGGCCACCGGCGAGACCGCAATGATGAGCACAAGACTGGGTGGCATGTATGACAGCCCGCCCCGCCCCGCCGGAAGGCATCAGCGGCGCGGTTCAGAGATGATATCGCGGGCGGAGTGGTTCGGCACTCCGGGGCTGCAGGTACGAATGACGCAGGCTGGCTGGTGGCCGCGGGCGTCTGGCTCGCCCCGCCCTCCCTCGCCCTCCCCCGCCCGCCTTTCGCGGTCAAGCACGCGCAAGCAGAAAACTTGGCAGACTGCGGACCGGTCCGATCCAGCACACTGGCAGGCCGGCCACTGCTCCGGCGCTCTGCAGACTGATTCCGGGAGTCTTTCTCGTCGCTCGCTGCCTCCCTCCCACTCATCGGGCGTTGTTGTGGGTGCGAGAGAGAGAGAGAGAGAGAGCGACGAAAACGGCTCGCGGAATCAGTCTGCTGGCGGCGTCGGGCTGGCTGGCCAGCCCAGCGTCCGTCCGGCCGTAACGTACTCAGTCATGATAATAAAACGGAGAGAGATAGAGAGATAGAGAGAGAGAGAGAGAGAGAGAGAGAGAGAGAGAGAGAGAGAGAGAGAGAGAGAGAGAGAAGCAGCAGCAAGGATAATCCACCTGCGAATAAGCCAGGGGCCAGCGCTGCTGCGAATAACGGCGAGGGTCTGCAGCGCCGCGGCGGAAGGACGAAGGACGAAGGTCGGCGATGACCGCCCCGATGGCGACCCGTTCGTACACACGCGTGTACTTATGCAGCACCACATCGCGGTCCCAGCGCGTCGCAGCGCCGCCGGGCCGCATTTATCTCGCGGTGGAATCCCGGCGCACTCACACACACAGACAGACAGACAGACACTCACATACACACACACGCGCGCGCGCGCGCGCGCGTTTGCGCCCCGCTCGGATTAGATGCGGCCCACCTGTACGCCCGCCAGACCGCGCGGCAGAGCGAACAAACAACAACTCTCTCTCCAGACAATGCCACTTGATCAACTTCCGTCACGACGCCACTGAGGCTGATAGTAGCGCCAGCACCGCCGAGCGCCGCTGCCGCCGGGGCCCGCGAGCAGTCCGCGGTGAGCGCGACACGAGCGAAAAACGACGCAACACACACACACACACACACACAGCAAAGATAGCAGCGCTGTTGGGCGTAGCTTGCGGCACAATGGACCTCCCCAGGACCACACACTATGTTCCTCGTTCCTCGCGTGTTCAAAAAAAAAACTGAAATAGAAACAAAACACAAAACGGGAGAAAAATGTAAAGAGTATGCAAAAAGTGGGAGTGCGGCACCTCATTTAAATGCGATTGCGAGATTGATTCCCGGAACGACGACCAGATGAGGGCCAGACCCTCAAAGTCGCCGCCGCAGCTGCGCGCCACTCCCGCCCCAAAACTCGTTGGCCATCTCTCTCTCACCTGTGCGGAACGCCCCCTGAGTGGGAGAGAGACAGAGCGACGAAAACGACTCGGAATGAGCCTGCAGGCCGCGGCGCCGCGGGGGCTCCAGGCCCCAGTGGTGCGGCAACAATGAGAGACAACAACGGCCAGGGCGACGGCCAGCGCGGCCTGCTCCGGGACGGCGGGACAGACCGCCAGGCCCCCCACCGCCATGGCGCCGCCGCGGTCGCCGCCGTGCGGCCGGCCGGCGTCGCCGACACGTCGCTCTGTCTCCCTCGCACTCATGGGGCGTCCCGTGCGGGTGCGAGAGAGACAGAGCGACGAAAACGACACTCTCCGGAATCAGTCCGCTGCGCACGCTGCGCACGTTGACAATGCGTTCCGCCGAGCCGCCGCGGGCGTGCAGCGTGCACGCACTCGACCGTGGCGGCGGCCAGGTGTGATCCCCCCCCCTCCCCCCGCGGCCGCGACGCGCACCGCACCTGCGTACGGCCGCTCACCGCGAGCTTTACCGTGCATCGCCAATCGGACACCAAATGGCCATTCATTCACCATTAATCATCGTCGGGGCGTCGTTCGGCAGGGCTCGGCAAGGCAGGCGATGCGGGTGGCACCACACTGCCAAGCCAACGCTCTGGCGACGCCACGCCGTGCCGCGCCGTGCCACGCCGGTCGCTAGCAGCCCGCATGCCAAAGTGTGGCGTTTAGCGTCGCGTCTTCAGTGTGTAGTATCATATAGCCAGGAGACCGGTTGAGGTGGCCCAAATCCCGGACGCGTTTTGAGCGCCAGAGTCGCTAAATGGAACTCGAACTGAACGTGTGACCCCACCCCCCACCAATCGATTGCTCTCCGAATGAGGAATCCATTGATGGGGTCACACGCTCGGTCCTGTTTAGCGACTCTGGAGCTCAAAACGTGCGTCTGGACTTTTGGCCGTCTCCACAGGTCTTCTGGTGCACTGTGTAGGTTCAGTATAGGAGGCTCCAGTGCAGCAGGCTGTGCTGGCGCCACTTGACCCCGTCCCTCTGGACGAGCTGGACAAGCTGGGCAAGCTGGAGCTGGACAACCCCGCTTGCTCTTCGCTTCCGCCCAGCAGGCGCTGCGCTGATCTGTGCCGCCGGGGCACGCCCGGGCACGCCATGCAGGGCCAGAGGCCAGAGGGCGGATGGAACTTCCGGCGCGGGGGCGGCGCGGGGATGCAACATCAACAAATCGACCCCCTTCCCTCCCGGCCCAATCCACTGCCCCACATCGCGCCGCCATTCTTTGGAGTTTGCCAAGCGAGAGTGGCAAGTGGGGCGGAGTAGCCGTCCTAATGTATCAATCCGACCCCCCCCCCCCCCCCCCGGGGGCGTCTCCCCCGCAATCCGACATTTGGTTTGGGCTCGGCTCAGCTAGCCTGCAGACTGATTCCGAGAGTTGCGTCGCTCTGTTGCACCCGCGAGGAACGCCGCATGAGCGCGAGAGAGACAGAGCGACGAAAACGACTCTCGGAGAGTCTGCAGGCAGTGGCCGCGGCCAGGCTAGGGCCAAAGCAAGGGCAGCAGCACCAGAACAACAACAACAAGGGGGAGGGGGCGGAACAGAAGTGCGCGCGCGACTCCGTCGATGGCATGGCAAATGGAATCGAGGCGCCAATTTCGCGTCGAGGGCCCGGCGGGGCGGGGCGGGGCGGGGCGGGGCGGCGGGATGCTCTCCGTCAGTCGTGAGGGCCTCCACGTCAGAGCGCGGCGACAACGCGGCCCCGACAACAGGGCCCCGGGGGGCGCGAGGCAGCCCCGGACTGCCGGACATGGGGCGCACGCACGGTCCGGCGAAAAGTTAATTAAAATGAATAAACCAGCACAAAAGGTGGAAAAGCAACATGGAAGTTTGATCGAGAGCGCTTACCTCTGTTGTTTTTTTTTTTTTTTTTTTTCGTTTTTTTGACGGCCAGATTCATTTCTCTATTTGCTTTACACCCTTTCATTTATTCCAAATGGTGTTTCAGTGCCTTCGGTAACTTCACTGTTACGAAATTATCCAAAAACACAGATACACGCGCGTGCACGCACACTGGCCTCACTGGAAGCTAAACATCATTTTTCTCCGTTGGGTGCAGTCGAGGCGGCCCTAGTGGCGGCCCCTCGCCGAAGCACGACCGACCGACCGCGATGATAGACGGGACACGCCAACGACACTCACCCTCACACGCACCCTCACACACCACTTTCCTCCCCTAGGCCGTAATACAGACTAATGATGAACTAATGCCCCGCAACGTCCCCGCGATGCCTTGGCCGCACGCAGCACGACAACGACAGGCTTCACTCGACGACTCACCGATCCTGTTTCCCAAATTACTGCAAGGAAATTTTATTTTTTCCACTTTTCCGACGAGTGAAAGTATTTTCGGCAGTGCCAGGTGTCCGCTGCCCAGCGGGCTCGGCGGCGGAGCGGCGCGCAACACTGAGATTCGGACTGCAAAAGCGGCAAAAGCACACAAAGCAATTACGGCGCGTTTCACGGCGTTTCACGGCGTTTCACGAGCGCCGCGTCCCCGATCGCCCCGACCCGACCGTGCGAGCGGGGTGCTTCTTCGGCGCGTCGCGCTCCGTCTCTCTCGCGCTCGCGCCGCGTCCCGTCCGGGTGCGAGAGAGACGGAGCGACGGAGCACTGCGTGGAAACAGCCTGTTCGTCCCTAAGTCTCGGCGAGTCCCTCGAGCGCGTCGTCGCGACGAGCCCCTCCCGAGATGATTAAGAGACGAAAAAATCAACCCCCCCCTCTCTCTCTCTCTCTCTCTCTCTCTCTAGAGCGAGGTGGTGCTCCATAAGGGTGGCTGCCGGTGACAAGACGGAGTCAAAGGCCTGTGAGTAGTTATCCAGAGAGAGAGAGAGAGAGAGAGAGAGAGGGGGGGGGAGGGGAGGAGGAGCCGGGGGAGAGAGGAGAGGAGGCTCGAAATCAGCGAGGGGCGCTAAACTGTCTGCCCCCCCCCCCCCCCCCCCCCCCGGTCGCGCACCTGACCAGTCATGCTCGACTCAGTTCATTTCAGCAGACGTCCCGGACAAAGAAAGCCGAAATGAGGGAAAGAAAAAAGGACAACGCGACGCCGCCGCTGCCGCTGTTCTGCGATCGCGACGAGGAACCAAATTTTGCGACGACTACACTCAGCAGGTCGCCGCCGGCGGCGCGATGGCACAATATGGACGACTCGCGCGTCCTTTGCCCTGTCCCGGTCTTTCACCCCGGCAGACTGATTCCGAGAGTCGTTCCCGTCGCTCTGTCTCTCTCACACCGTCACCCCGTGGGCGAGAGAGACAGAGCGACGAGAACGACTCTGGCGGCATCGGTCTGCAGCACTGCCAAAGGGCGGTACGTAGTACTACATGCGTGGGCCGAAAGAAAACACGAAATAAACCGTGAAAAATAAAGTGGAGGTACACAACAATGACTGTCTGCTTCGCCCCCGCGTCGCCTTTATACGCCCCCTCTCTCTCGGCCCAGCGCGGCCCAGCGACACCAATTCCTTTCCCCTTCTCGTCACCCGCGGAGTGAACGGGCGTGGGGCTGTGTGCGCGTGGCACAGGCGTGGGATCATCACGTATGTCGCGGTGAGGCGCCATATTGCAGTTGTTACACGCAGGGGGGCGTGCAGCCCTGGCACCAGGGCGCCACACTGTTCGTGCCGACAGGTCAGGCACCCCCAAACGCAACCACAGCACACTCACTCACACACACACACACACACACACACACACACACACACACACACACACACACACACGCCGAGCGGCAATTCAATTGTTGGCAGACGCAGCGGATGCAGCCCCCTCGGCTTCAGCCCCCCCCCCCCCGCGTTCAGTACAGTACTGTTACCAGTGTACCCGCGTCCGCGACCGCCGGCGTACCCAAGAGAGCCGAGTGAGCCAGCCCGGCTAAATCAACCCTCGGCCATGCCTCGTGCGCCCCGCGGTCTGGGCGGGTCTGGGCGGCAAGTACAGCGCCGTGGTGCTGCACTGTGTATTCAAAGTGTATTCACTGTGTACTCACAGTGTATTCACCGTGTATTGATCACCGTGAATTCACAATTCACAGTGTATTCACCGCCACGGCGCCGCGACGATACCGCCAGCCGATTGGGCTCGGCAAGGGCGGCGCCGCGCGAGGGGCGGCCCGCCTTCTTCGCCGTCCTCTCTCCCTCTCTCTCTCTCTCGCACTCGTGGGACACAACGAAAGAGTGCGAGAGAGAGAGAGGGAGAGCGGGAGCGAGGTTCAGCCCTCTGAGGTTATGAAGAATGGCAGGGCGACTTAATCGAGCGCGCCGCCCCGCGATATGTGCGCGAGCAGACAAAAAGGGAGGCGAGGCAGCGGGGCCCTTCCTTCCCCCCTCCCCCTTTTTTGCGCCCTTTCTGACGATCGTCTGACTCACTGACGCCGCGCGACGGGCTGTCGCCGGTCGGTCGAGACGCGCGATCTAACAGGGATGCGTCTCGGCACGGCACATACCGCAAGAGAGAGGGAGAGAGAGAGAGAGAGAGAGAGAGAGAGAGAGAGAGAGAGAGAGAGAGAGAGAGAGAGAGAGAGAGAGAGACAAAAGGGCCAGGAGAAGGCTGGCGCGCACGTCGCGGCGCCATGGCTGCGCGCTGCGCGTTGCTTGCTCGCTGCGGGGGCGGTAGGGGCGGACGGCGACAAGGTGGCGTAGCACGCCAAAGGTTGGGGCGTGGCGCGCCGAAGGGTGGCGGGGCGGGGCGGGGCGGGGCGGGGCGGCAGAATTCGTGTTCTGCATTTTATTCCGTCGGGGAAGTGGGGGCTTATTGGGGTCAGCACCCCACCCGGTGGGTGAAATATATAAAATTATTCGCGGCAGCACGGAGTGTAGCGGTGAGGCCCCCTTTCCGTCCCCTAGGGGCTCCAGCAGACACATTCCGAGAGTCACTCCGTCTCTCTCGCACCCATGCGGGCCGCCCCTAGAGTGCGAGAGAGACAGAGCGACGACTCTCGGAGTGAGTCCGCTTGGTGGCGCTCGGGGCACGCGCTGTTGTGGGCTAAGCCTAGCTGCCCTGCCCTGCCCTGCCCGGCCCTGCCCACTCAGTCAAGGGCCGCGGCGTGATGACCAACTCGACACGCTCGCTGCAAATCCGCGTGTGAAACGCCGAGCGCCACGCCCCCCCCCCAGCGGAATTTCTGGCTCGTACACACACAATAACAGGGTGAAAAAATAAACAGAAATAAAATCGGGCGGAATGAAAAATGAAGCACGAGGCAAAATCTCGCTAAATTCTCTGGACGAAGCTCGCTGTTTCGGATTACCTAATGATGGTGACCGGACCCTGCGTGGGGTCTGTACCCTGCCTGGTATGATTCGCGTGAACGAGACACGACAAGCCCGATAATCGAGCAGCCCGCCACCGCCACGCCACCGCCACGCCGGGCCACGCCCCGAGTGAGAAATCCGATGTCTCGTCACTCCGTGGCGCCGATACGCGGTGTGACGGGCCGAACGATAACAGATAGCGGCCCTCGCCGGCCCATTGCCACGCCATTGCCGCCTCCCCTGGGCCCCTCTTGGGGTCCGCGGGCCCCTCGGAGGGCCCCCGCGCCCCGCCCTTACATCATTCCGCCCAAATGATTTTTCTCCGCGAGCCCCGGCGCCCCGCACACCCCGCACGTGGGGCAGACGCAGGCAACGCAGGCAGGCGCCCATTCGTTTGCCGGGGCGCCTCCCCCCCCCTCCCCCTCCTCAGCACCAACCCCCCTCCCCCTCTCCCAGCGGCATGCCGGTCAAAAGCCTAAAGCCCAAAGCCCCGGCCGCCGTGCCCGTCGGCCCGAACATTTTGCTTGAAACGCGAAAAGTGCGGCGCTCGCGGTTGCCGCGGCGCCGGTCAAGGGACGGTGGGGGAGGAGAGTGAGTGGAGAGAGAGAGAGAGAGAGAGAGAGAGAGAGAGAGAGAGAGAGAGAGCAGAGAGAGAGAGAGCAGAGAGAGGGGCGCAAAGAGAGTCCCGCACGGCCGCGATGCAAAATTCACAAAGAGTTGATATTGCCGAAGACTGACTGACCGCGAGGGGCGCCGGCGGCGGCGTTGGCGGGCCGCTCGAGTGATTCCACCTTTCCTTTATCCCCGTCTCTCTCCCTCCCACTGCCTCTCCTTGTCGCTCTCGCGGTCCTTCATCAGCCGCTCCTAATCTGCTTGATCGGCCAGCCATAACACAATCACACCGACCATTCATTCTCTCCTCTTTTTCGACGAGGAAATTCGCAGCTCTGCGGCCTGGCGGCCCAGCGGCCCGGCCCGGGGCGGGGGAGTGGGAGAGTGAGTGAATCAGCGAAAAGAGGGCGGGGACGGACGTAATGGGCGCCACGGCCGCACCGCCACGGATCCACCACCACGGCGCCATGTCCTGTATGTCCAGCGGCTAGGGCTAGTTGCCGCCAACACTGGGGCGGCCAAAGCGGAGAGGGCCCTTCCGCATCGCTAGGGCGGGCAGGGAGGCAAAACACACACACACACACACACACACACACACGCGCGCGCGCGCGCACGCACACACACACAAACACACGCACGCACACACGCACACACGCACGCACACACGCACGCACGCACACACGCACACACACGAACGCACGCACGGACAACCCGATCACGAGGAGGCGCAGTGGAGCCAAGTGCTGGGCGATAAATAAATTGCCTAGCAATTTCGGTTGTCATGCTTTGATGGATGGCGGCCGACGCGGTGGCCGGCAGTGGCGGGGCGGGGCGGGGCCCCGGGGGGCAACTATCAGCGGCGCAAGGGGTGAAGTCGGCGGGCAGGCACGGCAGGCAGAAGAGCGATGAGGCATCGGGACAAGGCGGACCCGACAGTATTTGCAAACGCCATGGCTTCGACGGCCGCGGCTTTCTCTCTCTTTCTCTCTCTAAATATGCAGATTGCTCAATGAGGCGGCGCGGGCGGAGCACTGGCAGAGCGCCGCGGCGGCGGGCCTTAAAAATGGCGGCGCATTAGCAGTGGACCTCGCGGCCGAAACGCGCCGCGCCTCGGCGTTGCGATGCGAGTTGCAGCACAGTGGGCCAGACCGGTGGGGGCGGTCAAAATCCCGGACGCGGTTAGAAGTCCAGAGTCGCTAAACAGGACTCGAACTGCACGTGTGACCCCACCAATGGATTTCTCGTTCGGAGAGCAATCCATTGGTGGGGTCACACGCTCAATTCGAGGGACTCGGGAGCTCAAAACGCGCCCGGAGTCCAGAGTCCGGAGTCCAGAGTCCGGAGTCCAGAGTCCGGAGTACAGAGTCCAGACACTGCTCGACTTACCACTGGCGGAATCGGCCCGGCAGAGTGGCGCAGCCAACACTCACCTGGAACAGAACACCGGAAATGAGAGGCGCTTACAAATGGAGGATGAGTCGTGACTTCCCTGGGCGAGCACCGCACTGCGCGCCCCCCGCCCAGCCCCCCCCCCGCCCCGCCCCGCGGCCGCCACCACGCCCCGCGGCACCAGCTGCAAGGCAAACTTGGGCCGGCCCGGAATCAAAGAACAGCGCTGAACAATTTTCAATCAACGTTCCCAGAAACGCAATCCTTTGAGAGACCCCCAGCCCCACCACGCCCCGCGCCCCGCCGAGGGAACAAAAAGGGCAAAGCTGGCAAGCCGCGGGTCGGAAGCCCAAACCCGCGTCAGAGAAACGTTTCTTGCGGTCCTGCACTGACAAACCTAGCGTGGGGAACGCCACAAGGGTGGAGACCGCAAACTCTGTGCCGAGACCCGAAAGAAAAACCCGAAAGTTCGACACCTTTGCAGTTCGAGTGTGGACTTCTCCACACTTGGTTTCACAGTGTGGGGCCGCGAGGTGGCCGCGGGCCGCGAAGTGAGTCCGCGAGGCAATGGACCGCGCAGTTCATACACCCGGCCAGGCCGAGCAAAGGCCGAGCAAAGGCCCGGACCAGAACCAAGCCGGGCGGCGCGAAGCCTCTAGGACCGTCTAGGACCGGTTCCAGTGTGCCTCCCAACAGCGATACCTCCGGCCTCACCGGAAAGTCCCCCCCCCCTTCCATTGCACGCTGATTCCCAGTGTGCTCTTTCTCTCACGCACTACCCTACACTGTGATTCCAAATGCTTTGACTGTGAGCAGTGTACTCGCGGTGCGAGAGAGATTGAGCGGGCGCGGGACTGCCAGAGAGTTTACCCGTGTGGTGCGAGAGAGACAGACCGCCAATCAGCGCCACGCCACTTTGTGTGTCGCAGTCATCAAGAGGCAGCGAGCGAAAAGGACAACACAAATAAAGCAAGTACTTTATCAAAGGGGATGACACACTGTACAGGCCCTACTCGCGGCCTTTCATTCGGACGGCTCGATAAAGCCCCTGAGCCCCGTGGGGCTGCGGGGCCGCGGGGCCCCACCGTGCGCCATGTGGTCCGCCACACGCACATGCACACACGCACACACACACACACACACACACACACACACACACACAACAAAACACGTGGAAAGGGACGTGATAGCGACAACGCGCGAGACCAAAAACCACGCCTCTTTACAGTACCGTGGCGGCGGCGTGGCACAGGTGGGACCTAAGCATAAGCAGAGCACATTTCGGCGGCCGGCCCAGCATCATCACGGGGAGGGGGCGGCTCATTGTGTCTACCAAAAAAGCGTCTACCATTAAAATATTAATATTTCTAATAAACATGCCTTTTTGAAAAAAGCGACTAACTTTAAACATAAAAATATTGAATAAAAATATTGAATAAAAATATTGAATCAAAACATTGAATAAAAATATTGAATTAAAATATTGAATTAAAATATTGAATTAAAATATTATGCTGCTGTTCATGGTGGACGGAGCGCGCATAATGTAAGATCTGCCGCGCTAGAGAAGGATCTGTTGCGGGTAGCGAAAGATCTGTCACGTTAGAGAAAGATCAGTTGCGGGTAGCATAAGATCTGTCGCGTTAGAGAAAGATCTGTTGCAGGTAGCGAAAGATCTGTCACGTTAGAGAAAGATCTGTTGCGGGTAGCATAAGATCTGTCGCGTTAGAGAAAGATCTGTTGCGGGTAGCGAAAGATCTGTCGCTTTATAGAAGGATCTGTTGCGGGTAGCGAAAGATCTGTCACGAGCCCGTTAGGTTAGGTTTGGTTAGGATAGGTTGGACCATAGTTTTCACTTCGACATGATCGAATATTTTTATTCAATATTTTTATTCAATATTTTTATTCAATATTTTTATTCAATATTTCTATTCAATATTTTTATTGAATATTTTTATTGAATATTTTTATTTAATATTTTTATTGAATATTTTTACGTTAGCCGCTTTTTTAAAAACAGCTAGTTGGTTAAAAATATTAATATTTTATTGGATGACGCTTTTTTGGTAGACACAATGACGCCATCTCCACGGGGACGTGGGTGTGGGCGTGTGTGTACTTCCCCGCAGAGTACTCTACGTCGGCCCGGCTCGGCCTGGCCCGGTGGGACAGATGACACACGGCAGGGCCACGCCGGGTACTTGGTGATCCGAGTCATGTCGACGACGACGGTCTCCCCGTCGGCCCGCCCGGGCCCGCCGCCCGATGGCAGTCTTTATCCCTTTCCCGAGGCGTGGCCCAGGCAGGGCGACGCACGTCGTCTAAGTACACACACACACACACACACACACACACTAAAGCGCATACATTAACGGCCGCGCAGCGAGGGCCCGCGCCTTGGGGTTGGGCGGGTTGGGCATGCAGCACCTCCACACGGCATCGTACCTCACAGCCTCGCAGGGGTGCGAGAGAGACAGACAACGCCCGAGAGATTGAGAGATGAAGAAAACCTGCAGCAGCCATCATCCTCAAGCGACAGTGTCGGTAATACGGGCGGAAACCTCGACTAGATGAGACACCGCCGGAACGAAGCAAGTTCGGAAGCCAGTTGAGCCGAGTCGGCTGTTCGACTTCATTCCGCACTTGCTTCGCTTCGCCTCGCCGTGCCGGCAGGCCGCGGCAGGGCGCCCCGTTCCGCCGGGACATTTGGCGGCGCCTGGTGGCGCGCACCACTGGAGGCCGACGGCACAGGCCGACGGCACAGGCCGACGTGGAGGCCCCAGAGTTGGGAAGCTGCGCGCGGCATTTGAAGGCAGCCCTCATTTGAATCGCAAATACACGACGCGGCAAAATAATTCATTTCGACCTCATATCTCGGCGGCAGGCGCCTCTGCCGCCGCATCCGCCGCGGCCCTGCCCGACTAATCGGAACGCCAAAGATAACGATTCGCGCGTCCGGAACGCCATGCAGGCCGCCATGCAGGCCGCCATGCAGGCCGCCATGCAGGCCGCCACACTGTGAAACCTAGAGACCTCTACACTTGAAACGCGGAGGAGTGGCGTTTGCAGTCTCCGCTCTTGGAAGAGCAAAGTTTGCATTCTCCACAGTTTAAGTGTGGAGTTCTCCACGCAAAGGGATAAGGGCTCTGTGAGCTACCACACTTGCACTGCGGAGACGGCAAACTCCACACGCCCAAGTGTGGCGTATACATCTCCGCACCAGGAAGTGTGGAGTTTGCCGTCCCCACACTCGGTTTGGCAGTGCATCCAGACTGCCATGCAGACCGCGGAGAAACACAGAGAAGCAGAAAAAGGCACGCAAATTTGAAGAAAGAAAAAAAAAACGTTGCACTCCTTTCAAAAAAAAAAAAAAAACTGGCGTCATTTTTTTTACTTTTCCCCTTGCCATTTTTCCTTTAGCTCATTTCGCCTCCCCTTTCTTTGCCCTTCCGCAAAGGTGACTCGGAAACTTGTTGTCGAAAACGGCTCCCTCCTTCATCCACTCATTTCCGGCCCGGCTTTGATCTTCATAAGCGAGACAGAGACAACAAAAAGCGACACAGGGTGGCGCAGGCCGGAGCGCGTCAAAGACAACGACACGAGGGTGCCAACAACAACAACAACAACATCAACGACACCAGCAGCAGCAACAACAACAACAAGAGTGCCTTTGCCGCGCGCGGACCCCAATGGCATTCGTATGCACCGCTCCAATTTGCACTCGCCAACACGTCACCCATTAGGGACGGAGAGAGAGAAACGGGGGAGAGAGAGAGAGGGGGGGGGGCGACGACGGTGATCGGGTCGACACACCAGCGGGGCGCCAGACAGTAATGGTGCTGCTCAATTAAATTCGTTAGGAACGGGATCACAGTGGGCACACAGCAACGCGACGCCACGCGACGCCAGCCACCCTCGCCACAGCAGCGCCACGGTGTCAAAAAGACGGACACACGACGCGTCACTGCCGACGCTCTGCGGCTGCACTGTCAGCCCAAGTGGAGACTTCCACGCTTACTGGTGAGGAGTGATTCTCCACACTGGGACGTGTGGAGTTTGCAGTCTCTTCACTTCAAGTGTGGAGTAGCTCACAGAGCCCCTATCTCTTGGCATGGTGCAAACGTGAAGAACTGCAATTGATGTACGTATGGAGACTGCAAACTCCGCATCCGCACTTCCAAGAGCGGAGACTGACACACTGGGTTTCACAGTGTGCCGCTAGAAGGCGCTCGGCCCGTAAAGGAAAGTCGGGGGCCAAATCAATCTGGATCGGGTTCGGGAGTCCCCGACGGCGACACGACGACTTGACTTGCAGCGGTACAAATAATCCAACACTCGCGCTTCCTTTTGGGGATTCTGTGCCAGCACACTGCCAGCCGGCAGGCAACAGCCAACCAACAGCCGCCCGGGGATCACGAGCGTCAGTCAGCCTCAGCCTGCGCGCCTGCGCCTCAAAGCCCCGCGGCCCTCTGCGCCTCTCCGACGACAATATACGGCAATATCGGCGCACGGCCTCGCGGCGTCGCGGCGTCGCGCACCGCGGGGGAGGCCTGGCGGGGCCTGGCGGGGCGTGGCGGGGCGTGGCGGGGCGTGGCGGGGCGTGGCGGGGCGTGGCGGGGCGTGGCGGGGCGTGGCGGGGCGTGGCGGGGCGTGGCGGGGCGTGGCGGGGCGTGGCGGGGCCTGGCGGGGCCTGGCGGGGCAATATGCGCGGCGCACCTGTCTGGAGGGCCGTCAAAGGCCGTGCTTCGTATACCGAGCCTATCCCCGCGACACGGGAATTTGCCGCCATGGAGACATCGTGTCGAACACGAGGACGACGCGTAGCGGCTGGGTGGATTGGTGGATGGATGAATGGATGGATGTGTTACAAACGGTCACAATTGTCTGTGAAAAATCGTGTTTTGGGCTGACTTTAAGCAGCCACTGCGTCTGATCCAAGGCGGTATTTCATCCTCCCTCAACGGGAAATTGGTCTTTTCAACTTCCTTTAGCATGCCTTTGTTACGGAGAGCGATTATCTGCCTTGGTTTGGGAGCAGTATTGCCGCAAAGTTGATCAAAACGGTCACAAATGTCTGAAAAATCGTGTATTGATCAACTTTGCGGCAATACTGCTCCCAAACTAAGGCAGATAATCGCACTCCGTAACAAAGGCATGCTAAAGGAAGGCCCAAAGACCAATTGCCCGTTGAGGGAGGACGAAATACCGCCTCGGATTAGACGCAGTGGCTGCTTAAAGTCGGCCCAAAACACGATTTTTTAAAGACATTTGTGACCGTTTTGATCATTTTTGCTGCAATACTGCTTCCAAACTAAGGTAGATTATCGCACTTTGTATCAAAGGCATGCTAAAGGAGGGGTCGCGTGGGGTCGCGAAATTTTTCGTGGGGGTCGCGGAAATTTTTCGCTACAAATTTGGGGTTGCGAACCGAAAAAGGTTGAGAAACGCTGCGTTAGAGGGATGGATGGTTGGGGCAGCCAGCCACTGCCCGCCTCGCCTGACTGTTGACTGACGCGCTAAGCAGGGAAAGTGGACGCCTGACCCAAGCTGACCCCAGCGCAGTGCGGCTGAGTCGGATCAGCCCGGCGGCCCGGACAGGGCCCGGACAGGGCCCGGAGGTACGCGGGCATCACGTTCGCAGACCCCCCCCCCCCTTTCCCCTTACAGAACTTAACCCCTCTCTTCCCCTCGGGGCCCCCAACGTCCCTGCTAATGACGGCCACTGCGAGGCGGGGCGGGGCGCGGCGCACTTAAAGGAGCCTGTCAAAACGGCCCGGATTCCTTCACATGTTTATTCAAATGTTGCCGAGACTGCAGCGAGGGAGCTCTCCACTACATTATAACTGTATACGCGGTGGCCAGTGTTTAATTCCATATTCTCCTCCACACAAAAAACCCGCAGCTTGTGGGAAATCTTGAGCCGTTGTCGACCGCAGTAAAGCGCGGCGACAGCCAGGAGACTGATTCCAAGAGTCGCTCTCTCTGTCTCTCTCGCGCTCGTGGGAGGGACACGAGAACGACTCCCAGCCTCCTGGCTGTCACTCCAGCGCCGCGACGGTGATAAGATAAGACGTGTTTTCTCAACGAGAAGACAATGCTCGTGTCCATGATGATGGCCTGCATGTGCCGCGCCGCGTTACAAAACCCCCGCGTCGTGGAGGGGCCCTGCAGGCCCTGCAGGCCCAGATCGGCGTGCCATCTGGTGCGCCACATCAACATCATGCATACGGGGGGGCGTGGAACGCGTGGAAGGACGGGGAAAAATGACACAACGATAGCAACGCCTCTGGTGGCGCGCACCACAATGAGAGTCTAATTTGCATGGCTATCACGGCGCGCTGCGTGTACGACCAACCAGCCAGCCCGCCAGCCAGCCAGCCAGCCAGCCAGCCAGCCAGCCAGCCAGCCAGCCGATCACACACTGACGGCATAAGCACCGGGCCGCGCCGGAAATGCCCCGCCAGGCGTCACTTGGTAATCGCACCAATATTACTCCGAATCCGGACCGCCGCCCCTATGCCACGCACCGCCACGCCACACCACGCAGTACCGAGAACTCGACTTATTAACTCTTACACTCTGAAAAACAAAAAAAAAATGGACGCACATTGTGTACTTGCTTCATTCAACACCAAGTGACTTCACTCTTGGGATTTTTAATATTTGGACTTGAAGTGCAGGGGACTGCAAGCTCCCAAAGTGTAGTGGAGTTTTCCAGTTTGACAGTGTGCCAGGCTGACGATCGGTCTCCTTGTCTCTGTCTCACTTGTGTCTGCCAATTGCCAATCGGTTGCTTTTCGGATCGGATTCCTCCCGGTCCCGCTGCCCTCTCTCTCTCTCTCTCTCTCTCTCTCTCTCTCTCTCCTTTCCGGGACAAAAGCGATCCCACCCTTTCCCTTGGCTTCGGCCCCACCACGTCGACACATGTAAATTCGGCCGCCGGGGTTCGCATCAACGAAAAGCGACAAACTGAACAAAAAAGTAACGAACCGAACACAAAAACGGCGCAACCGTGCTGCTTTGCGCGCACGCACACTGACACACACACACACACTCACACGCACGCATTCATCACGACCCGCGCGTCGAGTCCACGCCACCATAAATTTTGGACCAGTTGATGGAATTTGGTGGTGCTCTGCAAGCTTGGCGGGAATCTGGGGCCTCGGCAGGGCCACGTGGGTACCAGGCGGGAGAGGGGGGGGGCGTCGCCGTCGGCCCAACCAGCACCAGACCCCTCCCCCTTTTCCTCCAAGAAAAAACACGGGGGGAGGGGCACAAGAGGGAACCTCTTTAACGTCCACATTGTTTCACATAAATGCATCGTTGATGCTGAAAATTGAATGCCGCCCCGCGGTATGCGGCCAGACGGGCAGACTCAGCGGCCCGAGGGGCGCCGGGGGGCGTCGGGGGGCGTCGGGGCGCATCGGGCGAGGAGAGGACACTGGTGGGGCCGCCTGGGGACGGCGAGGAGGACGAAGACGAGGACGAGGAGGACGTCGAGGACGCCACCACGCATAAAGCGAATGACGAGTGCCACATGGCCGCGACCTAGGCGTGCGCTGCTTATAACCCTTCCTCCACACCTACACACACACTAACACACACTAACACACACACACGCGTGTACTTCAGGCGCGCACAGCTGTTAACACCGTGAGTTCTATCCGGTTTTTACGAGGCTCGCCAGTGGCACCCCGCTTCCGACCTTTCACCCTGTCACCAAGCCCCCCCCCCCCTTTTCGTCCCCCGGAGGTGCTCGTCCTGGAACGTGCCTGGAGTCCCTGGAGCAGTCCCTGGAGCCCCCCGGAGCCCCCCGGCCGGAAAGGGCTGCCAGCTTGCACTTCCAGGCCCTTCCAGGCCCTTTGCAGCCACCACGCGACTGCCACGCCACTGCCACGCCACTGCCACGCCCGCACGACACTGTCTGCGGAGAGCACCGCCTGCAGTAACTCGTTCAATTTTCGGGAGGGTAGTCGATCTCTGTCATTTTTATAGTTTATATACTTTCCACTCGTGCAAGTGACCCGAGAGCGTCTTAGCGAGGACAGCGAAGGCCATGTCCCGACGGCCTGCCATAAAACCGCTTTACAGCCGACGCAGCAGCCTCCACGGCCTCCGTGGCAGCCTCCATGGCAGCCTCCATGGCAGCCTCCATGGCAGCCTCCATGGCAGCCTCCATGGCAGCCTCCGGAGCCAAAAAGGCGCCAAAAGCGGCGCGGTGGAGCGGTGGCGGCCCGCTCGGGGACGGGCCCCGAAGAGCAGCACCGACACGACAAGAAACGCACGAAAGGAAAATGACTGTATTCGTCGGACGCCTTTGGCCGCCTTTGGCCCACCAATTTGGAAGAGGGCTCCGCAGCGCGCCGCACGCGATGCGGACCACCGTTCCGTCGCTCCGACTCTCTCGCACTCGCGGGGCGTCCCGTACGTCCCGTACGTCTCGTGGGGGTGCGAGAGAGACGGAGCGAGCCCGGCGGCCTGCGTGACGCGCTGACGCGGCCGGAGGATGCACGCACACGGCCTTGCAGGCCTTGCACCGCGGGGCCAAGCCGCTGCACTGGAAGGGAAGGGAAACGAGTTTCCGAAGCATTTGCCGCGGGCCTGGAGCCTCGGCCAGCGAGAGTTTCGGCGCCAGAGGAACCAGAGGGACTGGGGGGGGGGGGGGACGGCATTCGTGGTACCGCCACCGCAAGCACCGACGCGCAATGCGTCCGCGGAACGCTCCGCCCCGCCCCGCCCCGCCATTCCGTTTTCACTTGAGGACCTTGAGGCGACCACGCCGCGGCCAGGACGAGGGTCTCCGTGGCAGTGACACGAATCGACGCGCATCAATCGCTGCGTGGCGTTGCCGCGTCCAGGCGCGTCCAGTGGACCGATTCCGAGAGGCGTTCTCGTCTGTCTCTCTCGCACCTGTGCGGGACGCCCCGTGAGTGCGAGAGAGGCAGAGCGACGAGACTGACTCTCTGAATCAGCCTGCAGGCCGGATGCGGCAGATCTAGCCGGACATCCCCCCCTGCCCCCCTCCCCCCCGCCAGGACTCTCCTCGCTCACACCTCAGTGCACACGCCATACAACACGGGACGCTGACCCGGCCGACGTTATGTATAGCGACGGAGCCTATCGAGCTCAAAAACTGGCACACTCACAAAAATAGACGCGATAAATTTATATCATTTTACCTAATTTCCTAGAAAATTACACAGCTCATAAGCTTTTGTAACACGGAGCGCGTACCACTAGCTAGCGCGCGCGCACACACACTCGCACACACACACACGCACGCGCACGCAAACACACAGACACGCACCGCGTTCGAGCGAGTACGTCACACGGCACGGTATGCCGGGGTTTCACACTCGGCCGGCCCCTGTCCGTGTGTCTGTGTGCCAGTGTGTCGGGGATTCCGTGGGAAACAGGTGCCGCGCCCCCCGCTTATGTACTCCGCCACCGCTAGCGGAGCTCCGCCGCGCCGTACAAGGACATGCGGAGCAAAGGCGTTGCACACGGACGTCACAGCGGGCGGAGAGAGAGAGAGAGCAACGCGGTCGCGGCGTCCAAATATCGCAACCGCGCCGCGCGGTGCACTAAAAAACAAAAAAAAGAAAAAACACGCCTGCTCTCGCTGTTTTTCTAAAAATGATCCTATAGTGTAATCCCCGCCATAGAACGCGCGGGAAAAAAGGAAGCAGAGGGCACCGCGGCTAAACTGCTCCGACTTTTTGAAACAATCGCGGGAACAATAAAGATTGGGGGGGAGGGGGGAATTCGGCCGGCGGCCCCACTACACTGTGTGGCACTGCCCCTTGCCGAACTGGCCAAACTTGCCAGCCGCGGCGCGCCGTGGCGGCCAGAACAGTTTTATACTGCCGCACCGCTAGGGTATTGTGCAGGGCGGACAATGACACGGCCCTGCGTGGGTGTGTGGTGGTGTGGGGTGGTGAATGAGTGCGTGGACACAGAGCCGTGGTCCTGACCGCGCTTGTCACCACGGGCACACACACAGATGCAAAACGCACGCACACAACACCACGGAGTGGCTGTGCGGTTCCTTCGTCTTTTGCCCTCAAAAAAATTTTATTTCCAAAAAAAGACGGGGATCCTTTAAAAATAAATTTTTTCACCAAAATCCCCAATCTACGCATTTTTGTTTTTTGGGATTGGGCTAAAAAATTTTTTGAAAAATAAAAAAAAAAACTAAAAACACTTTTTAAACACAAGCTTTTGAGTAACCTGGAAATTTTATTTTCCCGAAAATTATTTTTAACATTTTTTTTTTTTAACTTAGTTAAAAAAAGCAAAAATTTTTTTTGGCCGCGACAACTTTTCGAAACCGAAACGGGACCCGGGGAGGCAACAAAAAAAAGGGAAAAACTTCAACGCCCTATCCTTTAAATGCCCTTTTGGTTCCTTCGTTTTTTTTGTTTTTTTTTTTAAAGGGGCGAAAAAAATTCCGCTCAACGCGCAATGAACGCCACGAAACGAGTTCCCCGGGTAAACTTTTCAAACAAAGGTTGCAAAGAAGTAGGCGAAGGAGAAAAACTTCCTTTTAATTCGAAAGGGTTTAAAAACAAAAGAAAAAAACTGTGGGCGTTTTTAAATTATTTTAAGTGTTTCCCAAAAGGAAAAGAAAGAACGCTAAACTGCCTCCAACTTTAAACAACCAAAACTAATTGGGGAAAAAAACCGCAACTAAAAGGGGTTTTTTTTTCTTCGTTTTTTTTAAAACTGCAGCGGGCGCTTTTTGGCGAGTTGAAACTCGCAAAAGATTTCCAGGGCAATGACACGGCCCTGCGTGTGTGTGTGTGTGTGTGTGTGTGTGTGTGTGAATGAGTGCGTGGACACCAGAGCCGTGGTCCTGACCGCGCTTGTCCACCACGGGCACACACACAGATGCACAAACGCACGCACACACACACCACGGAGTGGCGTGCTGACCCTCAAACTTTTGCACGTCGACGGACACCGGCCAGCGAAAAAGAGAGCCTGTTCATCCACAACACGAACGGCAGCAACAGAAAAAACGTTAACGCTAACGCTAACGTGAAAGCAGATGATACTTAAGAGAATGTTTATTGAAATGTATGAATGTGACATTTTGTCAATTTCTTTCAAAGAGTAAACACTCGGAACTCTTTTTTTGACAAATTTCTTACACATGGTAATTCATGAAAATGTCAATTTTATTATAGCTTTTGAATATCCTAACGTGCCATTGTTTTGTGTTAAACATGTTCGCAATGACGGTGGGACACTCATGTCCGATACCACTTGTGTTGGGTATCATTTTCGTTGTTTCAACGCGAGGATGCACAATTTGGTGGCTAATCACATAAATACTCAATACCCGTAAAAGTTGTGTTCGGTACTAGGGCCAAAGGGGCCTTGCGGCACGCGGCGTGTCAGCCACATCTCCAAGCGGGGCCGGCCGGCCGGCGCGCCACCCGAACCCGACCTCAAGATAGATAAGCAAGAGTGGCGCACACAGCCGACTGCCGGCACGCCGCTTCTCGAGAGGGGCAGGGGTTCGAGGGGGCGCTGCACCATGCGTTCTACGCACTCAAGGTGTGTATGTGTGTGTGTGTGGACAGTTGCGGGGTGTGGCGGGGCGCGGCGGGACGTGGCGTCTCGGCAGAGGAAGAGGCGCGGGGGGCAGCTGCGCGATGCGTAGCAGCGTCTCGTGACGAGAGGAAGGGGAGCGGCACCGCGCAACGTGAGGGAGGCACTTCATGAGTACTAGATAGCTGGGTTTATACGCCCGAGGTTATATGCCGCGCGCGCAACCTGAGCCCCCGCAGGCGCCCCGATTCATGGTGCGGCGCGCGGCGCGGCACGGCGGACTGCGGGCCCTCCGCTCATAATCTTCTAGGCAGGCCAGCCAGCCGCTGCCTTGCCAGCGAGGCGCTCGGCCTCTTCTAGGCTTGCTAGTCAGGCAACGAGGCAACTGCTGCCTGGCTAGCCGGAAACTCGGTACTCTCTGCACGAGAGTACAAGCACGCTGATACGTGAACGTATCATCTGCTAAAAACCCACTGCGCCGAAAAAAATTGGTAAGAAATGAGACAAGAAGGCTTTGGAAATTGAGCAGAAACACGCCATTCGTCATTGGTGCGAGAGAGACGACAGTGGTGACTCTCGGAATCGGTCTGCAGTCGTCTCTATTACGTCCGTCCCGAAGTCCCGCGGGGCAAGCAGGGCAAGCCAGGCAAGCCAGGCAAAGCCGTTGTCGTCTCGTCGTCGATGGCCACCAAAAACGCTAACGCTAACGCTAACGTGGAAGCAGATGACATTCTAATGAGAATGTTTATTTTAATGTATGCTTGTTTATCACTTCATTCACCAAAATTGACAACTCTCGACTCCTTTCTCCCGATACAGCTGCCGGGCCCTTTCACGTTTACGCTCTCGTTGTGCTTCCTGGGGGCCATAGCTTAGGCCGCTTCGTCTGCTTCTTCCCACATATCTTAGCTGTTACACTTCACACGTGCAACGCGCTCCTTCAAGCCAGCCGGTGACACTGTAGCAGTTGTTGTGCGTGCGGTGCGGTGCCCCCGCTCCCCTCGCCTCGAGCGGCCTGCGGTGTCGCCGGCGGCGGGGCCACGCTGCATCCTGCATCGGTATCAGCCGAGCGAAGCCGACCTAGCTCCGAAGGCGATACGAGCTGAGCAGGCCACGCTTCGGCCCTGCTTGAGAGCCGAGCCGAGCCGGCCGAGCCTTGCCTAGGCCTGCTACGCAGCACGCAACGCCACTGCGCCCTGCGCTGGCGGCGGGGAGGTAGAGGGGGGGAGGGGGCGGCCCCAGGCCCCATGCCCTTTTCCGGCCCAGGCCGGCTTCACGCACTCACAGACGCATGGTCCCGCCCCGCCTCAAGACTATCTCGAGAGTAAAAGCAAGCTGACACCTTCATTACAATTGTATAGCTTGCTTTAGCTTTAGCAACGGTGTCATCTGCTAAAAAGGGCGGGAGCGAAGGGACTTCAAAGGGCTTTCATAACCGCTTGTCTCAGTGTCAATCACCCTCACCCTGACGGGCTGGACGAGCCGAACAAGCCGAACGGGCAAAGACAGCAGCGCCATTCCGGGGGAGCGTCGATCTGTCTCTCTCGCACTCACGGGGCGTCCCATTGCGGTGCGAGAGAGAGGGGCGAGGGACCGGGAAGGGACGCGAGGGACGGGGAGGGGGGCAATATTTGGAGACTGCCATTCATCGAGTCCCGACCCTTTTCGCCCCCCACCCCCCTTGCCCCCTCGGGGTCCGTTCCGAGGGGGGGAAGGGACGCCGCCATGCTATCTCCAGGTGATTAATTTCTCTTTGCCGCCAGTGTACTGCCGCCGCATGTTTGGTCCAGAGTACCCAATCAAACGGTGGCGATCGGTGAGACCATGACGCGCCACTCGCTCGGTCGAAGCGGTGCGAAGCGATGCGGAGAAAGCGGCGACAAAAACAACGAAAACGACCTGGCTTCCACACCAATCGGCGCATGCAAATCCATCTTCTGTCTCTCTCGCACTCACGGCGCGCCCCGTGTAGGTGCGAGAGAGACAGGGCGTCGGAATGAGTGTGCTGCACACCGTGAGCGCGAATCGCTTTTACTGCCTGGCTGTCCCCTCGGCCTGTTGTGCCGAAGAGTCTTTGAGTCTTTCTTGTGCACAGCCTCCCCCCCCCCCTCCACTCCGCGGCGGGCCTCTTGCTTTCTTGCTCCAGCCTCGAATATAACTGCACTTTATGTTGCTCCCCCTCGGCTAGGGTGGCCAGATGCCGGCCAGCAGTGGGCATACAGTGGCCAGGGCGGCCGCACGGCCTCGCCCCTCGGCAGCTGGGGGAGGGGCCGAGGCCGCCAGGAGGGGCCAGCGAGGTAAACACAAGGCTGCGCGCCTCCTGCACCGCATCTTGAGACTCAATACACGAGATGCACTGGCACCCTTGCACCAAAAACTCGCACCTTCCTCCCGGAAAAATGGGAACTGCTCCCCAAACGCCGCGGCAGTTTTTGCCGCGGCTGACTGCCTCCCTTTCCGGAGAATAAAACCCTGTTGACGGCGGCGCTGCAGTGGCGGCAGTGGCTGCAGACAGGATGCAGGCACTTCGTGGCACTTCGAGGGACAGACTCGTCCGCCGTTCCGTTGGGAGACTTTACGATCCGCCAAGCGCCGCGGTGCCGCGGACAATTATATTGCCGTAGAACACGAAATAAACCATGTCAACATTTTTGTGTCCACTGTTAAAAAAAATCTGAAAATTCAGACCACTTTTGTCAGACTTGGTGGTCTGAATCTATTTTTCAGACTTGTTTCAGACTGCTTGTCTGAAAATTTTGCCTTCCGGTATGAAAATTGCGACCTGATCGTCTCAGAACCTGAATTCAGACCAGCGCAGTCTGAAAATTTAGATGGTTTAGTCTGAAAATTCAGACCAACCCAAGATTTCGTTTGTCCGCTAGATGGCGCGCATGTTGTGGAACATACCTACTTCTGTGTAAAAGGCTTCTAATGTGAAAATATATCAGTTGAAAAGTTCCAAATGGACAGGACTTAATCGGTCATATGAGAACCATTCTCTGCTGCAAGATTTATGTCCGTAATATGGGTGGAAGTTGAACAATCCACATTCTAATTTACCTCTCGCGGGTGGCTCCGTGTCGCCATTTCCTTGGGTGCCACAGACCGGCCTCTCGAGAGTCAGGGAAAAGAACAGAGGACCTTCTTCCTCATCACAATTTTTACTCAATGTTGTCCTCTCTGGAGGTTCACACACACCTGAGATTCTTTCTATGTCATATTGAACATGTCACGAACCTTAAAGTTCACAATCTTCGTACAGGACTGAATTTTCAGACCACCAAACTCTTAAATGTAAGACTCTCGAGTTCTGAATTTTCAGACCATCTAAATGGTCTGAATTTTCAGACCTCAAGTCTGTTAATAACTTCTTACCAATTTGGTCTGAAATTTCAGACTTTTTTTTTAACAGTGTCTGTTTGTCTGAGTGTGTGTCTGTCTACGGACCCGTGCTTTCGGACCAGTAGGGCCGCCAACAACTCGCCAGCTCTCAATTGCAGTTTAATCCATCAAAAAGTAATCTGGCTAAACAGTATGAACCGACTGACGACACCCCCATACACTTGCCGCGCGCTAGTATAGTACTCCGGTGTAGCCGCCTGGCTGGCTAACGAGGGTGCCAATGAAAATAATTGCAATCGCAATAATGCACACAGAGCGCAGCAGACGGCGGGGCGAAGGGTTCAACAACACATTCACATTCCGGGGATGAATTGAAATTGAAGGCGAGAGGCCGACCAGGCCGACGCGACGCACGCGCGGGTCCGGGGAAGGGGAGGCACACTGGATTGCTGCAAGCGCTTGGCGACATGGACGCAAATTAGCCCGGCGCGTTCAACCCGTTTCGGGTTTCCGTTCCAATTAATTCCCTTCCCGTCCCTTGGCGGGGCGGGGCGGGGCGGGGCGGGGCTGCGCGTGAAGTTCGCGGCAGCAATCATCAGATAAGACGCAGGCGTCCTTACACGAGGATGATTTCAAATGTGCTTGCGTCGCCGCTGTAAGTCTCTGTCGCACCCGCGGGTCATTCCTTGGAGGTGAGAGAGCGAGAGAGCGACGCACTGTTCGGAATCGGCTGTCCGGGATGGCTGGCTGCTCGGGCGGGGCGGCGCGGGGCGGCGCGGGGCGGCGCTGGGGTGCGTGGCGTCCGAAACGGAGGGGGCGTCGACGAGATGCCCCGATTAGCCAGTGTCGTGCGGACCGAATAAAAAGGAATCGAGGAGGGAGAGAGAGGGAAGGCCATGCGGGCAGGCCGGGCAGGCCGCCCCGACCTTCGCCGACGAGGAACGAAACAACAGCTCATTCAAGCCTAATGAAGTAAGCGACATACGGCAAGCCTATTAGCCGAGATACAACACACACACACGCAGACACACAGTGTGCCAGTCCACACGTCACACGGTCCGTCACTCCAGATAAGATTGCGTCACGACTGTCGGACTCATCGGTCCGACGCCTCCCCCTTTTATGAAGCCATACGGAGAGGGGGGGGGGGTCAATGTTGGACGGAAAGGGCTCGGCGGCGCGGCAGCCCGGCCACTCCGGCTATTTGAAATTCCAATCGGCACCATACCAGATACGTATAGTACCTATTTCAACCCCCTCCCCCCGGGGTCTGTTTGTTTGAGCAGATTAATGGTTCGGGGGGACAAATTATGGAAATCGCCCACCGGTGGTCCATTACCTAAAAGTGACGCGCCAGGTATGGAAATGTGGTCGCACACGCGCGTGTGTGTGCGGGTGCGCGTGCGCGGAGCGGAACTGTGCCCTAATGACGGAGTAAGTCATCTCACTCGCACACGCAACGCGACAGTGTCGGGGGACGTCATCATTGTCATTACGGAAAAAGAAAAGAGGGAGAGAGAGGGGCGGCGACACGTAAGTGGTGTGTGTGTGTGTGTGTGTGTGTGTGTGTGTGTGTGTGTGTGTGTGTGTGTGTGTGAGAGAGAGAGCAGCAAAGAACCGCGGGGCGCTACGCTGTCCTATGCTGTGCTACAACAGCGCTCTACGGGAAGTTGGAAAAGGGAGACACGAGTGAGATGACAAGGCATGCGGGCCAAAGGGTGCCCTCTCTCTCTCTCTCTCTCTCTCTCTCTCTCTCTAGCTCCCTCAGCGCACAGCGCGACCGCCAAGACCTCTGTCATTTCCTCCGCTAAAGGACGAAGATCGAAAGTCCCCTGAACTCTTTCCGACGGCCGAGAGAGGCCGCACTCACAAAAAATAAACCTTCCGAGGAATACATTCTCTGCAAAGTGCGATGGTGTTTACTTCGCAATTTAAAGAAATTTTTGTGTTAGGCCGTCTGCATGCATGACATTCTGCAAAGAAAAATGATTGCAAGCTGCGACAAATGCGTTTGCAAGCCTTACGAACTTGTTCTACGA
This sequence comes from Thrips palmi, assembly GCF_012932325.1. Taxonomy (NCBI): domain Eukaryota; kingdom Metazoa; phylum Arthropoda; class Insecta; order Thysanoptera; family Thripidae; genus Thrips; species Thrips palmi. The sequence continues at coordinate 14,527,164 of NW_023144632.1, read as the reverse complement.
GTAAAATAATTCGTTGTTGCGTATCAGTTTAAGTTTTCTGCTGGTCTGGGAAGAAATTCGTTTAAGACGGGAGGGCATTCCTCGCAAGCTTTGAGTGCGAAGATCGAAGGGTGTAGTGGAGCGGCGCGCGGGTGTGGCGTTGGTGTGGCGTGGCGTTGGCAGCCCTGGCGCACAGACGATAAATTGGAAGCCTGACCATCGTTCTGTCTCCCTCGCACTCACGGGCCACCCCGATGAGTGCGAGAGAGGCAGAGCGGCGGTCCTCTGGAATCAGGCGGGCTGCGGCCGCTGCGGCAGACTTCTCCGGCCAGTTTATGCCCTGGGCGCGGCGCCGCGCGGCGCTGTGGCTTCGGCCAGCTTGCGAATTTTGCCAGTCCTAAAGAAAGAACGGCCGACCCGCAACGGTCAGTTAGGCCCTATACGGCCGGGGCCGCAGAGTCGTAAGTCTGAGCCGGGCCGATGAAAACCAAGAAATGGGGCGCCGGTGGAGAGAGAGAGAGAGAGAGAGAGAGAGAGAGAGAGAGAGAGAGAGAGAGAGAGAGAGAGAGAGAGCAATGCCGGGCGGGTGTGCATGCATATTATAGGCACGCGTTCCCGAACGGGACCAGAGCGCACGCTACGCCTAACACGCTGCACGCAGACTGCACGCAGACTGCACGCACGCTGCACGCACGCTGCAGGCAGGGCGAGGCTGCCTGGATGCTCCGTTATTGTCTGTATGGCCGATCAAGCGTGGCCCGTGCGAACCGGCACACCCACGCCAGCACCGGCTTTGACGGCCCCTAATTTTAAACGCAAAAGAGCATTTTAGAGGGACGGGTCCATTCGCCCGATCGACTGAACGGGAACAGGACAGCACTGTCACACCAAGCGTGCACAAACTCTACACTTCTTGGCGCGGAGTTGGCACAGGTGCAAATGTGGAGAACTCCACACTTGAAGTGTGGAGTCTGCCAACTCTGCACTCCCACGTGCGGACACCGAAAATTCCACCCCCACATTTCAAGAGTGGACATCTCCACACTCGGTTTCACAGTGACTGGACAGGGGCTTCGAGAGCTCGCTCGAGAGTGTCTCCGCCGAAGAGCCTTTCCCGGCTCGTGTCGTCGAGTTGTGGTGAAGTCACTCCAAGAGGGCTGGCTTGGCCAGACGATACAGCCACCTGCGCGGGTCGGCGCGGGGCAGTCCTCCAAACTCACCTGCTACTGGCGACAGTTTCCTCATGACACACCACCGCCACTTCCACTGCAACAAACGACAGGCCGTCAGGACACACGTCACTTTTTCACTCGCATTGTAAGTTCCAAGACAACATTCAGCGAAATAAAAGACAAGGCAGCGGAAGCAGAACATGCGTGAAAATAGGCAATCCACAAACGAGAAACGCGAGTTACATTCTGGTACGCTACAGCCCTATGCCCCGTGTGGCTCACACCCTGCACATGGATCACCCCAGAACGATCACTGTAAAGCGTCCACGATGATGACGTTCTGCATAAACCCTTGCAGGCCATCGAGCCCACACGCCCCACATGCACACACACACAGACACACACAGTACACTTCCCACACGATGCACCTGGCACTATATCGGGCGGCGCGTTCCAGGAACCGGAAACAAATCAGAGCCCTATCGCAGCCCGTGCTATGTTGAGATAGGGCGGCCGACCTAAACAGGTGAAAAACAGAATTACCTTTTTCTTTTCCACTATCCTTTTTTGTTCCCTCTCTTTTGCTTGATTACTTTTTTTTCTTTTTGCTCGGCGCCACGCGTGGCCGTGTCGTCGTGTCTTTGAACAGGTGCGAACGAATCGTGGCGCCTCGCGAATGACGCCACCGGTACCGCGAGCACGCGAGTGCACTTACGCCACCTATCGGGGGCAGCGGGGCGCACAGCGCAGCACAGCGCGCACAGCGACCGGGCTTTCGCGTCACGCAGAGTATTTCACTCACTCACTCGCTCACACACACACACAGCTATGCCGATTGAAGACGGGCCAGAGGCGTTCCTCTGCCCCTCCTCCCCCTCCAGCTTCCCGGACCTTTCAGTTCAGGAGCCACCAACCTTCCATTGTGACCGAGAATCTGACCGGGCAACTCCACGGCAACTCCAGGCTCTCCAGACTCGAGCAACAATCCCTCCACACGCACGCTACACTAGCGGGCACGCCGGCGTGTTTCCCTAAGTTGGCAGTGAGAAAGAAACAATTCCCAGCAAAGTGTGAAGTCGCACGTACTGCCAGCGCACACCCCTCTTGATAAGCGCGAGGTGAAAACGAAACTTGGGGATTATATATACGTGGTGCGGCAAGTCACCCCCGAGGACCCCCTCCCCTCCAACTCCCCCCCCCCCGGGGGGGGGGGGGGGGCAGTTCCGGCGAGGAATAACACGCGCGGAATTGATTGTCAATCGGTGTAAGTACAGATAGCCCGTCGGCACGGAGACCGTTTTGAAATCGATGAAATCCCACCGGGGCATCGTTCCCCTGTCCAGAGACAGACAGACAGACAGACAGACAGATAAAAAGATAGGCCCCACCTTCGTCAAACCTAGGCCAGCCGGACACGGAGTAAAGCATTGGCATAGACACTGCGGTGTTTCCCAAGTGTGGCAGTGAGAAGAAACAATTCCCAGCAAAGTGTGAAGTCGCACGTACTGCCAGGCACCCACTCTGAAAAGCGCGAGGTGAAAACGAAACTTGGGGATTATATATACGTGGTGCGGCAAGTCACCCCGAGGACCCCTCCCCTCCAACTCCCCCCGGGGGGGGGGGCAGTTCCGGCGAGGAAAACAGCGCGAATTGATTGTCATCGTGTAAGTACAGAGCCCGTCGGCACGGAGACCGTTTTGAAATCGATGAAATCCACCGGGGCATCGTTCCCCTGTCCAGAGACAGACAGACAGACAGACAGACAGATAAAAAGATAGGCCCCACCTTCGTCAAACCTAGGCCAGCCGGACACGGAGTAAAAGCATTGGCATAGACACTGCGGGCGCGGCCCTAGAATTCAGCCAACGTGGTGGGAGGGTAAAGTAGGGCTTTTTGCAAGGCCACAGTGGTGCATCATCTGTACACACATTTGCCAGTGTATCCAACTGGCAGAAACAGTCGCGAGAGACGACGACGTCAACTGAGTGGAGACGGCAACCCAGCTGGCCGCAAGGCGTGGCTGGCTGGCGTGGCGGGAAGGAGGCAGACTTTCCGTGAATTCTGGAGCAACATGCTGCGTATACCTGCCAGCCCCCCCTCCCCTTGCCCCCCAGCGTAACCGATCGGCCGGGCAGAATGAATGCTTGGGGCCGAGGCGGCCCGGCCCGAGGACGCTCACTGCGCGGGGCTTGTTTTGGTTGCCTACCGAAAACAGTTCTATTCTTATAATATTCCCCTTCTGGCAAGCAAGCCGGCAAGACGTCGCCGTCTCCCCAGTGGGACTGATTCCGAGAGTCGTCTCTGTCTCTCTCACTCGCATGCGGGGCGCCCCGCGAGTGCGAGAGAGACAGAGCGACGGCTCAGTCCGCAGCCTTCGCTCCTCCCGGGTCTCATAGATTCGATGACGGCCCTATTGTGCGGGACCAAGCTTTATATTAATCTTACTTTTGATAAATCCGCCGGGGAAGCGACGCGCGCGGTGTCTCGGCTGGCCGTCTCGACCGCGGCGGAGCGGCAGGCCCGGTGCGCTCCTGGCAGCCGCGATATGGTAATAAGTCAATGTTGCCGCCTAATAATAAGAGAGAGAGAGAGAGAGAGAGAGAGAGAGAAAGATGCACCGCGAGTTAGCGCCGCGTGGCTGCGCGTACCTGTCCGTGCAGACTGGTTTCTTCTCCCCTGTCGCGTCTCATTACGGCCAGCCCGTGCGTCTCGCGCTTTGAGAACCAGATGAAGATCACGGCCCATTGGCCATTCCCCGCCCGAACCTCGCACAACGAAAGTACCCGTCTGGCGAGCTGTGCAGAAGAGCGGTCTGCCTCTCTCGCACCCTCAGCCCTGCGAGTGCAACTAACAGAGACAGAGCGATGGAGCAACTCTCGTCGTTTAGCATGCAACAACGACGAGTAAGCACACAGTGGGCTAGAAGACCGGTGGAGGCGGCCAAAAGTCTTTAACGCGTTTTGAGCTCACGAGTCGCTTAACAGGGCTCGAATCAAGCAAGTGACCCCACCAATGGATTGCTCGTTCGGAGAGCAATCCATTGGTGGGGTCACACGTTCGATTCGAGCTCTGTTTAGCGACTCTGGGGCTCAAGACGCGTCCGAGATCTCGACCGCCTCCGCCGGTCTTCTGGCCCACTGCGAAGCGGTGCAGAAGCCAAAGAGGTGGAGAAACAAAGTGCACGTACCTTCTTGCCGTCCCGGAACTTGACGGTCCCCTCGATGATGCTGTTGGTATCCACCATGATGACGGAAGGCCGGCTTGCTGTAAAAATCCGTTAGCGACCCGCTCTGGCGGTCTCAGGCCCGGCAACACCACTCGAACCACTCAAATTCACGCACTGCACCACTTCCACGCCGGGCTCCTCCCACGGCAATCACGCACTTGGTCTTGAGGCACACACAACACTAATCCTTATCAATCAGGGGAGGCCCCGTTATCAAGGGAGCAGCAACCACTTCCCCGACACACACACACACACTCACACACGCACGCACAGCACGGTTATCCACAGGCGGGTTAATCCACGGTGTCGCGACAGAAGGCGCAGTGGCGGCCCGGGGCGCTGGGCGTCGCGGGCACTCGGCGCACCATGGCACTGCACTGGAAGCCCAAGCCGCGTTCGGCCGCGAGCTCCACTTCGCGTCGGCGGGGCGCAGCGCGTCGCGTGGTCGGCGCGCACGGCACGAGGTTCGCCCCTCGGCTGCCAGCACGGGACTGCGGCTGACGAGTCGAGCAGCACGCCGCGCGCCGCCGGCCGGAGCCGAGCCGAGCCGAGCCGAGCCGAGCCGAGCCGAGCCGAGCCGGGCCCGCGCAGCGGCTGCCAGCGGCGCGGCCGAGTCCTGAGCCGAGCCGGAGCCGAGCGCAGCGTTTCCCGTCGCTGCCCCCCCCCCCCCCTCCTGCAGCGCGGTGCCAGTGGCGCGATCTGTAGACGCGCGGCGCAAGTCCACCTCATTCCGCCACAAAAACAAAACAGTGCGTCTTGCTTCGCTGACTCGGCACAGCTCTGTCTCTCTCGCTCTCGCAGGCTCGCGGGGCGACCCTTGCAGGTGCGAGAGGGACGGAAACGACTGTCGGAAGCAGTCTGCTGGTGCAACGCAGACAGCTAGGACTCTCTAGGGTGGCCCAGTCAAAGCGGACGACGATCACCAAATTCGTGGGTGAGACTTCCTTTCCTTTTCCGCACCGACCGCCTGCGTGTTGCACGCACACTGGTTGCAGGCCGGCCTGTCTTGAAGCGCAGTGGTCGCTGCGCTCCACTTCGAGCTTAGCTCTTCGTTCCGCCCATCTAAGTGCATGGTAGGATTTCTTCTCCGCGCTTGGCTTCAAGCGTAAGTCTTCAAGCGTCCTTGCATGCTTGAATGAAGGGCACGACTAGGCTCCAGTTTTACCAGTGTTTACGCGACATTCTCATACAAAGCCTGAGTTTGAATGGAGAGATTTTGCTGTGGTTGTTCTTCCGCTCCGCGGGTTCCGTGTCCTGTGACCTGTGGTGATCGGACTGTGAGGATGCCTGCAGGCTGGCAGCCAAAATCAAGAGTCGCCGTCGAGAAGCCCTCCCAGTGTAGGCAGCAGGACTTGGACTTCAAAGGGGCAGAGCGGGCAGAGCACCCGGCCGTCCTGCCACGGCCAGGGAAACCAGCGAGCACACAAAGCCTGCAGACTGATTCCGAGAGTCGCCGCGTCGTCGCTCTGTCTCTCTCGCACCTACACGGGGCGCGCCATGAGCGCGAGAGGGACAGAGCGACGAAAACGACTCTCGGAATCAGTCTGCTGGGCCCACGTTCGCGGGCCGCGAGGCCTTCCGCTTTCCAGGTCGCGGGTTTGTTTACATGCGCGGGCCTCGGACGCGCGGGCCGGGCAGCAGCATGGCGGCAGCGGCGGCAGCGACGGATGGGGGCCTAGCAGACAGAGAGTCGCTTTCGTCGCTCCGTCTCTCTCGCACCTACACGGGGCGCCCCAGAGCGACGCCCCGGACTCTCGGAATCAGTCTACTGGCCTTCTTCGGGACATCTCATGTGCAGTCCCAAGTCCCAAGGCACCGGGCGCGCCGCCTCGGGCATGGGACGGCACGCCACGGCACGCCACGGCACGGCACGGCACGCCACGGCACGGCACGGCACGCCACGGCACGGCACGGCACGGCACGCCACGGCACGGCACGGCACGCCACGGCACGGCACGGCACGGCACGCCACGGCACGGCACGGCACGCCACGCCACGGCACGGCACGGCACGCCACGCCACGGCACGGCACGGCACGCCACGGCACGGCACGGCACGCCACGGCACGGCACGGCACGGCACGCCACGGCACGCCACGGCACGCCACGGCACGCCACGGCACGCCACGGCACGCCACGGCACGCCACGGCACGCCACGGCACGCCACGGCACGGCACGGCACGGCACGCCACGGCACGGCACGGCACGGCACGGCACGCCACGGCACGCCACGGCACGCCACGGCACGCCACGGCACGGCACGCCACGGCACGCCACGCCACGGCACGGCCCCTCCGAACAAAACCTCGGCTGGCCGTCCGTCGCGCTCGAGCCCTTTCAGGCCTAGCCTGTGCAGCGTGACGGTAAAGTGTGTGTGTGCGGCGCCGACATCTTTATTCATGTGTGTGCGAGTGTCACACAGTGTCACACACACACTGTACTGCCTGCCTGCCCTTCGGGCCCTTCGAGGCCTTCGGACAGGTGCAGTGTATCGTCGCGCTGCCAGAAGCCGGTGAAGGCGGTCAAAGTCCCGGACGCGTTTTGAGCTCCAGAGTCGCTGAATAGGGCTCGAAACGAACGTGTGACCCCACCAACGGATTGCTCTCCAAACGAGGAATCCATTGGTGGTGTCACACGTCGATTCGAGTCCCGTTTAGTTTAGCGACTCCGGAGCTCAAAACGCGTCTAGAGTTTTGGCCCCTCCGCCCACTGCGCACCGCGGCCCGACACAATGCGGCGTTTCATTGCGGAGGTGCGGAATTTTCAGTTTATCCGCACAAGGAAGTCCAGAGTTTGCTGTCCCCACAACAGTGTGGAGTTCCTAAACGTTTACCAAGGGACAGGAACTCTGTGATCTACCCCACACTTGCAAACTTGAAGAAGTGTTGATTTCTCCAACAGCAAACGAGTGGCGACCGCCTCGCCGGCCGGCCAGGACCTCGGCCAGGACCTCGGCCAGGTCGGGTCAACGCAAGCCCGCCTCGGACTGCTTGAATATTTATCCCACAGTGGGGCGTCGCGGCGTGTCGCAAGACAAGGAGCGCTCTGCGCCTACACCAACAAAAGCGGGCCGGAAACGCGTTGAGATAATTCGAGGCTCACTTACAGACAGACCTATACTAACTGTCTACTCGCAGTTTCTACTCCAAATGCATACTCGGCCAAGTACAGGCCCACAAGTTCACTCGAGTCACGCAAGTGTGTACTTGCCAAGTATGCATATGTATGCACCAAGTACTAATAGTTGGGTTTCTAGTGTAGCGGCTCGCAGTGTCGCCGAGATTCTCATCATTGCCGTGTTCCCGCTCCGAGAAGCTCCTCCTCTCGTCGTACTTCCGCCTGATGGGTTCCAGAAAGTACCCCCATCGGATCCGGTCGTCGCGGCGTCGCGGCGGCGAGGCTATGAGAAATTGTGCGGTGCTCGGTCGAGGGGAACACGCGAGGCGAGACGGCGGGGCGGGGCGGGGCGGGGCGGGGCGGGGCGCCTGTGATCCGGCAAGCGCGACCCGCGGCGACACACAGTAATTCAATTCGGATGAGCGTCCACGTATGATGTTGATGACGCCGATGACGGCCTCGGTGATGTAGTAGCGCAGCGAGCAAGCCCCTTGGGGAACAGCGCCAGCCGCCGAGTGGGTGTACTAATTGGATCAAGCGCAAAGAGAGAGAGAGAGAGAGAGAGAGAGAGAGAGAGAGAGAGAGAGAGAGAGAGAGAGAGGCGACAAAGGGCCAAAGGGGCGAGCCGATTAAAATCAGATTGCTCGCATCGCACAGTGTGGTGCCTTGGGTGACGAGTCCGGGCGGAAGTCGGCGAAAGCCGAAGACTGAAGACTCAGGGCGATCAAGGCGTGGCCGATTGCGGCGTGGTTTTCATCGCTCTGTCTCACTCGCACTCGAGGGTCGTTGTGAATAGGTGCGAGAGAGACAGAGCGAAGTCTGCCGCCGTGCCTTGCTCGATGACAGTTCTGACGTTGGCCGCCACACCGCCGCGGCGCGCGGTGAGGGAGAGGCGGCACGAAAAGTTGCGCCGACGGTCGAGGCAGTGAGGTTCTGTGAACCGCCAATACCGGACGTTCACACCGCGGCCGGGCGTGGATCCAGGATTCCCTAAGGAGGGGGTAAAGTAAGTGCTTTTTGCCTAAGTCAGCGGTTCCCAACCTTTTTCGGTTCGCGACGCCAAATTTGTAACAAAAAATTTCCGCGACCCCCAGGAAAAATTTCGCGACCCCACGCGACCCCTCCTTTAGCATGCCTTTGATACAAAGTGCCATAATCCACCTTAGTTTGGGAGCAGTATTGCCGCAAAGTTGATTAAAACGGCCACAAATGTATTTTAAAAATCGTGTTTTGGGCCGACTTTAAGCAGCCACTGCGTCGGATCCGAGGCGGTATTTCGTCCTCCCTCAACGGGCATTTGGTCTTTGGACCTTCCTTTAGCATGCCTTTGTTACGGAGTGTGATTATCTGCCATAGTTTGGGAGCAGTATTGCCACAAAGTTGATCAAAACGGTCACAAATGTCTTTGAAAAATCGTGTTTTGGGCTGACTTTAAGCGGCCTTTGCGTCTGATCCGAGGCGGTATTTCGTCCTCCCTCAACGGGCATTTGGTCTTTAGACCTTCCTTTAACATGCCTTTGTTATGGAGTGCGATTATCGGCCTTAGTTTGGGAGCAGTATTGTCTCAAAGTTGATGAAAACAGTAAAAAATGCCTTTGAATGCCATTTTGATCCACTTTGAGACAATACTGCTCCCAAACTAAGGCCGATAATCGCACTCCGTAACAAAGGCATGCTAAAGGAAGGTCCAAAGACCAAATGCCCGCTGAGGGAGGGCGAAATACCGTCTCGGATCAGACGCAGTTGCTGCTTAAAGTCGGCCTAAAACACGAGTTTTCAAAGGCATTTTCGACCGTTTTGAACAATTCTGCCAGCCGGGAAACAGCTGCGACCCCAGGCGACCCCAACCACCTCGCCGCGACCCCTCGAAATTTTTTCGCGACCCCAAGGTTGGGAACCGCTGGCCTAAGTAGTGCTTATTTGCCATGCCTACCATCCACGGGATCTGCTTATTGCCTCTGTGTGTGTGTGTGTGTGTGTGTGTGTGTGTGATACCCCTGCTTCTAGATCCACCAGACCGCAGCTCACGCGATGGGGAATGGAAAACCATTCACAGCTTTTACCCGCAAACCGTGGCCGGCCCGCGGCCCCGCGGTGGGCGGATGCAGGCTTTGTTTTGTTTTTCTTTTGTTTGGATGTTGTTTTTGTTTTCCCGCCGCGGCTGGAAGCTACACGTGATTTGGACGCTAATGGCAGAGTCGTCGCCATGCCCCAATCGATGCGGAGGGAAACCTTTCCTCCCCCTACAGTGCGGTGCCCCGTGTCGCCCCACACGCCTCGATCTCGAGGGCCCTCATCTCCGTGGAGATCCTCTTTTAGGGCCGGTCGTCTAGCGCTGCCAAAAGACGCCAGTAAACTTTTAATCGCGCGTCTCTCTGCGAGAAACGGCCTACAGATAGGCGGAGTCGAGCATCGGCCAACCCGCACTGAGGACGCAGGCTTTCTCGAGGATTTTGCCGATACACTGCTCAACAGCGACAGCTTGGCCAGCCACATTGACGATGCTGCTGATACACTCCTTAACTCTGGGAAAACCTGATGTCACTTTACGACAAAATCGAGAGCGATTTTGACATCACCGAAAAATAATGACATGTTTATCGCCTAACAGTGATGACAATTTCAATTTGATAAATTGATGAAATTTTCATCAAATGACTTCCTAGAGTAGAAATCAAATCGACAGGGTTAATGTCACTCTTGTACGAAAAAGAAGCCAACGTCTGACAGCCCTAGCAGCACAGCCACGTTGACGACACAGGCCGCTGCTGATGCTCCTCGACAGCCCTAGTCCCGCGATAATTCCCCGCCTCTCCAATCCTCATGCATCTGGAGGAGGAGGAGGTAAGACGCGGCTTCAATTCCCTTGCCAATTTGGGATAAGCTGCAGTTGCATCCACAAGTTGTCACGGCGCGCGAAGAGGGCTTTGCGACCAAAGTGATCTCCTCGGCCAGAGTGATCGCCCCAGCCGATCGCACTTCACTCTGAAAATGCGAGCCCTGGGGGAAGGGCTCCTGGAAGGGCTGAGACACGCCACTTGTCGCGAAAGGGTCTCGAACTGGGCAGGCTGGCAACGCACAGTGGGCTAGAAGACCGGCACCGACGGTCATTACTCCAGACGCGTTAGCTCTAGAGTCGTTGAACTAGACTCGAACCAAGCGTGTGACCCCACCAATGGATTGCTCTCCGAACGAGGAGTCCATTGGTGGGGTCACACGTTCGGTTCGATTCATGTTTAGCGGCTCTGGAGCCCAAAGCGCGTCTGGATTTTCGACCTCTCCGCCCCCCGCCGCCATGCCATTCCCCCAGAGGGATTACGGCCGGTCCCTCCGGGGGCTCCTCTGGGGCCGCGGAGGAAAATGAGCCGCGCGCCAAAATAATTCCGAAATAATTTTAGAACTTTTCATAATTCATTCCGGCGGAATGAATACGGCGGCGCGTGTCGCGGGGAGAAAAGCGTCGCGGGGCGTCGCGGTGCCGCGGTGGGTGGCGGGCCACTGGCGGGCCACTGGCGGCAGCGCGGCGTGGGGCTGTGGGCCACTAGGGCTGCCAAGGCTCTGAGGCTTTAAAGCTCGCAACATTTATTCCCCAAACAGGCGAAATTGGCAAATTTTATTTGGTTTTGGCTCTAAAATCTTCAAAGTGGGCCAGAAAACCGATGGAGGCCGCCGAAATTCTAGACGCGTTTTGAGCCACAGAGTCGCTAAATGGGACAAGAACTGTCTGTGTGACCCCACCAATGGATGGCTCTCCGAACGAGGAGTCCATTGGTGGGGACACACCTTCGGTTCGAGTCCTGTTTAGCGACGCAGGATCTCAAAACGCGTCTACAATTTCGGCCGCCGCCATCGGTCTTCTGACCCACTGTATACCGAAGCGCCGCGGGGCCGCGGGGCGTCAGGTGTTCGCTGGGGCCGTCCTGTCGATGCTGCCCGTCCCGCCGTAATCTCCCCGCAATGAGCGGCAAGGCAAGCTGGGCGCGCTGCCGGAGGCCCTGCGGCCCGGTATGAGAAACGCCGCGGTCAGCACGGTGGACACGCCGCCAAGCCTAATTTCTCCGGGTCGTTTTGTTTCGCCAACGGGGGGCAGATTGGCGCGCAAGGCGGGGCGGGCGGGCCGCACAGCACAGTACCTGCCGTCCCCTCCACGCCGTTCAGCGCCCCCATCGGGCCATACCTGTGAACAGAGAAAACAGAAGTTACCAACATATTTCCTTACATTAGCCGAGTCCGTGCTGCGGCGTGTGGGCCGCTTTGCCCGTGGGGTTGCTAAGACAATGCCTGCCTCGAGGGTTGCCATAGACAACATAGGGGTTGTGTTAGGTTAGGTAAGGACCCTGTGTTGTCTACGAGAGTTGCCTAGCTTCTGACTCGAGGCATGCCTAATGCCTTATTCGGGAGTCGCCTAACGCCTGGACTGTCTGACCCGAGGGTTGCCTTCTGCCTCGAGGCGCGGGCTCGCTCGAGGGTTTCAAGTTTCAAGTTCCAAGTTTCAAGTTCCAAGTTTAAAGTTAGGGGTTCAACTAGCAGCCTTGGGGTGGCTTCACGTCCATAACTTGGACGGGGCGTCCTTTAATTGCGGCCGAGATGACGACGAAGACGTCTGCAGATTTCAAGACGCCACCGACCGACTCAAAGAAAGCCAAGTGCGGTCCGCGGGGGCAAAGGAGGGGGGGGGGAGGGGCGCGTTTCGTTGGAGGATTACTCGAGGCCCGCGGAAGGCACGCACTTGTACTTCGTACTTGCATTTCTACTTGAACTTTGTACTTGCACTTTAATTGTGTACAAGGAGGCCCCGAATTCTCCTTACCCAGGGGGTCGTTGTCCGGCGCCATTGCTGCTCCACTGGCAGCCTCCTTATCGTCGTCTCGCCGCCTGTTATTGTTGTTGTTGGCAGTCGCGCTGCACTCAGTCTAATAACAACCGTTCCCTTTTTGAGCTGCAGAAAGATGGCCATCCCTGCTGCATAATTACAGTGGACTGACGGGCCCGGCGCCGCCCGCCGTCTAAATCTTCTAATTTCCTATTCTTCTCTCTTTCCGCGCCTCCTCCCCACTTAATTCCTGTAACTCGCCAGCCTCTGTCTGTCTGTCTCTCTCTTCGTCTCGGGGCTGCGAAAGACCGTCTCATTCCCTTTCATTTGCGGATGAGACGCACAGCCGGAATACATTTGCATCGCAGCAAAACGAGGATATTACGATGAATTAAAAATCAACAAAGGACCGGACGGCAAGTGACCGTGCAATATGGCGGCACGGCACAACCTTCATTACTGTGGGCACTCGATCGGAAGCGCTGGCCTTCCCCCTTCTCTCTCTCTCTCTCTCTCTCTCTCTCTCTCTCTCTCTCTCTCTCTCTCTCTCTCTCTCTCTCTCTCTCTCTCTCTCTCTCTCTCAGCAACGACCAATTTCTGATCGCAATAAGGCAAGCGGGTGCAACTCTGTGCGAGCCAAAATAATAATTGCCGGCGAAAGAAACAGAACAACGAAAACAAACTATGAACGACGGATATGGCACAAAGAAAGGACCAGAATAACACTTTTCATTTATTCGCGGTTTCCTATACTAGTTGTCGGCCACTCCAAACCGGGCATGATTGGTTTTGAGGGTGCATGGCAAAGCTAACAATGCCAGCGATGCGACAATGATGCAACCAACGCCATGCACGTCATGCGCGATGCGCGCGCGTTGCGGCCGACGCAACCTTTCTACCACAGCGCCGCCATCTCTCTCTCTCTCTCTCCCTCTCTCTCTCTCTCTCTCTCTCTCTCTCTCTCTCTCCCTCTTTCACTCACACACACACACAGAGCTCGGCCCCTGCATTTAGAGTGGCGGCGCGACACACTGCACCCTTATCGCCGCCGATAACAAAACAATCCACCCGCCGGGCCTGCACATCATTTTCGCTACATGCTCCGCCTTCCCCACTGATAGCGGTGCCCGCCGCGACCCCCTCCCTCCCCCCTCCTTCCCTCCCTCCCCTCCCCCTCCCGGACTGTTTTTTCGCCATCGCCCGCCGCGTCTCGCCCGGAACTTCTCATGAGACTTTCAATTAGGAACAGATTACGACTGGCGGGGCCTGGCCGTGGGTCTTGCTGGTGCACTGTGGGGGGTGGAAAGAGAGGGGTGGGGGGCCTGGTTCCCAAACTACAGCGTGCAAGTTGAAGCTGGTCAGCCCGACACGCGGCGAGGTCTCGGATGCAGGGACGGATCCAGCACGGGGGGTTGCTCGCCTAGGCAAGGTGCGAGTTTTTCATGCGTTCAGGTGCGTGCGACCCCCAACCCTCCCCTCTCTGGATCCGCGACTGGCTCGGACGCACACTGCACGCCTCGCGCGCCGCCAGGCCCGAAGAGCGTCGCGGGGTCGTGTGTGTGTGTGTGTGTGTGTGGGGGGGGGGGACAGTATCATTTTCAGCACACATTCCGCGCCCTGCTTTCGGCCAGCCAGCCCATATAGGCCGAGCCGCGCCAAAAATGCTTGTGTGTGTGCGTGTGTGTGTCCTGCCGCGTTGCTCGCCGCGCGCAGGGCTTTCCTGTCGTCCGCCTTGCTCATCAGCGACGAGATACGCATAAAGCCTCCATCTCTCTCACTCACTCTCTCTCTCTCTCTCTCTCTCTCTCTCTCTCTCTCTCTCTCTCTCTCTCTCTTTCTCGCTCCTCTCTCTCTCTCTCTCTCTCTCTCTCTCCCACGCGATACCGAGTGATGCATGCGTCCCAGATAGCGACACAAAGCGACCGCACCCCGCCACAGTGTGGTGCCTTTTTCTAGCAGGGCGTGCCTCGCGGCTGAGAGAGAGAGAGAGAGAGAGAGAGAGAGAGAGAGAGAGAGAGAGAGAGAGAGAGAGACGCGGTTCGAGTACCGGCGCCGGGCTGTGATCATTAGTTCCATGAAATAAACAATGTGGCACTCATTAAGACAGTTGCTGCTTGTTAGCGACTGTCCGACGACTCCAGTGGAGACTCCAGTCGACCGCGGCAGCGCAACGAGGTTCTGCCGCCCAGCACTCCACGCGTGCGAGGGAGACAGAGCGAGAGCGGAGTGCGGGCAGCGCAACGAAACAGAATGCGGAGCAGAAATGACGTGACTATGACGACGCCGTGCCAAAGTTTTGGCCGCCGGCGCCGCGCCGCCATGGCCCCGCCAGCCGTCTGGGTAATTCGCCTGGAATTGGCGCTCTCATTCGCCGTGACTCTGTTTAGTTTCGCAGCGAGGAGAAGAAGGAGGAGGAGAAGAAGGAGGCCGCGACGCCGCTGTCGGGTCGCCCGTTCCAAGAGTGCAATTCGCACCCCGGCCAAGTGGCGCGACTCGCGTCGCTCGCGTCCGACTGACCCAGACTCGGTTGGACCAGGGCCGCGGGGAAAAAAGTGTGTCAGCGGCACCGCCTTGTCTACACTGTCTAATTGAGGCCCGTGGAACGTCTCAAATAGGTCTACACTTAGTCAAGAATAAGTGTGCCTACCTAACCTAGCCTACCTACACTAATGTGGGACGATGATGGATGTACCCATGTACCCTCACAGCCCATGCGCGATGGGTGTGCCCACCCCGGCAGGGGTACATTCATCGCGCGATGGCTGTGTTCTATTCCGATCGGGCTTAAGGGGGTACGACCATCGACGGATAAGACTTCGCCAGTATACAAACCCACGGCGACAGGACGCCAGGGGGTACGCACACTCATGGCACGACACCGGCAGCAGCCTCCCTCCCCGCCGACCCTCTGGCCGGCCGCTTTGCCCGCGCCCCTCCGGCGAGGGAGCGCTTTCGGACGCCCGCCTTGTACCTGCCTCCGTCTCTCTCGCACGCCTGGGGCGTCCCGATGGGGTGCGAGAGGGACAGCGACTGCCGGCCTTCATTCTTCACCCCGTGAAACGGCCGCGGCGGAAGGGCCGGGCGTGCTCGCGGAGCGGCCGAGGGTCGTTCTCGTCGCGCTGTCTCTCTCGCACCCATACGGGGCGCCGCATGCGTGCGAGAGAGACAGAGCGACGACTCGGAGTCCGTCTGCAGGAGGCGCGTGGCGCCTATCGCACCCCGGGATCGCCACATCGGCGTCCGCTGTGTGCTCAAGTCCCTGCCGCGCAAGGACATCGCGGCCTCGCGACCGAATGGCGACCAGGCCGTGTTTGTGATGGCTCGCACTCGGCCTGATAAATAGCGGGGTCGATGTCGCCGCGAGATACATCCAGGCCGGGCCGGGGCGGGGCGGGGCGGCGCGGGGCGGCGAGCAGGCCTCTGCATGATTTGTGGCTTCAGTCTGCGCCGGGCAGTAAGAGCCGCATGGTAATGGGAGGGGCCACGGCGCGTGGTTTTTGCGCCGCGCCGCGCTGGTACAGTGTATCGAGTGCCGAGCGCCGCCGCGCCGCCAGGACGCCACCCTCGGGAGATGCGCGCTGTCTGCTGCTGGCAGTGCTGGCGGTCGGGACGCCGGGGAGGCCCCGCAGAAGGGGCAGGGGAAGGGGGTCATTAAAACGCAGCGTGCGCGACACGCGCTCTCCGCGCCTCGCGGGCTTCCGCTAGTTGCGTTCGGCTGAATCGAAACGAGAGTCGCGGCAACGACCGGTCGCTACCGTCCGCGCACCGCACGGCCCGCCGCGCGATCACACACCCCACGGTGGGGGCCCGCCCGCCCCGCCCCCCCCGCCCGCCGCCCCGCCCCACCCCGCCCCGCCACCCCACCAATCGCCCACCAACTGTCACCACCCCATCAACGCGATGACATAACTAGCCCACTCCCTAACCCCAAATAGCCACCACCCTCACCTTGGCCCTTGGCGGCGTGACGGCGAGACCCTCTCCCCTCTAGTACAGTCACTGGCGAAAGGCGCGCGACGTGCTGGGCCCACATTCCCCGCTCCAGAGCACAGTGGGTCAGAAGACCGGCGCCGGCGGCCCACACTCCAGACGAGTTTTCAGCTCCAGAGTCGATAAACTGGGCTCGGACGGAACGTGTGACCCCACCAATGGATTCCTTGTTCGGAGAGCAATCCATTGGTGGGGTCACACGTTCGGTTTGAGTGCCATTTAGCGGACTCTGGAGCTCAAAACGCGTCTGGGATTATTTGACCTTCCTCCACCGGTCTGGGGCGGAGTGTCAACCCGGCGCCAAGCCCTGACCAGGCGACGCTCACAGCCGCGGCGGAGGCAGCGCACTGCGAGCGGCCAGGCCGTGTCCGAGCACGCCGCCTCTCTGCTTCCGGCCATGACTGTACCGACACGACGGACACCCCGGGTGACGCCGCACCGCGCCGCACCCTCGACCGCCCCGAGTCCTGCTCCCCGATCGTGTCTTGTAAATTGAATCCCGCGCCAGAATTGCATTCGTTTCCCTCCTGCACGCTTTTCTATCCTTCCGTCTTTTTTTGTTCGCCGCGCGGACATTCATTTTATACTTTCTCTTCCGCGCCGTCGGCCGTCGGGCCGTCGGGGCCAAGTGTACTGAAGGCTGCGGCGCGCTGGTAAGCCTCTTACGAGGCGGCCGAGCCAGCTTTGCTCAACTTGCAAACATTCTCCCCAAAGGGTTCCTCTCTGTACAGCAGAGGTCTAGGTAATTAAAACTAAGACGAGAGCGAGAAAAAAAGCGTGTTTGCTTCCGAGGGGATTCGAACCCGCATCCCCCGACAGACTGAACAGCGGCACTCCAAGGCGTGGCCCGGTGCAAACTGTCCTGCGGAGGGTCGCATGGTCACTCGTGCATGGCGCCTCCACTGCCAAAAAACTTCCACTGGTGTAAATCAACTCAGAAATTTTCTGATAAACGGTGGATTTTCTGATAACTTCACAAAAAACATCAGATTTCGATTATTTTCTGATAACATCAATGATTTATCAGAAAGAGGTCATCAGAAAAAGTTTTTTCTGATACTTTCATATGTTATCAGAACAGAGACATCAGAAAAAGAGTCCTTTCTGATAAGTCGATCTGATTTCTGTTAACTGCTAGTTATCAGAAATATAATCGTCAGAAATGTTTCAGATGTCTGATGTTCAAAAAATGAGATCCCTGTAAAATAGAAAGTTTACGTAATTTCAATTTCAAATTTGGTGAGTGTCTTGTTTGCAAGATTTGGCTAGGCCAGTTTTTATTTTAATGAGATCGGATCACATTTAATGTCTTTTTTGAGAGTTGATGGCGAGCTAGCTCAATTTGGACTGCAGATTTGGATCGGACTCGGTTTCGACCCCCTGAAGACGTTTTCCCCGTTTTCGAGTCTCCTGTAGATCAAAATATATAATTACAGAAGAAAATGATTGTTCTGATATATTTCTTTATGAGTCCAGCTCATGTTATCAGAACTAAAGTCATCAGAAAATTGAGGCATCAGAAACACAAACATCAGAAAGAGGTGTCCGAAAAAACATCAGAACTCAGACATGAGAAATGTTCTGATATGCAAAAGTATCAGAAAATTTCTGAGTTGATTTACACCAGTGTCACTCGTAAATTACACGGCCCGAGTCAACGTGTAATTGTGTAACGCATACACACGGAAAATTATTCTCATCATAAATTGCACCCCAATGTACATTTCTTAGATCTTTTGAAACCGGAGGGTGGGGAGTGGGGCAGGGGAGGATCCAATGTGAGGGAAAGCCGGGAAAGACAACTACGAGAAAGAGCGTTTTCAGATGGTAAAATTCCAGCAGTGCTCTCTCTCTGTGTGTGTGTGTGTGTGTGAGAGAGAGAGAGATAGAGTGTGTGTGAGTGTGTGTGTGTGTCCTGAGCTCAGACTTATTGTGCCCCGACAAAGGGCCGAACGGGGTCAAAGGGCCACAATGCCCGGCCCGGCTCGGCCCGGCTGCATTCCGACGTCACGTGACCTCGTATGCAATATCCGCACTTATCTTGATGGGTTTTAGCGCCCCGCTGCGCTTTCATGGACCGGCCATATAATTCCTTTCGACTTACGAATTGTACTTTTTTTTCCTCCTCCTTTTTGCCCTCGTCTCCTCTCCCTCGTCGGGCTCGGCGTCTTAGCGGCCCCCGCAAGTCGGTAGGATTGCTTCCTCTTGCCTGCACCGCGCCACGGCCACGCCACGGCCGCGCCACCTCCGGCGCCCCGCGCGCGGGAAGAGCGCAATTTCGAATTCCAGGGGATGATTTTCGATAATCCCTGAGATAAGAAGGGGAGGGACTTACGTCGAGTGAGACAGTGAGGCACGGAGGGAGTGCTTTGCGGCAATGAATTTACAACGGGGTGCAGTGCAGCGGCGAGGGAAGGGTAGCAGCGAGATCCCATCTCTCTGGCCGACCACGCGGACCGCGCAGCGCGGCACGGCACGGCACGGCACGGCACGGCGAGACCGAAAATTGATACAAGTTGAGTCATAAAGAGGCATATCGCATTTCAATTTCCAGTCGCCGCCCCGTCGGCTTGACCCTCCCTCCCCCCGCCCCGCCCCTCCCCTCCGCCCCGCCACCCTTCCACCCGCATCGCCGTCAAAAAAAGGAACCCCAGTGCGCACTACATCAAAGAACTACCACACCCCCTGCGCCGCTGCGCCGCCGCGCTGCACCCCCACTGTGTCTTATCGTGGAGCGCCACCAGTGGCGTGGCGTGGCGCGGCGTGCCTCCCCCTGCGTGGTGCACCAGTGATCCGACGTGTGGAAGCGATTCCCTGCAAATCCCACCCTCCCTAACGACGGCCGGCCAGCAGACGACGCCAGCACCGATTTCGCTCCGTCTCTCTCGCACCCCCAACGGGCCGCCCTGTGAGTGCGAGAGAGACGGAGCGATGGGAAGGCATCCCCTGCTCGGCATCAGTCGGCAGGCGCCGCCAGTGGACGACGCACCGCCGCCGATCGTAGCGCATAAAAGAGGCGGTTTGTGCGCCCCAGCCTGCCCCAGCCTGCCTGCCTATAGGAACGGCACCGCTGCACCGCTGTGGCTAACACGGGTCCCGGGAGAGGACAGGATGGCGCGCTGGAGCCAACATGCACGGACTGATTCCGAGGGTCTTGTTCGTCGCTGTCTCTCTCGAACGGACGCTCTGCAAGTGTGAGAGAGACAGAGCGACGGAACAGACTTGTGGAATGAGTGAGCTGGGCGCAGTGGCGGGGCGAGGTGGCCTCCAGGGAGAACTTTGTCAGGGCAAATTACGAAAAGCACCGTGTAAATGCACTGCCGTTCGCGAAACAGAAAAGGACCTCGTAAAATCGGGCCCGGCGGCGGTGTCCGGGAGGCGGTGTCCGGGAGGCGGTGTCCGGGAGGCGGTGTCCGGGAGGCGGTGTCCGGGAGGCGGTGTCCGGGAGGCGGTGTCCGGGAGGCGGCGCCCGGGAGGCGGCGCCCGGGAGGCGGCGCCCGGGAGGCGGTGTCCGGGAGGCGGTGTCCGGGAGGCGGTGTCCGGGAGGCGGCGCCCGGGAGGCGGCGTCGCCAGCACACGCCTTCACTGCCGGCGCTGCACGAGAACAAGCGCCCCGTGACGCGGCACGGCCTAATCTGCCCTCCCTATGCCGCCGCACGGAGTGGGGCTGGCGGCAGCGCGGCGAGCAAGTTGGCGAACTGCTATTTTGTTGAGCCTCGGGGCCTCGGGGCCACGCCACGCCACGCGGCGCCGCGCTCCCCAGTGTCTGCGCGCGGCGGCGCGGCTAACCCTTTCGCCCCATAAGTCTCATGTAATTGACTCGTAATCACAAGGCGTCTCAAAATGGATCTAATTGACGACTTCCCCCTCTCTCTTTCCCGTGCCGATGCCCGAGATTCCGCAGCGTCCTCCGTCCGATCAATCTTTGAGCAGTGCGGCGACGGAAGCGCGCCGCCAAGCAGGTCGCAGCGGAGCGGACTGTAAACACGCATGCTGCACTGTGAAACCCAGTGTGGAATTCACAGCCTCCGCACTCCGAAGAGCGGAGTATGCAGTCTCCACACTGCATGGAGTTCTGCACCTTTGCACCATATGCATAGAGACAGCGGCTCTGTGGAGCTACTCCACCCGTGAAGGGTGGCGAGACTGCAAACTCCACACGGGGTTTGCAGTCCAAAGTGAGGAGTTCACCACTCGGCTTTGACAGGGCGCCGCGTCCAGGCGCACTGGTGGTGTCAGTGGCCAGGGAACCAGGCTTAACAGTGGACAGCGGTGGACACGTCGACAAGGACGAGCCACCTTTTTTAGAGCTACTCAGTGAGCATGCCTCGAATGAGACTCACCATTCGAGTCCCTTTAAAAACTCGCGTGGCGTCCCAAAAATTATTCATGAGAAGCTGGGCGTAAAAGCAACCCGTAGATAAAGGCTGCGTAATGTCCGGCTGACAAGGCGGGGCGGGGCGGGGCGGGGCGGGGCCCATTGATGAACGCGGCCGACGACATCATCCGTCCATGATGCGAATAAATAAAAGGCGACGCACGGCCTGCATTATGCATTCAATCCCGAAACCGGCCGCCGCGCCTCATTTTGCGCGTCACTGACGTCACTGCCACCGAGGCTGCGGCTCTGCTCCGCTCGGCTCCGCTCCGGCTCGACTCCACCGCGATGCCCCTGCTGGGCAGCCATGGCTGCTGCAGTGTCGCGACCAATCGAATTGCAGCAAGACGACTCGCTCGTCCTTTGTTATTACTGGCGCTTCGTTAGGCCTCTCGGTTCGGCTCGGCTCGGTTCGGCTCGGCTCGGCTCGGCTCGGCTCGGCTCGGCTCGGCTCAGCTCGCCTCGGCACGGCTCGGCCGTCATTGAAATGCGCGGTGGCCGGCGCCACTCGATGGTAATTAGTCACCGAACCGCCATGGCCGCCATGGCTCGGCTCCATGGCTCTATGGCTCCCCGGCGTCCCTTTCACTCCCGATGCGGCAGGCCTGGCCGCCTTGTTCCAGGAAGCCACGTTTCTCTCTCTCCTAGGGTGACGGTGGCGCAGAAACGCATCGGACGACCGTAGTACGCGTGGTTGCAGAATCTCAACTTTGAAAATCTATTCAAAGAGACCGTCGTGCTGCCGTGCAGGTGCGGTAGAACAGTTCTTCTCGAACACGCACACGCACGCATTCACACAAACGGACACAAACTATGTTGCAGACTTCCTCTCGCACACACACACCACAAACTCTGTTGCAGTCCTCCTCTTACACACGCAATACACTCGACACAAGAGACACAGATGGAGGTTGTCGTCAACTGGTTCCAATGAAACAACCCGATTCACCGCGAGCCCAGCCCCCCTTCCCCTTCCCCAATGCGTGATATCAATTTTCGTGGAAAGTGTATTTGGCGAAAGATAACGCCGGTCTCTGCGCTCCGCATGCTAATGGCCTATCAGACACGTGACCGCCACCCCTCCCCTCCCTTCCCCCTTCCCCTTCGCACGCGACACGTTCTCTCCTTTTTTTTCGGAGAAAATGTCGTTAACGATTTCGAATGGTCGGGAAATGGCAATCACGCGGCGAGCGCTGCGCCGCGGCAACGCGAGTTTTCCTAGTGCGCCTGCGGTGTGGCAGCGCGTTCACTCCGTCTGTCTCGCTCGCCTCGTGGGCCTATGGGTGCGAGGGAGACGGGGCGAGACCGCCGCGGGCGCCGCCGCCGCTTCAGCCAGCACAGCGCGGCCACTAATTGATTCAGAGACACGACCCTCGGGGCGGAGATGCAGAGCGTCCCCGACCACACCCACGCGGAGCGCGGCGCGCGCAGCGGGGACGCAGTGCACAAGGCATGCTGGCCCAGCACGCCCCGCCTGTCTCTCACGCACCCATGGGGCGCCGTGGAGGGTGCGAGAGAGCCCTGGCCGGCCGCAGACCGCCGCGACGCCCCGCCACAGATTTCACGGGTGTTATCTCGCCGAGAATTCGCTCGCTTATTGTTCCATTCGGGGCGGGCGGCCAACTTCGGTATTGTTCGGGACTCGGGGCGGGCGGCGCGGCGGAGGAGAGGGTGTGTGGCCGTGGACGTGGAGCACGGAGCGGGAACATCGGGGTGGACAGCACAGAGTGTTGGCCGAAGACCGGTGGAGGCGGCCGAAACTCTCGACGCGTTTTGAGCTCCAGAGCCGCTAAACAGGACTCGAACAGAACGTGTGACCCCACCAATAGATTCCTCGTGCGGAGAGCAACCCATTGGTGGGGTCACACGTTGGGCTCGAGTCCCATTAAGCGAATCTAAAGCTCAGAACGCGTCCGGGATTTCGACCGCCTCCACCCCGGTCTTCTGACCCGGTGTGCAGCGTGTGTGGCCGTGCAGCACGGACATCAAAGCGTCACGGGGCCAGCCCCGCGCCCCTTAGGTCAGGCAGAGAGCGCGCCTTGGACGGAGCCCCCTTCCGGGCCCCGCTTTGACGGTGCAGTGCAGGCCGACGTCCTCGCAGGGTGGAGGAGGCTGCAAGTGAAGCAGGCCAGCGATCCCGCTGCCCGCACTCTGTCTCTCTCGCACTCACGGATTGTGCCGCAGGGGTGCGAGAGAGACAGAGAGACAGTGACGTCATGCAATCAGCGGGAGCACCGGAGCAGTGCGCACACAGAGCCCGTCCGTGCGGACGCGCCGCCGCGCCGCCGGGACGACGCCGCCCTCGGGGCCTCGGGGCCCCCGCCTCGCCTCCGCGACGACGCCGCCACTCGAGTGTGTCGCCGAGGCTGATGGATTGATTGGCCCTTCCCCTGACTCGGCTAGCTCGGCCTGACAAGCCTGTCTCCGGCCCGGCCCGCCCCGCCCCGCCGCCGACGTGCATGACTCCATCCCCTGCTTCTCCGGGCCTCGGCCTCGGCCTCCATGACCGCCAGCACGACCCGCCTGTGTTCCAGCGAATCGCGATGACGTGGCGGGTCAAGGAGGCCTCCGCACCGGCCGCACGGTCTGATTCCGAACAGGCGGCCTCTCGCTCGCTCGGGTCGCCGCTCAGGGACAGAGTGACGTCTGACAGCGCGCGATGAGGGAGGTTCACGGTAACGA
Source organism: Thrips palmi (assembly GCF_012932325.1). Classification (NCBI taxonomy): domain Eukaryota; kingdom Metazoa; phylum Arthropoda; class Insecta; order Thysanoptera; family Thripidae; genus Thrips; species Thrips palmi. Next base: position 14,503,807 of record NW_023144632.1, on the reverse strand, counting down.
CGTAGCCGGCGGCGGCGCGGAGTGCGGACCAGAAGACCGGTGGGGGCAGGCCAAAATTCTAGACGCGTTTTGAGCTCTCTGAAGGAATCCATTGGTGGGGTCACACGTTCAGTGTTCGAGATCGGTTTATCGACTGGAGCTCAAAACACGCCAAGAGGTTTGGCCGCCTCCGCCGGTCTTCTAGTGGCCTACTGTGCGACGCCCTCTGGGCCGCGGCAGCCGAACTAGATCACGCCAACAAAGAGCGCTTTCTTTTTCATTGCTTCGCTCTGTTTGCGTTATTTGGGCCCCGTGGTCCCTTCGGGGCCGACGCGCCTCGGCCGACTTGACAGGCTGGAGCCGCCCCTTCCGTCAGCCAGCGTCAGCCAGCGTCAGCCTCCCCGGCCCTTCGGCCCGTCGGCCGCCTCGCCTCGACGAGCGGGCATCACGTTAATGCAGCTGTCATCAAACGCACGACACCATTACTCATAAGGCGCCCTTAACGACTGGCCGCCCTCCGCTCTCTCTCTCTCTCTCTCTCTCTCTCTCTCTCTCTCTCTCTCTCTCTCTCTCTCTCTCTCCCTTCACGGCTTCCTCTTCCGGAGGCCCCGACAAGTGCCCCGAATTTTATGGCCGAAGACTGGGAGAAAAACGGGGCCACTTGCCGTGGCGCTGCGCTCCCCGCCTTCTCTCTCCCCGCCTTGGATTCCGCGGCGCACAAGGCGAAGGCGGCGCGGCGGCGCGGCCAGCCGTGCGGGTAGGCAAAGGCCGCCCGGGCCGCCGCGCCGCTGTGGAGCGGGCGGCCTACCCCGGCACCGCAGGGCGCCGTCCGTCGGCCGGGAGGGGAGCTCTGGTCCCGGACTCGCCGCGCGTGCAGTGCACTGCCAAGCCAAGCGTGGGGAACTCCACATCCTTGGTGCGCAGAGATACTCCACTCTTGGACACGTGTGGAGTTTGCAGTCTCCGCACTTCGAGTGGGGAGTAGCTCACGGAGCCCCTGGCCCCTGTCTCTTGGCGTGGTTCAAACGTGGAGAACTCCACACTTGCAGTGTGGAGACTGCCAACTCTGCACGTTTCCGAGTGCGGAGGTCGAAAAGTCCCATTTTGCAGTGGCGGTGCACTGTATCAACTGCACTGAAAGCCAAGCGCCACGCCAATGGCAAGAATAAAACTCACACACACCGCACACAGTAAAAGTGAAGGTAATTTGAGGGGAAAGGTAAAGCCAATATCGCAGTGTTTGAAAATCGCACAGTCCAAGGCGCACTTCGTTTACAGAGCATACGGGAGAGGCGAGGCACCGACGGACCGACCGCGAGAGCAGAGCAAGCGTAGCAAGCGTACTCGCCGCGCTACGCCGCGTTTGGCCACCGTCCAGCGAGCCAGCGAGCGCAGCGCGGCGCAGCACAAAACACACGGCGAAACATAACGTCAGAACTACGCGGTGCGAGAGCGTGGCGGCGGCAGCCAGATTTGCTCTCTCCCTCCCCCCCCCTCTCTCTCTCTCCCTCCGTCCCTCCCCGCTGGTCCACACGTGTCACAGTGGCGGCGGCGAAATAATGAACCGCCTAATTGTATGCAAAGCAAGGAGTAATCGTATTGACACAGGCCGGTCTAATTGCCGCGGCAATCATCGCTCTGTCTCTCTCGCACCTCGACGGGACTAGACGGGAATAGACGGGACGCCCCGCGAGTGCGAGAGAGACAGAGCGACGATTCTACGGCATCGGTCGGCTAGAGCGGCGCCCCGCCACGTCACACTGGGGATTGAATGTTTGCACCACGGCGCCGCGCGCATGTTGGATTGATAAACAGCTGGTTCAAGGGTGGGGAGATTTGCTTATCGTTTTTTACGGTGCTGGTACAGTGTAACTCGGCAGTGCTATGCTAATTCTGAGGAGCCTTTTTTGAAGATTATTTATTTTTACATGTTGTGGTCGGACAAGTAAAGATCGTACAAAATATTTTGCAAAAAAAAAAACAGTGAAAGAAATAATTATTTTTAATGTAGTTTGTGAGTGAACGAGGCAGTTTTCTTTTAAACTGGTTCTTTTAAACTGGGGACCGTTTTTGACGCAGTTAGGGCGTCGGTCGGTGGTCCGCGGCCGCTACTTAAAAATTCTCGTCTGCGGCCTCGGCCTCTCCCAGTCTCTCGGCAGTGACCGAGGCAGCGATCAGCTGCCGGCCCCGCACCCCCTCCCCTCCCGCCCCAAAGCACTCCGACGGCTGCCTCCGAGGGGACGCGTCGTCGCCCCGTCCCTCTCGCACCCTCCGCGCGCCGCCCCGAGCGTGCGACGGAGACGGAGGCGCTTCGCTGCTGCACATTTCCCCTCACAGGGAATTATTCATGGTATCTGAGGGCCCTCAAGTATTTAGTGGAGCCCGTCAGGCCGCCATGCGCTGGGACTCGGCCAAAGCCGAAGCCGGTCAGGGGGGCGAGGCTTGCCGAGAGGCAGCGCGGACAACATCGGATTAAAGGCCGCCTCGTCCAATGCGCTGCAAGCGGGGTGCAAGGGCTTGCCCTGGATGGACGCAGCGCGCTGCCCCGCACTCGGAGGGCAGGCAGTGCACTAAAAGGGCAGCCACTGCTCTCGAAGGACTGGTACCCTACGACACAGTGACCCGACGGCGTACTATCTGGTCCAGGTCAGGACCGTCCCCGGCTCTCATAAATGAATGCCAATGTGGTGCCTGGGCCTGGGGCAGGGCCTGGGGCAGGGCCTGTGGGGGGAGGAGGGCGAGACGCGGTGACGGCGATGTTGGCGGCTTTCAAATTCAAAACGCGCGCGGAGCTAAGCCCGCCGCCTGCACCGCGCAATCCCGCCGATTGACAATCACCGAGTGCAGCCCTCCCCTCCCTCTTCCCCTCTAATCCCAGTCATCGCAGTCATAATTGCACGCCCTATTAACTCAGCGTCGCGCCGGGCCTGGCCGGGCCAGCCAGTCCAGTCGGCCACGCCCCGGGCAGGGCAGTGGATCCCAGGCCCGGTGACGTCACTCCGAGCATGTGTCCTGCCGAGAGCGGACACATTACAATGTTTGCCGACGAATGCGGAGTGTCACCTACGTTCAGTTGTTTCACATTTTTCTCGACGGTGAGGCACTTACGATTAGGGTGTCACATTCGTTTTGAGTGGGCGTTGACGAGTGTGGCGGCAAATTCAAAGAATCCATTTTGGTTCAAGAAGCGGCTTTTTCGGGCGTAGGCATCGTCGTAGGCGCAATCCAGTGCCGTTCGAGGAACCTACAGTTAAAGCCTTTCCCAGTGTGGCGGTGCCGCCTTGCCTTCCCGCGGCGCTGCGACGTCGCAGGCACACAGCCTGCCGAGGACGAGGCACGTAAAATATTAAGATCGGCGATAAGGCGCGAAGAGTCGAAGACTCGAAGACTCGGGCTGTCTCTGTCTGCAAAGCCGCCGTGAGTGGATTAAAGGGAGAGAGAGAGAGAGAGAGAGAGAGAGAGAGAGAGAGAGAGAGAGAGAGAGAGAGAGAGAGAGAGAGAAGGGAATAATGTAGCGATGTAATTCACCGCCCGGCGTGACCTTTCACATCATCGACACAAAGGCCTCGCGAGCTGTTTCTCGGCAGGGTGGGGTGGGGTGGGGCGGGGTTGGGCGTCGTGGGGCGCGGCGCCTTGAAATTTCAAGGCTGCAATTTGAGTGATTGCAGCGCGGGGGTGACGCGGGGGTGCGGCGGGGCGAGGCCGTGTCGGAGCGTCAAGAGGCGTGAAGCCAAGGCGCCGCTGCTTGACCTCTTTCAACGCGCAGCGGCGCGGCGGCGCGGCAACGCAGCAGTGCACTCCATTCAACGCGCGCACTCGGCCGGGGAGGCGCGGGGAGGTGTACCAACTGCACCTACAATGGGAAAAACCCGGAAAAACCTTTCTCTGAAACTGCGCAAATTGATTGCTTTGATGGCACGGCTTACGTGGTATCGTCAATGTCTGAAATTTGGTATCGGGCACATATTTCATCGACAAGTTTTGGAGCCAACGAGATGTCTTTCTAAAAGTAAGTCGAACTGAGGTGCGGCGGGCGGGGCGTGTCGGGGCGGGGCGGGGCGGGGCGGGGCGAGAGAGCGACGCGTTCATTACCGGAGCGAAACCTGTCGCCAAGTTCGGTCCGTGCAGTGCAGCCACCCCGCCCCCCTCGGCCCGCTGCAGCGTACTTTGTTGCTGCCAGTGCGTCCGCCGCGCCGCTGCCGGTCAAGCACCCCGAGGGGCCGGACGCCGCCTCTTCCTCCCCGGAGCCCGTCCACTGGACGTCCACGCCACCGGAAACGAGCGCCGGCCGGCGTGAAAGCGCGCCGGACCGCCCTGGACTCGCCCTGGACTCGCCCTGGACTCCAGGCTGGAGGCGGAAGGCGTGTCCGTTGAGGCGGTGACGCGACCGCCTCGCCCGCCTCGGCCAGCAGACTGATCCCGAGAGTCGTTTTCGTCGCTCTGTCTCTCTCCCACTCATTGAGCGGCCCGTGACGGCGCGAGAGAGACAGAGCGACGAAAACGACTCTCGGAATCACTCCACAGCCTGCTGACCGGAGCCGAGTGGGAGCGACGCCCCCAGCCGGTGGCGGGGCGTGGCGTGGCGTGGCGGGGCCGGGCGGGGCGGGGCGGGGCGGGGCGGGGTGGGGCGAGGCGGGGCCGGGCGGGGCGTGGCAGGGCCTAAACTCGCAACAATTCGGACTGAGGCGGTAGCCAGGCTTTTCCGGCCGAGGCCACGCCCGTGGCGGCCGCCCCGCACTACTGGGACGTCGGCGGGTCTCCAGGACACCAACTCGTTATCCCGCGGAGCTCGTTAAAGCGGTTCGGCGTCCCGCTGCAGGCCGTGCAGCACACTGCCGTGGGCGTCCCTCATGGGTGCGAGAGCGACAGGGCGACGACTCTCGCAATCAGTCTGCAGGCGGAGCGGGCCTCGACGGTAACGCGACCCGCGAATGGAAACGAGAGGCAGCCGCGGTATAACAAGCCGAGGGGGGGAAAAGTGAAATAAAATGACAAAGTGCTTTCGGCGCGTCCCTTCGTGACTCTTCGGGGCACTCACCCCTTCGGTGGAACCGGTGTAGTAATGGCAGTTATCACTTTGGGTAATTGGGGATGCACTAATGGTCTGCATATCACGGCCGGCCGAGGACGAGGGCCGTTGGGGCCGCGCTGCCAGGGCCGCCAAAGCGCTTCCAGGACATAAACTGCGGCGCTGCAGCCGTGAGCTGGAAGTAATGTCCTTAAGCGGCCCACAAAAATGGGGCGATGACTGAGAGGACGCACGGACCGCGAGGCTTGAGTCGCTGAACACACTCTTACAACCTTACAAACTATTTTCGGCCTTACAAACAAAAGTAGCTTGTCATAAAAGAGTAGCATACATAGACTTCGTAATTTACGGACTATTTCTTCGTACAACAAACTAAATAATAGTTTATATCTTAACGCTCAAAATACTTCAGAGAAGGTTTTTTCCGCGCACGATATGGGAAACTACCTCATCGTCGCAAGGGCTGTCCGTCGTGCGTGCACAGGCCGACAGTGGGCCAGAAGACCGGCGGAGGCGGCTGAAATTCTAGACGTGATGAGCTAAAGAGTCACTTAATGGGACTGGAACCGAAAGTGAACCAATGAATTTCTTGATCTATTGGTGGGGCCGCACGTTCGGTTCGAGTCCTGCTCAGTGTCTCTGTAGCTCAAAACGCGCCTAGAGTTTTGGCCGCCTCCGCCGGTCCTCTGGCCCACTGTGCAGCCAACCCGGAGAACCGGGCCGCGGTGCACAGGTGCGCTTCGAAAAGCGCGCCTAATCCGCGCCACGATTAATACCCGTCAAACGTCACTTTGCCGTCCGAAACGTTGCGAGGATAAATAATTGCAAGCCAGCCGGGATGGCGATGGCGCGGCGCGGCGGAGCGGTGAGGTGTGGCGGGCGCTGGGGTGGCGGGGCGGGGCGGGGGGGGGGTGGGGCGAGGCGGCGCCAACATTTCATGCGGAATGCAGATAGATAATGCCGCGTCGCGGCGCGCTATCGGACGGCAACCCGTGCCAGCACGGCCTGCACACTGGATTCCGAGAGTCGTTTACGTCGCTCCGTCCCTCTCGCACCTTATGCGGGACGCCCGTGAGTGCGACAGAGACAGAGCGACGAAAACGCCTCTCGGAATCAGCACGGCCAGCGCAGTGTAGTGGAGTACACTAGTCAAGACGGCCACTCTCCCGCAAGCCGCTATTTATGATGTGGCTCCGCGGGGCTAGGCGGGGCTCGCGGCTTTTCCTGCTGCCTGTCGCCGCCGCCTCCCCGCCGCCTCCCCTTGCCGCCCCCGACAAGGCGACGGCCTCCCTTCACTTTTATTTGTTCTTCCTCCGCAGGTTTGCGCCGCCGCCCCCAAAAATATTCCGCGGTTTTGCGCGGGAAAAGCCGGTCTGAGAATCTGTGTGTGTGTGTGTGTGTGTGTGTGTGTGTGTGTGTGTGATAGAGAGAGAGATAGAGATAGAGAGAAGAGAGAGAGAGAGAGAGAGAGAGAGAGAGAGAGAGAGAGAGAGAGGGGGGGGGGGGCAGGCGCCCCGACGGCGCGACGCCGTCCCGCTCCTTCAATCACATATTTTGCTATGCCGTGTTGACATTGGCTCGGCGGACGCGAGAGTGTGTGCGTGTGTGTTCTAAGGTTTGACGATATTGTGTGTGTGTGTGTGTGTGTGTGTGTGTGTGTGTGCAGCGGGGGAAGTATTGAAAAGCGAAAGGGGGAACGGTGAAAGTGAAATCCGGAGGGCGGGGTGGTCGGTCCGGGGTGGTCCGGGGTGGCCGATGACGGGGGGAAGGCTGAGTGAGCCCCGGCGCCGCGGATAGCAGCAAGTGCGTTCTGAATATACACACTGAAGCTTCGCACTGGTGGAACAATGGGATACGCGTTTCGGGTTCAATGCGTCTGAGCGCGCGCGCGCTCGCGGTCCTGCTTTATTCTAAACACACACATACATGAATAAATAAACACGACAAAGTTGCGGGGCGGGTAGACGCGAGTGAAAAAAAAAGACAAAACATCGTCAACAACAACATAATTGTATTTTTTTTTGTAATGGACCGGATTAAGCACGACAATTACGGCGGTCGGGCGGCGACTCATCCGTCTTTCTCTCTCTGTCCCACAGCACCAGCAGGGCGGCAGCGAATCCACGCCACTCCGAAATCCCCGTCATGGTGGCCGACATGACGCTGTGGCCGCCGAGGGGGAAGCGAGGCAGCAGGGCAGGGAGGGAACGCAGCAGTCATGCAGCGGCTCACCTACAAACTCGCACCAAAAGTTCATCCGCACCCCAAACTGTTACGTCTCGTTACAAAATCGGCGCAAAAACATTTAAGTGTGCAAGTTACACGTGACGTCTCTCCTTTCCACGTGAGCTAAAGAGAAGTAACCCCCCCCCCCCCTCACTCGCGCGCGTACACACACACATCACACACACACACCAGGAGGACCCCGCAGACACAAACAGCCGTCTGATCCACGAGCGGCGCTGCACGGCAGCCAAAGTGTGCGGCAAAGTGGAGCACGGGATCACAAACTTCGGTCTGTTTGTCCGCACCGTGTGGCACAGTGTGGCGCACACTCGCGATAATTGGCGACGCCGGGTCGAGATTCAATGGGTGGCGCGCGGACGGGCCCGTCGGGCGGGGACGGGCACTGGCGGCGCACAGTGGATTTCCCGGAAGGCCGGTGGAGCGGCGGACAGAACTCTAGACGCGAACTCCAGAGTCCCTAAATGGCACTGGAACCGAACGGGTGACCTCACCAATGGATTGCTCGTGCGGAGAACATGACAGAGCACGGGTGTACCACAGGCCTCTCTTGCACCCCTGCACGGCTCGGACCGCACCACACGAGCGCGAGAGAGGCAGTCGGTGGCGTGGGCGGCGTGGGCACTAGTGGGGGCCTTATTTGTGTCTCAACTCGAGAAGCCATCCGCCTAATGGGTCGCGCCTCCAACACAAACCGCGAATCTGCCGCGGGCGCCAAGTTTCCTGCGTCCCTTGGGAGGGACCCCGCGGGCGTGTCGGAAAGGAAAGGGGGGGGGGGGGGGGGGGGAAGCGCTGTAGCGGGGCAGGTGAAGCGACGTGACGGCCCGGAAGTGAGTCTCGCTGACCCCCGACCGAGAGGCCTACAGGACGCCCGCGCGTTTTCTGCATGGGGTCGTTGGGCGCCTCCCCCCCCCTTTCCAAGTCCGACGACCCCACGACTGACAGTTAAGACCCTTCCCTCGCTACTTTCACCCCACTTCTTCAAGACCCGCGTTTCTTTTGAACCGGCCGCTGGGGAGTTGGCCGGAGGGGGGGGGGGTGCACCGCAGGCCACGCTTGCCTGGGCACCTGCTCGCAGCTGGGCCTGCCTGCCGGGGCGGCCGGGCCTTGGCCGGGCCCGCACCCTAACAGAGCATCAACTTTCGCAGTCTGCGAAGCCTGAGGCTAGAGGGTCACTCCTCTCCCTTGTCTGACACCGAGCCACCCCCTCGCACCCCCGAAGCCAGGCACGTACATCTCACGAGGAGGCGGGAAAAAGCGTCAAGACAATCAAGTAACTGCCGGCCGGACAACCTCACCGAACACTTTTCCTCTTTTCCCGTTTTGAAAAAAAAAGAAATCGTTGCAGCGAAGTCCCTCACCGTTCGGGTCCGTGCTTCCGAACAGGTAGGCCTCGCTGGCTTCGCGGTGGAGTGGTGGGTGGGAGGGGTGGGAGTCTGGCGGCAGCAATCTCCATTTGCGTGAACGGCTGGGAGGCTCGGCCGGGGGGGGGGGGGCGCTTGGGGCTGCCGCAGCACGGTGCTACGCGGCCCTAACGATTCCGTCAACGAGCCAAACTGGCTGCTGCGCCGGGAAGGACCGACCAAGGGCCACGTCAAATCGTCAAGCAGAACGAGGAGGGGGGGGGGCGTTTGGAAGTTTGGCGGCGGCCTCCTCGCCGTTCGTTTCACCCCCCGTCACCCGGCCGTCGCGGAGAGGAGGGCAGACTTAGGGGTGCGAATGGAGAGAGCGTCCCCGCAAGCAAGTGCACAGTCAAAATAATGCAGAAGAAAAAGAGTTTTCCTTCAGCAAACGAGTCCATCATACTGTAAACTGGAGACTTGCAAACTCTGCACTCCCAGGTGCGAGGACTGAAAATTCCACGCCTCCGCATTCCAAGTGGGATTTCTCCATACACTCGTTTTACAGTGAAGGCGCACTGCACGCGGTAATGATGGAAGCTGGCAAGCTGGCGGGCTGTTGGCAGACTCAGCACCGCTGCGCTGGCCTTTTACAGTTCAGCTACGCTTGCCGCCCGGAACGGCCGGAACGGGAACACGCTAACACGCCCAGGGCAGGTTGTTGCGCGCGCACGACGCAACGGCGCTGGTTCGCAGAGTTTCAAATTTTCATCAAGTTGGCAAACGCCGCGTGGCTGCCCGGCCAGCAGTGCGCGGCATCACCCTGCAAATCCATCGGCAAGCTTCCTTGCCACTCCAGAGTGATGTTCCTTTCTAAACTGCGAAATCAAGCCCCCCGGTCCAGGACTGACTGCTCTCAGAGGGTGCCAAAATTTGTCCTTCCGGGCCTGAATCGCTTTCTAAGAATGCCTGGATTCGGCAGTCCGGGGGACGCCAAATTTTGGCATCAGAGAGCGACCCAGGGTCCAATTTTGGCATTGTTCGAAACCAAAATGGAGCGCACTACTGGAGTCGTGAGCAAACTTATCGTCCATAGTGAAGTTGGAGGAGGCTTCACTAGTTCTCTCCCGCTCGCAGCAGGGGCGGCCTGACGGCCTGCATACACAGCGACCCGATCGGCCCCGCTAACTCAATCGTGCTCCAACTCTGTGGAGGCCGTGCCCGGGCCGTGCCCGGGACGCCCAGGTGAAAGGCACACTGCAAGTCGCCTGCTCGATGTGGGGCACTGGGTTCGCTTCGGGCGTCTCTATTACAGAGGAACTGGTTGAGTTTGCCAAACAGAGGTCCCGCTCACGGCAGGACATGAGACCTTGTTGGGACAGTATAACTCTGGGTACTGGGGCGCCGGAGTCTCCTCCACTGCAAAAGCACGACATGACGCTTTAAGAGGACAGTCGCGGTCCTGAGCCCCTGGCTGGTAGGCAACTCACTGCCACGGCTGTGCGGGGGTTGCCTATACCGAGGTTCGCAGGCGCCCAGCCTCTCTTTTGGCGAGAGAACTCCACACCCGGAATGCGGAGCTGTGGAATTTTCAGTCTCCGCACTTGGAAGTGCAGAGTTTGCAGTCTCCACACTTTTAGTGGGGAGACCTCCACGTTGCACCATGTCAAAGGATGGTGGATCTGTCAGCTACTTAACCAGGAAGTGAGAGTCCTCTCGGTTTCGCAGTGCACCAGCACGGCGTCACGTGACCGCCGCCTTTGGAGCGCCACCCCCGTCCGCCGCTCGGGGCGTGCACACTGCAATTGTTGTTTCCGCGCTACAAATGGCGCCGAGCGCCTCGCAGCCACTTAGCGTGTACCGGGGCAGGGGCACTGTGGGGCACCGAGGGGCAGCAAGCCAGCCAGGCAGGGTGAAGTCATTTGGCACTTTGTCCTCGCGGCGCGTCGCGGCGCCTCGCACACGTGCCTCCCCCTCCACCCCCGTCGCTCCCCGGGGGGATGTCTTGCCTAGAGTCACGGGGCAACCCCCCCCCCTTTCCGCACCGCGCCCCGGGCCGTCTTCCGGGGCAGTCGGAGAGGGCGCCGCCGGACGATCCGCCCCACCCCGCCCCGCCTCACCCCGCCCCGCCTCACCCCGCCCCGCCTCACCCCGCCCCGCCTTGGTGTGACGGAGATAAAACTTATTTCTAAGTTGGACTCGCTAATGCAGCCCTGGCAACGTACAAATTAATAGCACTTTCAGTTGGCAGGACTGCGCGGTCCTGGCCCTGCCTGGCCGTGCCGCGCCACCTTGGCGGGTGTCTCCGGGGGGCGCCGGAAGCGAGCGAGGGGCGTGCCGGCGCGCCTGCGGGGGGCAGATGCGGCGGGCGGGACGAGGCGGGGCGGGGCGGGGTTGGGGTGGGGCGGGGCGCACAGCACCCGCCTACACTGATTCACTCTGAATCTACTTCCAGTCCATTTGCATCCGATAGCCCGGCAGCTTCTTCCGATATACAAAGTCAACCTTGCATTCGTTACGCGATGATTCAGTTTCGTCAGAAAGAAAAAATAATAAAGAAAATCCGCAGCTCTTTTTCCCCACGGGACTTTCTTTTTTTTCAGCGGGTGGCTGGCAGCGGGTCGGGCACACTTTCGGGAGGAAGGAAACGAGACAATTACCACGACTCGGCTTCAAGAGCCGAAAGAACGAAAGGCGGGAGCATTTAAAGGCGAACGCACTTGAGCCCGAATAATTTCAAAGTTCCATCCACGCACCCCGCCCCGCCGCGCCCCGCCCCGGAGCTTTATGCCCTTCCTTTCCTGTCCCGCGCCGGAGCGGACTCGCAGCGACTCGGAGACTGAGGGGAGCGTTTTATTGCCAGCAGCGCGGCCGCGGCCCCAAAGGGCGAGAGCGACGACATCGCAGTGCCCAGCAGACTGATTCCGAGAGTCGTTTTCGTCGCTCTGTCCCTCTCGCACCTGCACGAAACGCCCCACGAGTGCGAGAGAGACGGAGCGACGAGAACGACGACTCGGCCGCAGTCGGTGTGCGGTGGCCTCGCTGGCCTCGCCAGGCCTCGACACTGCGCTGCCGTCATGCTCCGCCTTTGCGGCACAAATCAACGCGAAAGTGCGGACACGGCGACAACGGCACGAATAAAACAATCCGCTGTGACGGGATCACGCGGACTCATCGGAGAGGGGGGGGGGTTGCAAGCACTCCGGCAGCCCGATAGCAGCGCAGCGACATGATTTACGCGGCGGACCGACAGGAGCAGCGTTTTCTGTCGTCGCTACCCCACGGCGACGCACAGCCGCAGCCCCGCGGCGGGGGGTAGCGACGCACGCGGCGTATCCCCCGCGAAAATACCCCGCGCGCGACGTGCGCGACGACGGCGCCACCCCCTCGGCGCGCGGCGGGCGCGGAGTCTCGCCGTGCCTCCAAGGGTGGCGGAGATACCCCGCGCCTCCACGCGGTGCACCCCACAGCGCGAGGGCTGCACCGCGGCGATACTCCCTGCCGCGGACACAAGGGACAGACTGAAACAGGCCTTCAAAATTGTCCCCAGAATTACGAGTAGAAGAATTACTGTCCGAAATTTACGGCACAATAAGTAAACGGAAACCTCCCACGTCTCTAACCTCTCGGCTACACCGGTGATAGGAACAAATGTTCCAACGCGTTTTACAACTGCTGAGATAGCCGAGAGGCGAGAGACGTGGGACCGAGTTACCGCAGGCCGGCGTTCGGAGACCGGCGTCACTTAAGTTTTTTCGACTTGCTATCCTATGGGTGGACGCTTCTGCGAAAAATTCCGTAAACACGAACTGGTTTGAGGCCACGTTTCAAAAGTTTTGCACGTGCACCTCGATTAAAAGAGTCTTGGGACCATCAAAATACTGTCACCGCTCAAACTGGCCTCGCGCGCGGACGAGGTTCCGCGAGTCGCCGCGAGATGGCGCTGCGCGCGCCGAGCCGCCGCACGCTCGCGGTGGCGACCTAGGTTTAGCGTAGTAACTAGTCTGAAAGAAAGTCTTTCTAGATGACACCCGTGTGATCGCCTTCCCCTTCACAATGATTCGGTCTGTTAGCTTGAATGTCTATCGGTTGGATGAATGAAGGATTCCCCGACCGCGGCGAGCGCACACACGGCCTGTTTCTCCGACGGAATAGCGCCTTACCGGCTGCTGCCCCGGTCAACTCCATCGCCCTCTCTGACGATGACAAATACTGCGACGGCGACATCGGGATCCTGGGCCCCTCAACCCGAGTGGCGACCGTGTCGACGGTCACGCGGTCACAATACGTATTACGCTGCGAGAATATGGCCCACTTTTCTCTCTTTACCGTTCTTGCAGCAAAAAGTCGCAGTTTTGGTGATCATGCCCCTGCGACACATGACGAAATGCCCCCTCCAAAACGTAAATCCTAGATCTACACCGTACAAAACATTTAGTCGAGTTGCCTGCGGTCGTTGACCTCCGGCTCCCAAACTCAGCCCCCCAGCTCTCCGCTCTGCCCCGCCCCGCCCTCGGAAGTGACCGGGCTGGCTCGCGGACTGGCCCCGCCATAGAGGCGTTCCCCAGATAAAAATAATACATCCCTTGCCGCGCCGCGACCGCCTCCGACCCGCGACTTTAATTTTGGGTCGCCGCGGCCAGTCGCCCGTGACGGTGGGTGTCGAGGGCGGGGCGGGGCGGGGCCGGTTGGGGCGGGGCCGGTTGGGGCGGGGCGGCAGCACTGGCGGGCGGTATGTAAGTTGCACGGCAGCTCTCCTCTTTTACGGCGAGAGTGCACGGCGTCTGCTGCCAGCGAAATGCAGCAAAGGGCGATGGCCCTTTTTGCCTTTCTGGCCGTTCGCCTCGTCGCCGCTACCCCTTCGCTCCTGGCACCGCCGCCCTGGCCGCCCAGCCCCCCAGCCTCCACCCTCGCCGCCCTATCTGCCCCGCATTTGCATAAAATGAATCGGACTGATAGCGAGTTATTATAATGGCCTTTCCGGATCATTCAGGCCTTTGGCCCGCGCTGCCCGCGCCCTGGGGGTTCGTTCACCTCGGCCGCAAGGGCGCCAAGCTGCACTCCGAATCGACAGGCGTTTCCACTCTTTACTGCCAGTGATTACGTGTTGGCGCACGGTGAAAACGGGTCCTGGTTTCCCCAGGAACTCCCTGGAAATCCCCTACGTCTTTACCATAGGCTTCGTGGGAGAACCAGGAACCGTTTTTAGCGTGTGGGCCCAGGTATTGCCGCCGGGAAAAGGCGGAACACAACACAGCGACTTCAGTGAAAACTTAAGCGTGTATTGAGTACACAACACACATGCTGCTGAGGTAAAAACTCGGATCGCCTTTATCGAGGGGTTTTCAGGTTGTGAAATTGGTGGACTCCACACTTTACTCAAGACTTTACCGCCTTCGCCACACCGTGTGAGTTGCCAATAGATTTGGAGTGTAGCCGCTCTCGCTCACACTCGACACCTCGCCGCGCCACTGTAACTCATCCACCTGGCAGCGAGTGGGTCACACACTGCCACGGCCGTCACGCCCGCATAGGACGCGGCGGCAAAGAGAAGGGCTGCAGGGACAAAGAGGGAAAAAAAGAGATATCCTGTCCCCACAAGCGCGCATCGCGATAGCAGGGCGAGGGAGAGAGACAGAGAGAAAGGGAAGGGGTTGCATGAGGGCGGTAAATGATGACTCGGCGGGAAACACTTGTCGTAAAAATTTCTATTAAAGCGGCACCACCCTTACCCGCCCCGCCCCGCCCCACCCCGCCGCGCCCCGCCCCGCCGCGCCGCGCCTCGAGCGCAGCGCCGACCTGCTGACAGCTCACAACATCCTTATCACCGCGACCAGTCCTGGACGTTTTGTTGCTTTTTGCGTCCTCTTTGACGCCGTTATCGCACATGCAGGAAACAAAACCTGGCGGCCGGCGGGTCTCGAACCCCCGACCCGGACCGCGCGCTGACGTCGTGAATGTTTCCGAACAGCCGCCAGGAAACATCCAGAGCCGCATTGCAATTCATTACGCATTCTTTTGTCCCCAGGGCGCACCACGCCGAGCCGAGCCGAGCCGAGCCGAGCCGAGCCGAGCCGAGCCGAGCCGAGCCGAGCCGAGCCGAGCCGAGCCGAGCCGAGCCGAGCCGGGCCGAGCCGAGCCGAGCCGGGCCGAGCCGGGCCGAGCCGAGCCGAGCCATCCCGCTGCACCGCGACGCGGCGACGCCATGGCGACGCCTTCCGGGCCTTCCGGTTCCAAACGCTTTACATATTAATCAGGAGAGTTTGTACTCGCAAGCCATAAACTGACAAGGATCGTAAAGCCTGCAGCGGCGCCGCGGCCACCACACTGGCAGACCGACTCCGGGAGTCGTCGCTCTGTCTCTCTCGCACCTGTACGGGAGGCCCCACGGGTGCGAGAGAGACAGAGCGACGACTCTCAGTCCGCAGCACGGCAACGCGGCGCGCTCCTCCTGGAGGACAAGGAAAGGGTCGTGGACTCGGCCGTGAACGCGGCGACGACGCACCGGCTGGCCGTCATGTCCAGCACACTGGAGGCTCCAGCCGCTCCAGCCGCTCCAGCGCGGCCTTCGCTCATAAAACGCGCCGTATTTCGTCCACAATTATGCCCTGTTAATACACGGCCTGAGGGTATGAGAGAGAGAGAGAGAGAGAGAGAGAGAGAGAGAGAGAGAGAGAGAGAGAGAGAGAGAGAGAGAGAGAGAGAGAGGCAAGACACGCATGCACGCGCCATGTGGGCCGAATTGGCGGGCAGGCAGCGCGGCGCATCGGACGCGCTAAATGGCGGCGCGTGCGACGAGTGGTACCCGAGACGCGACCCTCTGCCCCTCACCCCCTTCCCCTCCCCTCTCCCTTCCCCTCCCCCTTCCCCGCACCGCCCCAGACACCGTGTCCCTACACACACAGCAGCAGCCCCTGATGGCGTGCGGGCTGGCTGGCTGGCAGGGGCCTCCCTGAAACATGGAGCAATCAAGAGGGACAATTTCACGAGGAGCATTTAATCTTTTCAAAAGTATGCATGCCCGCCCGCCTAGTGCGTGCGACGTAATACGCTGCACGCGTGTGTGTGTGTGCGTGTGAGTGTGAGGGGTGGTGGAGGGAATGCCTTACGTTTCCTACTCCGCAAATGAGCGTAACCAAATTAGTGAAACGGGCGGCGAAACAAAAGGACAGCGGCGCGTATTGCTTTCACTTAGCCGTGTTGGTTAGTCCTGCAGGGAAGCGACGGAACTGCGGGTCTCTCTCTCTCTCTCTCTCTCTCTCTCTCTCTCTCTCTCTCTCTCTCTCTCTCCCTTTCTCTCTCTCTTTCCCCGTCGGTATCCCGTATCGGGATCACTTACTCATCGATCGCGACAACCTTTGCACTGCAAATCCAAGTGTAGGACAGGTCGACACTTTAAAGCGTAGACCAGTTTGTCCTACGCTTGCAAGTGTCGACCAGTTGTGTCCGACGTTTCGAAGTGTCGACCACACTGTGTCCGACGCCTGCATGTGTAGGACACTGTTTGTCCTACGGCAAATTACACTGAGTTTCCTACTGTGACCCCACACTTCAGCCGTCGGACATTCTGTGGTCGACACTTGCAGGTGTCGGACAGTGTGTGGTCTACACTTCAAAGCGTCGGACACAACTGGTCGACACTTGCAAGCGTAGGACAAACTGGTCTACGCTTTAAAGTGTCGACCTGTCCTACACTTGGATTTGCAGTGTGCACCGATCGTCGTTCTGTCATGCTCCGTCTCTGTTGCACACACGGTGCTCCCGTAGAGGTGCGAGAGAGACAGAGCGACGATTCAGGCGGCGAAGCGGTTGCACGGATCCATTAATGAAGCGAAATTCGAGTCCAGTACCCGATCCACTGGTGTAGCGTACCCGAGGGCCAGCCCACAGCGAACACCCCCCGGAAAGCCACGGCTCGCAGAGAGCGTGACGGTGGTTGAATGCAGTGATGGCCCACGCTTGTTGGCGCATTTGCACTGGAGTTTTCCCTCCCGAGGGAACCCACCGGGATGAGAATGGAACCCTGAAAAATGGGACTGGCGGTTGTACAAAGCATCAGGGACTTTGTCTACTGTCGCGTTGTGCCGTCGGACCGTCGGCCTCAAAGGACTGCGCGCTGCCGCGGCTCTGCTGACGCCGAGATTAAGCGGGAGTGGCTGCCAGCCCCGCCAGCCCCGCCAGCCCCGCCAGCCCGGCGAATCAGTGACTGCGCACCGTGTGCATCACGCGGCTAAAAGGGCTTAAACAACACAACGTGCTGATGGGGAGAGGGCGCCACGACCCACGGACTCGGAGTAATTGAGGGTGACATCGCAAGAGGGGGGGGGGGCTAGGGTAGTGGACCGGGGGCAGCAGAGGCATCACGTGCACGCCCACGGCCCCCAAGCACTGTCCCCTCCTGACAGGTGACAGGTCATCAACACTGCCCCCGCTCCCTCATCCTGGAAGCGAGTATTCGCTGCCGGACGCTTGCCCGGCACTTCCGCAACACGGCGGTCGGTTGTTTCTATTTTCATTTTCAACTCTTTCGCAACGATGCGCTCCGAGTGTTGTGACATCGCAAGTCATCCTGACGTTGGCGTCTATACACTCTCTGTCTGACTGTCCGGTCTGTTCGCTTTACAGTCCTGTTTGTGCTGTCCGCTCTGCGACTTCTGATTCAGAGAAACCGAGCCAAAAATAACCAAACCAAAGCCTTATTTTTGGACTCCAGCAGACTAGTTCCGTGTTCACGCACTCAGCTGTTATCGAAAACCGAAAACGCGGCCGAGAGTCCGAAAGGGGTTGGATCTAGTTTCGGCAAGTTTTTTAGGAATCGAAAATAATTGAACCTCCTCTTGGCTGTGCATCTGTCTGCCTGTCCGTCTAGCCGTTCCAAAAAAAGGCACAATGTGGGTCACTGGCCCCGCTGGCCCTTTGGCCGTGGGGGCAGGGGGAGGGGCTGTGAGGGGGCCGTCTGGACCCGCACCAATTAGGATAATTCATTTTCCCATTGAGACGACGAGTAAAAGAGAAACCGATCAATCACAAGCGAAATTCATTAAATTAAGTTGAATATTCCCGCGGTCCTTCCCCGGGAAGAGGCGAAATTAATGGAGTCGGAAATACTTCAATCAACAGGGCAATTAGGGGCAAAGGAGAGAGGAGCCCGTTTTGAAAGAAAACCTAGGAAAGAGTCGCCCCTTCACCGCGCGGGCCTTTTGGCGGCTCACAGACCCGAGGGTCGTTTTCATCGCTCTGGCTCTCTCGCGCTCATGGGGCGTTCCACATAGGTGCGAGAGAGACAGAGCGACGAAAACGACTTTCAGTCTGCAGGGGGCGGGAGGGGGCTGGCGCCAATGGCCGTGAGGGTCGCGACAACTTGCTGCCCTCCGTGGTGTACTTCTTGGACGTCTCAGTCGTGACCGGAAACCAGGAAGAGGCAGGGGCGGCGAGGGGAAGGGGGAGGGGGAGGGGGAACTGGTGACCGCCGCCTCCGCCCAGAGCTCCGATTAGATGCACGGCCGTCTGGCCCTCGGCCTGGCCCACGGCCTGATGGACCATTTGGCGGTCTGTGGCGTGGCGCGGCGCGGTGCGGTCCGGGTCGCCCGGGTCGCCCTGGACACCGCAGCCCGATTGAATGCCCCCTGATTGGCTGCGAGGCCCTGCCGTAAATCAGAGTCCGAATGGGACCAGATAATCCGCCTGATTAGCACACGTGCGTGTCGCGTGCGTGGGCTGAGGCGAGACAGTGAAGTGGAGCAGGGCACACGCAGGGCACCGCACCGTGGGCCAGAAGACCGGTGGAGGCGGCCAAAACCCCTTAGACGCGTTTCGAGCTCCAGAGTCGCTAAATGGGACTCGAACCGAACGTGTGGCCCCACCAATGGATTGCTCTCCGGGCGAGGATTCCATTGGTGGGGTCACACGCTCGGTTCGAGTCCTGTTTAGCGACTCTGTAGCTCAAACACGTCCAGAATTTTGGCCGCCTCCACCGTTCTTCTGGCGCGCTGTGCACCGCAGCCGTGCAGTGACCCACGGGGAAGGAACGCGCCTGAAAAAGTCGGACTCAGCCTGACGTGCGGGGCGTGCGGGGCATCCGGGGCGTGCAGACTACAACGCCAATCCAGCCGAATGCCAGGGCGTTCACCGCCCTCTCGGACGGGCGGACGGGCGGACGGACGGACGGACAGGCCGACGGACACGTGAGGTTGATAGAGCGGGCATGTCGGAGGGCGGCAGTGCGGAACCCTGCCAACAAGCTGCACTACCGCTCGCTACCGCTGCAGCTGTTGAACACGGCCGGGGCCGAGGCCGGGCCGCACATCGCTGCTGCCGGTGATCGCTTGGAACCGGATACTGCAGGCCAGTTGGCGAGCTGGGGTGGGGGTTGGAGGGCGTTCGGTGAGCGGCTCGGATGTGCCTTTTTGCCGCACCTTCCCCAGAGCGCCGCCCGCCTGCTTCTTGCCCCGGGGGTTGTTGAGGTCCGGGCCTCGCACGCTGCTTCGCACCCCTCGGTCCAGTGGGACGGCCACGCCACGCCACGCCACGCCGACGGCGTCCTGGTCCCAGGCGGGTGGTGCCTCGGGGCCTCCAGGGTGTCCGGCAGGCCGTCCAGCAGGACATTGTCCTGCAGCGCGACGGAGAGTCACTTCCGACCGCAACGGACCCCCTCTGGGGTGCGGCGACCGAGCTTGACACTCTGGGTGCCGCCAGCCAGGCCGGCCAGCCCGGACAGGGGATGCTGGGTGGCGATACCCGACGCGCCCCCGCGTCCCTGCAGCGCGGAGTAGCGCCGCCCTCGTCATTTCCGGCAGCGGAGTTAGGGATTCCGGGCAGGCGGCCTGCGCGTCCGCTCCGGGCGACCGACGCTGCCAAAGCGACGCCGAAGTGACGTGACGTCATCTCGGGCAGGACGGCGCAGCAAACGGTGCCATCCTCTCCGGAGTCGCTCGGTACGGTTTGAAAGCGGAGGAAACGAGCAGAGTCGGGTTGCCTCAAAGAGGTCGTCCTTCAATCAGAGTAGAGGGT